>NC_083277.1:43049834-43792334 GCF_963506605.1 Zootoca vivipara
ACTGATTAACTGAATGGATATACATGTGTATTTTGTTTCATTTTTGGTTGTTGTTGTTGTTTTAGTTTTTTTCCTTGCTTTTTGTTTTGTTTTTTACCGTATTGTTTTTTCTGTTTTGTTTCTTCTGTTTTGCTTTTTTCTTCTGTTTTTGTATATTTGTAGATTTTGCGAAACGATTTGTAATAACCAATAAAGATTCTTTAAAAAAAAAAAGGAACACATTGCTGGTTATTCAGCTAGCAGAAATTCAAATATGCTCATATTTAAATGTTTAATCGTGGTTGGTGAAGGATACAAAATATTATCTTTTACTCTTTTCTCTGTTTACATTTAATCAGCTCATAAAAAGAGTTTGAAACCAGGATTAAATGTATGCAGGAAATCACTCACTACCAGGAAATCGCATAAAGAAACTAAATGTTTCCAGGAAAACTTGACTTTTAAAGAGCTGAGTTGCCTATTTAATTGATACTGACAGTTGTGGATATTCAAAACACAAAAAGGTTAAAGAAAATGATTTTAATGAGAACACGAACAATTTAAAAGAGCTGTCATGAAGACTCCACTGAGACTAGCTTCTACTTATGTTGTATCCAGAAATGGAACATTTGGGCAGATTGTTGTGAGTCAGTTTAGAATGTCTGTTGAGTTAGAGGCGGAGGACACGGGTGGCGCTGTGGTCTGACTCACAGAGCCTAGGGCTTGCCGATCAGAAGGTCGGTGGTTCGAATCCCCACAACGGGATGAGCTCCCGTTGTTTGGTCCCAGCTCCTGCCAACCTAGCAGTTCGAAAGCACGTCAAAGTGCAAGTAGATAATTAGGTACCACTCCAGCGGGAAGGTAAACGGTGTTTCCGTGCGCTACTCTGGTTCGCCAGAAGCGGCTTAGTCATGCTGGCCACATGACCCAGAAGCTGTATGCCGGCTCCCTCGGCCAGTAAAGCGAGATGAGTGCCGTAACCCCAGAGTCGTCTGCGACTGGACCTAATAGTCAGGGGTCCCTTTACCTTTACAATTAGAGGCAGGGGCAGCAATTGCCTATGTTTTCTGTGAGAAAGAAAAAAGATGCAGGCAGTTTCTTGCCAGAATTCCATTAGCTACTGCTTTTCTGAAGTCACTTGATATAGTCAGATATGTTAAGCAATTACAGCAAATGAAAAACAAGATATAGATAGCTGTGCATCTCTCAATCTTTCAGTTCTAACAAGTGGCTCATTGCCACTTCCTGTCATGCAGTTTGGCTATGCAGGGTGGAGTTGCTGATGAAAGAAACTGAAGGGGAAATGTAGGGCCTTGGTGCTAGATACAGATGGCTGTGGAGGTTACACTGTGAATTGTGCACCTGTGAAGTATAGATGTGGTATATGCGTACAGTACCTCATGGGCTGGTGCTGCTTTTTTGTGCATCATCAGGTAAGTTCAGCTGTGTGTGTGTGTGTCTTTAGACTTGTTAAAAGTAGGATCCATAGTAGTTAACACACAGGACAATTTTTTACTGCAGCTGTCCCCAGAGTCATAGTGTGCTTCTGGGTGGTATTCATTAGCTGGATGATAATAAAATTTTAAGATAACAAATTTTAAGGTCATATTGTGAAGTCCCTGACAGTTTTGCTGGTCCATAATGTGTCAAGTATTTTTTTTTGTCTCTCATTGTATACAAGTACAATACAGTACATGTGAAACATCTATTTGAATAATAGCATGCTGTTGTTCACCACACCCTCTGTTAATGAGACTGACAGGCCATCGATTTTCAGGTGATTATTAAATAGCTTCCTTTATGTGCTTATGGAGTTGATTGATCATAGTGAGCTGTTGCTGCCCTTAATTGTATGAGTTAAATTTTCAAACATAATTATTCTGACTGCAGTTTTTATAAATTGTTGTCTTATTTATGTTCTATTTGGAAGCCACTTGGGGTTCCATGGGCTGAAAAGCCAGTTAAAGGTTAAATCTAAAGACACAAATAAATGAAATTTTCACTTGTTTTTACTTGAGTTCCTAAGAGCGAAAGTGGCTAGCTACTTTTTTCAAATTCCTGATGTTTCTGGGTAAACTTCTTTTTAGAGGCAAGTTTCCTGATAACTTAACATGGAAACTTTATTGCAGCACTCATATTGTACAATGGTTAAGTTTTTGTCATAAAGACATTAGTCATAGATTCTTAAGCTTAGATTTCAGAATAGTATGAAAATACAGTATATCTCTTCTTAGAAATCATAGATAAAGCCATTCAAGAAATTAAAATGCTGCTAATGGTTGCTTAGCATTAGATTTTCTGTCTTTAAAAGAAACAGTGTTTACTAATTCTGTGGCTTTACTGCTTTAAATGTCGTGCTGACAACAAGAAAAAGAAAGTCTTAGATTACTTACTGTCATAGAGTATTCAGTTACAAAAATAGTCAGAAAAATTCCTCCAATCTCTACATGGCTCTACATGAAAGTGAGCCATATGTCAGTAGTTAGTAAAGTGAAACTTGTTAGTTAATTCATTAAGATTTGGTACTAAACTGAAGATTAAAGCAATTTCTAAAACATTGATCCATAGCAACAAATGACTGCATGAGTCCTTTTCACGATGAATAAGTGATTTATTTATTTTCAAAATGTATGTATTTCCTTTTTAGAAAACATTCAATGTGTCTTAAAACAAGTGCTTATTCTTGGCATTCCAAAACCGAATAATCTTTCCTATTTGCATGCTGTTAGTGTTGCAGAAGTATTGATTTTTCCTGCCTTTCTGTAGTGAACACTTGAAAACTGTGTTTATGTAATCCAGGGGTTCTACCTGGCAGACTCTGAGCTAGGTCACACCTAAGGAGGCTGGCAGTTGGAACCCTAAACATTTTTTCTCCAACACCTGCCATAAAGCTCTGACTTTACTTCCTTCTGACTTCTTCTCCAAGTTCAGTATTACCGTAGTATGAGCTAGCACTGTCCTTTGGACAGTGTTCTCGAAGCTACGAACATTAGTTTGACCAAACTGCGGGAGGCAGTGCAAGACAGGAGTGCCTGGCGTGCTATGGTCCATGGGGTCACGAAGAGTCGGACACGACTAAACAACTAAACAAAGCATGTCCTAGTGTTGACTTCTTGGCTCCAACTCGGCTAAATGTAAAACCTATACTTAGACTGGTTCTGTTTGCTATGAGTAATATACCTTAAGTTTCTTTTATCCCTTCAACCAGCAATCTTACCATACTATTTCTTACTGCACACTACAGCAATAGGTAGTTACCAAACTCCAACAGGTTATGGACTTAGTGCCAGTTTTTCTGTTGGTACAGAAAGTTTTTAAATGAAAAATAATGGTTCAAGCAGGCATTAATGAGGGTGCTCTATATTCCAACACACATGAATATACATGAATACCTCCTTGTATTCCAGGAGGTTCATGGCAGAGGGGAGGCTATACTGCCACTGTATGAATTGGATCAACAGCCTATTGTTGGGGTGACCAGCTATTATATTATATGTAGAGCAAACATTATATAAAAATAACTTTATATTAAGTGTTTATTATTTCAGTGTGTGTGAATAAATCACATGTTTTTGTAAGTTTTTGCATAATTCCTGCCTGATAAATACTGCTCATTACAGAGCCACTAAATTTTCTTATCAAAGATCAACAAGGGTAGTAATGTCTTGCTGCATAAGAGTTACTCTTCTTACCAGTTATCTTAACAGGAGATGAGAAAGAGATATCTAATTATTTTAAAGAGTGGGGCTTTAGTTACAGGAATTAAAATGAGACATTGGAAAAGGAAGTCTAGGTTATCATTATCACTGGTTTAAAGCTACTGATGAAAGAGGATTTATACACAACACTCAGAGAGGAAATGCAAACCTCTGTCATAAAGACAGTTGAGTTTCCTGTGATGTAGACTGAATTATAGAATGGTAAATAAAGCAGAGGACTCTTCCGTTCCACTCTTTCACCAAGCTAATCACAGGGTAAATGATATTACCTGTCCTCCAGTCATGTAAGTTCACTCACCTATACATCTCTCGTCATAAAAGACTCTTGAATATTCCATAGGACTTACCAAATGTGTTTTGGCATGAGATTTCAGGGACCAGAGCCCACTTTATCAGATGCATGGAGTGTTATCCTCAGTTGGCAGGTGTTGAAACTGTACAGTATTGTTCTTTAAGGGGAATGGTTTGGCAGTCACACAGGGAAAGGTCTAAGAGGATATCTTTTTTATGTATGTTCCACTGAATATTATGAAAAGTGAAAGCAAGTGGGTTTTCTACTCCTTCCCTTTCTCTATAGCCTATAGAAATAGAATTCTGTTTGCTGTAAGCAAAGTTTGTGAGGCAAGAACTGTGTTAAAGAAGCCAAGTTTCCAAGAACCATTACTCCTGTTAAGAAAACCTTGCCTCTTGCAAGAGCAGCTGTATGTACATATGGGTAGAAAAAACCAACAAATGGTAAAAAGTGGGGTCAAAGGGCCATAAAATAAGTATTCAGTATGAGAGCTGATGTATATATGTAAACTAGCACTGAAATAATAAGCACTGCCTGAAAGCAAGCTAGTTATTTTTATGTATCCTTCTGCACAGATGTGCACTGGAATATTTGTGCACATCTGTGTGTTTCTCTATTCAACAAAGTGCAAAACAACAACAGCAGAATATCCCAATTCTTAGTCTTGTGATATTTTGAGGCCCTTACTCTGTTCTATGGGAGCAACAAAGCTAACAGGAGACTTTGTTCCCTACTGCCATGGCAAGCTTGCCAACATGAACAAAAAGCAACTGAGGCCTCCTAAAGCATAAAGACAAGACAATAGTTTGGCACCAGATTCCTGGCACAATGTGATGAATAAAATTATACACTGAAAATAAACATATGTTCAGCTACAATGCCACATTTGTTGAAAGTAACATAATGTTTGGATGTAGATGCCAAAGTCCACCTCGAACAGAAAAGCTGACATGAAGTCATCCTCAGTTTCACAGTGGAACTGAATACATCAAAATACAACCACTGAATTGACAGGCCGGAGCAATGTGCTATGTATATAATCTGCTCCAATCCCTGCTTCTGCTCATTCTTTTTTAACTGTCTATTTTCACAGGTTATAATTATCCACAGTTACATAGTTAGCTAAATTGGTGTCTTTGGTATAAAGTTTGGTAGTTGTAGAACACAAGCTCAACGGACCTCACACCTGTGGTTCTCATTCAGCTATTTGAGATCCAATGGAAATTGGATATAAAACTATCTGGAATAAATTAACATTCTTATCATTTGCAAGGCTACTTAAAGAACTATTAATGTGTCCTTCCCTGCAATAGGTAGCAAAATGAAGCCTATTAAAAAGAGTTTTCTGAAATGTGCCACAGCAGTTGACGTGATCTCCTATTACACAACTTGATGCCAGTTTTCTTTGTAGAATTGTAAGCAGGCTGAACCTTGGTGCAACATTTAAAAATGTCCTGCCTTTTACTATTAATGTCTTACTCAGGTTTCTGCTTTGAAATTAAAATCACAGATGCCAAAAGGGAAATTTGATTACTTGATACAATAGCCTAGGATTAGTGGTTGTTTCAAAAATAGACTAATCTCATGGGTTTACTTACCTGCCACAGCAATCTAATAAGTAGGCTGTGATTTTCCATTTGGAAAACATCTTTTCTACCAATATTTCACTTGGTAGGGCAGAGTTATAATTCTCCTTTTAATGACAAATGAAGTAAAGAAAAAATGGAATTAATATTCTAAAATTCATATTAGCATATTTTAGTAGACAACAGTGATATTGATTGTGAATGGATAAGATGCCACACATAAATATATGTGTGTGTTTTCATTCTGTGACCTGTTCATTTTTTGCCATTTTGAAATGACCAATTAAAATATGATTTGCATTAAATGTGCCTAATCTTTTAGTGAAAAGGTATAGTTGTATAAGATGCCCAGTGTGAGAATATCTGCTTACCTGGGGCTCCGGTAGGGTGCCACTTCCCACACTCTGTGGCTGGTCCTGGGAGGCAACCATCTCCCAATGCAACTATGGGAGGAGATGGTGCCACCCACCTCCAACCACACTGGAGCCTGCATTTTGAGCAGGCCTTGCCCACAAAGCCAGTCAGGGCAGGGGCATGTTTTTGTCTAATCTTTTAGCAAAAAGGTATGCCCAGTGTGTAAGTTGGTATGCCATTAAATTATCATGTTTGGTATATTAAAATGTTAATTTGTCCAATCAATAATTACAGGTTGAATTTAATTTTTAATTTTTTTAGTTAGAGCAGCGGTTCTCAACCTTATTTCTCTGGGCTATGCTTTCGGTAGCTCTTTCCAGGTCCTCCAGAGATGTGGGGAAAGAATTACACGGACTTTGTGTTATTGAGGTTGGAGGACACATATGTGGAAGTGTATGCATGTAAGAGACGCAGGGCAATGTGGTTACAAAAGTGAGAAGAGTGGATTAGTGAATAGCTTCCACCAATCTTCAAACACAGCAGGATGGGAGGCATACCCTGACCCCCACCCTGTGATGTCATTGCAGGTTTGCCCTTTGTTTTGCATACATACTTTATTATTATTTTTAAACCCCAAACTCAACTTTTCTAGTCCTATATGTGAAATGGTATATTTTAAGGACAGGCAACAGTTAACATTTTCATGAAAGAGAGAGCTTTCTAGTCTATACTATCGTCTGCATATCTTTTCTATTGGGAAATATTTAAGTTGCCAGTTGTGACAGCTTGATAAGTCGTATACAAATGTGCCTGTGCCTGGAGTTGTCTCTTTGAAAGAAACAAACCTCAAAGAAGCTGTGTTTATCAGTGAGGATTTAAGTTCTTTTTTAAAAAAAAACGACCACTTCTGTATAGCCTTTAAAAAGTATTCAGGGCTAAATGTCTTTGATGTAGAATGTTTGTTTCTGGTGCTAGAGTTTCAGATTATGCTAGAGATACCCTGTGTTAGCTATCTTCGCACAGTACAAAGTTGGCCTTCCCCATTTATGTGTAGGTATGTTTGGGATTGTTGTGTTGGTGACCTTGTGTGAGTTGATTTCATGGCCAGTCCTGACAGCAGTGCTTCAGTTAGCAGTAGCCAAATGCTCTGCTGGCTGGTTGGCATTCACTCAAAGAGGGTAAGGTGCCAGGAGGCCACCACTATGCATTTATTCAGCGTTTGTTGAAAAAACAAAAGTTGTTACATGGTCACCCTAAAACTTCAGGTGTCTAGACTGCTGGTGGTTTCCAACTTGCATATGATACTGTGGCCATGTAAACACTTGAAAAATGTTTTAGTGTATTATAATGTTATAAGTTGAAAAGTAAACATGTAATAAGTATTTTGTTTGTTGGTCTTCTGCTAAGATATGAGCCCTTTTTCTTTCTTTTTTAATAGAAGAAACGCAAGCAGAGCGCCCAGAGCGAAGATGTAATCAGTGTCTGCAGCTTTGACTCAAGTGTGAGTAATTGTTTTCTGAAATGTAATGTGCCCAGTGTGTTTTGCTAGAGTGGGAATAGCATTGACCATTTGGGTGCCAAACTGTTTGTTCCTGTCATAAAAATACCTTCTGCTCTGCATGTTGAAATATTGCTGACAAACTTAAAACTTTCTATTTTTGAAGCCTGTGTAATTCAAGGAAACAAGTTTTATGTCCAGGAAGATAGTGCAAGTGGAATAGAACATTGTTGCATGAACTCCTGCTGATAAATTAATATTACAGCTTAAATTTCTGCTTGCAATATTAAGCCATGCAGAAATATATTCTTGTGCTTGATTTGATTGCTGCGACTTTACTTGATTATGAGTTATACTGGTGTTGTAAAATGCACTTGGAAACTAATTCCTTCCTAATACCTTTCTTGAATCCCTAATGAAGACTTATATTAAAAGTGGCACCTGTAATAATATGGACTGATTTGGACATAATACATCCAGTGGTCATGTTCATGTTAAACACCAAGCTGCATTGCCAGCTGAAAATACAATTGTTTGCACATGTATTTGTTGAACATAAAGTGTCTTTTTATTTGATTTTGTTTCAATTGTTGTTAATTGGTTGCTGGTGTGTGTGTGTTGGTTTTTACATGCCTTGTGATTTGATTTCAGTGAAATTGCTCTTAATGTTTTAAGTTTATTTCACTATTACCCTACTCAAGGATTGTGTGTTGATGAAGGACAGATTAACAATGTTCTCAAATGTATAAACAATAAACTTAACCATGGTTAAGAATGACATATATGAGCTGGAATAAACCTGCATGAGCCTTGGATGTGCACACTCTGCCTTCCCTTCCTCTACCCAGATGGGATGAGGACCTCAGCAGTATTTACTTTCAGGTGTCTTTTAAATATCGCTGGGCATAGCATCCAAACTCAGAAGAGGCAGACTGGGATAGTGAGGGATTTGGAAACCATGTCTTACGATGAATACTTGAAAAGCTGGGCGTGTTTAGCCTGGAGAAGAGTAAAGGAAGACATGGTAGCAATCTTCAAATACCTGAAGAGCTGTCAGACAGAAGATGGAGCAGACTTGTTCCTTATTTCTCGAGAGGGCAGGACCAGAGCCTGTGGGTGGAAATTACAGTGAAGCAGATTTCAGCTGAATGTTAGGATAAATATTCTGAATGTAAAATCTGTTCAGCAGTGGAACATAATGGCTTTGGGTGAGGGGTGGCCTCTCTTTCACTGGAAACATTTACTTGACAAACCACCTATCAGGAATGCATTTTGCCAGGAGCAGGAGGTGGACTGGATCACCACCAAGATGCCTTCCAACTCTTATCATTACACTTAATGCAATAAGGGTGCTTCCAAAGCAGTATTACTGCTCTTTAAAAAATGTGCCTTCCTTCCTCTGATAACTATCTGCTTTGGTTGAAAATTGAACATGTGCTTTCCAGCAGCAAGATGCAGGTTTTCTGTTCCGGCAGAATCTATAAACCTTTGTGGCCTTTTAGTCTTCTTCCTGCTGTGTGTGCCTGTTTTAATTGAAGCCAACTTCAGGTTAATGGAGACTCTAAGCAAAGTGTCCTTGGGATGGGTCTGCTCCTTTTGTCAGTGGTCCTTGGTCAGCTCACCTAACTGCAATAGCAGCACTCAGAGCAATGCTGGGTGACTATGCCTTTCAGTTTTCCCAAGTGATGGTAGGTCTGGTGGCATTTTGAGAAATTACAGCTACTGCTCAGAGTGCCAAGCCAGAACAAAATCAAATTTAAGAAAAGCCCAGATCAGACCATGCTGGTTAGGGCTGATGGTACTGTAGTCCAAAATATATGGAGGGCACCAAACTGGGGAAGGCTGCTAAAAAGGATCATAATGTTCTATATTAAGTCTTTGTATATGTATGTATGTATGTAATTTATTTTGTAATTAAAAAACAAACTTCTGTATTAGTGCAACAATCATGTGTGATGCATTTAGAGACTTTAGTATGGTTCCTTTGAAACAGCTTTTTGAATACTTAAGATTTAATTTAACTGTTTTAAACTTATCATTAAACACATTCATTAGTAAGTGTATGCCCATCTTTTATATAACATGTATGCAACAAATTTATAAGCCACACTTTGCAGCATCATAAATGTGTGTTCTCTTTCTGTAATGCACACTTCCCAGATGTCACTGAATACATGACCGAGAGATGAGGACACTTCAGTTTAATCCTTTCATAAACATAATGCCATTTTAATAACAGAAACTCAGCTGCCCTATTTCCAGTAACACTGCTGTGTCCGGCATAGTGAGATTAATGATGGGCTAATTAAAGAACTGAGAAATTGATCATTGATGCTTGTTGCATTTTCTCCTCCATACCTATCTCTTCATGTTCGGCACATATGCTAGAAAAACTTGTATGTGCACATGTGTGTGGAAAGGGTTGTCAATTGTCATTTGCTTGAACAATTTTAGTTTTTTGTTGTTAGCATCTGTTTGATGCTGATAACAACACTTCCCTGCCAGCTCTCTACAGTGGTCTGTACCGCTCAGAACATAATTCCTAGATGGCAAGTGGATGTGTAGTTCATAGCGACTGCTTTCAATTAAACAGTTAACTGAAATGTGTTTGAATTGTTTTGTATTATAATGGCTACATAGACCTTAAAACATGGTAGGTCAGTGGTAACATTTACTGGTTGTTTCTGTGCAGCTAAATTGGGAAGGAACCAGCACATGTGAGGGAAGTGGAGGAGGGCATGTATGAGCATAAAGCCTGTCTACACAGCACTGGTGGGACCAGAAGACAAGTATTATAACTCTGCAAAATGTGATGTTTTGGTTCCACTATCCTGTTCAGCTAAAATTATTTGGTTCCACGTTCTTCAATGGAACTAAATTTTCTTAATTCTGCAATCCTAACCTCACTTATTAAGTAAGTTCCATGGACCTCAGTTGGGCTTACTTCTGAGTAGACATGTTTAGGATTGCAGCCTACTTAGGTTATAGATCTGAGGCATAGGCTGGTACAACTATCTAGCTAAATAAATAAATAAACTAAGCATTCTGAGGCATTTTGTTGACGGGGTATGAAAATCCATAAATAACAATTAATGAACCATTTTGCATTTTATTTAAGACTAAATAAAGGGTGGACAGATACAGATTAGTTATTAGTATCTACCTTCTTACTTTAGTTTTTATATATCATTGGCTAGCAGTTAAGCTAGAATTGCTTGCATAACATTTGTCTGAATAGTTTATCTTTCATTTCATTCTTCATAAAGTTCTGTGTGTGGTTTAACATCTTGTAGGCTAGAGCCACAAACATTAAGATTCTTGGTTTGCATTGCAGCCATTCTATCAAAGGGAAGATAAACTGAAATTTTGACTACATCAGTCTGGTAAAGAAAGATTTTGTTTTTAAAATATGGCATTAATTCCGTAACATCTTTACAGCTTTATTCATACAGTGAATAGCACCATATTGCACCCATTTCCAGTTAGTATATATATCTGTCCACACTTCATGTCCATGTATAAAAATAGTATTGCACCATACAATACATCTTAGCTGTGCCAGACTGCCTACCTTTTTCATAATAGTCTGTCATGAAGGGATAGTTTCCTGTCCATCTTTCACAGGATGTGCTGAAGCTTTTCTTATGTTTCTGCTGGTTCAGAACAATAGAGATACTTGGCATAAAGACATCAATGGTTTTGTGCAGAATGCCCTTTTTTAAAAAAAATACAATTGATCGGAATTGTGGTCTTTAGCTCATTTGGCAAGTTTTATTTGAGACCTTGAGATATGCACTTGAATTGAAACTGTCAGAAATCACCTTGGGAAATATGATGCTGTCCCGTTAAAACAAGTATTAAGAATAAAACTCAGGTGCTATAAAACAGGCAAAGTGTACCTCCTCAGCAGTAGCCCACCTTTATCTTCAGAAAGGTAACCATTTTATACCAGGTGATAATCAGATTTTTCAAGCTAAAGTGTCGTCACAGCTACTTTTAGGGATCCCTAAATTATCCCTAAATAAGCATATAATAGTGATTTAGGTAAGATACACTCAAGTTTCTTGAGATGTATCCTGGGGCTCCCAAGTTCAATCAAGTATCAGACAATGTGTGCAGAACTAGGTATACACACATGGCCTTTTGAACCTTTTCCTCTCAGCTTTTGTTAAGGGCAGATATTTAAATATCCCCAGAAATGATAGACATTGCAGGTATTCTTTGAATGTGCCGGACACTGTAGAACATATTCTTGTTAGGTATCATTTGTCACAAAACAGGAAAAGGGTGCAGATAACTTTAAGGACGTTTTCTATGAGTTCTGGGTGTGGTTTTCCAGGCTAATTAGGCACAACTGCTTATGTGTATAAAGAGAAGAAGTTACAGTTTGCAACTGCCTGCAGAAAGAGAACACCCACACGCTTTGTGTTTGTATAGTCGTGATAAAACTTGTTTGAGTATTTTACATCAGTCTCATGGTTCTGTCGTTTGCCGCCATGGAAAATTCACCTCCAATAATTCTTTTCTACTGTCCATTCTACAACCAGCTACACAAACACGTCCTATCCCCTTCTTTGGGTAGTCTAACATCACGGCACAATGAAAGTATCAGATTCTCTCAGTCTGACACTAACCTGGAAGTAACTGCAAGGGTGGCTGAGTTTTAGTCAATAGTATCTCATAGAGTGGTGAATTCACTGGGAAGAAATCCCAGCGAAAATCCTCGTTATATTATTTTACATTTGCTGTTTATTTGTATATATTTTAAAGGTGTATATATGGATGTTTTCTGAGGTTTTCTTATGGCTTATACTTGTAATGCCTAATAAAGGTTTGGCGAAGTAAGAATAAAACTCTGTATACTTACACATACTACAGACAATGGCAATATTGTCTATAATAGCTATATTGTCTATAATATTTTATAGAGGTACTATTGAAACTGTTCTCTGTAATTCCATTACTGTCTGGTATGGTACAGCCTCTAAGCTGGATAAGAAGAGGCTCCAACGAGCAGTAAGAACTGCAGAGAGGGTAATTGGTGTTAGTTTGCCTCCAATAGAGATACTTTATGTCGCTCGAGTCAGGAAGAGAGCAGAGAGAATTGCTGTAGACCCTTCGCATCCTGGTCATCACTTGTTTAATTTACTCCCATCCGGACGTCGGTACAGAACTCTAAATACAAAAACGTCTAGGCACAGGAATAGCTTTTTTCCTTGTGCCATCAAACTGTTGAATCTGTAGTTGTGGGCGGAACGGAGGCCAGTTGGTGATATGGGGTCTTTTCGCTGTGCTGTTGTATTGTGAGGGGAATAGTGGTTGTATGAGGTACAGTACATTTTTTCTTTACATTGCAATATAGTCTAGGAAAAATTCCAAGTATGGTTGATACTGTACTTGGCCAATAAATTATTCTATTCTATTCTATATAGAATCATCTAGACCCTGAATGAAACCAAAATAGAACAAAAATGAAATAAGTTTTTTTGTTTCGTTTTTAAACATTTGACATGAGGTAGATGGTTAGGTAGATAAAGAATTAGATCATGGGTAGGCAAACTAAGGCCCAGGGGCCGGACCTGGCCCAATCGCCGTCTAAATCCAGCCCGCGGACGGTCCAGAAATCAGTGTGTTTTTCCATGAGTAGAATGTGTCCTTTTATTTAAAATGCATCTCTGGGTTATTTGTGGGGCATAGGAATTTGTTCATTTTTTTATTCCTTCAAAATATAGTCCAGCCCCCCACAAGGTCTGAGGGGCAGTGGACCGGCCCCCTGCTGAAAAAGTTTGCTGACCCCTGAATTAGATGATGAAGAAGAACCTAGGCAGTATAGAAGACTGGTTAATTTATCTAGTACTGTGATTCTTAATCTTGACCTCCTTTAAACTACAAACTGAAATTATCTACATTATTTTTTTTAGAAGATTAGCTGCTGAAGCAACTACTGACTTCTGAAGTGGTTACTGTGATTTTTATTACCTCTGTCAACTTACCTCTGTCAATTTATAGCCGCCTAGAGTAGCTGAGGAAACCCAGTCAGATGGGCAGGGTATAAATATTATTGTTATTGTTATTGTTATTATTATTATTATTATTATTATTATTATTATTATTTATAACCACTCCTATACCAACATAAGAAAAACCTGAAGTATCAGAACAATTATCCATTTTGTCCATTTTATTTTCATAGTGACCCATCAGATGCCAGATAGGAGGACCATATAGCTCTCTCCCTTTGTTTCTCTGCAGCAGCTGATATTATTGGTATTTTCCCTCTTCACTTACTGAATTTTTGTTTCTTCTGCTTTGTGATGCTACCCTTTTGCTGTGCAAATGAAAGGAAGCCTCCAAAAAGTGACTGCTCAGTTTAGTTTTCAAAATTAAAACAAACTCTACTCATTTCTGTTGTATCTTCTCTTCTGAAAATTGGACTGTTCAGCCGTATTAAATGCATTTATTGTACACATTACTTAAAGGCACTGTAGAATCCACAGTGATTATACAGCATATGTCCAGGAATGATTTTTCTGTTAGACAGGTTAGGCAGGCAGATGTTTTGCTCTTTCCTGATGACCAGTGATTTTCTGATGCACAGGCTCTTAACATTTACAAGATGGTATCTGTCTTCAGTGACTGTGTAATGTCGTAGTCTGCTGAAAAACTCTATGCTACGCATATATTTATGGCGCCACAAGATTTAGGATTGGAACATAAATGACTATTATGTTGTAGCAGACTGTGCAGTCAACGCTTTTAAGGTTTTATAATGATCTGGTAAGGTGATGTTAGTCTAATTAGAAGTTTTATTAGTTTTCTTATGAATTCTGAATATGTAATCATTCTAGTTCACATGCATTTTGCACATGGTATGGTTCAGAGTTTGTATTCTCCATGGATTTTGATAGCTTTAACAACTGAATTTGAACTTGGTGTGTGTGAAAGTCAATATTGCTAAAAATAACTGAACTAATTAAGCGTAATGAAAACTTGAGTGTCAAGTTATGGCAATCTTATATTAGAAAGATCAGAAGGGATTAGCTTCTTCACCAATTATGGACTTGAGATAATTAAAAATATTGTTGCAGCTTTTTTTAGTTTGATTTAAATTTAATACTGTTACACCTTAGTAGTAGAGAGGACTTAAACCTTGGTTAATATATATATTCTATTCATGAATTATGTATGTGTCACTATAATAAAGTCAATATATCTAATCTGTTTGTAATTATTCTATGGACAATCCGCCTCAACGTTATTAACAGCAGTTTTTCTTTTATAAGACAACTGATATGCTTTTAATTTTGAATTTAAATTATTCAAAGAGATAGTAATGTGATTGTGTGTTAGCTTTTGGGACTTTAATGGCAGATTTGGTGACTAAAATGGGAAAAAGGTAAACATCTCAAAAGCTTTTTTGATGGCAACTAGTTTCACAAAAATAATATTGTCTAAAGTTTACAGAAATTTAACTGTTTAAGAAAAGCAGCTAAGTTTTTATTTTGGTATGAGCTTTCGTGTGCATGCACACTTCTTCAGATACTGAAGGAATTTTGTTTTGACTCAGACCAACACGGCTACCTACCTGTAAACAGAAAAGCAGAGTAAGGGATTAAAAATCTGATGTTTAATCTCTGAAGCATTTTTCATAGTACATGATTTTGTGATATCCTTCATCCAGTGGTCTACTTCGGATATGGTTCACATGACATGGTAAGGCCAAACTATGACTTAACCAGGACCATATGAAGGTGCTCCTCTCTGGGAGCCTGAACCTGCTTTTGCATATCTTTTTTGGCTGTCATGTTAAGCTATGCCATGCTTCAGTTTAGCATAGGAGTGGGGAATTGGATCTGGAAAATCCATGCCCAGTTTAGCGGATCAGCACAAATTTCAAACTCCATGTCAAACTCAGTAGCTGGTTCCAGCAACCTTGCAGCCATCAGCTGTTAGCATGCCTTACTTGCTACAACCAGGAACACACTTTCAGGCTTCCAACTATGCATTGGCACTTGTATCTTCACCTGCATGGGGCAAATGGTTGCGGTTTGGCAAAAGCTATGGCCCAATTTGAGACCCACAAAGTGTATAATTAGGCTTGTGAGGCAGAGGTACCCCATGCATGGCTTAGTGTGACATCTGAACCCAGGCTTGTGGTTAAACTGAGATTAATGAGAGAGCTTAACCATGATTCTGGGTTCAGACAACCCGATGAACTAAATTTTGGCTTTGCCAAGTATACCTGAAGGAGCGTCTCCTCCCCCATCATTCTGCCCGGACACTGAGGTCCAGCGCCGAGGGCCTTCTGGTGGCTCCCTCACTGCGGGAAGCAAAGCTACAGGGAACCAGGCAGAGGGCCTTCTCAGTAGTGGCACCTGCCCTGTGGAACACCCTCCCATCAGATGTCAAAGAGATAAATACCATAACTACCTGTCATTTAGAAGACATCTGAAGGCAGCCCTGTTCAGGGAACAGGTAGGTAGCCGTGTTGGTCTGGGTCGAAGTAAAATAAAAAAATTCCTTCAGTAGCACCTTAAAGACCAACTAAGTTTTTATTTTGGTATGAGCTTTCGTTGGTCTTTAAGGTGCTACTGAAGGAATTTTTTTATTTTACTGTTCAGGGAAGTTTTTAATGTGTGACATTATTTAAATTTTTTGTTAGAAGCCGCCCAGAGTAGCTGGGGAAACCCAGCCAGATGGGCGGGGTACAAATAATATATTATTATTATTATTATTATTATTATTATTATTATTATTATTATTATTTGCTCCACACTGAGCTATGGCTGTGAACTCCTCTCCTGGGACCCACAGGTTGCATAGTCCCAGCAAGCCATATTTTGGCTTACCATTTCATGCAAACTAGTGGTGTCATGTTGCTGGAAATCATTGTAGAGTGACTGTTTCATCGAGAGAGTAAACAGGGAGAAGCTAAAATGAAATATGTTCTGGAGTTGAGGTTTTGATTATTTTAAAGTTGTCAATTATTTTATTTTAAAGTTGTCAAGCTCTAAATAATGTTGGCTCCAGATATCCCCTTTTCTACAAACTCTTACCTGTGTTAAAATCAGCTGAGGGGGCCCTCTTGATCAGGCATCCCCAAACTGCGGCCCTCCAGATGTTTTGGCCTACAACTCCCATGATCCCTAGCTAACAGGACCAGTGGTTGGGGAAGATGGGAATTGTAGTCCAAAACATCTGGAGGGCCAAAGTTTGGGGATGCCTGCTCTTGATAGTCCCACCTCATATTTTCAGGGCCCTCCATGGCCTTGTAGCAGTAATCTATTTTTGTTGTGGAGGTGGGAGGTGATTAACAAAATCTATCCTTCTGGCAAACTGGGAATATCCCCTCACTCACCCAAGTTTAGGATATTCCACCATTCTTCAGCAGAGTTTCTTTTTCTTTGAGAAAAATAAATGGCTCACGTAAATGTAAACAAGCTTTAATAATAAACTGAGAAAACTGTACCAAAATAACATAATGTCTGAGAGAAGATAAATACAATACAGCAACATCATGAATGAGGAGAGTCTGAGGCAAGAGGCAAGAAGAGGCAGTTGGTCCCTTTTAACTGACATTCTTAACTGAACATACACTGAAGGGAGGGGTTGATTCTGGAGCAGAACACACAAGCCTCACCCCCCAGATACCAAGCACTCTGCTGTTCAGATTAGGCCCCAGTGTTGTTCTTACAGTTTTAACTGTTTTTAATACTGATTTTCAAATTGGTGCAACCTGCCCTAGGACCTGATGGCAAAGGGCAGGTAATAAATTTCATCATCAACAAATCAGAAGTGCAGCTGTTCCGCACAGGCAGTCTGTTTAGTCTCTTAATTTGCAGAGCAGTGACTGTGTTTTTGCTCTGTTATAAGAGTACAACTAAGGGTCTATCGTAATTGTGTTGAGGCTCAGTTGTCTTTATGCAGTAAGGAAGGTATATGTAACTGGTGCAGATCTGCATTATGGTACTCACTGAATTTGATGGACACATCTACTGACATGTCCCAAACAGGCCTGGATCAGAGCCACTGTGTTTTGAGTGGTACAGTCTGCAAAGCAATTCTACTAAGTTGATCAAAACATCTTGGTAATTGCCTGCATCATGTCTAAAGACATCCTGCCAGGAACTTCCTCAGCTGATCTGGATAGTTTGGGAAATGATGTACTATATAGATTTTATTCCTGATGAAGGGATGAAAGCTAAAAAACATACTGTCCGCAGTGATGCGGTCTACACTATTTCATTGTTTTCTTAGTCTTTATAGTTTACTAAAACACCAGATGCTATTGAACTCCTGCTGACACAGACTATTAGAGATGATGCCCTGTGTGTTAATGGACTGCAGCTCTCACTTGTAGGTAGGAAGTGTAGCACAGTAATAATATTAAGATATTTCCCAGTGTTCTTAGTCCAAGCGAAAGGGGTCAGGGTAAGGCCAACGTATCATTAATTTCATAGCAGGGATGTTGCCTCTTGGGTTACTGAGTGGTGTTTAGCTACACATTTTACTTTGAATGATTGCTTAGAGATTTTTCTGTAACAAAACGATTGACTACTTGACTACAGAAGAGGAAATTTTGAGAAATTTTAATGGTGGCAGAAAAGAAGAAATGGTACCAATAGGCATTTGGCATATAAATTATAATATTGAATGTGGAGGAATAGATCAATAAAATACATAAACCTGCTTAGAATCATAGCAGCTGGCCCCTTTGAGGTATGGAGGACCTGAATCTACAACTACCATGAAAGTTGGTAAGCTCTTTCTATGCAGAACATGTATGTGACAATAGTGTTTGTCGCTGATACACTTATTTAGTTTGCCTGCTGCATCAGGATCACATGTAAGTACAGTATGTCACTTTAGCTTGAGCAATGAATGATTTTAGAGAGGAAATAGTGATTTGCAGAATAGGGTTTTTTAACACTGCTGAGAAGTTGCTGTTCTGCCATCAGCTGTAAAGGTAAATGTAAAGGTACCCCTGACCATTAGGTCCAGTCGTGGACGACTCTGGGATTGCAGCACTCATCTCGCTCTATAGGCCGAGGGAGCCGGCGTTTGTCCGCAGACAGTTGTTCCGGGTCATGTGACCAGCACGACTAAGCCGCTTCTGGCAAAACCAGAGCAGCACACGGAAACACCGTTTACCTTCTCGCCGGAGCGGTACCTATTTATCTACTTGCACTTTGACATGCTTTCAAACTGCTAGGTTGGCAGGAGCTGGGACTGAACAACGGGAGCTCACCCTGTCGTGCGGATTCGAACCACCAACCTTCTGATCGGCAAGCTCTAGGCTCTGTGGTTTAGACCAAAGCACCACCTGCATCCCTGCCATCAACTGTAAGCAGGATCAAAGCAGGGAACCCAGTTCAAGGGTCTGCTCCTATGCATAGTTACTCAGAAACAAGTCTTAGTTGTTCTCCAGTCTTTCCCCCCAGTAACCTTTTGACTAGAAACCGAGGCTTTAATGTTTGGTTGTTCAGTTGGATTAATCAATTTTTTAAACTTTAAGTGTTCATGATTAATAGGGCAGCATATTATTAAAATGCAAGTGCCTGCAAAAGTGGCTGATAACAACCAAATGCCATATTTATTCCCACTTTTCTCTCACACAGAAGGGAGTGCCTCTTCTTAAGCAATATCTGCTATGACATGTGTACATCATTAAAAACAAAGGAAGTGCACTTTTTGTTTCCAAAATATTGTTTTCACCTATATGCAGTTTTAATCAATGGATCACCTAAAGTTTACTATTGCGATGTCTTAATTGGATTGTAGCCCTTCTATGAACCGTTTTGTTAAAAAAAAGAATATTCTGCTCATCTGTACCCTGTCTCTCCAGAAATTGTTCAGCACAGCTATTGCATTACCAGTCTGTTCGTTGTGGAATAGAAATGAACTATTGACTCCTTCCCCTGTGATGCTTTGGAGGAGTGGAAAAGGGGAGGAAGAGAATATCCTATCAGTTGGGAGCATGATGAAGGCTGCGGAAGATAATCCAGTGGATCCTAAAGTCCACTCTGAGTGGCTTCCAACAGAATATTAAAAACACAATAGAACATCAAACATTAAAAACTTCCCTGAGCAGGGCTGTCTTCAGATGTCTTCTAAAAGTCAAATAGTTGTTTATCTGTTTGACATCTGATGGTAGGGCGTTCCACAGGGTGGGTGCCACTACCAAAAATGCCCTCTGCCTGGTTCCCTGTAACTTGGCGTTGCACATCAGTGTCCAGGCAGAACGATGGGGGTGGAGACGCTCCTTCAGATATATAAATACCAGTATGTTATGTGCAGAAAATGTGTTAAACAAACGCAAAGCATGAACAACTAAAGAAATCATTTGTGCCTGGAAAGGAAGCTCAGGCAGGCAGGCAGGCATCAGTTTCTAATATCCAGTTAATGCCGCAAATGATTGCTTGCCACAAAACAAGCAGAAAATAATCTTTCAACCAAAGAGCACTAATTGTTGTGGTTGTTTAGTCGTTTTAGTCATGTCCGACTCTTTGTGACCCCATGGACCAGAGCACGCCAGGCACTCCTGTCTTCTACTGCCTCCCGCAGTTTGGTCAGACTCATGTTGGTAGCTTTGAGAACACTGCCTTGTCGTGGCGAAGGGGCTTGAATAACTCAGAGAAGCTATGAGCCAGGGGTCCCCAAACTAAGGGCCTTCTAAATCCAGCCCACGGACGGTCCGGGAATCAGCATGTTTTTACATGAGTAGATGTGTCCTTTTATTTAAAATGCATCTCTGGGTTATTTGTGGGGCATAGGAATTCGTTCTTTTTTTTTTTCTAAATATAATCCGGTCCCCCACAAGGTCTGAGGGACAGTGGACCGGCCCCCTGCTGAAAAAGTTTGCTGACCCCTGCTATGAGCTATGCCGTGCAGGGCCACCCAAGAAGGACAGGTCATAGTGGAGAGTTTTGACTAAACGTGATCCACCTGGAGCAGGAACTGGCAAGCCACTCCAGTATCCCTGCCACGAAAACTCCATGGACAAAGAGCAAGACTACCAGTAAATAATTCAACAGCCATTCTCCCCTTCTGCCTGTTTTTCTTTTCCCAGCCTATAACCTCTAAATTAGATCTGTTAATCCTTAGTCATCAGAACTGAGCTCTGTAAACAGTATTACCTGTGGCAATAGACATAGCAGAATTTATTCTATTAGATCTGCTTTGATGGGCTTCTAATACTTCCTGTTATTTTTCTTGCCTACATGCCTCATAGATGCTTACTGAATTCGTTGTACAATAGTGTGTTATTCATGACCAGATATAGCACCACAAATTATTTTATACAGAACATTTGGTCTGTAGGCTGTACCTACTGTAAGTCTTCATGGATCAATGCCTTGTCGTGGCGAAGGGGCTTGAATAACTCAGAGAAGCTATGAGCTATGCCATGCAGGGCCACCCAAGATGGACAGGTCATAGTGGAGAGTTTTGACTAAACGTGATCCACCTGGAGAAGGAACTGGCAAGCCACTCCAGTATCCCTGCCAAGAAAACTCCATGGACAAAGACAACAGGCATATAAAAGTTATGACGCTGGAAGATGAGCCCCTCAGGTCGGAAGGCGTCCAACATGCTACTGAGGAAGAGCGGAGGACAAGTACAAGTAGATTCAGAGCTGATGAAGCGGCTGGGCCAAAGCCGAAAGGACGCTCAGTTGCGGATATGCCTGGAAGCGAAAGGAAAGTCCGATGCTGTAAAGAAAAATATTGCATAGGAACCTGGAATGTAAGAACCATGAATAGAGGTAAGCTGGATGTGGTCAAAAATGAGATGACAAGAATAAATATCGACATCCTGGGCATCAGTGAACTAAAATGGAAGGGAATGGGCGAATTCAGTTCGGGTGACTATCATATCTACTACTGTGGGCAAGAATCCTGTAGAAGAAATGGAGTGGCCCTCATAGTCAACAAAAGAGTGGCAAAAGCTGTAATGGGATGCAATCTCAAAAATGACAGAATGATCTCGATACGAATCCAAGGCAGACCTTTTAACATCACAGTAATCCAAGTTTATGCACCAACTACCGGTGCTGAAGAAAGTGAAATTGACCAATTCTATGAAGACCTACAACACCTTCTAGAAATGACACCAAAGAAGGATGTTCTTCTCATTACAGGGGATTGGAATGCTAAAGTAGGGAATCAAGAGATAAAAGGAACAACTGGCAAGTTTGGCCTTGGAGTTCAAAATGAAGCAGGGCAAAGGCTAATAGAGTTCTGTCAAGAGAACAAGCTGGTCATCACAAACACTCTCTTCCAACAACACAAGAGACGACTCTACACATGGATATCACCAAATGGGCAGCATCGAAATCAGATTGATTATATTCTCTGCAGCCAAAGATGGAGAAGCTCTATACAGTCAGCAAAAACAAGACCTGGAGCTGACTGTAACTCAGATCATCAGCTTCTTATAGCAAAATTCCAGCTTAAACTGAAGAAAGTAGGAAAAACCACTGGGCCAGTAAGATACAATCTGAATCAAATCCCTTATGAATACACAGTGGAAGTGAGGAACAGGTTTAAGGATTTAGATTTGGTGGACAGAGTGCCTGAAGAACTATGGATGGAGGCTCGTAACATTATACAGGAGGCAGCAACGAAAACCATCCCAAGGAAAAGGAAATGCAAGAAGGCAAAATGGCTGTCCAACGAGGCCTTACGAATAGCGGAGGAGAGGAGGCAAGCAAAATGCAAGGGAGATAGGGAAAGATACAGGAAACTGAATGCAGATTTCCAAAAAACAGCAAGGAGAGATAAGAGGGTCTTCTTAAATGAGCAATGCAAAGAAATAGAGGAAAACAATAGAATGGGGAAAACCAGAGATCTGTTCAAGAAAATTGGAGATATGAAAGGAACATTTCGTACAAAGATTACCATAATCAAGGACAAAAGTGGTAAGGACCTAACAGAAGCAGAAGACATCAAGAAGAGGTGGCAAGAATACACAGAGGAATTATACCAGAAAGATATGGAGGTCTCGTACACCCCAGGTAGTGTGGTTGCTGACCTTGAGCCAGACATCTTGGAGAGTGAAGTCAAATGGGCCTTAGAAAGCACTGCTAATAACAAAGCCAGTGGAAGTGATGATATTCCAGCTGAACTATTTAAAATTTTAAAAGATGATGCTGTTAAGGTGCTACACCCAATATGCCAGCAAGTTTGGAAAACTCAGCAATGGCCAGAGGATTGGAGAAGATCAGTCTACATCCCAATTCCAAAGAAGGGCAGTGCCAAAGAATGCTCCAACTACCGCACAATTGCGCTCATTTCACACGCTAGCAAGGTTATGCTTAAAATTCTACAAGGCAGGCTTAGGCAGTATGTGGACCGAGAACTCCCAGAAGTGCAAGCTGGATTTCGAAAGGGCAGAGGAACCAGAGACCAAATAGCAAACATGCGCTGGATTATGGAGAAAGCTAGAGAGTTCCAGAAAAACGTCTACTTCTGCTTCATTGACTATGCAAAAGCCTTTGACTGTGTCGACCACAGCAAACTATGGCAAGTTCTTAAAGAAATGGGAGTGCCTGATCACCTCATCTGTCTCCTGAGAAATCTCTATGTGGGACAAGAAGCTACAGTTAGAACTGGATATGGAACAACTGATTGGTTCAAAATTGGGAAAGGATTACGACAAGGTTGTATATTGTCTCCCTGCTTATTTAACTTATATGCAGAATTCATCATGCGAAAGGCTGGACTAGATGAATCCCAAGCAGGAATTAAGATTGCCGGAAGAAATATCAACAACCTCAGATATGCAGATGACACAACCTTGATGGCAGAAAGTGAGGAGGAATTAAAGAACCTTTTAATGAGGGTGAAAGAGGAGAGCGCAAAATATGGTCTGAAGCTCAACATCAAAAAAACCAAGATCATGGCCACTGGTCCCATCACCTCCTGGCAAATAGAAGGGAAAGAAATGGAGGCAGTGAGTGATTTTACTTTCTTGGGCTCCTTGATCACTGCAGATGGTGACAGCAGTCACGAAATTAAAAGACGCCTGCTTCTTGGGAGAAAAGCAATGACAAACCTAGACAGCATCTTAAAAAGCAGAGACATCACCTTGCCGACAAAGGTCCGTATAGTTAAAGCTATGGTTTTCCCAGTAGTGATGTATGGAAGTGAGAGCTGGACCATAAAGAAGGCTGATCGCCGAAGAATTGATGCTTTTGAATTATGGTGCTGGAGGAGACTCTTGAGAGTCCCATGGACTGCTAGAAGATCAAACCTATCAATTCTTAAGGAAATCAGCCCTGAGTGCTCCCTGGAAGGACAGATCGTGAAGCTGAGGCTCCAATACTTTGGCCACCTCATGAGAAGAGAAGAATCCTTGGAAAAGACCCTGATGTTGGGAAAGATTGAGGGCACTAGGAGAAGGGGACGACAGAGGACAAGATGGTTGGACAGTGTTCTCGAAGCTACGAACATGAGTTTGACCAAACTACGGGAGGCAGTGCAAGACAGGAGTGCCTGGCATGCTATGGTCCATGGGGTCACGAAGAGTCGGACACGACTAAACGACTAAACAACAACAACAACAACAACTGTAAGTCTGGTAGCTCAATCCCAAACATGTTTACTTTACACAACACATACAGTAGTTAAACTATGAAACTCACTCCCACAGGAGACAGTAATGGCCACCAACCAAATGGCTTTAAAAGTGGATTAGACAAATTCATGGCTGAGAGGGCTATCAATGGTTATATGCTCTGCCTCCACACTTGGGGGCAGCAATGCTTCAGAATACAGTCATACCTTGGGTTACAGGTGCTTCAGGTTGCATATTTTAGGGTTGCGCACTGCGCGAACCCGGAAGTACCCGAATGGGTTACTTCCGGGTTTTGGCGTATGTGCAGAAGCGCCAAATCACGACCCGTGCATGCGCAGACACGTCGCTGCAGGTTGCGAACATGCCTCCCACATGGATCACGTTCGCAACCCGAGCATCCACTGTACCAGTGTCTGGGAACCTTCTTGTGGGTTTTCCTCAGGCAACTGTTCAGCCACTGTGAAAAAAAGATGTCGGACAAATTCAGCCAGCTCTTCTAGGTTCTTAAAGACATCACAGTCTCCATTCTGCCATTATTCTAGGGAAACCAAATGTATGTTTTGTCACCCATAAAACCTCTCACTGCTTGGAAATTGGGGTGTGCACCAGGGCCAGCCCTATGGGCAGGCTGGGTGGCGCAGGGCACCACGGCGCCGGCCTGCCAGGAGGGCGCTGCGAGCTGCGCCCGCCCGCTGGCTGGCCCGCCGCGCAGCTGCGCCCGTGGCAGTCGCGCTGCGCCCACCCGCCCACCGCGCAGGGGAACGGGGCGGGAGGGTGCCGGAGAGAACAGTTTTTCAGAGGACTGCAAGAGGAGGAGGAATTGGTATTTAAAAACAAAAGCAAAAAAACCCTCCTCCTCCAGTGGTACATCCTGTGAGTGGAACTCCACTCAAGGGAAGTCTGGATCCAACCTTCAGTCTTTCCATGAACTTGATTAATTA
Source organism: Zootoca vivipara (assembly GCF_963506605.1). NCBI lineage: Eukaryota > Metazoa > Chordata > Lepidosauria > Squamata > Lacertidae > Zootoca > Zootoca vivipara. Next base: position 43,074,779 of record NC_083277.1, read on the forward strand.
CCTTACCTTACATTCTTATCTTCTCCTTTCACCAATATATGCTTAAATGCTGGGGCGGAGTAGTAGCTCAAGTTAAGCATGTGCTCCGTTTGTGTATATTTTAACTTGAACCATACATTTACATTAAGGAAGCAATGTTCATGGCAGGTTTTTAAAAAGTGAGCATGGACATATGCACCATAATTATATAAACTATTTTAATTATATAAACCATAATCATATAAACTAATTGAACAATTGTTGTTTTATTAGTTTGCACAAAATGATGTTGAGAATGGAGCATTCCCAGGGTACTTGGTCTAAACATGTATGTGCCCAAAGTATAAAGATGACTGACTTTGTAAAAAGTTTAATTCCTTCTTCAGATGGCCCTATGTAACAGGATCTCAGCTTTTTAACCTTGTTGATTACACATATGGCTGCAGGGGCATTATGTAACACCCTGATTAACTGGTAATGAAAGATCTGATTTTCATTTTATTGTTTACTGCCATGAAACAATTGTACCAGATACTGTATAACTTTTCTTCTGCTGTACTTACTGTTTAAGGGTTAAGTCAGAAATTTAAGATGACTGGTCTTCCCTTTTTTGCTATAGCACTACTTTTCTGCTTTTGTTTGAAGAAAATATGACATGTGGCTTATTTTAGAGTTGAATGCTAATAAATTAGAGCAGCTTCCTGCATGATAGTGCTATAGACAACAATGATTTGCTTTTATAAAACCCTTGTTGCAAGTGATGAGAGAGGAATATATAGAAAGAAGTCAGTAATATGCAAGATGTACTGGTAATTTGCTTGCTTATTAGGTTTATAATTCCCTTCCTTAAATATTCTCTCCCATTTTAACTTTAAAATTAATTATTTTGGAGTTGTTAACCTTGCTATTTTAAAATATGCATTTTGCGTTTGTGTTTTTGTACTTGAATGCAAAGCATACTGTAAAGCATACTGCCCTTAAATATGTGCATTTTAAATAACTTTTCTGAAAGTTGCTGTGGTGCATGTTGCCATCCCAGTCCTACCCACTACCTAAACTGTTTTTGAAAGTTTATTGTTTTATCCAAGTAAATAATTTGCTAAGTAGATCCATTGAAATCAATGAATGGATTACATAAATCAATTTATTTCAGTGGGTCTATTCTGTACATGATTTTGTTGGATACAACTCACAGAATATGAGGTTTCTTAGCCCTCATGCAGAAGTTTATGCTGCACTGGGCCAGAGACAGTATTCTCAGGTAAGCCAGGAGCTTTAGGCCAACACCAGTAGTCCAATCTGAAGGACCAACCAGGAGGCAGCATCAAATGAACCCCAGCAGCTCCTGACAAGATGTATCCTAATTTATGCATGCTCCCTGACTACTTTGAGGACTGAGATTTCTCTGACAGAATCCAGTAATTTATATAGTCTAAATCAATATGTTCTTGCAGCCAGTGGCTACTGGGAATTGTAGTTCCATCTGGAAGGAATCAGATTAGGGAAGACTGTTATGGTTACTGCAGGGTTTATCCTGAGCGTGAAGCAGGTTGAATTAAAAACAACAATTCCTTTAAAAAAACAACAACCAAGTGGTTATAATAGAGGCAACTTCCTTTTCCTGTAAATGGGTCTCATTTGTTACCTTTGTATGACTACATCACTGAGCAGTGTATTTCCCTCCTGCACATCTCTTCTCCAGCTGTGCGCTGAACTGTGTTGCTATTTTAGTTTGTATGATCTGCTGCCTGCTTGGCAATGTATTAATGCAGTGTGTTTATTTCTGAGCAGAATTTTCATACCAGTCTTGGAAGGTGTCTCCTAGACAGATTTGTGGTTCAATGCCAAGATATTCCTTCCAGTCTTCATCTCTGTATTAGGTTCCCTCTCCAAATTTAAGTAACAAACACAAATACAATATTTATAGATCACACATTCAGCATCTAGAATTTGCTAGAGCAGCTAACAGTGTGAAATGCAACGTCAATAAAATATAAGAAATACAGCACTGAAACTAAACCACAAGAGGCAGACACCATCACATGAAACAGCAACTGTTATCTCAGCTGCTTTTAAAAGTACAAAAGAAAACTAAGAATTCTATAAATTCTTCAAAAGCCTAGAGAAATAAAAGCATCTTCACCTTGCACAGGGCTGGCCCAGAACATTTGGCTGCTAGAGGCAAAACAAAAGATGCTGTGTCCCCTGCTGCCACTTCCTCCTCCTCTGCTGCCCACCTGGCAGTGGCAGGTTCATGGCAAGCAGCAGCAGTTGGGCACACAGTGGAGGAGGAGGTGGTGGTGACAAGCACAGGGGATTTGCTGCCCCTCTCAGCTGTTTGGAGTCTGCTGCCCCGAAGCAACTTCCTCACAGCTCTTTATGGCTGGCCTGGCCATGACCTTGTTCCTTAATGACATGCATGTTGATGCCAGACAACCCTTCATGGTGGGGCATTCCAGAAAAACAAACCATTTACCACTCTCAACTGGAGTTACTGAAGAACCAGAAAAATAAAAAACTCTGCAACCTTTCCAACCTACAGGCCACCAATCAAAACAAGATCAACAACATTGTCAATCTTTCACAGCAAACACTCAGCCCAGCTGAGGAATCCGTCCTTTCACGGGGGCTATCATTCTGCCCTGCCAAATCCCAACACATGATTCAGTTCTGCGGGGACCTGGAAGCATTTTTCCGCCGCTTACGCCTGAAGGAGTATTTTCATCACACCCAAGAACAAGACAAAGTAGAACAAACTACATCCCCACAACACAACACCTCTCAACTTACTGGGGAACAACCATCACCCTCCAAACGCATCAATGAACAGAACATTGACCACCAACTACCACCGAAAAGAAGTTACACAAAAAGGGACTCCACGTGGACCCCTCCTGATGGACGCAATACCACACTAGATCTGTACATCGAATGCTTCCGCCACAGAATCCAAACGGATGTGACCAGAAAACAGCATCGCTTACAACAAAATCTAAACCATGCTGAAAGGAGAGCCATAGAAAATCTCAGGAACAACCCAGACATTATAATTAAAGAGGCAGACAAGGGTGGAGCTGTCGTCATCATGAACAAAACTGATTACATCCAGGAGGCCCACAGACAACTTTCCAATACTGCCTTTTACATGAAATTGGACTCAGACCCCACACAAGCATACAAAAAAGAACTGAACAAGATTGTCAAGGAGCTACCCCTACACATCCAAGAACAGATCCTCACAAACACACCAGCGGAACCTCGGCCAGGAACTTTCTACCTTCTACCCAAAATACACAAACCAGGAAATCCAGGACGCCCCATCATCTCAGGTATTGGCACCATTACAGTGGGTGTTTCCGGCTATATGGACTCTGTTCTGAAACCATATGCTATCAGTGCTCCCAGCTACGTACGTGACACCACAGATTTTCTGAGGAAAAGACAATCTTTGAACAATCTTCCTAACAATACTATACTAGCCACTATGGATGTGGAATCTTTATATACCAACATCCCACACAATGATGGTTTACAAGCCATAAGGAACACCATTTCAGATAAAACCACAGCGGACTTTGCTACCAAACTCTGCCACTTTGTCCTTACCCACAACCACTTCAAATTTGGTGATGACCTGTTCCTCCAGATCAGCGGCACAGCCATGGGCACCCGCATGGCCCCACAGTATGCCAACATCTTCATGGCAGATTTAGAACAACGTTTCCTAAACTCCTACCCACTCAAACCTCTCTTGTACCTGCGATACATTGACGATATTTTTATTATCTGGACACATGGACAACAGACCCTGGAAACCTTCCACCAGGCATTCAATGACTTTCACCCTACCATCAACCTAACAATGAACCAATCTATGCAAGAAATACATTTTTTGGACACTACTATAAAAATACAGGATGGACGTATAGACACCACCTTATACAGAAAACCAACTGACCGACAAACATATCTACATGCTTCTAGCTACCATCCCAAACATACCAAACAATCCATCGTATACAGCCAGGCCCTACGTTACAACCGCATCTGTTCCAACTCTACAGACAGAGAATCTCACCTAAGAGATCTACAGCAAACCTTTTTAGAACTAAAATATCCACCTGATGAAGTTAAACAACAGATCAACAGAGCCAGACTGATACCTAGAGAGAACCTGCTGCAAGACAGACCCAAAAAAGAAAATAACAAAACACCACTAGTCATCACATACAGCTCCCAAGTTAAAACAGTACAACGCATCATCAGAGATCTACAGCCTCTCCTGGACAATGACAGCTCCCTTTCTCAAGCTCTGGGAGGAAGACCTTTCATTGCCTACAGACAGCCACCCAATCTTAAACAACTCCTCACCCACAATAATACAACCACCAGACTTAACATGGACACTGGTACCAGAGCCTGCAATAAACCCAGATGCCAACTTTGCTGCCACATACACCCGGACAACATCATTACTGGCCCCAACAACATCCAACATACCATCTCAGGACTATTTAATTGCTCATCTTCTAACATTGTGTATGCCATCAAATGCCAACAGTGCCCTTCAGCTCTCTATATTGGACAAACAGGCCAAACCCTATGCCAAAGGATAAATGGACATAAATCTGACATCAGGAACCAGAAGACAGAAAAACCAGTAGGAGAACACTTCAATCTCCCAGGACATTCTATACAAGATCTCAAAGTAGCTGTCTTACTACAAAAGAATTTCAGAAATAGACTGGAAAGAGAAGTTGCTGAATTACAACTTATCACCAAGCTCAAAACCATGGAGGGACCTGGTTTGAACAGAGATATCGGATTCTTATCTCATTATACATGATAAGCGATCTTCAGCCATCTCAACCCTTGCTTTTTCATGCAAAACCATTTGCAGTCGTTTTCGGTCATCAACAGCTATCAGTCAGTCAATCACCCACTTCCACCACCCTTCTGAGTGATCCCCCCTCCCCTCCCCATCCCCACCCCTTCTCTACATAAGTGCCTGGGGACTTCTATCTCACTGTATCTGAAGAAGTGTGCATGCACACGAAAGCTCATACCAAAACAAAAACTTAGTTGGTCTTTAAGGTGCTACGGAAGGAATTTTTTTATTTTACTTCGACCCAGACCAACACGGCTACCTACCTGTAACCAGCATTTTCGTGTGCTGCTCTGGTTCGCCAGAAGCAGCTTTGTCATGCTGGCCACATGACCTGGAAGCTGTACGCCGGCTCCCTTGGCCAATAACGCGAGATGAGCGCCACAACCCCAGAGTCAGTCACAACTGGACCTAATGGTAGGGGTCCCTTTACCTTATTTAAACTGGCATATGTAGGATTAAAGGCAGCTTTGATTGTCATCTTTGATGCCCATCCTGAAACATCCAATCTAAGGAGGAACCACTTTACACAACAAAAGACAGATTCTGCAACAAATGACCACACATTCAATTGCAGGGTAACCATTCCAAGTTTTTAAAAATAGCACTTAGGTTCTTTCTAGCTCTTCTCTCTGACATGCAGCACATTTATTCTTATACTTCACGGCATGATATAATCATATAATAATGTGCTCTGTTAATACCCATGAGGCAATGTGCATTGAATATGTTTTTTGTATACCCTAAATAATATATAACTAGTATGATTTACTCATTTTATAGAAGTAGAACTGATCAAATATGAAAATAATATAAACATTGTGTGTGCACATGCTTCACTTTATTTTATCACAGGCATTTGTAAATAAAACTAGATAGCTTCATCAATCAGCACTCCAGCTCACTCATCAGTGAGAATTAATGTGCTGTATTAATTGATTCCAGTGCCAAAGTGATTTCTTAATCTTTAAATGTAGTGATTCCTGGTATCCTAAAGCATACAAAATCCATTTGTAAAGCGACTCTTGAAAAGCTCAACTGGGAGCAAAATCCTTGGTAAAAGTAAGGAAAACAGATACACCTTAGCATTTAGTGGAGGTCCAGCATCAAGTTCAGTCAAAACCTCTCAAGCATGTGGTGGTTTAACTTAACCCTTTAAATGACAGACAAACTTTTACTATGTCAGAGCCGTTGATATCCAGCTATAATAAATATACTGCCAAGAGTTCAAGGGAAAGGAATTATCAGGTTCTGCAAAAACCTGTACAAAAGTGGTTGTTTGTTCCTCCTTCTACTCTCATACTCTATAAGTCAATCATTCATTCAAGGATTGTAGTAGTCAGACTGCATTGATATATTTATGTAACAAATACATGCCTTTTTGATTGCATGGTACATTTAACCTTTTAGGAGTCCAATTCAAAAATAATGGGCCAATACTCCCATGGAAGCCCAACCTACCTCGTCTGTTCACATTCTTGCAAACTCCTGCCCCCTTTCTGCCAGGGCACCAATGCCTGCTCTCACACCATAGAGTAGAGACATCTGCATCTGATGGAGCTGGCTAGGCTGGAATGTAGCTCCATCTCAGCAGTTTCCTTTGTTCTCTGCTGTCTAGTTCTTTGTTTCATTTCCTTAGATGGCACATGTCCACAGAGGCATACCTAGGTTTCCTTGTGCCCTAGGCAATAAGTTGTATTGGTGCCAGCCCCACCCCTTGCTCCCTTAGCAAGGAGCTGTATCCCCAGCAGGCAGTCTCCTAGCCACTCCAAACTAGAGTAGAGAGGCATGATTTTTAAGCCCCCCCCTTCGCAGGGACCAACCTAGCCAACCCCTAGTGAGGCATTGGGTGGTGGGAGTTGAGCAAGTTATGCACTGGGTGCTAGCCCACTGCAGAAACCCTTGGGCAGGGGTAGCCAATGTGGTGCTTCCAGATTGCATCTCCAATTGTCTCTGTACTTGGCAGAGTTGGAATTCAGCAACATCTGGAGGTCATCCTGTTGGCTATACTTGCCCTGAGGTGGGGGGCCTCTGTGAAAGGCCAGTGTCCAGACACAGCACAATATGGAGTCATTGCCATGCTTGCCTGACACAAGCGACCTGGATGGATTCAGCTACTGAATGTGGTTAAGGTGATGGGTATAGGAATCCCTGGTGGTGCTGATATTTGCCCCAGAATGGAGCACTTGGAATAATTGTTCCTTAGTCTAAAGTGGGTTCTCTGACTGTATTGCTTTGGCTGGTACTTGGTTGACCTTGCGTGGTCCAAATGCTGGTAGTTTGACCACTTCCCCTATTTTGGAGTCAACTGGGGAGCCTTGCTGAGCAGTTACATGCCCCTGGCCACCTGCTAGGATTGAAGAGGGGGGACTGTCTGGTAGCAGTCTGTAATTGAAATATATATTTTTTCATTTATATTAAATTTATATCGCACTCCCAAAGAAAGTTTGGCTCTTTTGGGAGGAAGGTAGTTAGTGATTAGCACTAACGTGTGCAACTTTGGCGCCATGCAGATTTCTTCCATAGTTTGGTGGGGTCCAGCTCCCAAGCTGCTGTTGGGTCTGTGTTCTACTCTAAGAAGCCTATTTTGCTTAGATCAGTGGATATTGACATTGCCGGCTGCTTTCTTGCCTCCCTCTTAGGGGTGTGCACATTCTCCATTTTCAGTTTCCATCCACACAATGTGTGTGACTGTGTTTGACTGTTAGTGCATAATTAAGAAACGAGACATTTCTGTATAGACCTTTGCATGGAAGAATGTACTTAAATCAAATCAGCATCCTGAACACAAATGGCTTCCTTTCTGGTTTGCCTTACCAAAGATATTCTAATATGGCCTTTTTCAACAAAATGTTTGCTGAGCTATGATGTGGTGCACAAGGCAAAGATGTCTGGCATGAGGGAGGTAATAATTCTTTAAAATATGGCAGGTACATACCAAGTACTTTATAACAGAAGGCAACTTGTGCAGACTGTTTAAAGCAGATCAAGGGGGAAAGCAGCAGAGGTTGAGGCTTCTCCGATGAGTCACTGGGTACGTAGGTCTGACTGGATTCATGACCCTGACATTCCAGTTGAATTACTAGCTGAAATGTCTCTGCAGAGCGAGTGATCCCAGTTGAGGCTGCTTGGAATGGACACATGAATCAGATGGCTTTAGGCAAACTATTGAAAATAAATGTGAGACTAAAAGAGCCTAGACCTGCCTGAAGGGCAAGACCTTATCGGCCTGGATGACTGATGCTACACCCATGGACACAGGCAAACTGATTAAATCTGATCCAGACAAGACTGATGTAATGATTACCAGGACCTGTGTCCTGTGGGCGTGGAGGGCTGGGGTTGAGATTGTGATGCCTGTTAGCAATACTTTTTGGTTTCCTTGATCATTCAGGCCCACATCCCCTATGAGCCCCAAATTCCAGGTGGCAGTAGCCCAGTGGGTTACTTCATGGTGCCGGCGGTGGGGTACTGCAACCCTTTGTGTCAAGTGGAGACTTACAGCCAAGCCACGTCTTTTACAGAGTTATGTGTAAATTTCCATTGTGTTGTTTTCAATCAGTTGCTTGGACTGAAATAAACAGTGGACAGACAAGTGTGTGTGTCACAGGGGTGGGAGTGCTTTATACTTTCCCTTTCTGTGTCACTCATTTTCTCCCCAGCATTTCCTATCTTTCCAAGCAACAATTGCACAAGGTGTTGGGACAGAATGCACAGACAGGAATCCTGGCTATGCATCAGGTGCAGATATTAAAGGTGCAGATAGCAGGTACTCGAGTGTTTGTTATCATGGTGTCTTGGTATGCTTAGGGAGACATGGGGATTGCTAATGGTCTGGAGGAACAATTTTAGATTTCTTCATGATTGTGTTGGCAGAACAACTTAGCCTCTACCACTACATCTCATTTCAACTGATTACTATACAGTACTCAACAATGCTGGGTTAAATAAAATTGTGGATTTGTCAGCCAATGGATCTTGCCTGAAAAAACTGTGCAAGACTTTGTTGTATTTATGATAAGGCTTTATTGACTTTAGATATTTTCGATTTAAATAAATATGAAAGGAAATGAGAGAATAGTGTATGCTGATTCTTCTATTCCTAAATTTCCAGTTTGGGGAAGATAAAATATATACGATTATATTCAAAAGGAAGAAGCAACACCTTTGAATTAAATCTAAAGGCCACATTTTCCTTATCCTTCAGGAACTTCTCGTTATTTCCTACTTTGTAATTGTGGCCAGTTTTAACCGCTTGAGGAGGAAGGAACTGTTTTGCATGTGTCTGTGTTAAACCAATGTATTCTTCTTGAGAGGTTTGTTTAAAAAAAACAAAACAAAACAGCCCAACAAGAGAACAAAGATGTATCCCTGGCCTTTTAAGGAGCGGAATGTTTGATTCAAGGAACAGCAAGGTTAGATATACGATGTAAGCATGTGACATTTGTAAACAATTCATGAAGCTAAAATCTAGTATATTTAAAAAGCAGGGAATACATTTTTATTTTATATGGAAAAACAGAGTGCTTTAATCAATTTTCTATATAACCTCAGGGTTGACATTCAATATATAACCTTTTTCAAAGTCAGGCCTGTCAGATAATTCAGTAGTTAACATGAACCATGTTATCCACATGAAAATATAAAAAGAGATCAAGACTATGCAAAGTCCTCTTTATTTCTCCCCATTGTATGTTAACTACTGGACAAAACCAATAATAATTCTTGCATATTTATCAAGGAGGGAAAGCCTCATTGATGCAGTTTTGCATTTGCTTTCTTCTGCCAAACCCTACTGTCATAAGAGAACTGAACTAAAATTGAAATAATTTTCAGGGCGTATCTGTGGTTTAACATGTAGTACTGTCGTCTTTTTTAGCATGGTTTTGCTGATATGACAAAAAAGAAGCAATTAATGTTAATTTAGTTAGTACTGTAGTTGCAACAAGAATCCCTTTCCAAGATCCATTTATTCAGCCCAAAGAAAAGAGGCTTTTTTCAGAAACCAACCACAGAATGGAAAGTGAAGATTGTGGATAGCATTGCCACCTTTCCTACGTAGGGCTTCGGTGCCTCTAATTCTTAGGTGAGCATCATTTCAGGGAACAGATCTTTGGATGGATGAAGTTGGTGGCATGAAAGTCATGAGCAGCATTGTATCTGGATATAATAAACTTAAATATAAAAGAGAGGAAAGGGGAACCCAAGTGCTTGGAAGGATCTAAATGGAAGGACAAGGAAATGGACTTGGATCGAGGAGCTGACAAGAACTTGGTGTGAGGAATTAAGGAGGGCTTTTACATGCTCAGAGGAAAGAGAGAGTTAAATGACCTTGGTATGAAAGTAATGGATAATATGGGTGTGAGAGAAGGGTGCAGTAGTCAAGGCAAGAGATTATCAGGGCACAAACCGGAAATTTGGCAAGGGAGGGCCAAATTTTGTACAGTGTTGTAAAGGGAGAAGTGGTATGGCATGAGTGTGGACCGTACTTGAGGAACAAAGAGAGAGGAATAAGGGATAAAAATAAGGATACAATAAAAGAATAAATGAGGAGAAAATGACGGGAAGGAAGATGAGAACTCAAAAACCACAATATTATTTTTATTTAACATATTTATAGACCGCTTCACAGCTTAAAATCATTGAAATGAGGTAGAAGATAAAAAACAAAATAAGACATCATTGTCTGTCTCTCCCACCCCCCACTCCTGGCAGTGTTCTGGTGGTTCTCCTGACCCTCCGAGTGTATCTGGAGGAGGCACATAGGGAGAAGGTGGGGGGAGCCCATTGCACTGACAGGAGTCCTCATGCCAGCTTCAGCTAATGGAATGGGGTACTTGAATCCAGCCCACAAGCTCTAAAAACAAAACAAAGCAAAAATCAACCAACTATAAAATTATTGTTAAAAGTCATAGGGGACACAAACAATGTGCTAATGCATGTAGCCTAGTTACTCTTGCTTGCTCCTCCCCTGATGCAAATAGCATTACAGGCCTAGATGGTCACATGCTGCATCCCCCTCTTAATTTATCCATCCAATAACTTTCTGCTTTGAACTTTCAAATATGAACAGAAAGCCAATATGAATGTTGGAAATAATAAAGTGTGGAATGTCCAGTAGCTGTGAAAAGGGGGAATTCCATGTTGGAGATCATTAGGAAAGGGATTGAAAATAGAACTGCCAAGTATCACCATGCAAATCTTTTGTTGAAATCGTAGTTTGAATACTGCATTCAGTTCTGGTTGCTGAATCTCAGAAATGCTACTGTAGAGTTAGAAAAGCTTTGGAAAAGAAGAACCAAAATGATTGTGTAGCATCTGGTTGGTTACTGTAAGAACAGGATGTTGGACTAGATGGGCCATTGGCCTGATCCTGCAGGGCTATTCTTACATTCTTACCAGTTACGTAGTGGAATGAGGTAATGAATTTTAATGTAATTGAAATATGATCTAGGGGATTGATGCTTCCTTTGGCTAGGAAGAGGAAGAGGAAAACAAAAGGAAGAGATGAGTAATTGCCATAAAGTAGCCAGCAAATAAGTTCCTACCACCTCTTTACTGTGACTTCTGTTGTTAGCATTTGGTTGGCTATCTAGCTTCTACTTTTTAGAAATGAATTTCAAAACAAGGAAACATGCTTTTAAAATTCTTTCTGCTCCTTTTGAACGTCTCTTTCCTTGGATGTTCTTTGAAAAGGCGTTTTCCCTTTCACTGCATAGCAGACTGGACTTGATCTTGCTTCAGGCAGTACTTTTGAAATGGGGCGCTCTCCATCTGCTTTTATTAGGAAAATTTCCATTCCTTTTAGTAAAAAGTTGTGACAGATTAACTGTTTGTTCCCATTTTGTAATGACTGAAAATAAGAGTAAGAGGGTAAACTACAACGATGGCTACTATGGAGAGAGGTAAATAGCGGAGCTGTTCAGAAATTGCTCTTAAGATAGTGTGGAGTAGAAGAGTATTGACAGGGTGTGGGGAATAGATAGATAACATTAAGTTAAGAGGCAATATTGATAACAAAGAGATCCAATAAGTTATGCAAGATGAATTGGATGATCTGTTGAACCTGGAGGAGTGAAATAAAATGCAATACAGTAGTCATAAATGTTATGCATCATATATTTATTTAATAATTTACACCCTGTTTAAGTAGATTTGTATCTGTATCTCTGTGCGTGTTTTTAAAATTCTGAAAATTCTAAGTCACTCTCTTTTCTGTCTGCTTCAATTTGTAATTCAGATTTATTCTTAGGGGTAAACTAGAGATTTCCCCCTCCACCCTTTGATTTAATCTGCCTCTCCAGAGTGAATTAAAGCTGCCAGATTACAGACAAATAGTTCCTGTTATATCCACAAGGTAAGTATTGGCTCCCACTAGATGCATCACCAGAGCTACAGCAGTCCCTTCTGCCCCAAGGCATCATGACGGACCAGCTGTCCTACCTCTAAGGGCAATTCCTCTGTGCATGAAGTTCTTGATTGGCTCTTGCTTGAGTTCTGAAGCAAAGTAGTATTGCTCTATTTGTCCTGGAGCCTACCTCATCTGGGGTGCCATCCATGCCATCAGAGAGGAGGGGGAAAGACGTAGTAAAAGATCAGCCCCCTGGCTCTTTTTACAGCACAGGTCATTGGGCAGCTGTGGGACCCTTGCTAGAGGGACCCTTATAGTTGACATGGGAATCTGGCTCCTAATTTGAGCATGGTAATTGTACTGTCTAGACCACGCTCTACAGAAACAACTATTTCCAATCTTCTTGACAAAATTTGCAGATTATTAAACATAGCTAAATCTTGAGCCATTAGGTATGTAAATGTGAATCACCATTAGGTACATGAATTACATGTACTGTATTCTTTGTTTCAGTAACATCAGAAAAACAGATGAATGATTTGCAGATTCAGATACCATGAGGTCCACAGCACCTACACAATTAAACACCAATATATTTTCATAATGTATGCTACTTGGTTCCTATTGTAATCACTTTCCAGAACAAAATATGCATTGTGATAGTCTGTTGCAATTACAGTTCATTATATCAGCATCTTATGCTTTGATCAGTTGGGCGCCGGCAGAGAAATAACTTATTTGGCAAAATAGGGAATGAAGTAGCGGTGTTGCTGTCACATGTGATTAACATCCATATTCTTAAATTAATATGGAGTGCTATATTTGTTATATGCCTCACAGTGATTTTGGTTTATAGGCATAGCCACCAAAATAACAATGCGGGTTGATAAGAGCCTGGTGTTTTCCCCTGGTTCTCAACTAAGGTTTATTGCTTGGGATCATTCTGAGAACAACATACACAGGACTGCAACCTGTTGTTGTATTCAGGGTTTTCTGGACTTGGGGGAACGATTTCAGCAGAATATTATGGGGTCACAGAACAAAGTAAAACAGAATAAATCCACCACTAATTCACTATTATTGTGTCAATAACTTCCTTTAAAATGCAGCCTCAGTAAATAATAACAATAACAATAACAATAACAACAACAGTTTTTTATATATACCCCGCCCGCTGGGTTTCCCAGTAAGGGCCCTAAGCCAAGGTTTGGTTTAGAATGACATGTTAACCTGGGCTTTATGTTAACAGGGTCAATTTTGGCAAATAAAAAAAAAGTTTTGGAAATCTAATGATGCACAATGAAAATGAGTGCCCCAAAACAAAGTTAGAGGAATTTCTCAGTATGCTATGCATGAAACCACAATACAATATCTCAATATGGAGGTTGGTGTCCTCCTTTCATTTCCTTTTTCTAGCTTGTACTTGAGATCTTTAAATGTCTGTATTTGCTAATTCATTTTTATTTTTAATTATATTTTAAATTATATATGACAAGTATCTCATATGTATGTATGTATTCCAAATACTTATATCCCACTTTATAACTTTCTGAGGCTGTTAAAGCAGCTTATGAAATATTCTTAAAATAAAATCACTTCCTAATCTAGTGGAGGAAGATAAATTACATGGTGTTCCTATGGAACCAGGATTATTCTTTTCCTTTCCTGGTACCATACAAAGCAGCAGCTCCCACCAAATGGGAGTAGGGCTAAACAGCAGGAACTTGCTCAGCTGATGGTGGAAGAGATCTTCCCTTGCATGCAGTTGCTAGGCAGCAGGTCCTCTGGGGTAGAGATGAGCAACTGGATCTCATTCAACCCACAAGTAAGATTATGGCCAAGGAAAGTCAGGAGATGACTATTGCTCTAGATTTCCATTCTGCTTGACTGCTTTTGATGGCTGGTGGCTACTAGTTGGTGACTACTAGCTACTGGACACCCCACCTGCTTGTGGGAGGGTTGTGATCATGCCAACGAGAGAGAAAGAAGTTGTGAGGTTTGGCAAGATGCAGCCGTTGGTGCGATATACACTTGCTTTTGGGAAATGATGCCAGCTCACACTGGCTGGGTGTTTGCCTGTCCGCAGATACTCAACCTCTATATTTATACTGTACATTGTTTTTAGTATAAATACAGGGAATAGCTGTGGGTTTTAGGAAGAGGTAGTAGCTTAGCAGTAGTACCTCTGTTTTATTTTCAAAATGCCAATTATCAGTGCTGAGAAATTGCTTTGCTTTAGGATTCTCTTGCAAATCAGTTTTTGATCAGAAACAACATGAATCTGACTCTTTAGAAGGTGTTTTTGTTATATATATTGTTCTAAAATTGGTTGTCATGATCTGGAAGAAAACATGATGAACAGCAGTTGGTTTGGGTACAGTTAATTTCCAAAAAGTTCTTTTTTGAAAGTGCCCTTTGGGGAAATTTTAATACTGGGTTGGGAATTTACTTTGGAATGAAAGTTTGCAACAAAAATAAAAAAATCCAAATAAAAAGTATATTGTGCAGATAATTATTAACTAAAAATGTAACTTCTGAAGGGACTATTTAGCCTTGTCCCACCACACCTGGTGAGTTCCGTAGTGAAGGATCACCATGTACTGTAGTTTGTATTGCTGTAGTGCTAAGTGGGAGGGGAAGCCTCAAGTTGCCTGTTATGATCTCAGTGGGTTATCAGTCATTATAGCAGTGAGATGAAGGCCAAACCTGAAACACCGTACTTTTCCGTGTATAAGACGAGGGTTTTTTTACTCAAAAATAATGTTAAAAATGGGGGGGGGTCTTATACATGGGTAGTGCAGAGGGGGGACGAGCAATTGGTTGCAGCCATGAGCAGGATCTTGTGATTGGGTGGGTGAATAGTGTCTGCTGCAATGGCTGCTTTTTATTGGCTGCTGCTTTGTCAATTGTATGGGTTATTAGCGGATGTGGCAAGTGCTGCTTTGGATTGGCTTCTGCTTCGGCAATTTGGCGTGTGTTGCTTGCGATTGTTAGCGTTTGTCAGTTGGGTGAGTTATTTTTGGCTGGGGAGCCTTTTTGGCAAAATCGCAAAACCAAGCAGTTTTTCCAACGTATGACGACCCTAAAACAATATCCAAGACTGTGTGGTCCAGCAGTTCTGTATTGTCTTCATGCTAAACACAGAAGTATGTCTCCCAAAGGAAGTTGTTTCACAATGCATCTTCAAATGAAAATATATATAGCATATGAATTTCAGTTACAAAGGGCAATGAAGTATAAACCTATGCATTCTTTACACTATGTAGCATAATATGTCAGTAGGGAACATTTCCTTTCCCCCTCCTGCTACTCATGTTTGCATTCCCCTGCAATACCATAGCAACTATGGGGTTATGGAAACTATGGAAGCTGGGGGGAAGATCTATGCTCAATTAGGGAACAACTGAGCCAGGGGACCAGGATTCAAACATCCACTTAGCCATGAAGGTCACTGGTTGTTCTTGGGCCAGTCACTGTCTCTCAGTCTAACCTATCCTGCAGTAGGGTTCAGTAGGGTTGCTGTGAAGATAAAATGAAAAGTGAGAGAACCGTGTATACCGTGTTGATCTCCTTGGAGGATATTGATGTAATAAATAAATACTATTCCATCTATATTGCTGTACAGTCAGACACGCTAGAAGACCCTGGCTGTTAGGATCAAAGGGAGGAGGAGTAAAATGAGAACAGAACTGGGGGTTGAATGAGGAAATCACCTGCATGCCACAGAGAACAGGATAGACAGTAGTGAATACTCTGCCTGCTCAGTATAGGAAAGAAATAAAGAAAGAGTTTTGAGCTATAGAGTGGTAGGCCCATGATTTTGTGTTAGGGTTTTTTTTAAAGCTAGAAAAGCAGTTTAGTAGTGGTGCAGTATAAGCTGTCCAGAGAAAGTGTAGATTTTCATTGCAGATTTACAAAAACTATGTGGGAGCAAAGGGGGCACTAGGCAGGTGTTTGAGGTGCTTTAAGTATAGGATATCCTGTGTTTGTTTAATGGGTACTACATCACTCTGATTCCTTGAAAATCCTGATCTTACTGAAAATGTGGTTTTGTTGCCAAATCACTCTGTTCATCCTGTAGATATCTGGATAGGGAGAAGTATTACTCTAAAATGAATTCTGAATGTAGAACTTGTATTCAGACAGAGTATTACTTTGTTAATTGATTATAACAAAATGTATACAGCACTTGATAGTAGAATTTGCAGGAAATACTAAAATTATCAATAAAAATAGCTGAAAACATTTAAAAGTAATCAAAATTAACCGTGAAAGAAAGTAAAATACACCGGCATCTACGTGTCTGGATAAGCTTATCTAAACAAAAGTGTATTAAGCAAGTACTGAAAAGAGTAAAGTGAAGGTGTCTGTCTGATATCTACAGGCAGGGAGTTTCTTGTTTTCCCTTCAGAATTGCTTTATTAACTCTGTTATATTAATAAAAAAGATACTTACCTTGGCATATTTTTGCAATATGAGTAGGGTTAGGAAGGTGACCTGTGCCCAGTGTGGCTGGAGCCCAGCAACCTGTCTTTATTGAATTGTTCAGATTTTGTTGTGAGTTTGTTTAGTCCATTGACATTTTTCTTTGTTGCACGAAATGTATTTGGCGTATACGTTATAATTCACTGCCTTTATCATATGCCCTCATGTGTCACTCCCTGAAAGGGCACTCTTTACCTTGGTGGAATGAAACATATGGGTCACTGGAGACTTATAATGATCTCCTTTGGCATGACCCTGAATGGTCATTTTAGTTAGAATGTGCAAGACTTTATATATCCCACTTTGTATAAGTGAACAGATTGTGATCCAGGCTTCCTGTGCTGTTCTTTGGGAAAAAATAATTGCACTTTTAGTAATGTTGAATGGGGTGCATGGGTTCATTCATATACATGGTGTATCTATCTCTATAATCTCTTTGGTTCTTTTGAAATTTGTATTGGCTTGGAATACTTGAATATTCGCAGTGAGATGGGTTTTTTAAAGTTTCCGTAAGGGGTTTTCTCAGAAGTCACAAGTTATTTTGACACTCTCTTGATGTGGTTACACGATTATGGTTTGAACTACAAAACCTGATAAATAAGTACTCTCTGCCCCTTCTCTGGTCTGTAGTGTGTTTAATTCATTTGGTGCAGTCAGTTGAGCTCAATTGATTTTGGCTTCCTAAAACAATTGTCCAGTGAAAGAGCGTACAACAGAAAAATGAAATAAAATAATCTATTAAACATTAAAAGCCTCCCTAAACAGGGCTGCCTTCAGATGTCTTCTAAAAATCTGGTAGCTGTTTTTTTCTTTGACATCTGATGGGAGGGCGTTCCACAGGGCGGGCGCCACCACCGAGAAGGCCCTCTGCCTGGTTCCCTGCAACTTGGCTTCTCGCAATGAGGGAACCGCCAGAAGGTCCTATGTGCCTGAACATGTGCTGCCTAATCCTAAACAGCAAATCTTGGAATTAAATCTCACCTGGTTTAGTGGGACTGAATTTTTAGGAAGTTTCCTTAGGGCTGTAACCTGTGGCTATGTTTCTCAGGGGGCCTCTGGGGGTAAAATCAAACTGATGCATTAGCAGCACTGAAGTGACCTTCCCAAGGCACAAGCCTGGGCACTGTGGGCCACCCAGATGACACCCCCCCCCCCCGCTGATGTGGTCCAAAGAAAAGCAGAGCAATACGTTTGGCACCAGCTTGGCTGCAGGAGTTGAAGGAAGAAGGCATACAAGGCGCCATCCAACCATCTTTGGGACTCCATTCCACTTTTGTGTAGGGTTTCCTCCTCAGCATTTTATTCTTCCGAAGATGTCACACAAGGCAATGGATGTTTAGGATCAGATTTCTCCTTCTCCTAGATGGGCTACCTTCCCAAGTTGATGGGCCCCATCTGCCCCTCACTTCCCTCCACAGCATGTGCAGAAACTGCCTTGTTGACCGTTTGACCCACTATTGATCTCATCGGCTCAATCCTCTGGAGACTGTTGTCACATGAGGGGAAGTCCCTAACTCCCTGAGGGTTTGAGACCCATCGGCTGCCCTCACCTGGTTTAGCCAGCCAGGTGACGCTGTTCCCAGGGTGTGATAGGGATTTTAAAAAATGAATACAGTGGTACCTCTGCTTACGAATAACTCTACTTACGAATGTTTCTACTTACGAATAGAGCTCCGTCCGCCATCTTGGATGTGATTTAGATAGGATTTTTTCTACTTACGAATTTTTAGATAGGGTTGCTTATACTTACGAATTTTTTCTCCCAATGCATTCCTATGGGATTCGACTTACAATTTTTTTCAACTTACAAATGTGCATTCGGAACGCATTAAATTTGTAAGTAGAGGTACCACTGTAGTTACTTATAATGGTTTTTATAAATAAAATGTTGTTTTGAGCCTGCAAAAACAACATAAAGATCTAGTTTTGTAACAGTTATTTGGTTTTCATTTTAAAACGTTTGCACCACTGACAGTTTTTCTAATTAAGTAATACATGGAAGGTTGCATTTGTCTTCCCCTGGAAGTGATTTTTAAATATCAACCTTCCTTTTTCTGTTTCTTCTTAGTCACAGTTTCCTTTTCTCTGCACCACAGACACTTACTGTTGTTGAGTTCTCTTATTTCTCTTTCATTAAGAGGGCATCACAGCACTTATTCTGCTTTTCTGTCTTTTGGAAAACCTGTCTCTTAAGAGGAGATGAAAAAGAAAAGGGGGCAGCTCTCTGCCTAATAACTGAGGCTAACATTAGTCTCTCAAAACAAACCTTTGTTCTGCCAAATGGGAAAAGGCAAACTAATAATAACAGTTCAAAGCATAGCATTTAGTAAAGGTTAACATTTACTTGCTTTTTCTAGAAAAGCACAAATTTGATAAGTACAGTTCAGACAATGATGTTACTTAACGGGCATAAAAGTAATGAAGTTTAATATCTCTTGTTGTTGTTGTTTAGTCATGTCCGACTCTTCGTGACCCCATGGACCATAGCACGCCAGGCACTCCTGTCTTCCACGGCCTCCCGTAGTTTGGTCAAACTCATGTTGGTAGCTTCTCTACACACTCATAAATAAATATCATCCTCATCTTACACTCTTAACATACAGAAAATGAACTGCGTGCTCAAAAGGCCATTGGTGCAGCCTTTATAGAAGTGTACTATTTCAGGTGGGGGAACTCCATATCTGAATGTTTCTTTAAAAGGAATATTAACTTCCCAGCACAAAATTTGCAAGGCAAGGAGGGCACAGTAGTGATGCAGGATGTGGGACAGATTCATATAGCTAGGTAAGCAAAATGCTAAAAAGTGTGGTTTTCTTTCATGTGGCAATGTCAAATGCATCTTTCAATTTTGCTGACAAATAGCCAGCAATCAAATAGCACTTTTTGGAAAGGCAAGAACTGTGAAACACAGTTTCCTGCTTCCACCCTTTTGAAAATAGTACCCCGAGCTTTAGTCAGATGTTTCCCCATTGGTTTTTGAACGAGTTTTCAGTAATTTGCTGTGTTCTGCTGGTCTGTACTGATCTTGCCCACTCTCCTCCCATCCTGTTGTCAGTGGGCGGGTCTCAGTAGTGAGCAATATTCAGTTACACTTGCTTGACATACTCAAGAGCTTTTCTGCTTCCTGTTTCAGTGGAGCACAAGAGCTGCCTTAGATAATGCTATCAGAAGCCTAGCACAGCAACAGGAGCACACTTTGATTTCCCCAGCAGCTGCATGCCAGAGAGAGGCTGCAGAGGGAAGACTTGGTTTTGCTGTCATAGCTGGTAGACCAACAGAATCAGCTGTGACATCCGAAACTGCTGCTCCTTCAGCCACAATGGTGGCAAAGGATTATCCATTTTATCTCACAGTCAAAAGAGCAAACTGTGGACTGGAAGTACAGACAGCGAGCATCTCAACAAGAGAAACAGAGGTATGATCGGTAGATATTCGAGAGCCTTTACTGCAGTTTTTCTTCTAGTTGAAAGAATCTGTTTTACCTGGGGCAGAATAACAACTTGGAATCTCCGGTACTGATCTCTCACATTTTGCACATAGAGGACCTGCACAACTTTGTCTATACTCTACAGCAGGATAAGTTTGGTATCAGAATATGCTTTGGCAGTGCTTTTTCCCCTATGGGGTACGCAGGGGTACACATACCCATAAACATTTTGTGAATCTTTGTACTTTTGTCCATTTACTGTATTTATTTTTCCGGATTTGAACTATAAAATGGTGATTTTCTTGAGTCAAAATGAGAGCACCCCTAAACATTTTTAAAATAGAAAAAAGCACTGTGCTTTGATTAAAAATATATTCATTTCTGGAATAAGTAATTGAGAGATATGCACTGAAATGCATATATTAGTGTTTTCTATTAAGGTTGATTGTGCATTTCATAGGAAAACAGATTTCATGCTCAAATAAATCATTGGCATTCACTGGTATGTTCATTTAGGTTCTCAATGCTTATTTGTTATGTAAGACCATTTTAAACACTGTCATTTTCACAAGTTCACAAATAGAATCAAGGAGCAAGTGGCCAATTGGCAGAGGCTGTTACTGACTGTTTTAATTGAACTCTTTAGAAAATACACAAAATATTTAGAACCTGTGTGAGGTCTTTTCTGTTTTTTATAAAGAAAATTGGAGTCCTTTTAATAGAGTTTCTATGAAGGACTATCTATCTATCTATCATCTATCAATTCTAACTAGTTAATGAATTGATGAATGTGTATTTCAGAGACTATTTAGGCCATCATGACTATGCTTTTTGTGGTGCATTTTAGCATTAGCTACTTCCATTACCTATATAAAATTTACTAGCTGCCTAGTCTAAGCTATATTTACTCAGAAATATGTACATTGTTATCAGTGAGATTTAACTACCGAGAGAGTTGCATTGTCTGCCCAGAAATCACAAAAAAAGTCTTTCATTCAGATTACGATAATAGATTTATTTTAGCAGATTAGCTCTGCAGTTCTGATTTATGTGTTTAAGTGTTAGATAAGCACAAACATTTATGATGATGAAGAAAGTGCTCTGCTAATCTATAGAAGTGATAAAAAACCAGTTGAGTAGTTCTCCACAACAGCGGAAAATCTTTTCACAGCAGAGAAGCAAATAGAAGAACATGGAGTAAAATGCTATTTTAAAAACAGAACTCTTGAGAAGGAGGGTATGCGTATATTGTCTAATAAGTTGCTAATAGGAACATTAAGACCAGTATATTTCACCTTACACTCCTAGGGGTGCATTCATCTATGATTTTGTGATATTAGATGGTTAATCAAAGCAGCTTTGAGTATCAGCAATCCTTGACCTTGAAAACCCTTTGCTGCTTTGTGAGCTTTAGGCAGCTGAAACTGGCTGGGATCATTGTCAGTTAGTAATATGCACCAAGTTTCTTAACTGAACAAATACTGGTAAAGTAAAAGGCTTGGTATTATTCTATTTGTATTTAAACACAAAACAAAACTGGGAGTTAATTTGCTCATTCCTCTCTTGAATCTTGTTACCAAATTATTTTACAAAAGGACGAATCAATGTTACGGTACTTTCTTCGTACAAATTTGTACTGTGGAGTGTACATTTGTAAATAGCAGGATTTTTTTTAAAAAAAACTTACTTTATTACAAGGTATTTGTGTATATATTGAGTAGTGTGAAAGCTGTAGTTTGTTTATAAATGTCAGTAGTAAGAGAACACCTGCCCTCACACTTACAATCTCAAAGACACAACAAAAAATAAAAATAGGAGTGGGGAGCAAATCTAAGCACTGTTTTTTAGTTGCAGAATTCTTCTAACAACTAGCTGAAGTTGAAAGATGTCAAGGTGAGGCAGTGTCAAAATATGCTGGTATTATAGCAAAGTGGGTAGAACAGCCCCTATATCCCCATGCCTCTCCCTCTTCTGTTGCTTGGAATGGCTTCTGTAGATGACAGCTGAGGGTGGTTGAAGCCTGGTGGAGCTCATCTTTCAGCAGAGCAGAGGCCCAGCAGTGTCATATCCTTCCCTCTTGGTAGAATGGATGCTGTAGATAACAAATTGAACCTGGTGGAGCTTTTGGTGAATGTTGGTTTGGCAAAGCCAAGCATATGCAGGGTTGTGTCCCATGAAGTAATTGTGCCTGCAGAACAAGTTCTACTCAGACAGTGGAACTTCCCTTTCCTCTCTTCCTCTCCCCCACTGTCTCCAAATCTGCACCAGAGAGTTGGGGGGGGGAGAATTCAGAGCAGATTTGAGGGTGCATGGCAGGTGGAGAAGGTGGGTTTGTTGCACGAGTGGAACTCATTCCGTTAGCCCATTGATTTCATTGGATACAACCCACAGTCCCTACTTCTTCCTAGGTTTCCACCTATGTGGTGTGTAGATGGGGCTTACTGGGAAAAGTGGGAGAGGCTCTTCTCAACATAGCCTGGTCTGTGGAATGTGTGATGCATCTGAAAATGGAGGAGAGAGAAAATAAAAAGATGACGACTAGCATGGTAATTCTCCACATAATATTTTATTACAGTATATTAATTGAGGTCTAGAATGGAAGTTCTGTTGGGGGAGCAATTACTAGTGTCAGGGCTTGCAGACAGGCAGGTAGTTAGTTCCTCCGAACCAGAACTAACAGGGCTCTAGGCAGGAATTCAGTCCATTAGCAGTTCAGCCAGCATGTAGTGACAAGTTACATTGTCTGAGGAGGCCGGCCAGAGCTGGCAGTTATGTAAAGGCCAGATAAGACCGTATAGGCTGCTTAGGTCACCTGACTCTTAGGTCACTATACTGAAGCTTGGACTGTGAGCTTCAGTACAGCCTCCAGTCTGCTGTGGTGCTGCACAACTTGGGTTAGCCTTTATCTCTGATAAATATGCATTTCTTCTTTAGACTTTCTATCTGCATGGAACAGATTTGTCATTTTTTAGCATGAGTATTATCAGCTGGCATTTTTGTTGTTTATGATTTTCTTCCATGTGCCCAGAAATTATGTGGGGCAATATTTGTGTTCAGAAACTGGCAAATCCATCGCTTTTTTTCCTGGAAACACCACATGGAATTCGTTGGAAATCATGAAACCAACCTTCAAATGTTGAAATCAGACATGCAACTTTTTCATATATAATGCTATTAATTTAGTTAGTACCTTTATCTGAAGTTCTGGAAAAGGCTGTTTCTTTGTGTAGTGCCAATATTGTCTATGCAGTAGCTACTACAAAATTATTGCTGCTTTTGCTAGACAGAAACCAGACAAAGTAGTGGTAAAAAGCTGCCAGCTAATAAATGGGACAAAGTAATTTCTAGCTTTGGCTAATCCAGCAAAAACTAGGAACTTTGAACTGTATGATGTAATGGGATAAAGACTAAAAAACAGAGCCACTTGATGCATTATAATCTAGTTTCATAATGTTAGTAAGCCATAATTCTGTGTTGTGCCCTAAGGGAGTGGCAATCATTGGAGTCAAGTGAGGTCAAGTACTGTACTACTGAAAGTAACAAATTCACATATTTCTCGTCTTGACAGTACCCTGTTTTTAAGTAAGGATTGATATGCATATGTAGGTAAAAAAGTAGTCTTTATTTATTTATTATAATGTTTCTATCAGGCTTTCCCTACAAGAAGCTTAAGGTGACATACATGGTTCTCCATCCTCCTCATTTCATCCTCACAACCATCCTGTGAGCTGAAATAAGGTGACTGACCCAAGGCCACCCACTGAGCTTCATGGGTGAATGGGGATTAAAATGTGGGTCCCCTACCCTCTAAACACTACACCATACTACAACTGGTTGCAAAAGATCTGTGTGTTTTTAGCCTCTGGAATTAATATTGGAGGCTGAATTTAGTGTTTTTCCGCGCAGCACATACGTAAATGAGAAAATTTGCTCCAGCAAGAAGCAATGATGGCTAGCAACTTCAATGGGTTTAGAAGTGAATTAGACAAATTCATGGATGGTAAGGCTATTAATGGCTGCTAGCCACAGTTGCTGGGAATCAAAAGGAGGAAAGAGTGCCGTTGCACACAGGACTTGTTTGTAGGCTTCCCATATGCACCAGGTTGGCCACTGCAAGAACAGGATGCTAGAACAGATGGACTCTTGGCCTGCTCCAGCTCTTAGGCTCTTAAGGGAAGCTGCTATTTTACCTTTTAGTGGTAGTTGTGTGATGATGTCTAAATGGTAATATGAGAATAGATACTACCGTACAATAAACATGAGAGAGAAAAAACTCTAAGATACATACAAGCTGACTAATAATTTTCAAATACGGTTTGAGAATTACTAAGTTGCACGTGTAAAAAGAACCTGCTGCATCTGGCCAGTAGCCCATCTAGTTCAGCATCCTGTTTTCACAGTGGCCAACCAGATGACTATGGAAAACAGACCAGTTTAATTATGAGATTGCCTTACCCCACACATGCCCACTTGACCACTTCAATTGTCAGAATTGGCACTACTACAGGTGCCACATAATACCTGTTCTGCATTTGTAAGAACTCGATCATTTAGTGTGGCAGCATCTACATTTTGGAACTTCCTGTCTGTTGAGATCAAGCGGGCACCTTCGCTGTACTCTTTTTGGTGCCTGCTAAAAACATTTTTGTTTAGACAAGCCTACCCACATGCTTAGAAAGTTGAGGTAACTTAAATCTGTTAGAGTATGGCTGTAATTTTTCATGATTTCTATTTTTAATTTTTTTGTAAACCACTTTGAGGTTTTTTTTTAAAAAAAATCAAGTGGTGTATAATGAAATGAAATAAAGAAATAACAGCATAATAACCTTATCCTCCATGAATATGTGTAATCTTCTTTTAAAACCAGCCATGTTGGTGACTATCACTGGGTAGAATTCAAAGCAGCACTTTAAGGAGATTGTTGCATCAGCGTAAGCAGTTCTGCTTGCTCAGTGGAACATTCTCCCCACTACTCCCTTCCATGTGCTCTTCTTGGGGGTTCTTCCAACCCTCCAGACCCTATTGGGGAGCTCAAGGCAAAGAAGTGGGGGAAGCCCTGTCGAGCTAGTGGGACTCATTGCAATGACTCCCGCTAGCTCAATTATTGAGCTGAATCCAGCCAAGTGTCTCTTGTTTCCGGTGAAGTGGTCTCAGTGAGAGCTAGCTACCAGAGAATGTAGGGACTTTGGATAGAGCTGCCTTTACTTTCCTGGCTAGCTGTTATGGACAACCTCTAGTTGCATAGCACCTCAACTGCAAAGTTGAGAGATACAGTACATTCTGGCCCCTGGACAAGGGGCCTGTTGTCACTGATCCCTTGCATACATCTCACAATTTTGGTATGTCTCACTGTGTTCCTGCTTGCTAAATGATTCCAAGTGTGAAGCAGACTGAGACAACATTACTCCAATAGAGCATATGGAAGCTGGGCCGGGAGGGTTTCTGGACAGAAGAAAGTGAGTCTAAAGGAGTTGTAGGCGCAGAGTGCTTTGACAAGCAAGCTGTAAAGGATCCGGAAATGATGAACGTTCTCCTTCCTGAGGAGTCTGTATCTCTGAGGTTCTCTGAAAGTATTTTTAGCATGCTGCTTGATGTGGTCACTTCATATAGGAGCTGCTGGTTTACATACATTGGGCCCTTTTTTATCTTGCATTGTCATTTGCTCATGAAGTACTTTAAGAGAAAAGGATGCAGGTTTGGGTAAACATGGATAAACCTATCCCTCTGAGAAGCAGGTAAACAGGATACATGAGAAAGAGTTTCCTTCCCAGAAAGTCTTTTCATGTGTGGCAGCTGAATAGTTTCATTTTTAAGTCAAAGCTACACACACATGAAGCAATAAACAATGTTGTTGTGAAAATGTTTATTCATCAGCATTGTTCATTGAAAATTAGTATTTCAAACATGCATCTCTTGAAAAGGAAGGAAAAGAAAAAGGAAATATTTATAGCTTCTCCTTCTGTTTCTTTCCTTGTCTCCTCTGTGCTTATTTATCTACTCTTCACCCTGTTGTATCAAGACTCAATAGCAGATATTCTGAGGTGATTTGAGATGGAGGAAGGGATTTCCCCAAAATTATATAGGTGATGGGTTGTATGTGGAAGAGTCACCCGTGCATTTGCCATTAAAAAGCTTGTTTTTGAACAGCCTTTTAATATAACAGGGGATCAGTACCATAAAACTCATTGCCTTCAGTATACACACACTTCTTTTTTGCCCTCTGAAACTGTTTAGTTGCAATACATGAAATGAATTTCTGGCAAGGAAACTCTTATGTATCCTGTTTACCTGCCTCACAGAGGGCTAGATTTATCCCTGTTTACCCTAATCTGTATCCTTTTCCCTTTAGGCACTTCGTGAGCAAATTACAATGTAGCTTGTAAAGGGCATAATGTCTGTAAACCAGGATGGATTTTGTTGCAGTTTGTGTGTTTTGGTGTGACTATCGTAGGTACCAGCTGGACAGTGCTTGGAATGTGTGATGCATTCCACCTACGGTACCATCCCACCCCTAACAGTTGTAAAACAACTGAATTATTTTGTTTAAACTACATGTTCCTGCAGCCCTTAAAAAAAGAAGAGTATGTGTGAGAAAGGATGCAAAATATTGCATCTATAGGTCGCTTTTCTATTACAAATAATATTCAGAGAAACTTACAAGAATATAAAAACATTGCAACAGTGTTGCAAGCAGGAACAGTTAATCTCTCTCTCTCTCTCTCTCTCTCTCTCTCTCTCTCTCTCTCTCTCTCTCTCTCACACACACACACACACACTTTTTAAAAAATGATAAAAATCAACCTAATATCAACTGAAATGAATCAAGATCTGTCTTGATTCCAGAATGATAAAAGAAATGTTTGTTGTTCCTGTGGGAAATTGCAGTGAAACATAACTATGCACGAGTGCTAGTTAGTGCATGGAGGGGTTAAGACAAGAGAGTTTTGTTCCTAGACTTGGCTAGGTCACACCCCGTCTTTTCCACGAGGGAAGAAGTGAAGTCTTCTCTTCCTGTTCCCTTTTTCTGTGTCATGTAACTGACCAAGGAAGAAATGCCTAAGAAAGCTCCAAGTTTAGAGCATGTGTTTGAAGCTATATTTCTGTATTTTTTACCCAAGAGTATTCTGCCTATGTTCTCCTTGCTGCTACTTGAATAAATGCATGAATCTGACCTTTGAAACATTTTGTAAGTAAAACATTTTAAAATTTACGTAACAGTGTATGGCTTGTTCATTGCAATAATGGAAGAAAAAGATGTATGCAGCTAAGCAGGATAAAATGGTCTAACAACCTATATTCCTAACACTACGCTGTTGCTTGACTTTGTGAGTTTAAACTCTGCTTCTGAGGATTTCTCCTGCTAGAAAGTCTGCATTTTGAATCCAGGTATCCAGCCATTTGTTGTTGTTGTTATTTACCCCACACATGTGGGTGACAGTGATCTATTTTCTCTCCCACAGCTCCTATATTGGTAAAGAGCATTTCAAAAGTGGGATTCAAGAACCCCTCTCCCCTGTTGCCACTGGTACTTCAGAGGAGTGAATTGTGGGCACCTCTCTGGGAAATGGGCTAGGTTTGGATTCAGCAGCTCTATCACTGCCTCTGCTCTGCCCACAGTCAGGCTCTGATCCCAAAACACAATGATTATATTCTTACTTGAAAATAACAAAGAAATCTTTATTCAGGCTAATAACTATACAGCCCTATCAGCTGTACTGTTGAATGGAATGTGCAGTGAATAGTATGAAGGGTGGTGTAAAAGTGTTTTAAGTAAATAATATACAATAGAACTAAAATTGCAGCATGTTACCCTGCAAATTATTTCAATGAAGACATTAATATATTTGTCAAAACTCATTTGTACTAAGGTTGCAAAGTACTTTTTCATTTTACTATTGTATTTTTAAATTGAATTTTAGGACCCAACCTACTCTCCTGATGTAAATTGTTTTAACTGACTTTTATACATTGTTGTAACCTGTCCTGGACCCTTATGGTGTAGGGCAAGTAAGAAATCTTATAAATAAATAAAATAATGATGCTGACATTTCTGTGATATTTCTGCTGTGCAGCATAAAGCTCTGGTTGGCTTTTTAGATTAACCACATGTACTGATTAAGAGCTTGAATCAGCAATGCTGGCAGGAATCTAAAGGTGTTTTAGCCGCTCATTATCTGAGGTCATGCCCAGGTCATTCCAGGAATTTGAACAGCACCCAATTCTATATACTGAATACTAATTCTATTGAGCTGCATAGCATAGGTGCTCATCACCTTGCCAGTATACAGTGTATTAATGAAATAAAGGGCACTATCCAGGAGTGCTTATTTCCCTAGACTACAGTTATTTAGCCAATACGAGAATGGCCATTTATGAATCATACAAAAAAGAAGACATACATTTGCATGTGCTAATTAATATGTATAGAGGCAAATGAAGGAATAAGTGCAATAATTAATTTTTTTAAAAAAACCAGAGATAAATCCCTGTTGATCCCACGGAAAAGGACTTCTACAAGCAGATAAAACCAAGGATGCTTTTGTAAAAGCCTTCAGGAGTGCAGCCTTGTTGTAATGGCTGAACCTACCAGATCAGTGGCTTCGTTTTCCTGGGGTGTGTCTAAACTAAATATTGACCCTTGCTAGCTTGACATTGTTCAATAGATTATTTTCAACTCGGGACAGAGATGTTTCTGAGTGCACAGTATTTTATTTGTAACAAGCTCCTATGTGTATTTATTTAGAAGTACCTTCCAGTGAATTCAGATTTAATCCCAATGAAGTTTCTTTAAGACTGCATTCGCATGTTACATTTCCAAAAGTACCCCCTCCCAATCTGAATAATTAAAAGAAATAGCAAAGATCTGTCTATTTCTAAATATTGATAACTTCCTGTGGAATGGAGCTTGAGTGAGGCTTTCCCCTAATGTGGTTTTCTACTAAAGCTCAGTACTTGAGGTTTTTTATTATAACTATTTTATCTAGTGCCAATTTAATCAGTAGCAGACTAACACAAATAATATTTGTTTAGGCATTCTGCCACCACAAATGTTGACATACCAATACAGTGTTGACCAAACTAGAAACTTTGAAAGTAAATGAGTATAGAAACTGTGCCAGGAATAAGGTGTCTGAAACAAAATGGTTCTGTTTTGTTTTATTTGTGAGGCCAGCAGATTGTATTTGAAACTAAGCTATATACTCTTCACCTTGTAGAGTATTCTGTTACAATGTTAAGTGCAGACTAATTTGTTTTGCAGATTCTAGCCCTAATTAGTACTACATTACCCTGTAAATAATCTTGCAACCTCCTCTTCAAAAAAACTCAACCAAACTTTATTTATTGTTGATACACTTTTGGTTCTTGGAGTGTGATGAAACACATGGGCTAGCTGTTGTTGCTTCTTCTGCAACTGTCTTTATTTGCTATATTTCCAGTTACTTTATACAATCAATTTCTGGAGAGTTGGTGTAGCGTAGTAGTCCCAGGCCATAGTACACAGCAGTGAGTAAAGGACCTTGACAGGTGTTTTGATGGTCCGGCGGGGGACTCTGATAGTGGACCGTCTTCCAAGGGTGGGATAAGCCCACCAGCCCACCCAAAAAGCTCAGTTATATTGTTAAAGCTGACAGCTCTCACCATTTGCCCTACAATGTATGAACAACCCCAGGCCTCACTGGCGGAGGAAGGCGGCGCAGTGGGGGCGGTCCACCCTAGGTGTCATCCCTAAGGGTGGGTGACATCGCCGCCCCACCACCCTGGGACGCTCACCGCAGGCAACGCCCCCCTGAACACTCACCGGCACCCCCTGACACTTGGCGGTAGTACCCCCCCCCCGGGGACACATGGCAGTGGTGCCCCCCACAGCCAGCTAGCCCCGCCACTGTGGGCGGCTAGCCCCGCCCCTGGTGCCGGAGCAGCTAGCTCCGCCTCTGACTAGCTTCACCCTTTTCGTATCTGGAGCCAATCTGGGAGTCAGTCTGATGGCCATAAAAAAAAACCTAATACAGAAGTAGCCTTTGTGATTACAGTGTTTTCTAATGAAAGGTTTCTTCAAGACTAGAATTTGTTAATTTCAGTCACAAATTACCCAGCTTGTGAATTCTGTGGTGTAGAGAATACAAGAAAATCATTTTATTGTTTAGCAGACTGTAAAAGGGTTCTCTGACCTGTGGTTTGCAGGCTCTGGCTGGGTTAATTTAATCATGTATCAGTTTAATATAGTTTAGTGTAATTTAAAATTCTGGCTTGCTCCAAAGCTGGTAGGGGTAATTTCTTCCTTTCTGAAGGTATCTAGTTCAATAGTTTCTGGAGAAGGGGGATTGAACATTCATTTCTCCTTCTTCCCGTGCAGCTGTCAAAGTCAGTTTACATGATTTTTCTATCCTAATAATATCCTCTTGAATGCTCTTTAGATGTTCTCCTAACTGTGTGGGAGATGCTGATTTATGAGTGATTGCCCCTATACAGCTGGGAGAAGAGTTGATAGACTCAGCCACACTCCCAGAGCCCAGTCCCAAAATTGGCAATGTGCCAGCAGGGGGAATGCCAATCCCATGAGAAAAGCCAAAGGGATCCTGCTCTGCTCAGATACTTGGGTCCTTTTTATCCTTCCCCCAGCTGCATGAAAGCTATCTTATGGCTAAGGAGCTTCCAAGGATCTGGGTGAACATCTTAAAGGCACAATGTGTACATGGCAAATGGGAAGTTAGGGGAGTGCTGAAAGTCAGCGTGTCCTGCAATATCACGTGTTTCCGTCTTTTATTCAAGGACAAGAGCAGGTTGTTCGTTCAGTGACATTTACTGTTTATGGGGAGAAATAAGGGTGTGTGACTAAAGCATCCTGGAACTCCTCATTCACTTTGCCAGCAATTGTAGTCTAAGGACAGCAACTCTCAAGCAACTTCTACATCTAATTGTGGGAACAAGCTGTATAGGTTTTTTAAAAAGATTGTTATATTCTGGAGTCATTGAAACTAAAGGGAATATATAACCAGGTAGGGTGTTTTTAACTCTGTGCACTGTGGCGTAGCTCTATCCCACCGGGACTGCAGTGCAGTGTGATTGATGTGAAGCATCTCTCTGTTCTGGCACAGCATCACCGGCATGCTAATAAGAAACAGCTGATGGCTGAGGCGCCATGGAGAGGAATCACAGTGAATGCTGAATGTCTTTTCTAGTGTGTTCAGTATTCCAGTGGTGCTGCAGTGGCATAAAAACAAATGTACTTACAAAAAAGCTGAGCCAAGGGACTGCTGATGAAGGCGAAGGATACAGAATGCACCTCTGCTGAAGATTTGCGTGCAGACTGCATTTTTTGTTTGCAACCAGAACTGCCAAGTGGATGAATCAGTTATTTGTTGGCGTTTTAAAATATATTTCTTCCATGCTTTAAGGAATATTGTTGGATTTCAGCTTTATTTGTGGAGAAATAAATATGTGGCTGGCTTCCAGTTCTCCTCTCCGTAGCTGTGCTGATGGAAGTGATATTTCTAATCAGTATTAATGAAGTTGCTAATGCTCTGATTTCCTTCCCCCCACCCCTACCCCCAGAAATGATTGCTAATATGAATGGCTAGCATGTGGAAAATTGTAGTCAGAGCTGGTTTATTACACCAGTGTTTTTTTCTAGGAAACTAGAATTATATGATGCTTAAGCAAACTTCATGATCATGGCTGAAAAAGAGAGGTGAATGGACTTAGGATGTTCCTGGAATGTGATTTTTGATGGGTTTCACATCACCTGGAAGATTTGGGTTTTTCTGTCAAGTCTTGCCTTCTACATGTGCTGCCCACAATCTCTTCAATGTCGGATGGAGATTAGGAAAGCAAGGGTAATCGTAAACTTTCAAAAAATATTTACTGCTATAGCTTTTCCTGCTTGTTATACCTTTGTTTACATTTGGGTCGGCGTGCAGAAACAAGAGTATTAATCCTTCAGAGGTTCTTGAAACAAAAGGGGTTAAATAATGAGTTGTTAATTGTATATTTTGGTTCTTGAATTGCTCTTTGATGATAGATGCTTATTGAGTTTTTTAAAAACTCAGTTCTTTAAATACATAGCGGATGTTTTATAATTGCATAATAAATTTGAGAGATATACATGCAATCAAATATACAAATGACCTTTGCAAATATTGTAATCTTAAACTCTCTAATTTTTGCTAGCTGGGGATCTGGTAACACAGAAATGCATAATGATTTGACTATCAGCTGGAAGATATATTTGAGGCTAAAGACTTCTGTTTTGAAACTGTGTCTATGCCTTTCAGTGGCAAGGTCATGATAACAAGCATAGCTGCTGAACCTTTTGCATTACAAGATGAGACAGGGAAGTGATTAAATGTGTGTGCATAGATGTTTTAACAGTGCAATTGCATGCACACTTACCTGGGAATAAGACCAATTGAACACAATGGGACTCATTTCAGAGTAAACATGCACAGGATTCAACCCTAAAGTGTGTGAAGTTACATGTCTGTTGTGCACCCTTTCTCTCTCCAAAACATTTTCTTCTTGTACTGTTGATGTTTCATATGTTTGCCAGCTGTGTGCATAGAGCAAAATAATCTTAATTGTAAACATGAGAATTGGTTGCACTCATACCGGGTCTGGCTAATACCATACTAAGGTAGTGATTTCTGCATACTTGGGGTATGAGAAGAGAGTTGTGGGGGACTTTTTTATCCCCAAATGGCCTAATGAGGTCTTTTGCTTAGCGTCTTCCATAAATTGTCAAGGGCAGTTGACCTATGGAATGCTGAGGGTGGTGGGGGTGGAATGTCATAGGGGAAATATTAGTCAGCACAAGCCCCTGACAGATTGAACCCCAGGAGGTGTCTGTTAAGATTAGTAGAAAGGTGCAGCATGCAGTTAGCCCCCTTCCCTGTGCTATATGGGGAGAGCTCAGGAGACAGCAAAGGAAAACAGACGATTTTTTGCCTCTCTCCACAGTTTATAGCAATCTTCAGAAATCACCTAGTCCACCATGAACCTGCACAACCTTTGAGATAGGCTGCTGAGACCCTACTAAGTTTTGTCTTTACATCAGATCAGATAGGTGAGCATGAGAGATGGGGCATTTTTTGGCAGAGACATCAAAATAGTAGAATTCCCTCCCAATGGTGATCCTCTGGGCCTCTCTCTGATTTGATCTGTTGCTTGCTGCTGTCTTTAGCATTTTTGTTTTAATTTCATGTCTGATTTCCTACCAGTAACACTTTACATGTTTTAAATGGAAAAGGGGAAATGATAATAACAACATACTCAGGTTTAATCTTGCTCTCTCTGGCATCTTTTTGGGGACTGCTCTTTGTCGTTTGGGCAGGAACATAAATGCATTTGGCTTTTAATGATTTTTGAAATATTAAGGTTGTTTGTCTTAAATTTTTGTAAGGTATGTTTTCTGGGTACTTGAATTTTGTATTTGTGTGTTATCCTTTCTGAGTCATCCTGGGGGTCTTTGGGGGCCAAAAGCTGACAGCCAAACTTGGACTTGCACCTGTTAGCACTATATGGCACACTGTGGAAAGTTTTCAGGATGGTGGTTTTGCTTTATGCCCACCTGAAACCTTCTGTGAGAACCAAACAATACTACAAGCCAGTTGGAGTCCTGAATAGGGTCCCCCGTTGGGGACTGGGATACATCGAAACTTCTATACTTGTATTATGAAATCAATGTGTTGGTTTTATGATTCTAACATGTAAGTATTTTGTCTAAAATTTACAGGAGCCCAGTAATAAGCGGGTCAGGCCTCTTTCTAGAGTGACATCACTAGCAAGTTTAATTCCTCCTGTTCGAGCAACTCCTTTGAAACGATTCGGTCAGACGCTTCAGGTAAATCCTATTTTTAAATTAATTAAGTAGGGTTCAATACAAGGAATACAACATGTCTTATTCCTTGTATTGTTTGTAAAACATTTTTTTTTGCATATTGCTCATCTATATGGAAGTAATGAAAAGCACTTTATGAATAATTTTCACTTTCAGTAAAAGCAAGTGTTTGATTTCTGTTATGCAAGGTTGTCTCCAATGCTACTTTTACTTAGAGTAGATCCATTGAAATCAATAGACATTACTAACTTGAATCCATTACTTTCACTGGGTCTATTTTGAGCAGAACTAGTATGTGATACAACTCCTAATGATTCTTTTTGATGCAGCTGTGTCAGTTCTCATTCCAAAATATTAAACAGTATTGTGTGAATAAACAGCGGTTTTACTTTGTCATCAGCAAGATGACAATTAACCTTCCCATCAACCCCAGCAAAGCAATAACTATTTTAATTTTATTTTTCACAGCGTTCCATCAGTTTTCGCAGTGACAGTCGGCCAGATCTGCTTGCCCCAAGACCCTGGACTAGAAATGTACCCCCTGCTAGCACCAAGCGAAGAGACAGTAAACTTTGGAGTGAGACCTTTGATGTTTGTGTCAATCAGATGCTCACATCCAAAGAAATCAAGCGGCAAGAGGTTTGCTTACTTATATTATCCTTGGACTTGCCTGAAATGGCATTAAGGAATGCAAGTGAAGATACACATGCTTGTGTATACACTTTTTTTAGTCCCATTTTTCCCTCCTTGGCAGAACTAGCCACCACCTATCTCCGTTGCACACATGGAAACACTTAAATGCACAATCACTCCTTGCAATCACTCCAGGTTTTAAAACAGGGGTAGGCAACCTAAGGCCCATGGCCCACAAGCGGCCCATGGGGGTCGTTTAATCTTGAACCGAGCCGGCTGCTCGGCAAGTCCCCGCGCACTGTGCTAAACCAGCGCAGTGAGGCGCGGGACTCGCTTCCGCAGTGCCGGAAATCGCATCTGTGCAGACGCCAGAAATCACGGGCACGTGCGCTCATGTGCACGCATGATCCAGCCCACGGAGGAATCTCCGCTGAAGTGAACTGGCCCAGGCGAGGTAAACCTTGCCAACCCCTGCTTTAAAAGCAGCCATCACAGCCTAAGAAGACAACACAGTGCATTCTTGCATTCCTGATGCGAGAGAAGGCAGAAGCTAATAACTGGCTCTTTCAAGCTGAGGGAAGTAGGGCTAACTGTCTTAGCATCTTCATTGGAAAAAAAGAATTCATAATAAAATATTTTAGAAATGGAAGAAATGCCATGCACAGCATAGCATGGCATTCCGTTCTAGCTTAGCATGCGATGCTGAATCCTACAAGTACCCTTTATTAAAAGGCCCCAGGGCATAGTCTGAAGGCACATGATGAAGTCTGCCGAAGCTAAGCCAGTCTGGTATGTGTCTGATGGGAGACTGCCTGGGAACCCCATTTATTTATGAGTTTGAGTTTTGTATGCCACCTTTTGCCAGTAGGCTCTTCACCATTATTTTAGGGATGATGACTTGAGTTTCATCACAAAGGGAAGGATATTAAATAAAGGTCTATTAAAGTATTTTAATAGATTTAAAGCTTGGTCTCATTCTTTAGCTTCTCTTGCTTTGACAGTTAGGAATGGAAGAATCTGACAATTTCATTTCTCTGTGTCTAATTATTTTAATTCAGTTCTCTGCATTTCAGCCATTTGCAAATTTCTTTTTTAAAAAGTTATAAAAATTATTCAGCAATTTAGTGTGGATTTTTCCTAATAAATGAAATTTTGCATGCAGTTTTGATTAATACACAGAATTTTGCAATCACTTTCTCCAAATATAGTGCATTTTTGTATGTTAATATGCAGTTTTGTAAGCATTGCCTGTTTGGATAAATGTATTGTAAAATTAAGATGTGCACAAATTTCAGTGGATGGCTATGTTGTGTCCCCGCACCCAAAGTGCAAATTCGAATGATTTGGGTTTAAATGCTAACTGAATTGAGTTTACCCCCAACCCCATTTGGCACTGTGGCAATATGGACTTGCTATTTATCCATAGTTTAAAAATGTTATTTGAGAAATTTTGAAACTGCAAATTTATCAAGGTTATTTCTTCTGTTATAGGCAATTTTTGAACTTTCACAAGGAGAAGAAGACTTGATAGAAGACCTGAAGTTAGCAAAGAAGGTATTATATACCCTTAAGTATTCTGTGCCTCTATTGAATTTTTTCACAGACAGTTTCTATGATATGCATGTATAGATTGATTCAAATTTAAATGTTTAAATGTTTAAAGTTTAAATGTTATCACCAATAATGGAATTTCAAGTATGTATTTATTAAATGATTTTTCTATTTTTGTGCAGGCTTACCATGACCCAATGCTTAAACTTTCCATAATGTCAGAGCAAGAATTAAACCAAATATTTGGGACACTGGACTCTTTAATTCCTTTGCATGAAGGTATAATTCTTTCTATTCTATATTCAGTTGCTGAGAGCCAAATAAGATGTTTGAGGAACAGTTGAATTATATTGGGCTGCAGACTGAAAAAAACCCACTAATGAGCTGAATTTAATCTGAAAAGATTCTCTACAAAATTTATCTATGGAGGAAAAATGTACATTGGAATGGGCACTTTTTTATTTTACCTGTACTACAGAAGCATTAGTGTCATTAGTTGTCATTCCTGTCTGTTGACTCCACAGTTCCCA
The DNA here is from genome assembly GCF_963506605.1 of Zootoca vivipara. Classification (NCBI taxonomy): domain Eukaryota; kingdom Metazoa; phylum Chordata; class Lepidosauria; order Squamata; family Lacertidae; genus Zootoca; species Zootoca vivipara. The sequence continues at coordinate 43,111,454 of NC_083277.1, forward strand.
ACTTTCATTGTCAGAACTGACACACATCTGGGAATTGATTTGGGTGCTATCAGAAATTATATTTACACGGTTAAAGTTTCATTACGAGAGTTGAATGTTCCAAACAGAACAAAGTCGCAAAAAAATAGATGGAAGTAGATGTCTAAATGCTAGGGGGAGAATGACTTTTCAACCCAATATAGGTTTTTGAGAGGCATATTGTAAATAATTGTGCATTTCAACCTCTTAATAAGATTTGTATAATCATGATTGGATGTGTGTGTGTGTGTGTGTGTGTGTGTGTGTGTGTGTGTGTGTGTGTAGATAGCAGATGGTATTCATATGTTTCTAGACAGATTAGATATAACTATTCATTGAATCTCCTGAAATTACTGTTTTTAGTTGAAAGCAATTACAGGGAAGGGCTCTGATTTGGATTTGGAGCACCTGTGCTGGGGAAGAGGGTTGGCGCATTCATGTCTGTGTGAAAATTTAGGTCCTGACCTAATTTTTCCTTCTCCTGGATGGGGGATAAATACCAGCATGATACAGGTAGCTGTATTTCCCCCTAGGTGAGCCTACTAGCAGCTTCTTTGGGTGGGATTTTGGTTGGGAAAGCAGTTGTGGTGAGCAATGGTTAAGCCCTCTCCTATTCTGTAGCACTACTACTTCTGTCAAAACCAGAGTTCTCGGTTCAGATTCAGATTCAGATATTTATTTACGGCCATACAAGAATTCTCGGTTCCTCTTTGTTAAAAATAGAAGTGTGGGAAAAACTAATCACAGTTCTCCCGTGCCTTGTATAGTTTGGCACTGAAAGAGGAACACTAGCAGGGTGTATCACCCAAGTTTGTGTATAGCCTTTTTCTCATGGGATTGCTCACTGCTTTGTGAAAATAGGGGTGTTGCATCATTTGACAGGAGTTTTATAAGCAAATAGTGATAAACAGGCAGATGGTCAAAGGCAATGAAAGGCTCTCGAACAGTACTTGACAAGGTTGAACTTTACTATAGAAAAGTCCTCAGTATTTTTTTACAAGCTGACCCCACTGCATCCCAATTAATTTTTTCATGTTTTTCATGTATTTACATCAGATCTTCTTAGACGGCTAAAAGAAATTAGGAAGCCTGATGGATCTACAGACTGTGTTGGTCACATCCTTGTGAGCTGGGTATGGAAAACTTTCACAAATGGTTAATTTTGTTTTCTTTCTATATGCTTCCTCATTTTTACGGTTATACAAGTGAAAACTGGCAATAGTAAAATTGGCAAAGAATGGGCAGTGATATTGGGATTAACGAACAATCTTGTTGCAATATTTTTGTGTGAATTCCATCAGTTAATTTCAAAGCCATGTTTGATCTGAGAACTAGTACCAAGCAGTAATACTGCAGGAAGGGTAATAATATGAGGACTTACTCTGTGTTACATAGGCAGGGCCAGGAGTCAAGATCAGTAGTGGCCAGTGTGGTGGGGCAGAGTCGTGCAGCTGCCCTCCTGATACCAGCATCACTACTGCTTACCTGCTTACCTGAAGTTGGAGCTTTGCAGATGCACCAGCACAAAAACCAGATTGTCTCCCCCAACGCATCTGCGCAGTCCTGACCTGGCCTCTATGCTGTCCTGACGGGGCCCTATCCAGATAAACTGTACAGTGCTGGTGCCAGGACGGAGGTTGTGAACCAACATGCCAGCTTGGACAAGTTTCAACTCACTTTGTGAATGCCACAGCCAGATTCCCCTATTGGCAAACAGTAAAAGTTTTTCATATGTTTATTATTATTTATTGAATTTATATAGCACCCTTCATCCAAATATCAGAGGGTATGATCTGTTTCGTAAAAGCGTTGGCTGTATTGATACAATAGTAGAAACCACCCATTGCTAACTACCCATTGGAGAGCCTGCTTCATAACTCTCTCCCAGACTGGTGAGAATGCATAATAGGGCCTTCTAGGCAGCGACTTCACAGTAATGGAATGCAATTCCTGCAGAGGTTGCTATCATCTCTTGGTGTTAAAGGTTCCGTGGAACAGATTTGTATTTTAAAATATTGTAAACTGCTTTGTGCAGAACCTTCTCAATGAGTGGAGCATAAATAAATAAATAAATAAATGAGTGCATCTGGCAGTATGGTGTTCCTAGGCAAAGTGTAACATCCTAGCAGGTAATACCAGTATGCCACATGGAATTTTTGTGTTTTACTGGCTCAACAGATGTTGCACTCATTCTAAACACCTGCTTATTGGTTTGTAAGTTTCTAAGAAATATCTCCAGTGACATTATACTGCTAGATGGTAATAAGTGACAAAATCAGGCTTCTAATCAGTATTGTCCAGTAGTAGCAATTATCATCAATTGTATTTTCAGCCAGATGGGTGGGGTAATAATAATAATTCCAAATATTTATTTTTCCCTTAGTTGCCTTGTCTAAATTCCTATGATAGTTACTGTAGCAACCAGGTAGCTGCCAAAACTTTGCTGGACCAGAAAAAGCAGGATCACCGGGTGCAAGACTTCCTACAGCGTTGCCTAGAGTCGCCTTTCAGCCGTAAACTGGACCTGTGGAATTTCCTTGATATCCCAAGAAGCCGTCTAGTGAAGTACCCGCTACTGCTTAGAGAGATTCTGCGACACACGCCAAACGATCATCCAGACCAACAGCTCATTGAAGAAGCTGTATGTGTTTAAACTAATTAATACCTTATCCAAAGGGCAAATCATTAGAAGTAGATTCATATACAGTATATTCTCTCAGAAAGATGTTTGTATATTTCCCTTCTCTTGATAGATTTCTGTGACTTTTTAGGCTTTGGGTATTTTAAAATTGCTTTACACTGAGTAGCTCAAGTGGCCCTTGGAATGCACTTTGCAGAGGAAGTATGTGATTTGTGTGAGTGTGCCAGTTGCAACATGTGCCATTACACTCATGCAAACTGCTACTGCAAATACTGGTTGCATCTTTGGGCATGCTGGGTCATTTGCTTTCACCCTGTAGCCACTTGCCTGATGCAAGGCTGATAGCTTAATATATTGTTGCATGCAATCATTGGTGATATCCAAAGCCTTACATATGTTGTGGCTTTTAGTTGCCTCTTATGAACATAATACAGCTTTCTCCCCTAAACTTTCCAAAATTGACCAAAAATTAGTGTTTTAACAGTAACACTCATCTGTCATGTTCAAATAGCAAGGGCACAAGAGAGCTGTTCTCATTATTCCCACACAATTTTGGAGCTCCATCTTGAAAATGTGGTGAAGCCTGAATTTGAGTATCTTTCAGAAAGCCTGTAAAACTGTTTTTCTTTCAGGTTTTTTTTAAAGCTTCAATTAAACAAGAAGCTTGAGGGAAATAGGTTTAATATTTTTTTTCTAATTCAAGGAAATTGTGGGAAGAAACTTCACATCATTGGCCTTCAGATTTTATTTTTTAGAACGCATTCCTATTACATACTGCATCCTAAATTGCTGTTTAAAATTGAGAGACTATAAACTGTTAAACTGCTTGGGCTCTGTAACATGCAAAAAAGTAGCAGTTATCTAGGAATACAAAATACAAAGCTCTGCTGTTTATATGTAAGCAGAAAGGAACAACGGAGACTTTAACTCTTTATTTAGATTAATTGAATAAAGGAGCTCTGTTTGCATGACAGATTTCCTCTCACATATATGTAGCATACGCCTGCTCACAGGACATAATGAGGAAGTTATTGCTTATAGAATTCCTGTACATGCATTGGAGCCACTAATTGATGCTTAAAATGGAAAAGCTATATTGAAGTACCAAACACCCACATGGCTTCTTTTGCTCATTACAGAAGCCCATTCACCCGCTTTGTTTTTCCAACCATAAACCTATTAAGACAAGCTTTCAAAATTGGCTTGGCAATATATGACTTATTTGTAACCATTTCCCCCCCTCCCCAGATTAATATTGTCCAAGGAATAGTGGCAGAAATCAACAAAAAGACAGGTGAATCTGAATGCCAGTATTACAAAGAGAGGCTAATCTATCTTGATGAAGGCCAAAAGGACTCCTTGATAGGTGATTCACGTGTCGTGTGCTGTCATGGTGAACTAAAGAACAACCGGGGAGTGGTAAGGAATTAATTTTTTGGAAACACGAAATATTGTTTTACCTCTTTCTTAAGTTCTGTTCTCTTTTATAATCAGAGTGAACTGCTTCTTTTTAAATGTAAGGTTACAATGGCTTGCTTTTGGATGGCTGTCATGGGGAAATATCATCAAGTCTCAGAAGTGAGAAAGAGATGCTAACTGCTTTTAATTTAGGGTAAAAAAAAAGCAGGCTTAACAGGGGTTAGAATGAGGGTGGAAAATAGAATAGCTCTTCCTCATTGTGGGTAAGAGAGAAACTGATCTTTTATCTAATTTTAACACCATTGTCATATTTGTGCCATAACTGCGGAACACATTTCTCAGATTACAGGTAGGTAGCCGTGTTGGTCTGAGTCGAATCTAAATAAAAATATTCCTTCAGTAGCACCTTAAAGACCAACTAAGTTTTTATTTTGGTATTAGCTTTCATGTGCATGCACACTTCATCAGATGTATGATGAAGTGTATCTGATGAAGTGTGCATGCACACGAAAGCTCATACCAAAATAAAAACTTAGTTGGTCTTTAAGGTGCTAGTGAAGGAATTTTTTTACATTTCTCAGAGTGCTTGTAAGATGCCATCCTTGCACACTGTTGTTGTTATGCAAGATTTAAATATACTAGTACTTTCTTCCATCATGGAAATTGAGACAGCATATATCCAATTCCCTGGTGGGCTTCCCGTACAGTCAGTGGCCTAGACTCAAACTTTCTTACCTTCAGCTAGGTGGTTGCATCATGTGCCTTCAGACCATGCCATTGGACCATTTCCACCCATCTTTGGTAGTATTATTTAACTAGATGCTAGTTTAAGGGGGGAAACTAGAGAAGTGATGAGCAAATAATGTATAAGTGACAACTCACAATTAATTTTTATTTTTTGTCAGAAATTGCATGTATTTCTCTTCCAAGAAGTACTGGTAATTACTCGAGCTGTTACACAGAATGAACAACTCTGTTACCAATTGTATCGGCAACCCATCCCTGTGAAAGATCTTGTGGTAGAAGACTTGCAAGACGGAGAGGTGCGATTGGGTGGATCCATACGTGGTGCATTTAGCAACAATGAGAGGAGTAAGAATCCATTATAATATCTCTTTTTATAAAATATTGACATTTAGTCATGCACCACAGTACCCTTCCAAGATATTTTCTGAAAGTATAAGCCAGCATGTTTCATTCATATAAAAAAGGCAAACTAATTTTTCACTTTTAAAAAAAGAAGAAACAAGATTTTCAAAAAGTAGTATGTCAGCTTACAAAAGCAAAACATGCCAGGAAAGACAAAAGATACCTTCATGTATTCTATTGGATACTCTTGCAGGAGTTGGTTTTAAATGATAATGCTAAGAACCTACTGCCCCAATCTGTTCTCACCAACAGTGACATACTTTAACATTTTAGCGGCTCCCTATGCAACACCAGAATTTGGCGCCTCCCACAACCTGCCTTTTGTTGCTCGTCATTGCTGAACTGTCCTCTGTGGCAGCCTCTCGGCTCCATGCCCAGTTTGGACAAATCAGTTGCACTCCCCTAAATCCTCCACCAGTGAGAGTTGATGAAAGAGTTTTGCAAGAGTAAATGGCTGTCATTACTATTGGAAGAAAGGAGAGTCCCCCATGCCCTTGCCCTGAAGCACTGAATTAACGAGGACAGCACTGTGCATATTCCCAGATACTGACAAAATACCACGAAGACCAGTGGCATGCTTCTCACAAATGTCATTCCCCTCTTTGTCATTCAGTGGTTGCTTGTACTTATAATCATTACATCATCTGACTGGCTGCAGCTGATTGCCACAAATGGTTAGCATTGCTGAATTTTTGTGTATGACTTTTGTTATAATGAAATAAAATGGTGGGGAAAGAGGTCGATTCTGCAGTAAAACAAGCTGAAGAAAGCAGAAAACATGTTTTCTCTCAAGCGGGACTGCCCAGTTCATAAACCTTGTACAGTGGTACCTCGACTTACGAACGACTCGACAACTGAATTTTTCGACTTACGAGTGGGGAAAATAGCCGCACGCTTACGAATTTCTTGACATCCGAAGGCTGAATTGGGCCCTCGCAGCCGCTGGCCTCCCGCCGCCCCCCCCCCAGCTGCCAATCTGGCCATAGGGCCAGATCGGGCCCTCCCTGCCGCTGGCCTCCTGCCCCCCCAGCTGCTGATCCAGCCATAGGGCCGGATCGGGCCCTCGCCGCCACAGCCACCAGCCTCCCACCGCCCCCCAGCTGCTGATCTGTCCATAGGGCCAGATTGGGCCCTCCCCGCCGCCGGCCTCCTGCTGCCCCCCCCAGCTGCCGATCCGGCCATAGGGCTGAATCGGGCCCATCGCTGTCGCCGCCGGCCTCCCGCTGGCCTCCCCACCTGCCGATCCGGCCTCACAGCTGTCACCAGTGGCCTCCTGCCGGCCTTTAAAGTGCCTTTTTTTAAGGCCCCGGAACGAATTAATCCAATCCCAATGCATTCCTATGGGAAACATCGTTTCGACTTATGAATGTTTCTACTTACGAATGTGCATTCGGAATGGATTAAATTCATAAGTAGAGGTTCCACTGTATAGTGGTCCACCCATGGCTTAGAACACTACAGTGGTACCTCTAGTTACAAACTTGATCTGTTCCAGGTGCCATTTGCACCCTGAAAAGTCCATAATTAGAGCACCGCTTCTGCTCATGCGCATGGCGCAATAGAGCTCTTCTGCACATGTGCAAAGCGTGCAGAATGCGTCTGTGCATGTGCGTGCAGCAAAACCCAGAAGTATACACTTCTGGGTTTTCCGGGTTCGCAAGCCGAAAAGATGCAACATGAACCTAACACAACACGAGGTATGACTGTATTTCCTTTTGCTTCTCCTTCCATGGAATTTCAAAACTGTGTGGAAGGAATCATGTGGGAGACTTTGTACATGGATGGTGGGCTGCATTTCTCTTAGTGCGATCCAAGTTGTGCATTCTTCTGGTACATCATTAATGTAGAAGTATGTCTATTAACCCCCCCAAACACACACACACACACACACACACACACACACACACAATGTCCTCTTCCAAGAAGCATTGAATATACTAATGTGGCTCATTTATTTCAGTTAAAAACTTCTTTAGAGTCAGCTTCAGAAAGGGATCTCAAAGCCAGTCTCACTCACTGCAAGCAAATGACACCTTCAACAAACAGCAGTGGCTCAATTGTATCCGTCAAGCCAAAGAATCAGCCTCTTGCGCATCAGGCGAAGTCCGGACACTTGATTCTGAAGTCCCCTTACTAACATCATCGAGTACATCATCAAGTAGGAACAGAATACCCCGTCAGGAATCTAAGCTTGAGCAAATGGACCAATCAGACAGTGGGTCTGACTGTAGTATGGACGTCAGTGAAATCAGCATTGACTGTGACCACATGGAGCAGACATACCCTTGGGAAACTGACAAAGAAATAGAAAGCAATGTCTGACAACAACCGCATAGTGGTCTTCTGTGTCTTACCTGTACAGTATTTGCATTCCATATATGGAACAAGAAGCACTTTTTAATATTTTTGTCACAATGTCAACTCAGTCTCTATTATATTTGTACCTTTCGACCATAGTACTGTAACTGCTGGTGTGCGTATTTTGATATGGCAACTATAATCCTGTGATAATTCTGTAAACGTCTCTGTGGCTAAGAGAGGTACTTGACCAATTATTTCCAATGTCTTGCTGGTAGATATGACCTCTAAACTACTGTTATTATGCATATTACATACAAGAATCTCTGTTTTATAAAGTGCCCTATTTTGACCTCTCACAAGGCAGCCACACACAAGGACATGAACAAAGCATTTTAAAGTTATCACATCCAGAAATTGTTTGTGAATGATGTGTGCAGGTTTCCAAAAAGCTTGAAAGACTAAAATTAAGAGTCTCATTGATTAGTGACTTTCATAATCTTAATTTAAGAGTTATGGCCAGTGCAGAATATATATTTTCTCAGTTCACAGATGCAAGCTAAAAGGTCATTTGAAAGTAAGTTGTGTGCCAGTGCTGAATCTTCAGATGAAAATTCCAACGTTTATATGATGGTGTTTTCTGATAATCGGATGGTAGTTTACCTACTGTCCCATTTAGAATAAAGCATTAAAAGAGTAAAGAAGCTGAAACATCCAAATACTTTGTTTAAATTGCTTTGTTTGTTTTGTGTAGCCCTTTCTATGTGCACAGCCAGGCAGTTTGTATGCAAAATGCTGCTTCTAAAATATTAACATTTTAGACCAAACTGCGGGAGGCAGTGCAAGACAGGAGTGCCTGGCGTGCTCTGGTCCATGGGGTCACGAAGAGTCGGACACGACTAAACGACTAAACAACAACAAATGTTATACTGCCCTCAGGATAGCCGTTATGTGATGTCTACAAAAATAAGCCTTTCTTCTGTCATCCCAATTTTTTCTCCAGCATACACTGCCTGCTCCCTTTTGTGGTTCACAGATACAGACACTTCTATTAAAAAACCTGTATGGGGAACCTCTTCAGCGTCATCCTCAAGGCCAGAATTGACAACAAAGCCAAGGTGGGCTCCCCAGACTTCTGTAACAGGTTTACAGAAAGTTAGGACTGGGACTATACCACATGCCATTAAAAATGTCAATTTCTCATTGGCTCTGTTCAGAGAAATAACCTCCATGTTATTTGGGTGTGTTCTGGCTTAATTATGATTAAAATAAGGGGTGACTCTAAATTCAATTTAAAACTATGGTTTGCAATCATTTTTCTAATGCAACCCACCAAAGGAATTTTGCTTATTCAAGAATCAGCTACAAACTCTCTCTCTCTCTCTCTCTCTCTCTCTCTCTCTCTCTCTCTCTCTCTCTCACACACACACACACACACACACACACAGCATATTTCTAGATTCAGGTAGGTAGCCGTGTTGGTCTGACGCAATCGAAATATATTAAAAAATATATAAAATGTCCAGTAGCACCTTAGAGACCAACTAAGTTTGTTCTTGGTATAAGCTTTCGTGTGCATGCACACTTCTTCAGATACACTGCATATTTGTTTCTAATGACATCTGCACACAGCATTCACTATTACTGCATCTCTGGAAACCCACACCTCAAAACTGTTTGACCCACTCTTTCAACTTACTGGTCTGAAAATTACATTTGACTAGCTTGGCACCCTTAAAGTAAGTAAAATGTCAATAAAATTTGTACTTATGAATCAAACTCTAATTTCAAATGTAAGGTTGAATAGTACAGTACTGTAATGCTGAATTTGACCCTTTCTAAAGAGGGGTCCTGAAATTTGCAACCTAGTGCACTGAAATGTTCTCTGATACCACTATTTCCATTTTCTGCACAGTGTAGAGTCTAACCTCAGCACTGCAGAAGCATTGATATTGCCAAAATGCATACTTCATACATTTTACATGTTTACAGAAAAACTGTAAGAGTAAATAAGATGTCAATTTGAATTTGTAAATGTGTACTGCTGTGTTAGAGGAATCATTGTGGTGAGATAATAGATAAAAAAGCAGGCTAATACTTATATTTTTTCAAACAAAATTATGGCCAATTTTACTCTATTGAACATATTTCTATATGTATAGGTTTCAAATATTGTTGTTTTCTATTTCAGGCTTGTAATTTATTTTAATTGCTTCATTTTGGAAGTTGAGTATTAGCCAATCCAGAGTAGGTGGAAGTATTTTTCAAAATAGAAGGAAGTAGAAAGTATATTAGGATGTGAACTACTGAAATGACAAATACTTGCCAAAATGTTGGAGATACTGTGTAATGTCTTCAATTCTTAAAAATAATTGATGTATTGATTAAATCTCTTTTTTTGCATAATAGCCTTACACTGTTCTCAAAGCATTTCAAATAAATTACACTGAACTGTCTATTTTTTAAATATATTGTTGCTTGATATGCAAAGCTAGATAATCTCACTTTACAAACTTTCTGTGATTTCTGACATCTGTTTTCAGTAATATTTACATTCATTTATAGCTAAAATGAGGATACTTTTAGTAATCAAAACTAATATAAGAAGTTCCTAAGATGCAAATAAATTGAATAGACTTTTTCAAACTATACTTTTAAAAATAAATAAATAAAAGCTTTCTGTTTCAGATGTAATGTGGAAAGTTACCAGTACAAAGCAATACATATTGTATTCCTATTAGAAATATTTTGTGTAGTATTCTTCAGCTTTAGTTCAAGGCAAGGTCTTGCTCTTTATTAGATAGACCAGAAATACAGATTTTAAGACTTATGACAAACACCCTAAGGGTGCTCTTATCCTCACCCTGAATTAATTTACAACACTTTCCTTTTAGTTTTCAGTGTAGCAACACAACCTGGTTCCCTGACATTTTGGATCTCGGTGCAGTTTGAAAAATCTAAGAAAGTGCCATAGGGACCACTGAAAAAAAACCTGGTGATTCTTAGAACCCCTCCCCCCCAAAAGAACACATCCCCCCCCAAAAAGGCTAAAAACTAGACAAACTCACAAAGAAAAACCACAGGCAAATAACAACAAAAACCTAAAAAATTAAAATGAGTGGAGCAGGGTAACTTAGTGGGTGCCAGTGGTGTATCTGAGATTGCCCATTGGTGACACCATGAATAGCATACGGGTACATTTTTAAAAGTGCTTTTTATTACAATATCTCATACATGCTGTTCAAAGCCTCCCAAAAGAACTCTTTTAAATACTAGGCCACACCAATTTATAAAAGAGGGTATCAGAAGTGTTTAAAGTGCTTTTTTGAGGGATGAGAACATCTGTGTGTGGGGAAAGTATTTGGGGAGTGATTCAGTTGAACTGGAATTTATTTGAGTGGAATCTGTGAAGTGTGTTGGTTGTGTAATGGTGCTGTTGCGGCTACTCTTGAGTAAAGACGCCCAAGTCCGCTCTGTCTTTAAGAATTTTATTGTGCATAGTATTTACAGTGTGGAGATAGCAGAAAACATGACCACTCAGTCACTCGCAGAATCCGGGATTGGACCTTTCCGGCTACGGGACCAGCATAAGAGTTTGGGCACCCCGAAACACCTCCTCCCGACCTTACGTTTGGTGGCATGCTTTAATTTGGGCACCGGAAGGGGCTGCCTGCTCCCCTCCACCTCTTGGTCCTGGCGGCGCAAGGGCTTTCCAACATCATTGAGTGAGTCCTGACACCTCTGTCCCGCTAACTTCCTGATTCCCCTCACCTGACCCACTTCTGCTGCTCTCACTGGGCAAAAATGCTGGTCAGCAAAAGGGGGGAGGTTCCCTGTAGGAAGGTCCCCTGACAGGTTGCATTAGGGAATGTGGAATCAACCAGCTAATTTAACAGCTTGGAGCTGAGACCACACCCTTGCCTTTTATTGGTTGTGGTCTTGGTAAAGCCCCTTTATTCCTTCTAGTCCAGATAATGTGGACCTCATCATACTCTCCAACATTTCTCCAATGAAAATAGGGACATATCATTCTATAATGATAATTTTACTATTTATATCCCACATATCTTATTGGGTTGCCCCAGCAGTCTAGGCAGTTTATGACATATACAAAAGCATAATAAAACAATAAGCACTTAAAACAACTTCCCTATACAGGATTGCCTTCAGACAGCTTGGGGGTTGGATAACTCCATACCCTCCAACATTTTTCCAATGACAATTGGGACATCCTAAGGAAATGCGGGACATTCCAGGATCAAATCAGAAACCGGGATGGCTTCTCTAAATCAGGGATGCCCCTGAAAAATAGGGACACTTGGAGGGTCTGCCTCCAGTGTGGTGTAGTGGTTAAGAGCGGTAGACTCCTAATCTGGGGAACCGGGTTCGTGTCTCCGCTCCTCCACATGCAGCTGCTGGGTGACCTTGGGCTAGTCACACTTCTCTGAAGTCTCTCAGCCCCACCCACCTCACAGGGTGTCTGTTGTGGGGGAGGAAGGGAAAGGAGATTGTTAGCCGCTTTGAGACTCCTCCTTCGGGTAGTGATAAAGCGGGATATCAAATCCAAACTCCTCTTCTTCTCATTGGAGAGAGAATACCACAGATGGGGAGTCACAATGGAAAACGCTCTCTCTCTCTTATTGCCACACTCCAAACCTCAGAGAAAGCACCCAGAGAAGGACTTGATGAAGACCCAAGGGTCCAGGTAGGTTCATATTGGGATAGACACTCTAAAACATATTGGGCTCTTGAGCTGCAAAAGTTCTTATAGGTTAAATCCAGCATTTTGAATTGCATTAGCTAAGAATGTACCTTTTCTGATAGGGCCTGGACAATAAGATATTCTGGACACCTCAGCAGAATCTCTTGCTTCAAGGGTAGAGTCCTAATACTGCCAGATACCGGTACATGCCTTGCAAATGTGTCACAGGGGCCTTGTATGGCTCTATTCCCCCTCTAGGACCAGCGTGTAATAAGCCACTGGCTACCTCGGACAAGTCTGCTTTACAGCAAACTAAGGACACAATGGCCTCCATCGCCATTGCATAGGCTTGAACATGAGCACATAGCAATGTCCAATTGCATTCACTGTAAGTTTTTCCTCCACTTGTGCTCAAGCCATCTCCTTGCCTGCTTCCTTATTCTCAGCTCCAGGGTGTAGCATTTATAGAAAAGCAGGGTATAAAAACAGTAATTAAATGCCTTAAAGGGCACCTTGAAGCACAGCCTGTACCTGAACCAGAAGAGCAAAAGTCTATGAAGACTTCTTAAACTGGGGCCTTAACATCACACATGCCAGGACCCAAAGAACCATGGCACTAGTTTCATGAGCTGGAGGGGCATGGGGCTGTGAAAACATGTTTTCCTTGAGCAGTAGCCACCTGTATACAATAGTATTGTAAACTCACTTGCAAACTGAGAGAACCTTTCACAAGCGCTTTCTTCCATGGCATGGAGAATAGCTGTTAAAGTATGGGGTATAAGGATGGTGCTAAGTAAGTCTGCTGGTATAAGCCTCAGTAGCTGGCAAGATTTGAGCCACAAAGCACAATTTAGATGATTTGTTGTTGTGTTGTGTTGTGTTGTGTTAAAAGTAGCAGACACAGTAGAGAACACAGTGATGTTGTTAGACTGTTGCTGCCATCTGCTGGGTAAAATATAAGTGATCTCCAGTACTAAAACTAAGCTTCATTAACATGTTAACCCGAATTTTTAATGGCACAAAACAAGCACAAAACTTTGCTATCAATTTGGAGGGGATCAAAAATTTCGGGGTTACACATTAATGTAAACTAGTAGTTTATTCTACTACTAGTTCAAATTGAGCTATACACAATGATTAAAATCTAAATATCTATTGTACATTGATTTTCTACTTCCCCAGATATTTGAAGTATCCATTTTACAGTGAAATCTGTAACTAGGAAAAAGTAAAATATAACTCTGAATAAAATGTTATTAGAATACAGTGGTGCCTCGCTAGACGAATTTAATTCGTTCCACGGGTCTTTTCTTATAACGAAAAATTCGTCTAGCGAATCTCATAGGAATGCATTGATTTTGGGGGGAATTTTTTCCCCCCATAGGAACGCATTAATTGAATTTCAATGCATTCCTATGGGAAACTGCAATTCGCTAGACAATTTTTTCATAAAACAAATTCGTCTAGCGAGGCAACCTCCGCTCGAAAAATCCTTTCGTTAAGCGGAAAATTCGTTAAGCAGGGCATTCGTTAAGCAAGGCACCACTGTACATTGAAAGGCCTATTGCATCCAATATTCTGTTCTCACTGTGACCAACCAGATGCCTATGAAAGTAGACCACAAGCAGGACATGTAAAACCACACTCTCTAACACATGATCCCTAGCAACTGGTATGCAGATGCATACTTTGTCTCATTTGAGAAGGTAAGCAGTTAGAAGACATACAATTTGTGACAAATAACCACATACCGAGTAATCCATGGAAAAAATGCTAATCGCTTTTTTTACGCCATCCAAGTTGGTGACCATCACTGTATCTTGTGATTGTGAATATTGTAGTTCAGGCATCCCCAACCTGCGGCCCTCCAGATGTTTTGGCCTACAACGCCCATGATCCCTAGCTAACAGGACCAGTGGTCAGGGATGATGGGAATTGTAGTCCAAAACATCTGGAGGGCCGAAGTTTGGGGATGCCTGTTGCAGTTTAACTATGTGCAGTGTGAAGAAGTATTTGCCCAGTGGGGTGGATGACATTCTTGTTAGGGATGACTTCCCCTACTGGAGTCAGGCAGGGTCAAAGTACTGTAGATAATAAGCTGTGGTTCTAAATGGACCAGCAAACTACTTTTGGGGGAGAAGGAAGAACTGAAGCTGGTGTTGGAGCTGGGCCCAGACTATCTGGACACTTTGAGGTACTGTTGGGGTTGACCCTTTCTAGCAAGCTTTTCTACTTCCCCAGATATTCTACTTCCCCAGATACAGTATATAATTATGGGTAAGAACCAACATATTTGTATAAGCTGCTTTTCTTTTGTAAAATAAACTTTACAATTATTTTAACCTGGTCCATTAGTGTCAGTTGATGGCTGGACTCCAGAAATGTAGGGTGGTAAGATTCCTGCTGAAAGGTACTGTGGCTACATTTTATACCGTCTTGCCACAAGACTAACGAGATGAGCCCTACATCATATATCCAGAGTTGCTGGGGCAACCAAGACAAATGTACAGGGAAGAAGAAGAAGAAGAAGAAGAAGAAGAAGAAGAAGAAGAAGAAGAAGAAGAAGAAGAAGAAGAAGAAGAAGAAGAAGAAGAAGAAGAAGAAGAAGAAGAAGAAGAAGCACCCTTATGTAGTTTACCAGTGTCTAGCAACTTGCAAGCTTCTAGAGAAAAATAAAAGCATTTATTTATGAAGCATTTGATCTTGATGATTATTACACCACAGAAAGTAATGCCAATGATGTGACAGCAAAAAAAGGAGTATGCAGGTGAGGAATGCAGAACATCTTATCCTCAATTTCCAGGAACAGAAGAGGGTTTGGGTGAGACAGAAGCTGCATGGCAGTACCGTAAGCAGGTTCTGCACTCCTCATCAGTGGGTACCCTTTGCTTGCCATCCCCTACTTTCTAAGTGATTGGGACAGATCCAGCACATGGAACTGCTGGAATTATATCTACTTTAGTCCTCAGAGGTAATTTCTAGACTACCTTCCCAAGAAAGCTGGAGTCAAATTCTCGTGAAGAAAGCCTAATTAGCCAAAACATAAATTGCCATAGTTCTAGATAATTGAACCCCACTTTCTGTAATGAATATGTCTAGAGATTTTTTTTTATGTCGATTAGTGCTATAAACCCTGATTATCCTATTTAAGCATTATTGACTCCCCTCAGATTTCTAACTAGTAAGTAATAATAATTATTAGCTTGTCTCTCAAAGCTGTGAAGCCAAATTATTATTCTACTGTAATATCATCTTCCTACTTGCGGAAAATGCAGACTAAAGGACATGATAGTATACACAAGTAATCAGCAAGCAATGAATGGGTTGGAGATATGGGATATCTCTAATATTGTTCTATTTCCCAATTAATGTACTCACATTTCTATAATTTAAATATTATGGTTCTTCATTTTGGATGCATTCTGAGCAACTCATGGTGTGCAGATTTGGGTCTATACATGTACCAATGAGTTTGTTTCAGAAATGTTTGATCAGTTTCTTCCCTGCCCTGTTGATTAATAATTGTTACCATGCCCTATAACTACCACACCCACAAGCTTAAATGTAATCATAATTTCCATCATCATCTCCAGTTCATTTATTGCAAACACTAATGCAGGATGGAATCCGCACCTGGCCTTTTTCCGGACACAACATTAAACCACACTTTAAAATAAACTATGGCTTAATGTGGGCATTTGCTTTGCTGCTTCCCCACTCATATGTCAGGTGGGAGAAGAAAAAAGTCAAAGCCTGGATTATTGTGAAACATGAAGCCAGGCTTCTGGTTTGTTTCTCTACAACCTACAAGCTGAAGCAAAAGTTTGGTCCACCCCAGATGTAGGCAATAAAGTAAAATTTTGCATTGTACAACAGGCAATTAAGCCCATAAAAGCCCCCAGGGTTCAGACACAAGGGCAGAGACTTGCAGGCTGTGTCACTTGGTGGCTACAGAGGGGTCCACCCCGCTGCTGTATTTTTGGAGCTCCCAAGGAACGTGCGTCGGTCAGAGCAGTTCTCTGCCGGGGCCTCCGAGGTTGCGCCTGCACGTGTCTACCTCTGTCTTTCCTGCCGTTTCCTTAGGAGGGGAAGCGGCAGCGGCGGCGGGTGGTGGGAGATGAGGAGAGCCGAGACCCGGGCTGCCTGCTGACCTCCCTCTCCAGCCGCCGACTATTCACATGTAGGTGTCCAAGGAGCCCAGGAGTCCCACAGGGGAGAGGCCAGGGCAGGAGGCCTTGTCGCCGAGGTAGGTGCAGGAAGAGGAGGAGGCGGGTGGGGTGGCGGTACCCCTGGAAATTCAGTGAAACATGGAGGTGGTCAGGGGTCCTGACGTGGGAGTTGTGGGTGTGGGGTGTGGGTGCTTGTGTACGTGGTTGGTGGGCGAGTGTGGAAACGTAATTGAGGGTTATTGACCTTGTGGGGGGAGGGAAACAAATATGTGCTTCCTCGGCACGTATTTGGGCCACTCTTTGTCTGTTGTCTGTTGATTTATATTCCGATTCCCTCCCCCCGGTTTCCCAAGGCGTCCGAATGTTCTATAGGATATTTTCCTTTGACTCCCAACAGATGGCGCTATTGGATATGGTGTCTGTTCCTTTGACGTCCAATAGAGGGCACAATTTTTACACAAAATCATGTTTTTACCTGTGACAGGTGTGACATCTATATAATCTAAGTTTATACAAACACTCCCATATTGGAATGCAATCGGTCAAGCGGTTTTGGAGCGTGCTCATCGCACACAAACATGGACATTTTACATTTTTATATATGCTGACACATTATATATATATAAATAATAATAATATAATAATTAATAATAATTTATTTGGACCCCGTCCATCTGGCTGAGTCTCCCCAGCCACTCTGGGTGGCTCCCTATTGAATATTAAAACAATAAAGCATTAAATATTAAAAACTTCCCTAAACAGGGCTGCCTTCAGATGTCTTTTAAAAATAGTATGTGCCTGCTGTCTAATAAATCTTAAGAATTCTCAACCCACTTGTGTGTCTTCTGCTGTTTTTGAATCCCAGAAAAAGAACTATCATACCTTTGAAAAGACAGGTGGTTCTCTTCACATCCATATGGGTAGGATCAGAACGGTTGCTACAAGGAGAGAGACTGAGCATGCTATATTTTTGTTGGATAAATTTAAAAGACTGGAGGTATCCCTCCCAGAAACCCTAAAAGAAAAGGATGCAGTCTCCAAGTAGAAAGCTAGGCCTTTATTGAAATACAAATGTACATAGGAACAGCCTCAAAAATAATATTTCCTGTTTTGCAGCAAATCTGTCAAGTCATCCTCTCAGACGCTTCGGGGTTCCAGATGGAGATTAATGGGGGGTAAGGGGCATGTCTCCCCATACCTTTCGAGGGTATTGAAAGGGCACAACCCACGGTCGTCCATTAATGCCTTTTTTGGTTTGTGAGTGGGGCGCTGGGCTCCATGATTCAGGACAGCCCCAGCAAGCTACCTGGTAAGCTGTGGAATACCTTTGAATTCAGACATAATTCACAATTGAAAAGGCACCCCCTGAAAAGATCCTGATTTATGCTGAAGGAGAAAATCATATGTGTGGAAAGTTTGGAAATAATGAAAGACGCCAATTTCTGCTTTGCTTGAAGGGTGGAAGGAGGGGAGGGGAAGCAATACATACATCTTGTAGCTGTCAAAGACCAGAGCAGCTGTCCCTTATTTTGACTTCAAGGAGCCTGGGATAGGAGATACTCCCTTACAGTTCTCAAGCTCCATTTTAACACACCCGGGGTATGTAAATCACAAATGAGTTGAAAACCTCCTGAGTTCTTTTTTACAACTCCATTCTACATCCACATCCTCAGCTGTAACATTTCCCCCCTTGGAATGCAAATCAGATAAACCTCTCTTCCTGCTCTGGCATCAGGGCAATTTAGCTGACACAGTGAGATGAGGAATAATTCATGTTAAGGAGCCAGATGCCCCATTTCCCAGGAGGCTACAGTTTTGCTTATCCCACAAACCAAAGTTTGACACACAAAGAGTTCACAATCTCACTACAACAATGTATAAAAGCCATAGCAGAAATTGGTAACTGAACAGGTGATGTGTAGGGAGAAGGGATGACTGTATTTTGAAATGATAGTCGGAAAAGTTATTTTATTGGGAGCAGCAAGTGAGGGAGGAAAATAGAGGGGATCTCTGGGGTGGGTGGGAAGTCAGCTTTTAATTTTGTATTTAATTTGCATTAATTTAGTGACAATTAGTTAAAAATTATGGAAGAGCAATAAAAATAATTGACAAAAAAGAAAAAACAAGGAGGCTGCAAAGAACCACATCCAAAACAATGTTTCTTACACATTTCAAGATGACATACATGATTTTTAAACAACCAACAACTTTCCCATAAAAATTACAACTAATCAAACAAGCCTACTGCTCTTTTGACTAGCCCACCCCAGCCTTCTCATTATAATATGTGATCACGCATTGCCATCCTTCAATGCCTGATTTAATTAATTTCTGATTAATTATTCTTTTCTTTACCTGTCTACAACAAACATCTGTTATTAATCAGCCATGATTAATATATCTGTTCTTTAAGTTAAATTCAATGATACTGCTCTGTCTAGCCAAACTCCTTTCATGTATTCTCAGCTTTTCATTCTTTCACATTAGAATACAAAATGTACTTAAAACAATTTATTTTTCTGCTAGGAGAGGTTGGTGAGAGTTTATACACGTATTACTAAGCAACACTGCTAATATCATATATGGAATTTTAGAAAATAACAGAGAAAAGGGGAGATAATAAATCCTCAATTTTTAGGTCTGCTAGTATTTTTAGGTCTGCCTAAATTTTTTAGGTCTGCCTAGTCATTTTTAGGTGCTGGGAAGGTACAACATTCAAATCCACCACAGTACCATTTCTGCTCCACATAAGATTGTGCAAATGGCCCAAGAAAATGATAACAATTAATACAGCACCGCTGAACATGTGCAAAACCCTTTGGCAATGTCAACAGCATACCACAAGTCTGGAAGTTGAGTTTCTATATGAGGTGCAGTGGTGTTCAGGTAGGTTTGAATGTTGGCCTTTTCCTGTAACAAGAGGGTTTGCTAACCTGTGGCCTTTCAGTTGCTGAATTCTAACTCCTATCATCCTGACCACTGACTAGGCTAATAGGAATTGGAGGCCAGCAGGTTACCCTTCCTTGCCAAGCCTGTGAACCACTCTGAGACCTCCGTGTATAGGGCGGTATATAAATTCAACCAATCAATCAATAAGCCAACCTCCTTCCTTTAACCTCTGAATTGGTCCTGGGAAACAGTACCAGCATAGTAACATGTGAATGCTATCGGAAAGCTGCCAGGTTTCTCTGAAGATGAGCTTCTCATGAGTACAAATGCAGAAGACGCTTGAACTGTTCATTGCTTTACAGCATATCCCATCAATTACACACACTTTCCGGAGGGGAAAAGATAGTGATGCTCGGCTGAACATACCGTATATTCCGGCGTATAAGACGACTGGGCATATAAGACGACCCCCCACTTTTTCAGTTAAAATATAGAGTTTTGTATATATTCGCCGTGTAAGACTACCCCTCTTCCACCGCACCACACACCAAATAAAAATTAAAGAAACATCAGATTTGATTTCAATATGGTAATTTTAATTTGACAGTTTCCCTTTACAAGCCTTCAAAATCCTCCTGTTCATCATCTTATGTCATAAGTATATCAATGACATATTGTGGTCTATAAGCTATAAGGCAACTTCCTATGCTTCTGTGGGGAGAACTGGGTTTCATTGAAACTTGATGGCCTTTTCTCCACATCCTTTCCTGGGAGAGCTGCCCTTTCGCCACCGCTTCTTGCCCCGGGCCCCCCCCCTGTTTTGGGGCTCCTTCCACCCACCCAGAAGGCAGCAGAACAGAGAGACAACAGCCTTCTCCTTGCAGGAAAGCCTTCCCGGGTGGCTGGGCAAGCCGAACGCACCCAGCTCAGCCCCCTCTCCCTCTCTAAAGCAAGAGCACCTTCCACCCACCCAGAAGGCAGCACTTGCAGAGGAGAGAGACAACAGCCTTTTCCTTGCAGGAAAGCCTTCCCTTTTGTTCCTGCACACGGCTTCGGGTGGCTGGGCTGAGCGGGCTATCCTCTCTAGGACTCTTGCTCAGTTCCTTTTAACCCCTAGCAAGCCGAGCACACCCAGCTCAGCCCCCTCTCCCTCTCTAAAGCAGGAGCCGACAGTGTAAGAAAGCTTTCCCTTTTGTTCCCTCCCCCCCCTTTTGTTTGTCAGGCGGCTGGGCTGAGCGGGCTATCCTCTCTAGGACTCCTGCTATCCTGCCGCCTCACTTCAGGCACCTCTGTGTGCCGATGAAGAGGCGCTAATCCGGTCGAAGCCACGAGGGAGCCGTTCGCCCCTGCGGAGAGCAGCCCTCTCCCGAGCGAGCGCTTCTTCAGGGGCTCCTTTAGGGAAACTCTGCCATGACCCACGGCCGTTTTTGAGCTTCCCCCCACCATATGCAGCGACTGCAGATTCTAGTACCCGGCATATAAGACGGCCCCCCAACTTTTGAGACGATTTTCATGGGTCAGGAAGTCGTCTTATAGGCCAGAATATACAGTACTTTTGCTGTATATCTTCTCAGTTACGAGTCTGCAGTATAATTTGCGTATTTTATAGTAGGGTATTTTGCTAGCAAATAAAACAAAACATTCCAAAGCAGGTTAATGTCACTCTACCCTGTTGTGCTTATCATTTTCTGTGTACATGTTTTCCTTTCTCCCATGACATGTCATGATAGTGTCAGAAGAGCAGTCTTTTTTTTCTTTCCTGGCAGGGCTTTTGTACTTTTAGTAACTGAATGATATACTGAATTCAATCTATTGGAAACAACTTTTGGCTACAGTAGCTGCACTGATTCCTTTATCCAAGGCAGATAAGCAATGCAAGGGGAAGGTGGTAGTTGTGTGTTCATAGAAATATTATTTTCCTTTCTGAAGAGTTAGGGAATGAGATCCCAGAGAGATAGATACTATTGCTGTTTCTTCTTGATTTAGGTCTTGCATGATAACCAGTTCAACCATGTTTTGATTGTCCAAGGGTCCAGGCACAATCTAATCCTTTTGAAATCTCGAGCTGATTTGGATAAAGTTACACAAAGCTTAATTGGGCTTAAAAGTATAAGGGACTTAATACAAGTTAACTAAGGACAAGACTCCTGCCTTCAATCATCCACCCTAACTGTTGGTTTGGGCCCAGGAAAGGTGCTGAGGGAGCAATGGAATTATAATTACAGTACCTTTAGGCATTTTGTGAACTAGAAATCCAGTAAGTGGAAATGAACAAAAAATGCATTCTAAATGAATGAATGAATGTTTTGTTAAGTAAGATATGTAGTATCTAAAATCTGGCTGGGACAGGGGATTAGAGCTCAAAACAGTGCATCCTGAGTTGTAAAAATATAAAATTGAAGCTATGTTTTTAGGATGTTTTTATTCCATTCTCCTACCATAATTATTTCAAGAAACATTGAGTTTTACATGGGAAAATAAATAAAAAGGGAGGTATCTTCTAAAAGCATGGGGACAACTACAGTACAGTGGAACCTCAGTTTATGAACACCTCGGTTTATGAATTTTCGGTTTATGAACGCTGCAGACCCATCTGGAATGGATTAATCCATTTTCCATTACTTTCAATGGGAAAGTTTGCTTCAGTTTATGAACGCTTCAGTTTATGAACAGACTTCCGGAACCAATTACACCCATGCTTCAGTTTATGAACGCTTCAGTTTATGAACAGACTTCCGGAACCAATTACACCCATGCTTCAGTTTATGAACGCTTCAGTTTAAGTACTCCGCGGACCCGTCTGGAACGGATTAATCCACTTTCCATTACTTTCAATGGGAAAGTTTGCTTCAGTTTATGAACGCTTACTCTGCAGACCGTCTGGAACGGATTAATTCACTTTCCATTACTTTCAATGGGAAAGTTCGCTTCAGTTTATGAACGCTTCAGTTTATGAACAGACTTTCGGAACCAATTGTGTTCATAAACCGAGGTACCACTGTACAGTACTTTGAGAGGGATATTTTGTATGCAATGCAGCAGATACCGGTATTCCTGAGCATTTTCATAAGCTATTAAGTTTGTAGCCATTTGCTTGAAGAGAAAACAGTTTTACTCTAGGCTAGGGAGCTGAACCAGCAGAGCCCTGGTGTTTCTTTTTCCCTTCTGTGTGGAAGGAAAAATCGAAATGCCACCAACATTTCCTGTTACACTTCTTAATAATAACAGAAAAGCAAAACTTAATTGAAAGACGCTTCATATCCGACAGTAGTGGGCAAGAGGGCGGGTGTCCTTCAGGTCCCGGCCTGTGCAGGGTAGTGAGGAAGGCAACTTTGGGCGCGTTGTAGTCTTGCTTTTAAAAGCGTGGAGCCCCGGAAAAGGCGTCGTTTCTCCTCACCAAGGAAGGCCGGGTCACCATATTTCGGCTGGTAAGAGGAGGGAAAGGGAAGAAACTGAATACAGTACATGTTTTTGCTTGTGCACCGTACAGAATATAACGCTGAGGCAAGGGCGCCTCGAAAGAGGGCCGATCGCTCCCTCTTCGGCCATTTTTGCAGGAAGTCCAGAGACCGGCCTTCGCGCATTTATAAGCGGCGGCGCTGTGCCCCGGTTGGCTGCAAGTGAAGGGGAACAAGCTCCTCCTCTTTCCTGACGCCCCACCGCCATGTTAGAACGAAGGGGAGGGAGAGAGGAAGAAGGAGTGCCTGTGCTTTGTATGGGGAGGGGGCGGCGGCGGTGGCGGAGTCGTGCATGGCTTTGAGGAAGGGGCAGCTCATTGGCGGGACAAAGATCGCCTACGCGGTGTAGCGGTGCAGGCGGCTTCATGGCGGAGGCCGCGGCCATGAGCGGCGGCCGCGGCGAGCGGGTGCCAGAGCAGCCTCAGCGGGCGGAGAACAGCAGCGGCCTCTCCGACGGGGAGAACCGAGCTGCAGCCTTGGCCGCCGACGCGGAGAACGCCACACAAAATGGCGGCCGCCCTGAGAGGAGCAGGAGCGACGAGGAGCCGCAGTTCGGGGCCGCCGGCGAGGGCAGGGGATCCCCGCGCCGGGACCACCGCAAGGGCAGCGGCCCAGAGCAGCAGCCCCAGTATAGCGATGGGCTCCCCAGAGCCTCCGAAGACAACATGCCCCTTAAGAAAAACTTTCAGATCCCCAGGAAGAGCAAAGAAAAGAAAGGTGGTTCCCTCGCATCGCATCCCTCCCCCAACCCTCCCTCCAGCCCCAATTTCTCCCTTCTCCCGCTTCTCGCTCCACGTAGCCGCATTCCCGCCACAGCTGAAGCCTCTCGCGGGCGCGGAGAAAGTCGCGCTTAAGGTGGTTGGCGCGGATGAGAGAAGCTTATTCTCTCCTTCCGAAGCTGTAGGGTGGGGGTGGGGGAGAGAGAGAGACGTTTGGAAAACAACCCCCCCCCCGCGCCAAAAACCAACAACCCCCAACGCGTTTGGTTATGAGATGGCCGCTTTAGAAGAGGCTGGATACGGGTGTGTTTTTGGGGTGTGTGTGTGTGTGCGGGCTAAGTGTGGGCATCATCCGCGCCAGCTCGCAGAGAAGATGGTTCTCTGGAAGGGCGCTCGGGAAAATGGCTCGCCGACTTTTGCGTGCTCTGCAGCAGAGAAGAGAGGAGCATTATCCCTCCTGCAGGGTAGGCTGGCGAAGTTCTCTTTTTTCCGCCCCTGATGAAAGCCGTCTATACCGCCCCCGCGTTTTAGGAGGGAAGCGGCTGCCAGCACCTCGTGCCCTGGCGAGGAAGCTCTGTTCTTGCTTCGCTGGTCCCCTTGGCTCGACTGATCTTCTGTATATGCAGCATCTTAACATTTGCCTTTTGTGGCAAAAATGCTATTTCTTTTAATCTTTAATCTTTTTGAAGAGGCTGCCATTAGTTTACTTCAGGCTTTTTATCCCTCAAGAAGAGTTTAACTTGAGC
Source organism: Zootoca vivipara (assembly GCF_963506605.1). Classification (NCBI taxonomy): domain Eukaryota; kingdom Metazoa; phylum Chordata; class Lepidosauria; order Squamata; family Lacertidae; genus Zootoca; species Zootoca vivipara. Next base: position 43,135,662 of record NC_083277.1, read on the forward strand.
AATGCAAATATAAAACATATTTTGTAACAAGAAAGTCAAAGGTAGGTTGGCTGGCCCCTTCCTGAAAGTTACAGTTATAGTCTGCAGTTGAAGATGATTCAAGCGTCCTAAAAGGTTGAAGAACTTTGCTAATTATTTGATGGCGCATGGCCTGCATTTGTCTAAACATGTGATCAAAAGAATACTACATAGACCCAGCCAATGAACAGTGTCCGATGTTCTGATGAGCATTTCTAGGAGACAGTGTGAACCAAAAATGTTAAGTTAGAAGAGATGCAACTGCTGCCAAAGTATCTGGTTTTAGGTCTTTATTGCGTGTATGTTTTAAATAGGATGTAAAATGATACATTAACCACTAGGTTCTTAAAGATAGCTTTAACATTGCAACGTGAGTGTGATGGACTCACGTGCTCTTGCACTGCATTACACACTGTTGCAGGTGGTACCCTAACCTTTAAAATAATGTTTTCTTGGGGATGCAATGAGTATCTCCAGGAAGGGAGGGAATGTTTGTTTATTACATTTATATGCCAGTCTTCAAGGAGCCCATAGTGACATATATGGTTCTTCTCCCCATTTTAGCCTCACAGCAACCCTGTGAAGTAGGTTAGGCTGAGACAGTGACTGGCCTATGGTCACCTAGTGAGCTTCATAGCTCAGTGGAAATTTGAACTTTGGCCTCCGTGGTCCTACACTGTCTCCATGCTTCACAATGGTAAATTCTGTCTAAATTTACTCATGAATTTATTGCTACTCATTTTGGAACTTCCTAGTGCAGTTACAATTCTTAATGAGCCTCTTGCAAATCATTCCGATTGTTTTGCATTGCTCCAGTGATTCTGAATGATCTCCTTGAGCACTCTTATGCTCTTCACTCAGTGATATCTGACTAGTTGCTGTGTATAAGGTGCTGTTATTTCAGTCCTTATCATGTGTGAACTCAATATTGATATACCTACTGGAAGCCAAGGTGTTCCACAAACTTACAGTAATTAAGATAGAATTTTAAAATCTTAATTTAACCTGAAAAATAGAAGAAATTCCTGCTCTAGGTGTCATCTCATACAGCAGCATAGGCTTAATAAACAAGGGGTGGAACATGATATCGTGGGAACCATATTGTCCAGAGAATTGTAGAAAACATTTGACTCAAAAAGAGCAAAGCAATAAAGGAACTAATAGAAGTATTATGTAATTGGCTTTTTCCCGAGATTACTGTATTTGTGGCGAGTCATAATTCCATGGAGACTTTCTTACCACTAATTGAAAGAGATCCTCCCCCCCTTGAGGAATGAACTGGAGAGCAAACCATGAAAGAGTTGAAATATGAGGGCCTTCTTAATCTGAAAGTTGATACATTAGACCATTTTAACATTATTACCCTTTACCAAGTTTCATATATTGACCACTTTTTCATAAGTACTATCTCACATTTCTTGGTCAAATCTCAGGTTGAGATCTCCAGTACCTGGTACTTAAAACTATTTCCTCCCTTTTGAGTTTGGAACTCTTGTAGCAGTTCTATGCTGTCTACTTTAAGGAAATTTTATTAATACACTTCTAGCAGTATTATATGTGCAGGAAGGATTTGTCAAGAGGTTGCAGCAATTGTTTGGAATTCTATTTTGTTCTAGGTTTGGGAACTAGCTTAACACTACTGTCTGTGAAGGAAATATAAAGGTTTGAATAGTATTCTCATATCTTACAGATGAAGTAAAACTCTTGGTCTCAGTATAGAAACTACTGAAGCAGAAGTCTATTAGTCCCATAGCACAGTGATGGAGCACTTTGCTTTGTATGCAGAAAGTTCCAGGTTCAATTTACAATTTGTTGTTTTTTGGGCGCGGGATCAGGTAGCTTTGAGGCACAGCAGTTTTGCTAGTCAATAGCAAATGATACTGGGTTAGATGAACAAAGAGCCTGACTTGGTATAAGGAAGCTTCCTATGTACTAATATGATTCATATGGCCGACTGGAATATAACAAGCAAGGTTCTTGCATAAAATATAGGTGAACTGAAAAGTAGGAGAGTCCTGATGGAATCCAGGAGAATTCTATAGTTGCTATTCAGGTCCTATTATTTCTGCTTGGTTGTAGTCTACATTTGAGATTCCTGGTCTGTGTGTTGTCTTTCTGGTTCATACGACACATTATTTTCTGTATTCATTCATAGAGCTGGGTGGCCAACTCCCAAGAGACTGTGATCTACTCACAGTTTAAAAAGTGGCAGTGATCTACCCCCCCATTTTGGGGTTCAGGTCAAAGAGCTTTTTTTAAGAAGGAGGAAGGCCCTTTTTTCTGGGAGGGGGTAAAATGTTGAGCTTTTTTTAGGGGAGCCACAGTTGTTCAGCTTCTTTGGGGGGAGCCAATGATCGTCCAGTGATCTACCACAGACGTCCAGTGATCTACCAGTAGATCACGATCTACCTGTTGGACATGCCTGATAAAGAGCAAAACCATATAAAAAGTCACTGAGCTCCATTACATTGTTATTGTGCCTGTCTTCCCTTTGTAAGAAGTAGTTCATTTCAGTGAAGATTGATAATTTTTTTAAAAAAAGACTCCAGTTTTAAATAAAAGCCAGCACATTACTTTCTGCTACAAGTTCCTAATAGGTTGCAACCAAACAAAGCATCCAAACTGTGGTAAGGCTTCTGCTAGTGGAATTTTCAAGGAAGCCATTTTTGTCATTTCCCCCTTCAGCAATCCTGCACCCAATAGTAATCATGTGGCACTTTTCTCCCCCACGTCCTTTTTATTGCTCCACCACACTCACTCAGTTAAGCCAAAATTTGGTTTAGTAGATCACTCAAATTGGGACTCATGGTTACGTTCTCTGCTTATTAAGTACAGGCTGTATGCAAAAACAAACATTGACTACAATTTGATGTTGGTGAGGAGAGAGCTTAACTACAAGCCCTGGTTAACTCAGTACTGTGCAGGGTGAACCAAAGTGAATCAGGCCAGTGGCCCATCTAATCCAACATCCTGTTTTCACAGTGACCAACCAGATACCTGTGGGAAACGCACAATCAGGACATGAGTGCGGGTTTTTCCAAGTGCCCACCTGCAAATCCCAGCAACCAGTATTCATAGGCATACAGCCTCTGGCAGTGGAAGTAGAACATAGCTGCCATGACTAATAGCCATTGATAGCCTTGTTATGCATGAATTGACCTAATCCTCCTTTAAAGCCATCAGGCATGCCCCTGGAAGTGCACTTCATTGTCTACAACAGATGCCAACAATGACTGTGGCCATCACTGCCTCTTGTTGGAGTGAATTCCATAGTTTAACAAGGAACTGTGAAGTTGTTCTTTTATCTGTCCTGAATCTTCCACCATCCAGCTTCATTGGATGTCCATGAGTCCTAGTGTTGAGAGATAATGGGGGCAGCGGCGGCGATTTTCTCTGTCCACTTTCTCTACCACACATAATTTTATAGACTTCTTCCATGTCACCTCTTTGGTGCCTTTTCTTTAAACTAAAAAGTTCCAAATCCTGTAAGTGCTTCTCATAGCGGAGTCATTCCATCCAAGTGGCTCAGCTCCTCTCTTGGAGCCTGCATGTTCTTGCAGCCTCAGTAAGCCAGTTTGGCTTACCATGATTGGTGGTTCAGCCCAATATAAAATTCCTAAAATCCAGAGGTGTGGAATATACCCACATGGGTACAATACCCTTGGTTATATTGTAAAAAATGAAACTTGGACACATTTTCTATTTTAAGATGCTGTAATGCCTCATTGTTATAAGCAACAGCTTTAATAAAGATCAGGCTTACTAGCTGCCGTGCTTCTCAATATTCTCTGGTTGGCCTCTGTTATTTTCTCCTACCAATAGAGAACCTAAAAAGAGGACTATAATGGGAAAAAGAGCACTTTTTTTCTTCTTATAACACTCATTCTCTTCCTTACTTCCTTTTGTGTACTCTGCCAGACTCAGTTCTATAAATCCCCTAGCACTTGCTTGAGTTCTCAGTGAATGTTTGAGAATGTGGAGAAGCAGGGATCTTTTTGCATAATTTACAGTAGGAAGAAGCAGGGTGGATTTGATTTAAATCAAATTGATTTAAATCACTAGTTAGTAAAACTTGATTTAAATCATATTTTTTTACAGAAAGACTTATTCTTGCTGGTATCTTAATACGTATTTACAACCAGAGGAAGGTTTCATTTTTTGAATAATACATTTTCAGAGTAGTTTGTACAGTTATATCAAAAATTACTGATTTGGTTATACTATTAGAAATACTCCCATCATCCCTAGCTAACAGGACCTGTGGTCAGGGATGATGGGAATTGTAGTCTCAAAACATCTGGAACAGAGACTCCTGAGCAAAAAAAATGTGTGCCTTTAATTCAGGTATCTTCACACTCTGTTCTAAATTTCCTTAAGAAATTATGGTTGGAAGACTAAAATATCCTTAATTTATAAGTTCTCAGCTTCCAATATTTTCCTCCTCAGCCCTTGGAAGAATAATGTGGATTGGAGTATGGAGGGGTGCTGGAAAAGGAGACAAATGCTGAAAATTGGGTAGAAGTTTTTCATGCTCTGCTGTTTATCATTGTGAAACTTCTACTATAGTTAATGCATTCTACTTACGAAATGTTAAGTATTCTGTAAGTGGTCTTTCAAGAAAAGCTGTAGGCAATGCAAACTACCCATTCAGACCTGGAAAAATGGAACTTCTAAAGAAATTGAGCAACTAAATTTACTTATTAATTTTGCAGCTTTATCCTGTGCAAAAGAAAAAGGAATTTATTTGATTTTATCTAATGTCCTATGCTCTAATGCTTTTCTGTACCTTTAAAGGCGCTCTGACAGAGAATTGTCCACTCTTAGATGTGCATGGTTTCATAAAATGAACTACAGGCAACTCCTGGTTTGGGCGTGTCCGAATGACACGCAATCATACATATGTGCATGGTGCCAAATCTGGAAGTAGTCCCAAAACAAAGACATCATGAAAAGGGGTGGGTCTGAGCGGGCTTATGCATTCTCTGCTGACACATGCAGGGATCTGGAACACAACCCCCTTGCAAAATGAGGATTGCCTGCTGTAACACAATAGCATTTAATTGCAAGACACACAGAATTTAATAGCAAGACACATAGATTTTGAGATACTTGTTTTCTTTCTCTGTAGCTCTTTTTCAGCGAGTAGCAGCAGGAACTCGTGAATTTCAAGAGATTGTGAACATTTTGCATTCATCTTACTTGGAAAACCATTCAAAGGACAATTTCACCTACGAAAAAGCCTGTTTGGTTCATAGTGAACTGTTGGAGAAGGAGGTGAGTACCCAACGTTCACACATGAAATAATACCTGAAGTACACAAAAACGTGTTCATATTAATACGAACAAAACTACGTTAAGTTCCATGGGAGGCAGGGACGGTGAGGGGGGTGAGACATATTTAATTTATTTATGATCCTGCCTTTTGACTTCCAAAAGAGTTTCAAAGCAGTTTACATTGATAAAACGTACAAAACGTATTTTAGAATATATAACTGTTGCAACCTTATGTCTGTTATGTCTGTGGTTGCCTACTTTGTTTTGCACAGCTCATTGTCATTCTACCATGTATAAATAAACAATTTATTTATAAACTGCATTCAATATTTAGTTCACAATTTTTGACTTTTCTGGTTACTTTGTTTATCTTTCTGTAGAATTCAGACTTTTGACATCCTAGATCATACAAGGTCACTAAATTATAATGTATGCTAGCTTCTGTTGCTATTAGAATTTTGTCTTTTGAAAGTTCATAGAGAAACGAAGAGAATTGAAACAAGATGGCCGATCAGAAAAAGAGCTAGAGGAAACATTTGCATTTCTAAAGGTTGACCGTGAGATGGTAAGAATTTTTATTTCTTTTAAATAACTATTGAAGCATAATGATGCTGAAGGAGACAGAGTTTGCAACTTTCCTAATAATGCAAGGATGTCTGCTTACTCAATGGAACTTCTATTATTTTCTCTCCCTGTACGTGCCCTGTCTCCTGGCAAGGATATGTTTTGGAGGGTTTGGAGAATCCTCAGAACAGGGCTGAGGCTGTGTGCAGTGGGAAGAAAACAAGGGAAAATTCCATAGTCTGACAGGGAGACTTAATTGGATACAACCCATATTTTGTGGGGGAAATCTTCCAGCTGACACTATTATGCTTCTGTTGAATTGTGAAATGCACATAATGGACTGCCTAGATCTAGGTCCTAGATTGATTACCCTTGAGAAGTCATACTCCTGATTGTCTTCCAACAATTGACTGTACAACCAATTGAACAGTATGGTAGAAGTTTATTTTAGGTTTACTTCATAGTAGGAGAATGTGCTATTAGAAATAGTTGACTAAACCGGAGTATTTGAAAGCTGTGCTTGGCTATGAATTAAATGATGGTTACGCAGTGGAAATTACATTTTTAGAGAGGGTGGAATATGGATAGTTCAGATTAATACTTTAGAGCAAAAGATGATAGTATGATATTTGGTGAAAAGATTGAATGATAAAGTCCTTCCAAGTAAAGTGATGCGTATGCATTTCTGTGTGTATGTGTTTACATATAGAGAGAGTGAAATTATTGTTATTGCTATTATTTATTAAATTGGTATACCACCCTATACCTGCAGGTTTTTGGGCAGTTCACAAGATAAAATCACAAGATTAAAAACAAAAATAATAAAAACAAAAATGACCCAATAATCCTCCTCCCCCAACACATTTTAAAAGGCCATTGTATGTCAGTCAACCAAAGGCATGGTTAAAGAGGAACATTTTTGCCTGGTGCCTAAAGGTGTATAATGATTGTTAATTGAAGTGTTGATATTTATTGCCAAGTCTGTGCTCTAATATTGCTAACTAACTTATTTTTAGGTGCAAAACATATGTGAAAATGGCTTGCAGGTGGGCCATTCAAAGATAACAATTCTTGGCAACTCTTCCCTAGGTAAATAGCATTTTTCATTTCCATGGAATTTATGCCTTAAAGAATAGTAGAGATATTCAGATGAGTGTTGATTCATGGGTCAGGATTCAACTACTGTAAGTTGTTTACAAGGAATAAGGTCTACCTGTTCAACAAAACTTTCATCCCACATGCTCTTTGTACCCTCTAAATCTGTTTTTGAGTATGAGGAGAATCCCTTGAACAGGGTGAAGGGGTGCATGAGGAGAAGAGGGGAAAGTTTTGATTCAAGCAAACCTCAATCTTCACACACTTACCCTACTTGGCTCTATGTTGAATCCACCCATAATTTCTAACTAGTATGTAAAATCCAGCTTCAACTCCCAACAACTATGCTGGAAGTTGTGGTCCCCTGCACTCTCTCACACTCTTTTGGAGTGTTCTCCAGCCCTTCAGGAAGTACAGTGGACTGAAGGAATGGGCAAAAATAGTTTCCTGCTTTGATGAGTGGGGACAGCCCATATGCAGAAAGTTTTGATTCAAGCAAACCTCAATCTTCACACACTTACCCTACTTGGCTCTATGTTGAATCCACCCATAATTTCTAACTAGTATGTAAAATCCAGCTTCAACTCCCAACAACTATGCTGGAAGTTGTGGTCCCCTGCACTCTCTCACACTCTTTTGGAGTGTTCTCCAGCCCTTCAGGAAGTACAGTGGACTGAAGGAATGGGCAAAAATAGTTTCCTGCTTTGATGAGTGGGGACAGCCCATATGCAGAGATTTGCACTTGGGAACTCTAGATCCAAGCCAATATCTCATGCCATATCAAATCAACACACAAAAACAAGGGTTTTGTCACCCACTATCTCAGATTTTGATGAAAATTGGTGTACACCTTTCCCCTATGGTTGAAAGAAACACCCTTAAAATTTTCTCCTCTATCTCAAATGGTTTTAATTTTATAGCACTTCAGAGTTTCGCTATATCTGCGTTGTCTATCCTTCTTAAGACCCTCAGCACAAGATACCCTTGTGTACCTTTTGTTTTCCCCCTCTATAACCAATGATCAGATCTCTTTGAAATTTTACATAGAGCTCAATAATACGACGAGGATTTCAGTTAAAAATACACCAACACTCAAAAGATGTTGAAAATTATTGCAAAGACATGCTCTTTCTTGACAAAGAATGAAATTTATGGGGTTTTTTTTATTCCTTGTAACGTTTTTTGGACATTGTGGGGAACTTTCCTACAATGTATAGCTGTAATAGAAAAATAATAATGAAACAACCATTTTAAAATGTCTAATGTTTTTAATATTTCTGAAATGAATAATTATTTTTAAAATAATTTAATTCTAATTTGATGTACTCATATTTTAAAATATATACCGGTAATATTTTTAATATTTCTGAAATGAATAATTATTTTTAAACAATTTAACTCATATTTGTATATAATACTCAATTTTTTATTTTTTGCAATATTTTTCTTGCTAGGTCCTATTTCCTTATATGTCAGGATTTAATGTTCTACTGATTGTAAATTCTTTTCTTTTATTCCTGATAGCCAATTTTCGTAACTTCTAATTCAAATATACCTAAATTAAAACAAGTCTGCACCTTAAAAAAACCCCTATAATAACCAATATTATTTTAATTTTAAAGATTTACAACTTTGTTTCATTAATTTTTTTTCTTTTACAGCTATGGATTGTAAAAAAACACTAGGCTACACGTGCATTTATAATTTTTTAAGCATTTATAAAATCTTTTGAGTGCTGGTGTAATTTTTCTGAAATCCTCATCATTTTATTGAGCTCTGTGTGGTTATCCTTATGTTTGCTGTAACAATAGACCACACAAAATTCTCAATCATTTTTAAGGTTATAAAGGTTATGAAAATAACTTTCCGAAAGAAAAAAAACTTTTCATAACTCAAGATTTGGTTTTATCATCAGAGGTGGTTAAATATTTGCACTTCTGTTTGATGTGCATTAGTTTTGTCCTTTCAGATAGAAATCGTTTCAGTAGTTTAAAGGTAAAGGGACCCCTGACCATTAGGTCCAGTCACAGACCATTAGGTTGGCAGGAGCTGGGACTGAACAACGGGAGCTCACCCCATCATGCGGATTCGAACTGCCGACCTTCTGATCGGCAAGCTCTAGGCTCTGTGGTTTAGACCACAGCGCCACCCGCATCCCTGAGGACAAATTCATATAAATACTTAATTAAGCAAATATACTGTTTATCAATGAAGCTGTGGACCATTAGGTCCAGTCACGGACGACTCTGGGGTTGCAGCGCTCATCTCGCTCTATAGGCTGAGGGAGCCGGCGTTTGTCCGCAGACAGTTTTTCCGGGTCATGTGGCCAGCATGACTAAGCCACTTCTGGCAAAACCAGAGCAGCACACCGAAACACAGTTTACCTTCCCGCTGGAGCGGTACCTATTTATCTACTTGCACTTTGACATGCTTTCGAACTGCTAGGTTGGCAGGAGCTGGGACGGAGCAACGGGAGCTCACCCCATAGCGGGGATTCGAACTGCTGACGTTCTGATCGGCAAAACCTAGGCTCTGTGGTTTAACCCACAGCGCCACCCGTGTCCCTTCAGTAGTTTAATGGGAGATCTGAAAAATACGTTTTATGGTAATAGGGTTTACTAGGAAACTTCATAAATGTTGAACCTTACTTTGGCATTTGTTCTTTCCACATTCTCCAGGTGTATATCTTTCTAGGTATGCTGATTTATTGCAAGCTAATCCTCTGGAGGCCAAAGCAGTGGGCGATATTATTATTTTTAAAGTAATAAAAGTAAGTTTAAGCTGTTTTTCAATTCACTCACAGTTCATTAACGTATGCCCTTTTAAAAAAATTATTCCCAAGGATGTATTTTATAATTGTAATCATTTTATTTGTGCTTATGTTTGTATTTGCTATTTCTGTATCCTGCTCTGGGATCTTATGGTATGGGCAAGTGAAAAAAATCTTATGAAATAAATAAAATGTAATAGTATGTTTCTTAATACAGCAATTTCCTGACATGAATCACTTCAAATAGAGCATTTTTCTGTATCTATCAGAGTCACTTCTTATGTTGCAGTATTTAAATTTTTAAAATTTGCTAACAGTTGCAAAAGTCATTTTCAGAAGTTAAAAGAGTGTCTGGTTTGTTGATGGAGCTAATGGCAATTGCAGATTTTTCAAAAGACTACCAACATTTAGAGTAGCTAGTGAGTGAACAATAAATATTTGGCTAATTTATGTGAGTTCATTGCATATAAAATGGTATGACTTCTTAGGTTTGCAGTGTGCATTATACTTGGCACTTTCCTGATGGGTTTTTTCTGACTCTTTTAGGGAAGAACGAAGGCAGTACACGGTAACCTTCCAGTGAAATCAATGGAATCAACTGTTAAAAGTGGATTAGACCCTACACCAAAGCATGATTGCCATGTTTTAAAGACTGCAGACAATATCCATGCCCTCCTATCTTACAGAGCATATGAGCGCACACAGGTAAGGAAATAACAGTTAAATGAATATAGCTGCATACAAATATGTGCTTGCTGTCAGGTTTGTAGTTCTTATGAAACAACTCCAGTATAATACTTTCCAGTATACAGGCTGTTACAGGTTGAATGCTGCCTAACATTTTAAATTTGTTTTGTAGAGATTTGTCTTGCAAGTTGAGTTTTAATCACAACTATATATTTAATATATTTGTTCATGGTGAAATCTACTATAAAATAAATTCAACAAGCATCTCTTATCATTAGTAATATGCAAACTTGAGTTTCTTTTGAATTTGTTTCCAGTATTATTTCTATGAATACTACTTTGATGAGATCAGACCAAGACCAAGACCAAGGCACGTGTGTCCATTTGCTGCTGTATCATTTTCTTACAGTGATGAAAAGGTACCAAAGTATTTGTCACAAGCAAGGTAAGAGGGTTTTCACACATTTATTTAAAAAGTAGTATCTAATGTGAAAGGCTTTAATTCTTAAAAGTGTTAACATTTTCGGTTTGCTACTACTTGCTGGTCTTGATACATGGTTGCAGCTTTTGATGAATTGGAAATGGTAGTGTCTTACTCAAGCTGTAGAAATGGTTTTTTTTTTTAAAAAAAAGTGTAGTATTTTTATTCTGCTTGTCAGCTGTAAAGAGCTTGATAGTAAAATAGTCCTTGTTCTCAGGCTTACAACCTAAAGTACATGACACAAAAGGAAAAGGATAAAAGGGAAGAGAAAGACAAGCCAAGTCAGGCACCAGTTCTAAAAGTTACCTATTACCGTAGTTCTTACAGTGACCAGCCTGAGTAGAAACAAGGCAGGGAGAGGAGAAATCAGAGCTGGTCTCTTGCAGATACGATGGGATGTTAGCTTGTGATTGGTCTGGCCTATATTTTCAACATCCTTTCATCCATAATGTCTATTCCGTAGACAAAATATTTCATTTTTAACAGTTTGATCATCAGATTTCAATTTGTAAGTGAATTTGCTTTTTTTGGTAAATGGGGTTCAAATAATTTGCATTTCAGTAATCATTTGAGTATATTACATGTAACACGAGGCCGCAGCAATCTTGTTCCTTTTGAGATTTCTAGTGTGGCACATGCACATGCCTAGGTTCAGATATTGGCCTTGGTGTCTAATCTGTTACATAAGAATACTACTTGCTTGCTTATTTCACGTAGTGTTTGTTACGGGTAAAATAAAGTTCCTAGACAATTTCACGTGTTAGTATGCCTCTTGGTCATGCTTGGCTTGAAGCACTGGAATGCTGCTTCATAGTATTGAATTCTGTATGTCTCTGGCAACAGAATAGCCCAAGGGACTCCTTCACAATTGCTCTGCCACCAGCAAGTCCGTGCATCTCATTCACTTCTGTGAGAAAGTATAACGGGACTGCAGTTTATTATTACTGAGATGACTTGGCTTAGATGCCAATGAACTTTGTGCCATGGAGGTGCAGATTTTGTCCCCACTTAACAGTGGTGAGATCACAGCTTTTCCTGCAAAAATAATGGAAGACATTTCTTTTTAAGGAAGAAAGTAAATAATAATGTGTGTTGGGTTAAGCAAAACAAATCAAGATTCCAGCAAGTTAAAATACTCCTTGAAAAGTTATTTTCATAAAGTGTAGCAGACCAGAGAGTGGACAAAATATAGAACCTAAGCTTCTAGAACACTAAGCAGTCTAAAGCTATTTGTGACTCCTTGAGAACTGCAGTTCTCACAAGAGTTTATATACTCTTTTCCAGATAGCTTTGGATATTACATATTCATATATTGCAATAAGCCAATAAGCTGGGACATCACCCTTCCTTTGTCCTTGTAAATATTACTTCTGCTTTTCTGCAATGACTTGGGTGTCCCTGTGAACTTTACCCCATTTACTGTATTAGGCATTTAATATGGCATTAGCAAGCGAAATTAAAGGCCCACTTTTGGCAGGCCAAGCAAAACACCCTTGTTTCCAGACATCCTGTGTGGAAAGCACCCAACTTAGATACCTTGTTCTTGCAATACATCTTGTGACTCTGAGACATTATGACATTATGGATGTCTTCCCTTGCAGTCTGCAAATGCAGCTTAATATACCGTATATGTTTTTCTGCTAATCCAGCTTCAAGGCGCGGTGAAAGGCACAACATTATGATTTCTTAACCAAGGCACAATTATGAAGCACAGAGAGTTAGTTTCTGGAATAAGGCACAAAGTGCGAGGTACAGGTACAATAATAGGCTCTTTCCAGGTAGCCTTGCCACAATTGGGCATTGGTCAACGTGACCTTTGGTTTGAATTGGTTTATCAACTGTTGCTCCAAGTGAAGCAAAGCTGAGTAGCCATGTACTGTAGTTTTTCAGGTGACTGACAATCCCAATCTTGGTATCCTCTGGAAGGTTTTTTGAGAACCTGGTGGGGTCTATTTGGCTTAGAAACCTGCAGGTTATGTGAGCTGCAGTACCTAAGTCTGTGATTCAAACTGTAAATTGTTTAGCATGTTTTGCCAACATCCCTATGAGAGAGACCACAATTTTATAAATTACCGTTTAATGCTGGGCAGATTTGGCCAAGGCCCTGGATTTCAGCCTGAGTCCAGTGGACTCTACATATTCTTAATTGATGTTTTCCACAGTTTCCATATATTAGGGTTTGTTCCCTTTGCTGTACGGTAGTTCTGATAAATGGTTAGAAGGCTTCAATGTCAGAAGCAATTGGCGATATTAAGGAACTATTAAACAGCTTTGATTTGAGTAGCTACTTGCGATAGCAACCAGGTGACTGGCTATTTTAAAAATTGTGTTGTGATGAGAATGTAGCACTCTAGATGAGGTTACAAATGGAATACAAGTTGCAGTGTGGCTTATGAATTGTGACAAAAGCAAAGAAACCACCCTGTTACCTGTTCGAAAGGCAGAGAGCGTTGCAACATCATCTGATGCTCTGCAAAGTGACCCAGGTGAAGAAGTCTTCCCCACCTACTATGTCTGTAAGAGGACAGTGGGAAGTGTGCTGGCTTCAGTCATTGTCAAGCAGCCGAGCTCAAAGTGATGCCAAGAAGCAGCAGCCAGGAAGCCCGTACTGTCCTTTATTGCCCTGAAGCAGGAAAGGGGTTATTTGCTGGTTTGGCCCTGATCAATATTTTCCAGATGCCTTGGCCACGTAGCAGCCAATTGCTCCCCACTTTCCTCCCAACTTTGTACTTGTGGAGGGGATCATACCAGCAGTTGTACTTTGAAGCACCTCTACAGCTTAGAAGTTGGTAGGAAGGCTTGTTGCTTGCCACACTTGCCAGAGGACCTGAAAATACCTGAAGCATGTTTTCTGTTGGGAGCTTGGATCAATTTGTGGTGTAACTTTCTTTTAATCAAGATCAGGCTACTAGGAACCAATCTAATATTTTGAAACTGCTGGTGTATTGATGTGTTATCTTCTGGAGGCCGGTAGTATCAGGTAAAAGGTCTCACGGGATCATTTCAGGGCATTTCTGCCCTATGGTGGCTTTGTGGTTCTGGGGAACTGAGACTTTTGTGTCCAAGCTGGGTAACATCGCATTGTCAAGAATCCTATATTCTGCAACAGATATGTAAATTGTGTACATTTATGCCTTCTCCAAGATCACTTAGCTTTAAAAGTCAGAGAGAGAATAAATTTAGATAAAGAAGTATTTGGTCCATGGCTGTTCTATGTTCAAGAACATAGAGATGGAAACTACATGTGAGGGGAAGCACTACTTCTGCTTTTTGATTTTAACTCTGTGTATTTTGCTTGTAGAACAAAGATTTCTAATGTGGATAAAAGCACTGGTAAGAATTCAATTATTAAATAGAACTGTCTTGATTTATGTAAGTCCCTAGATGTGCTAGAAGATGTGGTGCTTTGAGACTAATTCAAAGCACATGGGTTGACCACAAGTAACACCTCGAGCATTAAGGTTGCTGGCTTTATAGTAGTTTAGTGTGAACAAGCAGTATAAGAGTATCAATTGATCCCGCTTAGCTTCTCTCTTGGAATAAATGGAATAAATAAGCCAGAAAGCCTTGTCTTCCTCTTAAGTCTCAACCAGGGATCCTGGTGCGATGCCCCCTAGCAAGCCACAACAATGAAGTTTTACTTGTTCCTGTGTCTTGATAAGGAGCAACACATCACAATACCTTGTTTGCATGTAGTGGGGAATCAAAGCTTCCTGGCTTGTATCTTGCTTGCATCAGGGGAGAAGTGAAGCAGCAGCAGTTGGGTAGTGTGCAGCAGAATATGTCTCACTAACGCTATGCATCACAATAAGCCAGAAACCTGACTTTGTGGTTATGTACAAACATGGCTGTTACATGCCTAGCTTTGAAAAAAATGAAATTATTTGCTAAATAAATTAGAATAACTTATGCAGATTCTAGTTACAGGTAGGTAGCCGTGTTGGTCTGAGTCGAAGCAAAATAAAAAAAAAAATTCCTTCAGTAGCACCTTAAAGACCAACTAAGTTTTTATTTTGTGAGGTTGATGGACTTCCATTTCATGCGGCTCAATGTGGCTCAACAAAAACTTAGTTGGTCTTTAAGATGCTACTGAAGGAATTTTTTATTATGCAGATTCATCTGCATGTATTTGCTTATTTGCATAACTCATCTGTGTTTAGATATGTAAATAATATGTAAAATGTTATCATTGTGAGTTTTTCCTAATATAAGGTTAGAAATGGTGCAACAAGAAAATGTTGAGTAGAAGTCTGAAATAGAGTATTGTTAGGGTAATGGAAAACTAAAAATCAAAACAGTGCCTTCATGAAATGAACTACAGTACTGTCTTCCTTTTAGTATCAATAACTTCTACCTAATTCAGCCTTGTATTTAACAACTTACCTGATAGTCTTAGGTAACCAGGAATTCCATTCTGAGAGCTAGATTGTTCCATTTCTCTTCTGTTGACCAGTTGGATTTTTGTGTTAGCAGTCTCTTCCTCTACAAATGCATGGTGAGCAGAGAAGGAAGTGTTCCATCCTGCCTCCACCAGCTTGGTAGAAGTCTCTCTTTTTTTTGGGGGGGTGCCTTTTTGAGGTGTGTAATTCTTATGAAGTAAATAGAATAAAAAATTTCTTACCACAGCATTTTCTACTTTTGAATTGGTCATATGTCACATGAAACCAAAACACAATTCGTTGTGAATACACAACATGCTAGTGCATACTGCCATTTGAAGAGAAATCAAAAGCCTGGGTTTGAGCGTTCAACACATTTGCTTCTTTCCCAGTAGTGTGGGGGATGAGCAGAGTGAGAATTTGCATTCATATTGAACTATAGTATTCTTTTTAGCAATGGTTTAAAGTGATGTGCCAACTGGGCTCTTGTGTTAATGGAATTTGATGAGAATACTGAAGACATCTTGGTCCTGATTTGGTCCAGAGTGAATAATCATTGAACTACGAGGCATCAAACATGACTCCATTAGATTGTAGTTGTATCCTTATACTAATGACTGCAGATAGTAGATCAAGAAAGTAGATCATATCAACTATTCCACATGTGTTTTTATAGGTGATATCTTCAGCTATACCTTTATAGAGGTGTTCTGCAACAGTATTCTATACATCTTGCTGAAATGGAATTGGGTCTGAGATTCCCGATTATTGCTTTAAATTAATTCCTTATAGACAAGAAGAGATCTGGTATATCAGGCTGGTCTGCCCTCAAGGATAGCTGTACTTTATATTTCTGTTATTTCATGAAATCTGAAATGCTCAAAGTAGCTTGCCTCCTCCAGCTTTTATCTACTAGTGGATTCTAGTTTCTGGAGAATTGGAGTTCCTCCAAAAGGCACCCTCCTTCTGTTCTTTTAAGACTCCATGCTTTGTAGTGTGGCTGCCTAAGCAGCTTTTGGATCTTACACAGCCCAACCAAGAATAATCTCATGTGCTGCCAGTTCAGCTCCCAAATTCTGCACTTGTCCTATTGATTACCTTCTAGGAATAATATTTTCCAGTCCCTACTTATAGCTTAGCCCTTAACCCTCAGTGGCACATACTGCATTAGCTAATATGCTTTTAATTTAAAGTGTTGGTCACTTGCTGGAATTTTAACACGCATCACATGATTGTGGTATTGTGAGAGCTTCCAGTTTAATGACCTTTCCCTACCTCCCACCGCCCCCAAAAAATCTTAGCAGATTCTTAACATAGTAAATGATTACCTTACTCCTAAAGGAGTGGATCTTTGGAGTGGATTTTCTCTATTGAGTAAGGAGTGCACTTAGTTTTTGCTGTGTACCTCTGGATGAATGTACCTCTAATCTCAGTGGCTCCTTTAGGAAAGCATCCACCTCACCTGGATTTGATGAAAATGAGGAAACAGAGCTAGGTGTCAGTTTACATTTGGTCTGTATTTTAGGGTTCCTTTGCTTTCAGGCGGTACTTTGGTGGTGTCAAAGGGCCCCTATTAAGCACTTGACTACTGAGCCATCCATTCAAAAGGATTTGTTTCTTAATTGACCTTGATATGGGAACTAAGAGCATTTTCAGCATTCATTGTTTTCCAGGTCTTTTATCCTATGGGCAAAGTGATATACAGTGGTACCTCGGGTTATAGATGCTTCAGGTTACAAACACTTCAGGTTACAGACTCCGCTAACCCAGAAATAGTACCTCGGGTTAAGAACTTTGTTTCAGGATGAGAACAGAAATCGTGCGGCAGGAGCGGTAGGCCCCATTAGCTAATGTGGTACCTCAGGTTAAGAACAGTTTCAGGCTAAGAACGGACCTCCAGAATGAATTAAGTTCTTAACCCGATGTACCACTGTATTCTGGGCTTTCTAGGAGTTGCAAGATGCTCAAAACATGAGTGCTCAAAGCAGCATTGCTACCTAACTCATGAGAAACCATGGATGGAATCCAACAAAGCACTAAGTCTCTTATTCTGTCAGTGCAAAGATGTATTGTGCAATGGAATGTTCCTTCTGCCTTTTCCCAAAATCTGTTCTAGGGGTTCCCCCAACCTTCTGAAGCAGATTTGGAGAGTGTGTGGGATGTGCACAGGGGCACAAGTGGAAATCCTTGCACTGACAAGACACAGTAGTTGAATACTACCCCATGTTGCTAGACACCTAAGTCTTGGCAGTGCATGCCGTCAGGAAGAATATAGGTGTCCATTTATGGTGTAGTGAGCTTACTATGACCTGAAATGTAGGTCTGTTTTCCGTTCAGTGTCCTAATTGTTTGGTCCTCCAGTGGAAGCAGGATTGATGAAGAGCAAAATGCCTTGCAATGAGCAAGAATGAAGAAGATGACTGAAGCAGAATACGTGTTCCTCCTTTGTACCTGATGACCGGAGCTTGAAAACATTCCACTCCAGTGGGTTCTTCCATTTTAGGACCTCATTGAAGGTCAGAACAGCCCAGAAGTGTTTGGATCTAGCAGCATCTCTTTGGAGGACAGACCACTGCAGGTTCAAAAAAGGCTCTCTTCATAATGATTGTCAGTCTGTTTTGAGTGGGAGACTCATTGTCAGTCAGTAACAACTCATAAACAGGAGTCCAAAAAGAAAGAAATTTAAGCTGGAGACCCAAATACCTCAGAACTAAGTACCTTGACAGCTGTGTATGTGATTTAGTGCATGAAGCTCTGATGAAAGTTCATCTCTGGGAAGCATATAAAGCTCATTCTGCATCCTAAACATCTGAGAAGAGTCACAGTGGTTAAGCTATGGTGTACAATTTTGATTTGTGGTGCATATGAACTGCTCAATTCAGATGTCGTGGCAAGCTACAGTTACAATGAACCAGGAAGTGAGTTGTGGCATGCAAGGGAATTCTGAGGAACAGTCCTGTCAACCAAACCATGGTTTTACCAGTCTACTGCGGCAGCAGCAGTGAAAGACAGCACATGTTGGTGGACATTTGCAAGACAAGCATGACAATTGATGGACATTTTTACAAAGCGCAAGAAGGTTGACATCTTCAAGAAAATCCTCTTAGGCTTCTCCCACAAAGAGAATCCAATCAGGAAAGCCACTGTTCTTAAGCACCTTGGATGCCATTCCATTAAGTGGAAGGAGAATAGTTAAACCTACATATACCATGACATGAGCTTGGATTAGATAGCGAGGAAAAGGGGATGACCTTGTCATCAATCTTTATTCTGTTCTCTTTACTATTCACATCTCCTCCCCCCACCCTTTTAAGCAATTAGGTAGTTCTCAGTCACCATGCTCTTTGCTGCATGCTACTGATGCTAGGGTCATCTTCTTTCTTTTTCTTGCTGTTTGGCATATGGGAGTAGAGCCAAACTGATACTCTTTGATGGGGTATACTTTCATCTAAATGGATTGGAACTTTATGGTAAATAGCCTTTCTCATCTTCATTATTTTCATCCACTGACACCCAAGCAGTGTGATTTGACTATATAATGTTCGTAAGTTCTGGAATCTGCTGTGGTATTTCAGGGGAACCTATAAAATTCCATATTAGACTGGGAGTTGTCACATGCAGAAATAGTGATTTCTCTTCTTGAAGTCCACTACTTTCCCAACTTTGTAAATAAGTCCACAAAGTCCTGAGTTTCTATATAAGCCACAGAGGAAAGGAAGCCTTTCTGTATAAGCCCCTCAACTGTGTTCCTCCTATCCCAGTCCGTTTGGTAGAAGGCCAGTAGACAGGTAGTTTCCTGAATTTCCGTACTAGCGTAGAGAAAGGGGCTTTCTCTCCTCTGTGGCAAGCATAGAAACACTTCCCCTTCCTTTCTGCCCACTCACTTGCTGGGATGAAATTCTAGGTTGCCTATGGTTACCAGATGAGTTATTAAATGCAAGGCTGAGTTGTCAATTTCTTCATGTTACCAATGGCACTTTTAACTTTTCATATCATTACTTTGGAGAAGGGACACTTGAAAATCCTTCTGCCACATCTAAAAAGAAACTTACTCAAGAAAATTTAACTTCTCTGATCATGTCTGCAAAGCCATCTTCTAATAGAAGTTTGTGGGTATAAATGAATCCCATTTAAACTCATATCTCCAAAGCACCATTTTTATAAGAAGTATTACAAAGTACATTATTCTTTTTTCACATAGATAAGGCAACCTACACCTTATGGAAAGGGCAGCTTTTAAACAGAGGGACGCTTGTATGCCATGCTGCTTTGAAATCAGAAATGCGTCCTTTGCTTCCCTGCAAACTGTAAGTATTAAACTTTGAAACACGGACCTGAAATCCTCATTTATTAGCCTAGATTATGTCAGATCTTGAAGGACTGGGAACACTTCAGTTCTATGCATGATATGACCAGCTTTTCTGTTTTGCTAGAAAGTGTGTTTCTATGCACACTTCCAACACTACTTCAAAAAATGATGCCTTCCATAGTTCTGGTTACAGGTAGGTAGCCGTGTTGGTCTGGATCGAAGTAAAATAAAAAAATTCCTTCAGTAGCACCTTAAAGACCAACTAAGTTTTTATTTTGGTATGAGCTTTCGTGTGCATGCACACTTCTTCAGATACCATCAAAAAATGATGTAAGAATTATAACCTTAGCTAAAATGTGACCAATTGCTGCTGAGATAAAAAAACTCAGATTTCTTTATTCTTTCATCTTTAGACCTGAAAAGCTCGATGTTGACTTGGTTATGAACATTGAACACTTAAAGCATGTCTTTCCACGAGTGTTTCAGAAAGAAATATATTCAGGAGAAAGGGAAGGTAAAGTCTCTTCTAATTAAAGGAAAACATTATTTATCTATTAATGGATGCCTTTCTGCATTCTTTTCATTGCTCAGGTCACTGGTAAACTTAGGGTGATAAAGCAGTAGAGTAGATTGATAGAAAACAAGTGACAAATACACCCAACTGAACAAAGGCTAGAGCTCATTTTAGAGCTCACTTGGTGGCATTGATGGTGGCAAAGATGCAATACATTTCCATCACTACTGCATCAACACAGTGTTGTTCAAGAGAACCATTTCAAGTACAGTGGTACCTCGACTTACGAACGACTCGACTTATGAATGAAAGCCGTGGGCGGTTTTTAGATGCAGTTTTTTCGACTTACGAATTTTTAGATGCGGTTTACTCGGCTTACAAATTATTTCCGAATATTTCCCCCCCAATGCATTCCTATGGGGAAAGCCGCTTTTTTCGACTTACGAATTTCCCGACCTACAAATGTGCATTCGGAACGGATTAAATTCGTAAGTCAAGGTACCACTGTAGTACTGAGTCTCTCTATGGACTTGCAGGATGATCAGAGAACCCTTGGCAGCTCACTGTTGCATTTACTAATCACTTGGCTGGTATTCATAGTATCATACAATTGTAGGTTGGAAGAGACCGCAAGGGTCATCTAGTCCACCCCCTTGCAATGCAGGAATCTTTTGCCCAATGTGGGGCTAGAACCTACAACCCTGACATTAAGAGCCCCATGCTCTACCGACTGAGCTATCATTCACATCTGATCCATCTTGAGGGTTGAATGCCACAGCTGCTGTAGAAGTAACGAAATTAAGAGTCTAAGTCTGTCCGCATCTTAGACTGCAATACCTGAAATTCATCCAAGCAGATATTGCCAATGTTTTTGATGGGATAAGGCCCACCACATTTCTGCTTAACCAGTGCCTGTTGCAGTTGATAACTTCTGATGGATGATTGGCTCAGTTCGGAAGATAATTCATGCCTCATTGTGTCAAATCTGCCTAGAGGATGCAGCTGCGCAGGCACTCCTTGAGAATCTGCTTTAGCCCACGATAACTATGACTGGTCACAAATCTCCCTTTTGGGAGCAAATATCTGATTGGTTCAAAATTGGGAAAGGAGTACGACAAGGCTGTATATTGTCTCCCTGCTTATTTAACTTATATGCAGAATTCATCATGCGAAAGGCTGGACTAGATGAATCCCAAGCCGGAATTAAGATTGCTGGAAGAAATATCAACAACCTCAGATATGCAGATGACACAACCTTGATGGCAGAAAGCGAGGAGGAATTAAAGAACCTTTTAATGAGGGTGAAAGAGGAGAGCGCAAAATATGGTCTGAAGCTCAACATCAAAAAAACCAAGATCATGGCCACTGGTCCCATCACCTCCTGGCAAATAGAAGGGGAAGAAATGGAGGCAGTGAGAGATTTTACTTTCTTGGGCTCCTTGATCACTGCAGATGGTGACAGCAGTCACGAAATTAAAAGACGCCTGCTTCTTGGGAGAAAAGCAATGACAAACCTAGACAGCATCTTAAAAAGCAGAGACATCACCTTTTAGTTAAAGCTATGATTTTCCCAGTAGTGATGTATGGAAGTGAGAGTTGGACCATAAAGAAGGCTGATCGCCGAAGAATTGATGCTTTTGAATTATGGTGCTGGAGGAGACTCTTGAGAGTCCCATGGACTGCAAGAAGATCAAACCTATCCATTCTTAAGGAAATCAGCCCTGAGTGCTCCCTGGAAGGACAGATCGTGAAGCTGAGGCTCCAATACTTTGGCCACCTCATGAGAAGAGAAGAATCCTTGGAAAAGACCCTGATGTTGGGAAAGATTGAGGGCACTAGGAGAAGGGGACGACAGAGGACAAGATGGTTGGACAGTGTTCTCGAAGCTACGAACATGAGTTTGACCAAACTGCGGGAGGCAGTGCGAGACAGGAGTGCCTGGCGTGCTATGGTCCATGGGGTCACGAAGAGTCGGACACGACTAAACGACTAAACAACAACAATCTTGGGATTATTGGATGAAACATAGTATCTAAGACCTCTTTGAATCTGGATACAGGACCAGTTTTGTCATTGAAACTGCTTTGGTCACCCTGGTACCAAAGTGACAGCTACAGTAGAGTATGACTTGTTGGTTCTTCTGGATTTCTTGGTTTTTGCTCCTTCAGTACCATCAGTCACAGTATGCTTCTGGATTATGCTTTTGGATTGTCCATCTGGAATGTTGGTGGGAGGCACCATTTTGAGCTGGTTCTGCTCCTTCCTGGCATATATATTTTGGATAATGATGGTGGAGATGGCCTTCATGCTGTTTAATAATGTCTTTGTGAATCTGCTGACAGAGGTTGTTCGCAGCCAGTTGCCATTAGTATCCTCGTGGCACCCAGTTTTGTTTCTCCTCAGCATCAAAATCTACCAAGACAGTGGAAGTGCTGAATTGGTGCCTCGAGTCTAATGGATTAGATGAGGGCTAATACTGAAACTCAGTCTAGACAAGATGTTATATACTGTTAGTGGGTGGTTAAGCGGATGTGTAAAGCTGTGTCTTGCTCACTTTTGATTAGGTTACACTTGTACACAGCTTTGTTTTTTGTTGGATCCAACCTTTACTTGTAAGCAGTTACCAGCCCTTTTGTAACATCCAGGTTAGATTACTGCAGTGTGTTGCTTGTAGTGCTGCCTTTGAAGATGGTTCATAAATTTTAAATAGCTCAGAATACAGCAGGCAGACTGTTGATTTGAGTACACTGGCTTGAACATATATAACACCAACTCTTTTCTTAGTGCCCTTCATAGATCAAAAGTCATTGTTACTTTAGGAACATAAAATGTGCTTTGTATAACTTGGTTTGCATTCAGTATAGTTTGATATATTAAAAGTACAGCTCATTCAGACAATTATTAGCTGAATTTGCTTTTTAAGTGTAAATGGGGTTACAAACAGATGAAGTGTAAGGAACTTGCTTGTGTCATTTTGCCAGTTTTTGAGTAGTAGGCAGAAACGAGTAAAACCAGAAGAAACCATCATTATAGTAAAACAGTGAATATGTCTTCTCCAGCCTTCCACAGTGTGAAGCAGATACACAGCACTCATTTCTGTAATAAAAAAAAGCAGAGAAGTGTGTGGAGAAGAAACAAAGTTTCCATGAATACTACATGAAATTTAATTACTCTCATTTTGTGAGCTGTTTCTACTTCATCATATTTATTATGGACTTCTAAAAATTGTACTTTCTCTTAAGTCCTTTGAGGCTTAGTCAAAAACATACCGGTAGAAACAAATCTACCAACTATGCCAACAAGAGGAAGCCCACAAGCAAATAAGGCACCAAATTATTCTTCCTTCTCTTGTAACAGTGGGAGTCAGAAATGCATCTTCTTATTCTATCTGAGAGTTTTACTTAGTGTACAACAAGACACGCTTGCCCTCAATATGTACGAATTGTGAAGATCTGCTACTATACATGGTCCTACAGAAAAATCTTCCAGTTAACACAGCTTTTAGAAATCATTTTGGGAGTGTAAATATATGAAGACTTAAATAAGGTGTTTAACAATCATTCTAAAAGAAAATATTTCATCATCCAAACTTCCCCAATGTTTCCAGGGTTTCTTTTGGCAAAAAGAAAAGAAAAGAAAGGGTTTTTTTGGGGGGGGGATGGGGGAAAGTGTCCCTGCCCCATTTTTTTTCTAGCTCCCCCCCCCAGGCCTTCATATTGCTATCCAGAGACCCTCTTCTAGGTACCTATGGGGTAATGGTGGCTGGGAGTAGGACCTCTTGTTTATGGAATGCCCTCTTGTGAGTGATGCATTGAATATGGACTGCCATCTCTGAACAGCTTGAGAATGACACCAACATTTCTTTTATTTTGATTGTAGGTGAAACTCTTTCCTAACAAATAATTTTAGTGGTTTGTGGATTTGTATGCTCTACTTTAACTGATTTTTTAAAATGTACGTGAGAAAAAAACTTTTTTTTTTTGGAGTAAACCTTATAGTTATCTGTTGTTTTTGTTACTCATTGTTACTTTTGTGAACTATTTTAAAATGGAAAACCAGTATGGACATGTGTGTTTAAATAATACATAATGGCTTTGATCCTATGTATTTCAAGCAGAAGGAAGATATAATGCAAGAGGACTTTCCCATCCCACCCCCATATGATCCCCTCCAACCCTCTCTGAGCAGTCTGGGATCCTCCTAAACAATGTGGTGTGGAGGGAATTGCCCCCAAATCATGCAGGGCTGCTTTGTGCAAACATACAGAGTTCTTACAATGTAGTTTTGTTTAACTTTGGGCAATTGGCTTATTCTACAGCAGTCCTATGCTGTTCAGAAGGATCACCTTACCAATTGAGAGGTATTTGGGGGAGTGCAAAGGAAGGAGGGGATCTGAATTTCAAGTAGTTTCTGCTTGTGTTACTTAAAATCCAAGCCCATACAGACAGATATTTGCTTGCTTGGCCCTTTGGCAGAAGAGACTAATAGATGTTCTTCTTTTTACCTTTTCAGAGTTCAGGAATGGAATGTATTGCAGTCTGTATGAAGTTGTGGAAAAGTCTAGATCAGGAAGTAATTTGGAAGGTTTACTTCAAAAGCTAGAGACAGACAAACTAGTGAGTAGAGCATCTTTTCATAACTTTACTATGTGCATAGTTATTCCACTGAGAGAGGTTCTGAGAATAATTTGGTCAGTTCATATTTTATGAAAATACATCATGAGCAGGACAGTGCCTGCCATCTTGCTCCACACTTTAAGAATATAAGAAGAGCTTGTTGGATCAGGCCAATGGCCCATCTAGTTCAGCATCCTTTTCCCACAGTGGCTGATGAGATGCCTGTGGGAGGCCTTCAAGCTGGACATGGATGCAAGAGTGGGTGTTCCAAATTTAATATGCATTATCTAGAATTAGGGGTATCATTTTTATGTTGTGTAAATTGTGTAAACTTCTTTTTTCAGGTTATTGTAAAACCACTTGTAGACAGGGGATATCTCTTGCTGCTTTCTTCTTATCAAATGGCTTCCCCATATGGTATGCAACTTGTTTCTTCGACAATTCAGATTTGTTTGTTTTAATTAATAGCTTCATTAATTATAGTGTGCCTTTCCCCCCCTCTTTATTCAGACAGCCGAAAGCCTCACATTCTGCAGGCATTGTTTCTATTTCGGAAACCTAGAGGGGTTGTGACTTCAAGTAAGTTTTTAATCTATAATGTACCAATGTATTGCCTAATAAAGGTTTGATAGCATATCAATAAAAAAGTTGGAGGAACTTGTCTGAGAAGGAAGGTGGCTTCTGGAATTTGAATGGTCCATTAGATAAGAGCAGGATGCTTTCATTGCTGGGAAGGTGGATATGGTTGCCACAACAATACAACACATTACAAATAGTGATTAAAAGCGCTGCAGAAAGCTTGTATGGAATTTATATGTTTAGAATCATTTAGAGTTGATACATACTCATCATTGGCTTAATCACAGAGGCAGGGAACCTGTAGCTCTAAATATGTTGCTTCACTACAAATTGCATCACTCTTGGCCATTAGAAATGCTGTAGGAAGAGAACTGTTGACAGCTCATAAAAGTTATACTCAAAATCATGAGATATTATTAGATACAAATATGGGAAGAAAAAGGATTTCTAATAGTCCCCTGCTAATGCAAATTGCTGTCTTATAATATAATTGGAATTTCCTTTTTAACCCCAAGTGAGTGTGGTTTAATGACTAGGTCCTGGGGGACAATGTTCAGATCCTTTTACCATATTTTTCCGTCTATAAGACACCCCCATGTATAAGACTTCCCCTATTTTGGGGGACCCCAATTTAAGAAAATGGGGAGAGATCTATCCGTGTATAAGACGCCCCCAAATTTTGTACATTATTTTAAAGGGGAAAACCTAGTCTTATACATGGAAAAATACGGTAACCTATCTCAAGTTTTGAAGATAAAGTGGTGCAGGAGAACTGTATATACTATTTTAAACTCGGGGGGGGGAAGGGAGTCAAGATATAAGTTAAAAATGTATTAAGAGTTGTGTTACTTGCTTAAATGACTGATTTTTCTATCTTGCATTTGTCTTTCTGCTTTTATTTTAAACACAGTTCTAAAAAATGAACAGAAAAGTGCAAATACGTTATTAACGCAGGAAGCCCATGTGGTTATGCCGGAATTTACAAGATTTATTCAGTCGCTACATTATGGTTTTATTCATTCTCGTAAAGACCCTAAAGCTGACTTAAATACTGCGGTGGAAAAGCATATAAATGATTATCTGAAGCGAAACATTAAATTTACTTTATATAATTATAGCACAGTCTTGGATGAGAAAAAGCACCTATATCCTGCACCAAAAAACAAATCCAATATTGAAAGCGCCTTACACAACTACATTTTTGGTTCTGAAACCTACCAGATTTCTGTTTCTAAAGCAAAAAAAATTATGGATGGAAATCGGAAGCCTCAGCAGTTTAGTCCTATTTCAGATTATGAAGCCACAGAGGAGGAATCTGACTACAGAAGGAGAAAAGCTAGGAAAAGAAATGGTTCTAAAAGTGAAACTGTAGTTGCCAAGAGAAAACCTGGTGACCCTGGGGATTATGATCAAGAAAGTATTAAAGAGTTGATTAACTTAATTCAGTGTAGGAAGAAAAATGTAGATAGAGACTCTGACACAGAAGACAACAGAAATGAAAGCAGACTGAAGCAAAAGCTGAAAACTAGTGAGTCCTCAGAAAACGTTTGTCAGTATGAAGGTAAGAGCTTTCATAAGCTACTTTCGGTCTATGAAAAAGTTGTTCTTTTAGTGTGGCTGCGGCTGTGGCTGTGCTCTGGAACTGCCTGCATATTGAAATTAGGCAGGCACCTTCACTATACTGTTAGTTTCAGCTGGTCTCTCCAGACACATGATTTCATTAGATTTGTTTTAATGTTTTGTTAATGGTTTTATGTATACTTTTTTAATTGCTTTGCATATTTTAGTCTTGTTCTATATAGAATTGAGCAAGCGGTTTATAAATTTTCTAAATTGTAATAATAATACTAATTTATTTGTATTGGCTATGTCAACTAACTAAAGGATGGCAAATAACTTTTAGCATAACTTCATGTTTTCCCCAATTCCCCGTCCTTGGTTTCTAGGGGACAGAGCAACTGAATCGCTTCTTTCAGTTATACGTAACCTTGGTGGACATGATACAGATTTGAGGCAGCAAAATGTTGCTAATACTCCCAGTAATGACGTATATGATTTCCTAAAGCGGATTTCAGCAATGGCTAAGAAGCAAGATTCCGCAGAAAGCTATTCAGAGCAACTGGTTGAATACAACTCAATTCTACCACAGATCAAGAACTTACTTAATGCTTCACAAGTTGAAAATGTTCAAGTCAAGGACCCTCAAACCCCAAAGTTGGAAGTGAATGCATCATGCTTGCCTTATTCTTCTGTTGTTTCTGCTTGTGAAGTAGACATTGATCATACCCAACATTTAAAAGTAAGAATCTCTAAGAATATTAGAAACTGCTTCTAAAATTTCAGTAGATGCATTTGGTGTACAGTGGTACCTCATGTTGCGAACAGGATCCGTTCCGGCGGCCTGTTTGCAACATGAAAAGGCCGCAACATGAAGAACTGCATCTGTGCACGTGCATGACACAATGTGGCACTTCTGCACATGCACGCAGGTTACGGATGCACCAAACCCGGAAGTAACCCGTTCTGGGACTTGCGGGTTCGGCACGTCCGTAACCTGAAAAGACGCAACAGGAAGCGGACATATCATGAGGTATGACTGTATATAAAATACGGGTTCTTTTTAGCATTTGTATTTGTGGCTTCTGTATCTCCAGTTTGACTGTTAAAATTGCCCAACTCCTGAAACAGTGAAAAGTAAAGGGGTAGATTGAACAAGACCAAAGCTAAATTCACTTACTCATGCAGTTTTGGATTATAGTAGTGGTGGGGGCAGGGGGCGGGGTAGGAAATAGGAAAGGTATAAGGTTGAGGGTAGTTTGCCATGAAGAAGTTCTGCTGTAATGAACAACTGCATTTGTGTCCATTGAATTTATATTTTGAGGTGGAAAAGGACTAACAGCTTTAACTGGAGACTGAAGAATAATTATCAACCTAGATGCTGTGTGTTCTTTCCACGTCCCTATTCTGCATAAGTAATATTCTAGATGTATGCTCCCAGTGACTCTTTTGCTGATATGTGTTGGTATTTTAGCAATTTGGTTAAATAGTAAAATGAGAATTCCCTGGATGCCTAGATCCAGTTTTGGAGCAAGCACTCTTTGGAGATTGAGCCCCAACAGAGATTTACAATCACAAAACATGCAGCAAAATAAAGTGTGGAAATAGACATTTAATATATTCCATTCTAAGTTATTCCCAAAGTTTCCCACTTCCCTTAGAATTGAAAGAGACCACATGTTTGGTAAGTTAAAAATGATTTACTTACAAAATCTTCAAAGGTCAGTTTCATGGGCTTTTCCATACAATAGCAAGAAAAGACGGGCAGTTAAACTTAATTTCAGAATTTGTAAATGTTTCTAAATTATTTGTATAGAAACACAAAGATGGCTTGCTAAAGTCACACGGTCTAAGCTTGGACCACCCAGCTTGGACATCCTTACTGGTCGGTTTCCCGTGGTGGAAAAGGAGACAACAAGGGTTTTGGTTATCCTTCCTCCCAAAGTGAGCAGGTGTGACTTACCTAAGCCTGGCAGGATAGCTATGGTCTTAACCCATTCATGTTTTAATTAGACTGAGCATGGTTAAATGAGGCTGGATTTATCCCACACTCTTCTTTTTTTATGGAGAAGGGCATCTGATCTCAGTGACAAGGTTAATAAAATTTCCTTCGCCATTCTGGTGGGAAATGTCATCAGACTCTGCTATTGCTACTGCTAATAGCACTTTTCATACTGGGTTAGGAATCTGGAAGGGAAAGAAGATAGACTTCTTGGCAGAGATGTTTGGCTATGGCAGCAAAGGGAAGAGAAGGAGAGTCCCTATGTATGGGGTGGGTGGGTTCATACGTAAGCAGAGCTTAGAAAGGAATCATCCTACTCTTTCATACACAGGTTGACTTACAGAAGGGCTATAGCAGCAAAGGCTCCAAAAGTGCCCCTAAGCTATGTACCCACTCCTTCAGAGGGAGTATAACCCCATCAAGAGCAGGCAAGCTCCCATACATCCAGTCTAAGGAACCACCCACTAACAGTGCCTCAGTTATCAGGATTGAGTTTTAGTTTGTTCGCTCTCATCCAGTCCATTACTGAGGCAAGACAACGCACACCAACTGCTACATCTGCAGATGTAAAGGAGAAGTAGAGTTGTCATAATGCTGACAACATACTCCAGACCTCCAGATAACCACACTCAGTGGTTTCATGTGGATGTTAAACAGCACAGGGGATAAAATCGAGCCCTGAGGAACCCTGCATTGAAGGTTCCATGGAGCTGAAAAGCATTCCTCAAACATCACCCTCTGGAAACGACCATCCAAGGACTGGAACCAACACAAAGTGGTGGCACCTACCCCTAACCAGGAGAGCAACTCTAGGGAGGATGCCATGGTCAGTGGTACCGAAGGCCGCTGAGAAGTTGAGAATTAAGAGGAACACATTTTTCCTGTCTCTCCTGACAGAGGTCATCATACAAGGTGACCAAAACAGTTTCTGTGCCAAAACCGGGCCTAAACCCCAATTGAAATGGATCTAGAAAATCTGTTTCCTCCCAGAGCACCTGGATCTGGTCCACAGCCACCTGCTCAAGAACCTTGTCCAAGAAGGGGAGATAGGCAACTGGCCAGTAGTTACTTAGATTTTCTGATTTTCTGAACCCAGAGAGGGTTTCTTGAGGAGTGGTTTTACCACTACAGTATCTCCTTCAAGCAAGCAGGACCACCCCCTTTCACAATGAGGCATTAATCACCTCTCTGATAGTTTTCACCACATGGGTGGCGATGTGGGTTAAACCACTGAGCCTAGGGCTTGCCGATCAGAAGGTTGGTGGTTCGAATCCCTGCGACGGGGTTAGCTCCCGTTGCTTGGTCCCAGCTCCTGCCCACCTAGCAGTTCGAAAGCACGTCAAAGTGCAAGTAGATAAATAGGTACCACTCCGGCGGGAAGGTAAACAGCGTTTCCATGCGCTGCTCTGGTTTGCCAGAAGCGGCTTAAGTCATGCTGGCCTCATGACCCGGAAGTTGTACGCCGGCTCCCTCGGCCAGTAAAGTGAGATGAGCGCCGCATCCCCAGAGGCGTCCGTGACTAGACCTAATGGTCAGGGGTCCCTTTACCTTTACCTTTACTGCTAGTTTTTATCAGCCAAGAAGGAAAAGAGTTCAAAGCGCAATTGGTTACCCTGATCAATCCAAGCACATTGTCCATGTCCTCAAGCTTTACTAATTGAAACTCGTCCAACAGAAGAGGACTAGATAGTGTTCTGGAAACCCCTTGAGATTCATCTGCTGAAATAGCAGAGTCAAGATCCTGGTGGATGCAAGTGATTTTGTCCTCAAAATGCTGTGCAAACGAAGTCCCAGCAAGCCACCATCTGTTCCTCCACCTCCAGTGCCAGACTGTAAGAGGCCCCACGCTACCTGGAAAAGCTACCAAATGGCACAAAGTGTGCTGCCTTTGCTGACTTCACTGCCCCTAGGTAGGCTTTATTATGAGCCCTCCCTCACCAGTGTTCAATTACATTCAACCCATTTTTTCTCTTATGTTTGAGCCATCTCCCAGCTTGTTTCATCACTCCAAGCTTTGGAGTATACCAAGGAGCCAAACAGGCTCTATGAAGTAGGAGATGGTACTCTGGGGTGATCATATCAACAGCCCGAGTCATTCAGTTGTTCCAGAGATCAGCCAGTGCTTTGACAGGAGCGCCAGTCATATAATCTGGGAATCCTCCAGAGCCACCTGGAAATCCACTGAGTGAGGGAGGTCTTACTCAGCGTTGGCCTGGCATTCAGCAACAGCAGTCGTGGACCCAAGGGCTGGCTGATAGGACAACTGCACTAACCCAGATTAAAAGGGGGGTCTGGCACACAACAGTCACTAACTGCCTATACCGTGTGCTTCTTACCCGATCAACTTAATAATAATAATAATAATGCCCACCAAGCAGTAACCCAACCCAATGAGCCATTTACAGGTTCTAAGTAAAGAAAGATGGTAACTGATTACACCTTATTGATGGGCCAGTTTTAAAGGGCCTTCACCCATAGTATCTGCGCATTTATTTGTTTTGCTTGTTTACATTTCTTTAATGTATGCATCTATTACTCAATTTTGCTACTTTTTTGTTTTCAGTAATGGCAAGACTCAGTCTTTCTGGTCTCTTTTGCCTTTTTGCCTTTTCCCTTTATTTCAGAAGTTGTATTTTGCTTTAATGAAGAAAGGGATTCTGGAAGTTCACAACTGTTTCATGTAATATAATTTAGATCTATATTGGTTGATAACAAAGACGAGTTACATTTGTTCTAACTAGTGTGTAATCTGAATTTTCCATTAACCAAACTGGGTTTCAAGGGGTTGACTTTTCCTCAAGTTGTTTTGGGGACAAATGCTTCTGTTAAAAATACTGTGATTTCTGAGTAAACATGCATTGGCTGTGGGAAGATTTTTTTCAAAGTACTTAAACAGCAAGTGATTTAAAGGCAAAATTGTTTTCATAGAGACGCTTAAAATATTTTTACATTGCGATGGCTAAAAGGTAACAAGTTAGAATTATCAATTGAGACTACTGTACTATGTGTTTGTTTAGGAAACGAGCACTGGAAGTGTAAGTAGCTTTGATGGTGGTAGCCCATGTCCTAGCACACCCATTGAACAGACTTATCATAGACAACATTCTGGCTCATACAATGTTGAATCGACTGAAATGCACTGGAAGCTGATTCCAATCACAGGTAAGTAACAACTTTGTAAATATAAAACCTAGTTTTGTGTCTTTCTGATACCCAGTTCTTAAAATGGCAAAAGGGATGTGTGCATACTATTACATATTCCAGTAATATTTGAATTCTGATCAGGTTATTCTGATAGTGTTTATGGCAGTGAAAACCACATTTTGGAAAACCCTCTGTGTATATAGTATTGTGACTAAGCCTCATTTTATTTAAGCAAATAAGCAATAACTGTTGAGATTAGATCTACTGGTTCTATCATACACAGTACAGTACATCTTTCTGGAAGTGGGCACATTAGGATTTTGTGAATGGGAGGGAGTAAAGTTGGAAGAGACCCAGTAAGCCATAAAATCTGTGTCTTCAGATAGTGTTCTGGGGTTGAAAGTAATGTTTTGCCATATGTTGACATACTCGTGGATGGTCCGGCTGTAGATTAAAATTAGTGCTATCTACCAGCAAGGGCTTCACTATTACAAGGGCATACAGTCGGCACAGCTGTGTACATTACAAAACTCAAAAGGATTTTATAAAGAGTATATGCTATCGCTTACCTTGAATTCTAGTTGTTTGGGGTTTTTTGTATGAGTGAAACTAGGCAAATGTTTTACCACACCTTGATCAAAATATGAAAGGGTGACCGGATAAAATTGCTTCATAGGCTGGATTTGGTATAGAGGTTGCCAGTAGGCCATTACTAAACTGACACATTGCATGCAATCTCAGACAAACTTTTTTAAAACCTTGGCTGAGGGCTAGTACAAAACCTTTCTAGGCAACCTCTGTGTGCAATGTAATAATTTGAGGGCAATACTGAACCTTGTCGGGGCAAACTTTGCCGAAGCAAGTCTGCCTTGCAAGGTCTTCCAGCTTGTCTTACTCCTTTGTCAGTTGTTACCGTAACCCTTTTCAAAAAGCTCCGAAGTTGCGTAAGCATTTTAGCCTAGTACACTGAAAGGAGAGACAGATGAATTTCTGAAAGATTCTCTTTTACTGAAATTTGTACAGTGGGGTGCCTTTTTATTGTTGCTTCTCATTATTTGAACTGTTACCTATCTTCTAAAATGCTGTTTTGATATTTGGAGGAACATTTGTTTCATCAAACAGCAGCAACTGGGTCTACTTGCTTTTGGTGGTAGTTTCCATATTTGTATTAAAGACTTGAAAGAAAAAGTTTTGAACAGCATATTCTACACCATATTTTTCACTGAGAAGCAGAGAGTATTTGATACAATATGGGTGTGGGAGCAGCAGTGGCATGGTTAGGTAGCTCAACCCCCAGTGCACCAAAGCACTTAAAATGGGGAATCCCCAGTCTGCTGCCTTTTGCAGTTTTAACAGATGTAATGAATTCTGGAATTCAAATCTTTCCCAGAATGAAAGAGACCTATGATACCCAAATATGTTGGAAATTAATACCAATAATTAATTTTATACTCTCTAAAGTGGGCTAACTATCTTAAATTGGTGCTGTAGCACAAGAAGTGTGTGAGGATATACATTATACATCTTGAGAAACTCTATAACCTTGCTAACTGCTGCTCTCCCTCAGGAGGGGCAGGAAGAGTTCCTGAAGAGCAACTGAGAGAACATGGAGATAACCAAACAGGTGAGAAGGGTGGCCTTTATTGCATATGCTCCTTGCTGTCCAGATAGCTTTAAAAAAAAAACACAGTTCCTTGGTAGTCTCCCCTCCCCCCAAATATAGTTAAGGAAATGAATCCACCAAAGCAAGTATATTCAGAGTTTGAAACTAGAGAAATACAGTTGATTTAAGGCACCCAGGTAACATGGGAGCAACTGTAGTTAAAATCCTTGATGCAGGATGCGGGTGGCGCTGTGGTCTAAACCACTGAACCTCTTGGGCTTGCCGATCAGAAGGTCGGCGGTTTGAATCCCTGCACCGGGGTGAGCTCCTGTTGCTCTGTCCCAGCTGCTGCCAACCTAGCAGTTCAAAAGCACGCCAGTGCAAGTAGATAAATGGATACTGCTGTGGCGGGAAGGTGAACAGCGTTTCCGTGCGCTCTGGTTTCTGTCACGGTGTTCCGTTGCACCAGAAGCAGTTGAGTCATGCTGGCCACACGACCCAGAAAGCTTTCTGTGGACAAACGCTGGCTCTCTCGGCCTGAGAGTGAGATGAATGCCTCACCCCATAATCGCCTTTGACTGGACTTAACCTGCCAGGGGTCCTTTACCTTTTTACCTATAACCCTTGAAGGGAATTCCAAGTGCATCAGTCATAATAGGAGATTGTTAATTTTGAACAACAAAGCTTTGCTTTTGAATATTGAATGTGCATAAAACCCATTGTAAAATTCTCAGTGAAATGCTTTGGTACCTTAACAGGCAGTTGGTATAATTGATAAAGCTATATGAAATATACAAAGGGCCAACATACGTATTGTGTTAATATAGATAATCATGTAATTTTTATATATAGCTTATTTATTTCCATCCTATGAGGCATACACACTTCACATGATAAATGTGTCTAATTTGTGATGTTCCATATCATGTATACAGAATATAGATGAATTTATTTGTAGTTAAGTTGTTCATATATCACTCTGCGGTCTTAAAATGATAGGTATATCATGCTTAGTCAGGGTACCAAAGTTGTCTGCTCTTGATGGGTTACACTCCCTCTGAAGAGTGCCCATTTCTATTGTAAATCTAAAGTTATAAGTATCCAGCATTTTAAAAATCCAATTTAAATTTTAAAAAAATCTGATTTAAATAAATAAAATTCCTGTTAGAGCACATAATCGTGCCTATTATGCAGCAGTGCAGGATGCAAAAAAGGTCACTTCACAGCTTGCCTTGCATCCTCTGGTAGCCAGCTAGCAGAGTTATTTTGGATGTCCAGAGACTATTGACACCCTCTGTGGGGAAGGACCTTGCGGGCATTCAGAGACCTCCTTTGACCAACTGCCTACAACTTTGAAGATTGATAAAGTCACTCAATTTAAGAGTGCTTTTGACTTCACCCTTTTTGCTGCTCCAGCTGAAGTGTGCAGTGCCACTATCGAGTGTGTGTTGCGGAATCATCATCTGATGTGGACAAGGTGCTGGTGATAATATATCTTGACCACATGCCCTCTTGACCCCTCTCCCTCCTAGCTTATTAAATCTGGCAGAAGGGAGCTGACTGGATGGGTCCAGAGCATGGTTAAAATTTCATTGGATGAGGGGATGGGGCCTGCTACCTTGGAAAGAAACAGTGGTGTAGCTGCTCCTAAAGAAACTGACTCTGGACCCACTGCGCTGGAACAATCACCAACCTGTTGCAAATATTCACTTTTGGTGGAAGATGGCAGAGTGGGTTGTGGTGGGGCAACTGCAAGCATTCTTAAATTACACAGATTATTTAGATCCATTCCAGTCTAGGTTCAGGCCTGGCTATCAGACTGAGTTGGCTTTGGTCACCCTGATGGATGATATTTGCAGAGCATGGACAGGAGAGCAACCTTGCTCCTGCTGCTTGATCTCTCATGTTGTCCTCCTGGACCAACTCTGCGGAATGGGAGAGTGCTTTTCAGCTCCCTGGCAATTAAGTTATGGGGTGCTACAGGACACTATTCTATTTCTGATGCTATTTTATATCTATATGGAGCAGCCATTAAGAGTTTTTGGGGTAAGGTGCCATCAGTATGCAGATGGTGTCCAGCTCTATTTCTCCATAACATCTGAATCAGGAGAGGCCATGCAGTCCCTAGGGTGCTTGAATGCAGTGGTGAGATGTATGACAAAAAGCAAGCTGAGCTTGAATCCTAGCAAGCTGGAGGCACTGTGGATGAGTAGTTCCCATGTTTGATGAATTGATAAATTGCCTACCCTGGATGGGGTTCTGCTTCTGAAGGAGAAGGTTTGTGGGTGCTTCTAGATTTAGCTCGTGTCATTGGAGGCTCGGGTAGAGTCAACAGCTAGAAGCACATTTTACCAACTGCAGCTGTTATGATAGCTACAACTGTGACTGGATGGGGGAAACTTGGCTACAGTAGCTCATGCACAGATTACTGGATTACTACAATATAGTATGTGGGGCTTCCCTTGAGCTTGATCCAGAAGCTGCAGCATGATTGTTGACAGGTGTGAGATGTCGTAAGCGTTTAACACATTTGATCAGAGATCTGCACTGGTTGCTGATTTGTTACCACTGTACTCTAAATATTTTTGTTCAGAGATGTTTCCTGGAAACGTGTTTTTAAATGGTTTTAACTTATTGTTGATTTTCATTTTTAAAAATGTTTTGAATACTTGATTTCAACTGTTTTTACCAATAATTTTATTGTTTTACTGTATTCTCTTTGTAAACCTATTTAAACTTTTTTCAACTAAGCATTGTTTAGGTTTTAGAAATCAAACAAGGAGTGTTTTTGCTTGCACAGTCAACTTATTCTCCTAGTGAGTATATTCTTATTAGGAATTACATACAAGAGACAAAAGAGAAGTCAATACAAAACAAGACACAGTGCAGTAGTTTAGATACTGCCTGTGTATTTGAGAAATTAAAGTTGCAAATATTGCAATGGTAGTAAATAAATGTTTGGTAGTGTTGTTTGGCAGTCTTGTGTTTCTTAACAAATGACAGTGTGGCAAGCGTACTTAAGGGAAGGGTCTGAAATTCCTTATTATTCTGTCAGTAGCACCTTAAAGACCAACTAAATAAAAACTTAGTTGGTCTTTAAGGTGCCACTGAAGGAATTTTTTTATTTTGCTTCGACTCAGACCAACACGGCTACCTACCTGTAACTTATTATTCTGCTTTACCTAATGCCATTATGCTTTATTGCAGGCACCCCCAAACTTCGGCCCTCCAGATGTTTTGGACTACAATTCCCATCTTCCCCGACCACTGGTCCTGTTAGCTAGGGATCATGGAAGTTGTAGGCCAAAACATCTGGAGGGCCGTAGTTTGGGGATGCCTGCTTTATTGGAAAATCAGTGCCCTTTTAGAATCATTCTCTGCCTGTGTAATTCAGTGCCGGTCATGAGTTGCACACAGGATATTGACTTGGATGCATGCCCAGAAGGATATCTGATAAGACGAGGGGATTTTTTGGCATCTTAGTACTGTATATAAAAAAGCAAGTCCTGAAATATTTTTTGAATATAAATATTTTCTGTTGAAGTTGGATTTTATCATGCCAAATTTAACTCTTTTTACTAGCATTTCTTTCTCTTGTATATTTCTCATTGTCGTTAATCACTAGGATGGTTTTGGGGCTAATCAGCAATATAAAGGAAATGACAGGATTGTGTGCATACTCCCTTCTCTTTTGCCTTGTGTTAAAAGGTGTCAAGGGAGTGGTTAAAACGGTGCCTCAGGTTCATTCCTGGTAGAGAATTCAATAAGAAACGCAACCAAGGACTCCAGCAAAACAATACCCTTCATTAACTTTACTGCAGCAAAGGACAGTCCCATAAGTGATGGGTACTGGACTGATCACAGGTTTTCACACAGCTTTTATACTCTTTTACATACAGCTTACATCATACTAAGTACGCAACTTATTCCACATTGTTCATTCCGCGTCAGCCATGACAGTTCTGGTCAAGATGTTCCCCCATCTTACTATAATAAACTAACCTTTGATCAGAACAGTAACATCAAACAAACAGATTCCACAAATATATTTTACAGCTTCTTTCTCCTTGTCTTTTAATACACATAGTCTAATATTAATAAAGGCCTTTACATATCATACACAAATACACTAACACATTCCAGTTATGGATAAATACATTCCTATGTGTAATGAATTACCTTACTAACATTCTTAATATCTTTTATTATATTAGCCTTATTTACTTTCCATTTTCATGTCTTTCACTATGATATCTATTATTCTTTGCCAACATTAATTTTTGCCAACTATGATTACACAAGGTTCATATTTGAGAGCAAGGTCATTAATGTTTGAATACAGGTCAAGCTGACAAGGTAACTCAACAACCTTTGGGTCAGTACAGTAAACAGACACCAGTTTCCTCTGATACATCAAAAAGACAATTAATATTTTTGGTCAGTACAGTAAACAGACACCAGTTTTTTTCTGATACATCAAAAAGACAATATTTAACAACTAAACCAACAAATAAAACTTTCCATTATTTCTCTTTCTAAATTAGGCACAAAGTTCAGGCTAGCTGTAATTGTCAGGCCTGCAATACTTTCTTGTATTTTGAAGCCTAAGGTTTTGGGATGCAGGAGGCAAATCCTCAAGTTTCCCTTCACAAAGGGGAAACCTACCACCTAGGAGGCAGTCTTGCTCTTTCTGTCAAGCAGAGCTCTTCTCAGTCTAATGGCTAAAGGGAGAGAAGGAATTGAAAGCATACAGTTAAAAGGGTTTCCCAATATTTCACTTATTGAAATAAGTTTATTTAGATAAGAGATTGAAGCTAATTTTTGTCCCACTGCTCTCATAGAAATTGATGTTTTGATAACTTGCATGACAGTTAAACATAATGCTCCCCAATAATGTTAAGGATTTACAGAAGTTTTCCTTCCATGAAAAACTCACAAGTCAATGAGAAACTGGCTCAGAGATAAGTGTACTGTATTGTTTGCTTATCAATTGTTGTAATATAATGTGTAAAATAATGTGTTAAGCCCCCTTCCTCCTTTTATGGAATGTCTAGTTGAAGCTTTTGAGTGTTTCATTTGCATTCTGCAAATTTGTTCATAAGTTTCTAGTGCAGTATATATATTCTGTATAATATAGTCCATCCCATACCTTTCTATACTGTACAATATTTATTACATTGAATTCCTATATAATTTTTACCTATTTGGTGCTTAATGTATTTTAACCATTATTGTCAGTCTAACCTATTGACATTCCTCACATTAAGCGATGTAGGAGGCAAACCTTGGTTTTTTTTTTATAAAAAATAACTATTTTCAAAAATGTTAACAGTTGTTCTGTTGTTACTAAAGATTTTCATGTATTACAGTACAGACAAATAATTGGAGAAAAGTACAATTGGAGGAAAAGAGAGGGAGGGAAGGAGACTGGGGACTGTTGTTCTTTCATCCTATTGCCTAGTGTTAGTGTAGGGCAGGCTTCCTCAACCTCGGCCCTCCAGATTTTTTTGGCCTACAACTCCCATGATCCCTAGCTAGCAGGGCCAGTGGTCAGGGATGATGGGAATTGTAGTCTCAAAACATCTGGAGGGCCGAGGTTGAGGAAGCCTGGTGTAGGGGTTGTGCTTGCATTGTGTGGATAGGTCCTTTGATTATATTGACATTGCGAGAGGTTAGGGTGTCCAGAACTTGCTTGGTTGCATTCAGTTGGTTGTAGCAAAACATGTTGTAGCGAATGGAATAGGTCGCACTGTGTCTTTGGTTGTGGGGTGCATGTGTATAGGGCCCATGATTGCTTCTCCGAGTTGGAAATATGTATATGGGTCCAAAAAGATCGGAGACCTGCTTTGCTCCAGTATTGCTGCTGCACTTTTGTTGCAGGAGTAGGTGCTCCACTAGTTCCTGGTGCGACTGGATAAGGGCACCAGCTGTGTCCTTAGATCAGTTTGAGGACTCTTAGGTCTAACTAAGTGAGCTGCTGTTCTGGCCTAAGAGGGCATAGGATAGGACTAGATTTTAAAATTGTGGGAAAGGATGTGTGTAGCCTCAGGAATTTTAATACAGTGGTACTCGACTTACAAACGACTCGACAACCGATTTTTTTCAACTTACGAATGGGGGTAATGGCCGTGTGCTTACAAATGTCTCGACATCCGGAAAAAACCCGCGGCGGTTTTAGATAGGGATTTTGCTACTTACAAATTTTTAGATAGGGTTGCTTCTACTTACGAATTTTTCCGTTTCCAATGCATTCCTATGAGAAATCGCGTTTCCAATGGCGTTTTTTGACTTATGAATTTTTCGACTAATGAAGGTGCCTTCGGAACGGATTAAATTTGTAAGTCGAGGCACCACTGTACAGTGGAACCTCAGTTTTTGAGTGTCTTGGAAGCCGAACGCTGTAAACCTGGAAGTGAATGCTTCCATTTTTGAACGCACCTCGGAAGTTGAATGACTTCTGAGGCGCGTTTCTTCATTTTCTCTATGGAATTTGCTGACTGCCCATTGCGTCTCAGTTGTTGAACATTTCGGAAGTTGAATGGTCTTCTGGAATGGATTGCATTCGACAACCGAGGTACCACTGTACTGAATTTATTCTTGGTATTTTATCAATTAAATGCAGTTTGACCGAATTCATTGCTGTTGATGGCATAGATATTTACTCTTAATGCTTCATGAATAATAAGTAATGACTCTTCCTATGTAGGCTTGAAATCTCGAGAAGAATCACTGGCTTATTCACCACCAAAGGATGCTTCTGAAAAGGACCCCCGAGTAATAAACAGAAGAAGTTCTGATTATCCATTTGCATACTCTGCATGTACAGACACACAGAAGGGAGGAATAGAAGAGGGAGTACATACAGGTGAAGAGAATTTTGAAGATTGGTGTGAACTTGAGACAGAACACTTTTTGCCAAATAAGCACTCCATAACTGGAGTAATAGAAACAGCAGTATTGGAAGAATACAATCGCTTTACCAAAAAGATTCAGGATATTTTGAAGCATAAGAATATTATGTATGTCAGTGCAATACCCAAACCTGTCCTTTCAGCCCAGGAGAAGGTAATGAGACTTTCTGAATATATATGCTTACAGGCATCAGATATTGCTGTCCAGGAATACATAGAAAACCTGAGTGAACAGCTCAGCAATGTTGTTGCATCGTCATCTTCGTATGCTATCCACAGTGCCCCGTTTACTAGAAGTCCCGGACCACTAAGTGATTCAGTTACTGACACTGGATTACATTTGCCACCAGAAGAGCCAGTAGCTCTTCCAAGTGGTTTTGACATGCAGCAGTTTCAAGAACCACCATGTAACAAATTGGAGGAAGATTCAAGCATTAATGAGCAGAATCATTTAGCGATCTTGGACACAGGAAAAAAACAAAGTTCCGTGAGCACCAACATAGAAGTGAAGTCGCCAGCTAATCTAAATGTGACTGCTGCTGGCCCTGTGCACCATCCGGATAAGATTCCAACGTCTACAGATAACCTTGCAACCCCACCTGCCTTCAGTGCTATGATAAACCAGCTATCATTAGAGGACGACAGTTATTTCAAACGCATCTTCAAAATTATTAAAGATGTCCAAAAAAATGTTGTGAAATTCTACATTCATGAAAAACAAGAGAGTGAACTTTGTAAAGAAATAAAAGTATGTTTATTTCCCATATGTTTCTTTATAAAAATATTTTAGGAGATAACATTTATGCTTTTTCTTTTCTTTTTGTAAACCACATTAAGATTATAATCAAGGGGGCATATAAAACTATAGTGATTTAAAAAAATGCTCAAGCCAATATTATTTCCTATGAGCATAGTTGCAGCATAGATAACAGGGTTGGATCCAGGCTTAGTCATTCTCATAGTGGACCTGTTGAAATAAATGTTAAAGTCCCATTGATTTCAACAGGTATAGTCTAAGTGTGACTTAGTCTGGATCAGGGCCATCTAATACATGACCCTTAAGGCCTTTTTGGGCAGCCCTTGGCAACTCTTGTACTGCCTTCCCAAAGCCTAAGTGAGGACCTGGGCTTTGGAAAGGAGGCTTCTGACAAGGTCCTAGAGTCCTCCCACCTCCTCCCCCAAAGTCTGGTTAGCAATTTCCTAGTTTGGGGAGGGAGATGGGAGGGCTCTAGAACCCTACCAGAACATAGCAGGGGGGTGGGGCAGCAAAACCAAAGTAACGACCATTTGTAGTTAAAACAGCTGATAAATGGTTTCCTTTTTATACAGATTTAAGGCATGGTACATTTTTCTTGACTCTTCCTATGCGAAGAATGGTGCAAGTCTGAAAAATGCTTGTTGATTATATAACGATTAATATAACAATTAAATTCTGTATATAGCAAGCATGCCATTTTAGTAAAGTCTTGTACCTGCCTGTTTAGCGCTTTAAGTTTCTTTGTAACTTAATGTATTGTTCACTGGAGGTTTTAAATGAAATGCATTGGTTTAACCACCTGTGCTTGCTTATTTTAGGCATATCTTACTAAACTAGGTAATACAGAGTGCCACCCTGAGCAATTCTTGAGAAGGAGAACCGATAAAGTGGATAAATTGCTTATAATCATTCAAAATGTAGATATTCTCAATATAATTCATAAGGTATGTAAAATTCATAATTGGTACATTTAGTTGGTGTTCGATAATTCATTGTTGCTCTGGGCACATCAAAATGCCTTAACTAGTAAAAATTAATTCATTTATTGGCATGCATATGCTACGCTACATTATGGTCACAAAAGCAGGGAAGAGCAGTAGCCAACATATATTGTGTCTTAATTTAATCTCATTATACTATTATATTATTCTAACCATGTACCTTCTTTGAATAGATACCGTGTTTAGTAGCTTTGAAGAGGCTTCCATGTGTCGATTTTGCTGGTGTTGACAATTTGGATGATTTGAAAAATCATTCTTACCATGAATTATTTGTTTCTGGTGGCTTCCTTGTCTCTGATGAATCTGTTCTCAATCCAGAGTCTGTCACAGTTGGTAAGATGGGTTTTTTTTAACATTGTCAGTGGCAGGTTTTGAAAAATATTTTCATATTGCTAATGTACTGATGTGATTTCTAGGTGCCTGAGTAGCAAAGTACCAGTTTGAGATTCCTTTAAAAAATTTAAACCTTCATTAGCTTTAAAAAAAACAAAATATTGCTGTGGAATTGTGTTTAGGGTGGGATTTCTTATGCTGCTAAAAGAATGTTAGTGGTGAAAGCTTTTGATGTTCAAAGTCACCTGCTTGCATAATTAGACTTCTCTTCCTCCCCTGTGAGGCCCCCAAATCTGCTCTA
Organism: Zootoca vivipara; assembly: GCF_963506605.1. Lineage (NCBI taxonomy): Eukaryota > Metazoa > Chordata > Lepidosauria > Squamata > Lacertidae > Zootoca > Zootoca vivipara. The sequence continues at coordinate 43,178,557 of NC_083277.1, forward strand.
GAGGGCTGATGGTTCCTTTGCTGGATTATGAGGAGGTAAAGGATAGTCTTTCCTCTTTCCCAAACGGAAATCATTTGTGCAATCAGATGAACACCATTGGATGTCACTTAGAAGCTGTGATAACTGCCTCAAATCCTAAATGCTGTACAGAAGTAAAATCAAAACAATCCCTTACAGTTCATAGGTATACAAATACAGTTCATAGGTATACAAATAAACACAATTTCATTGCTTTTTTTTTTAAAAAAACACCTTACAGTAAGATCTAGCATAGATGAAATGTTCCTGATTTGCTAATATGATTAGGTAGTATAGAGTATGCTGCAGACTTGCGTTCCCTCTCCCTTCTATTATTGCTTGGTTTAACCATAGTGTAGTGCAGGCACCCCCAAACTGCGGCCCTCCAGATGTTTTGGCCTACAACTCCCATGATCCCTAGCTAACAGGACCAGTGGTCAGAGATGATGGGAATTGTAGTCCGAAACATCTGGAGGGCCGAAGTTTGGGGATGCCTGGTGTAGTGTGATATCTATTAGTGCTAACTGTTATTACTATTGCTGAATTCTCAGCTCTTGGTTCGTTTTAACTGTGGTTACCACCGATGCCAATATAAGACTACACAATGGCTAAAGCAAAGCACTGTGGGGTGTGTGTGTGTGTGTGTGCTGGAGTTTTTGAGTTTTAATCTTTTGTATTTTATCTTTGATAGCTTCTCTCTGCAAAGCAGTGTATAAATTCTGTAAAATAATGAGAGGGACATTAGTGAATCCACAGTACTCTCTCAAGGATCAAATGGCTACCATTAAGCTCAATTTTTTATTTCTAAAATGAGCAACATTCGTACTGCAGTTGTAGAGTGTCTGTAAGTTTTTTAAACAATGCATTGTTTTATTAAAATATTGGGGTTTTTAAAAGTAATTACTGCATGGAAATATAAAAATTCTCTTAATAAACAAAATTTTAGTAATCAAAATACAGATATGACTAAGTGAACAAAGCCAAGTAACTGCAGATGTAGTAATAAAATGTTGTTTCTGATGATATTCACCAAGCTCCTGAAAATTTTTGGCGAAACAAACTTGCCAAAAATGTTCAACTCTGAAATAGCTTAAAAGTAGAAACATTAAATAGAAATAAAAATAAGTTTAAATTTAATTACAGATTGTAAGAATACTAGAGGAACCGTACTGGATGAGACAAAAAATCTGTTCAGCCCAGAATACCATTTGCTATAGTGGCCATCCAGATGCTTCTTGGAAGCCTACAAGTTGTGCATGAAGCCCATAACTTTCTTCCACTGTTGCTCCCCAGCAACCAGTATTTGGCCATCATGATTAGTAGCCATTGATTAGATTTATCCTATTTGCCTCTGTCTAATCCCCTTTTCAAGCTAAGTTTGTTGCCATCACCACATTTTATTTTCTGTTTTCAAAACTAGATAAACTTGACAGTTTTTTAAAGTTCCTTGAAGCACTGAGTACTCCAGATGGGATGTGGCAATGGAAAGTTCACTGTAAAATACAGAAAAAATTGAAGGAACTTGGCAGGTAAGTATTATTTCTTATGTCTTCAGATATTTAAAATATTTTAGAATAACAAAATACTTGCATTTAACTACTTTTCAAAATATCTACTGAAATACTTCCATGGTCACCTTTGCAGTGCATCTATTTTCCGTGCATGTTTTAGAAACTACCCCCCCTTCCACTTTTGGGTTGTACACTTTTTTATATTTCACCTCTTCCTGAAATATCAGGGTGGGGAAACTTTGGCCCTCCATATATTGTTGAATTACAGTACTCCAGCCACCACTGCCAATACAAAAGGATTATGGGAGTTGTAGTTGAGTAACATCTGGAGGGCCAGAGGTTTCTCACACCTACTGTATATTAAGCTGATTCCTTCTCCATTTTTAAATCATCAGAGGGTTTACGTTCAAAAAAGCTTTTATTGCACTACTAGTATAGATTCACTGTTTCCTTCCATTACCTGCCAGTCCAAGTCTATGCTTTCATGTTTTTGAATACATAAGTTTTATTGCTCTTTTTTCTCCAGAATGAATAGAAATGCCACAAGCTTGCTGACACTTTTGAATACTTATCAAAAGAAACACTTGGTTGAGATTATGTCATACCATAGTTGTGATTCTCAAACTCGAAATCCTCCAGACCTGGATTGTCTTATAAGACTTCAAGCTGATAATGCACGGCGGAGGCACATTGTCTTCCTGACAGGTAGAAAACCAATATTGGGTATGTCCTTTTAAAAAAATACATAAATTAATATATGTTGAAACATGTTTGCTTTTTTATTTTTAGAAAAGAATGTGTTAACATTTGCGACGTACGCTGAAAATGGAATAGTGGTTACTACAGTAGATCACTTCATGCAGAACTTTAAAAGTCTTGTTGGACACCATAACTCCCATTCCCCCATTGATCATGAAAGACAATCAGGTAATAATCATTAATTGTGCTCAAATATTGATAGCTAGAAATATAGGGAATTTTAGTATGCTTTTACTGAAGGTCCAAAAAGTATGAGGAAAAGCAAAGTTCAAATCACAGTTTAAACGCTAGAAAGAAAAATGTGCTGTGTGGCATCTTAAAGTTTAGAATTGTTCTAATGGGGTATCCAAGAAGTTCCCATGAAATGTAGAAGGGTTATGATAAAACTAGTGGAGATGAGGTTTGGAAAAGTAGCAGTCAGTAAGGGTGTCAGTAATTGTGTTGGGCAATTCTCGTATCACATACTGACCTACTGTATAACTTTAGATGCTGTTTTGACATTAAATCCTTTGGAGCTGGAAGTTGGGGTTTCCCAACAGTAAGCATGAACACATTTCGTGGAAGCTTTTAGCATCGGACTATCCGGACGTTCACCCAGAGGGTTAAATGTGTGTTGAGTGTGTGACAAAAATGCCAGAAGACCCATCCCCTAAGTGATATGCGACTTTCAGACCTGAAGCCTAACACTGTGTGAGTAGTGCGTAGTATTTTAAAACACATTTTTTATTTCAATAGAGTAGGATTTTTCTCTTCTTAATGTAGTTCTTGTAGAAAACGATGAAAAGGATGTGGAGGACATGTCTTTGGATTCAGGGGATGAATCACCACAAATAGAAGTTTGCAATGATGCCTCAAAGTATGATTCCCACTTGGAAGCTTGTCAGATAGAGACCAAAGGATCTCGTGGAACAGATTCTAAGCAAAACTCTCAAGCTGTTCTGTTGCTGCCTGCTGAAGGACACAGTCTTCTGACCGAAAAGACTTCTAAAATTGACATGCAAGACATACAACCAATTACTCCAGTTTCTACAACATGCTCTATTGAAGGAGAGAGAAGCAGTTCAGTCCAACAAGTTCCTTTCAGTTCCGTTCAGAGTTATAACAGACAGTTAAGTGTGCCCCATCAGTTCAGTCATTTTAACGTTCTCACTCATCAGACATTTCTGGGAGCAGCATACCCCGTGCCTACAAGCCAGATCCAAGAAGGTGGGAACTACCTTCTGTCTGCCTACAGCCAGAACATGGATATGGACCAGACTTCATCTCCCAATAATTGGGACATCAGTTACGATTCTTCCCGGCTGTATTCCAAACAAAATTAAGCAAAGCTGAAATGTTTTTATACATTGTTGTGGACTTTTCTGTTTTAAAAAGTGAATTAACAGTTTCTATTCTCTGAACTAAACATTTCCGAATTGTTTTCCTGTCTTATTTAAATCATGATGACCTGTACCAGGTGAACCACCTGAAGTTTGAAATAAATATATATTTTTTAACATTTACTGTACGTGAATTAACTTGTTTGTTGATACATAAGTTTTGTATTTTATGTGTAATTGAGACTTCCAGCTCGAAGTCTGTTTTAATGTAAACTGAATGTTTGCCTGAAGCATATGTGAAGGCTTCATTTTTAAAGCAAAGTGTAACAGGATATTCAAATCTCTTTTTCTTTATCAAAGCTGTTGTGTACATATTTTTGACAGTTTTGTACAAATTCTTTATACAGCTATTAAGGCAGTTCTAGTTACTTTACAAATATCCTCGGTTGTTGGTTACAGACCTCTGAACAACCAATGGATGCAGTTCATTTTGAAAATAAAATAATCATCCATGAGAGACCTAGTATCAAGTTGCATTTTGTCTTACCATCTGTTTCCAGGAAATAGATGCAGCAAAAGGTGTATTCTCATTTGGGCAATCTTCCTCTACCAAGTCTATAGTAATCTAAAAGGTATGACATACTTTAGATTTTCTATTTGAAGCCCAAAGCTCATTTCCCCCCCTTACCAATATTAAAGGTAATCTCAGTTGCAGATAAGTACTGTAGTGACTGTAGATTTAGGAGCGTGCTGAAATAAATGGTTTTAAGAATATATTCTGCATGGAGTTGCAGCCTTTATGGTGTAATTTTGTGTAGTTTGCCTTGATATGTGATCCTGTGCCCCTGAATTTGCAAGGAGATTTTGTCTTAGGGTTCCATGGCTGTGAGATGTAGTTACAGGCATCATAAGATGCTGTATATAAGAACTTTGCACTTTATGTGGTATATGAAATTGGCTCTTCCCCCTCAGCAGATGTGTGACATCTGCAACATATTGTGATGCTTATAATGCAATATAGTACCGTCAGTGTGCATAATATTTTAGAAGATGATTCATGTTTTGAATTACATGCCATGTTAGTTACCATAAAATGTCACCTGAAGTGGTGTTCAATAAAAACAAAAAGAATCTAAACGAAAGCAATGTAAGCTATATATTTACTTGAATGGAATGCTGGAATAGTAGCAGATAATTTTATAATTTTAAATTAGTTAAGATACAAAACCTTAGAGACATATTTATAAGTTGGATGGAGCACAGCAAACATAATGGCTGAATCTTGGATTTGGACACAAGGGTGGAAGATTCAAGTGGAGTGGCCCGGAAGATAGTGGGAAAGGTGAAACATTTGACATCTTATGTTTAAACTGGTACAGTCATACCTCGGGTTAAGTATGCTTCAGGTTGAGTACTTCAAGTTAAGTACTCTGCGGACCCATCTGGAATGGATTAATCCACTTTCCATTACTTTCAATGGGAAAGTTCGCTTCAGGTTAAGTATTGGAACCAATTAAGTACTTAACCTGTGGTACCACTGTATTTAGGAAGTGGAGTAAAGAATATGTTTATAGCTGAGGATGTTGCTGGACTACAACTCCCAGCATCACTAACCATTAGCTATGCTGGCTGAGAATGATGGGAGTTATAGTTAAACAGCCTCTGGAGGGCACCATTTTGGCTACCCCCAGTGTAGAGAAATCGAGGCTTAGAGTCACTTTGATGGTAGCAGCTCTTGTTTTGCAGTAGCTCAATGTTGAAGGGACTTCTTGTCAGCTTCTCTTCCTCTTTCATTTGGTTTGGTTGTATCTGGTAATGAGTAGTATATGCCTTTAGTGTACTCAGTAGAAAGTTGATATTGTCTTTGTATTTAGCCATGAGCACAACTTGGTCCTAAGTGTTACAGGAACATTGGCAAGCAAATGTAGTGAAAATGACTTTTCTGATTATCAAACCTTGATGGCTACCGCCTCTTAGTAATTATTAAGTGAAATTCCCCAAAGCCTGCTTTGTTGGCAGACTCTGAAACTGATCTAGTCTCATTTGGGCAAATTTCAGAACATCTTGGATCTTGTACGCTGCATAACCACATGCAACTTTTTATATACAAATATTCAACTGTTTAGCTCAGATTGACATGCATATCTGTACACTACCGGTGACTCAATTTACCCAGGGGTTAAATTCTGGGGATACCACATAAAGCCAAAATAGTGTGAAGTCAAAACACATTGGTTACAGTGGCAGGTGGGATTGCCAGAACTACCCCTTCCCGCAATGCCCGTCCCCATGCCCTCTTTTATTTTTATTTTTTAAATTTTGGCATGTGTGCAAAGCTGAACCTGCACAAGTTAAATGTGTGTGAGTAGCGAGTTGCCTGTATTTGCATTTTTTGATGCAGGTGCAGATTTATTTATTTATTTGGTATGGGATCATTTTGCATGTTCTTCAGTAAAAATGTTGAAATGAAGCATGGCTCAAATTAATTCTGGAACTTCAGAATTGCAATGAGCATTCCTTAAATATAGTCACTGTTAATGTGTGAAAGTAGAACACAATTTAGTTTTTCTATAATGTACACCTTTCTAACAGCTGTTTTATTTGTGGTATAATAGTCTGCTTTATTTAACTGATCACTTCTAGACACAAGGCCTGCAGTTAGTGGCAGTGTGTTTTAATCTTTGAGGTGCTTTGGCTAACAGGGATCTGTTTTCACCAAAAATTATTTTAAAATTTGATTTCACTTATCACCCAGCAGTATTACAAAACCATTACTTAAACACAAAAGATAAAATGCAACATACACAGCCATGGCATTCAAATGCCTAATAATTTATTCCTCTTACTAAGTGGACACACAAAATTTAAATTAGCTACACAAATATTTCATGTAAACAAAAGCACGTGCTATAGTATTGTTTCCTGCTACATACATCTTTCTTCCAAAATGTATAATCACTTATTCAAGCATCTTCAAATGAACAAAAGTTCACATTTTACCAATATGTTCATAATTACAGTAGTAAGTATAAAGTGCCAACACAATAAAAATTCATTTATCGAACTTCAAATTCTTTAAAATGGTGAAATAAAATTATCCTCTTGGCTTATGATGTTTGGAATAAAACATGTCTCCAATTCTTTCTGCTTCTGGAGAAGGCCCTGAAATGACAAAGTGAGCTTTTTATAGAAGTTGAAATTAGTTCTATAGAGCAGCAACTGACCTACACAGAGCAGTAGATTAAGAAATAGCAAGGTTTAATAGAAGTTGTAATTATGCCTGTATTGAGCTAACTGTGCTATTGCCTTTTTACTTACCACTTTACTGTGTTTCCTGCTTCAGGTTTTAAAAATTATTCAAAGTGAAGGGGAAAGCACTATCTACTGCTGAAACCTCTAGAATGTTGAGACTCCATTGATGGAAATCAAATTTCTACACAAAGATTTAGTGTTACTACAACTCTATTTGTTCGAGGGGAGATCATTGGTAATATAATCCCACCTTGAACAGATACATGTTCAATAGAAAAACTTCATGCACGGTTATAGTCATTTTTGTTGTGTCCTTTTTTAAGATGGATAGCTAACAAACAGGATGCAATAGAAATACTCCTTTTATGATTCAAATGAAAAGGGAGAAATCACTTATCCCAAGCCAAGGAAGATGGTTGTGTAATAGTTGAAAGATTAAGTTTTATGTTCAGCATGATCAACCACACCATTACAACTAAAAGAACTACAGTGTGGTAGTGGATGGGAGGTAATTCAACATATTTTCCTTGTTCCATGGATTTGAACAAAGGTACTATGCTATAGCGGGTGGCGCTGCGGGTTAAACCACAGAGCCTAGGGCTTGCCGATCAGCTCCCATTGTTGGGTCCCTGCTCCTGCCAGCCTTGCAGTTTGAAAGCACGAAGTGCAAGTAAATAAATAGATACTGCTCCAGCGGGAAGGTAAACGGTGTTTCCGTGTGCTGCTCTGGTTCGCCAGAAACAGCTTAGTCATGCTGGCCACATGACCCAGAAGCTGTACGCTGGCTCCCTCGGCCAGTAAAGCAAGATGAGCACCACAACCCCAGAGTTGTCCGCGACGCGACCTAACGGTCAGGGGTCCCTTTACCTTTACCATGCTATATAACACTCTTACTTCAGCTGCTTCTGATACAGCTAAAATAGACCCAGCTTGATGTTCAGATAAGGAACATGTTGAGTTGGATCAGAGGGTATCTGTATAAGAGTTAATGTAATAAGAAGACACTTATGGATCTGATCTAGTCTACCATTATGCTTGCCACATGCCAATGGAAGCCTACAACCAGGACATAAGTGCAATAACAATATTCTGTTCATAACGGTAAACTTTAAGAGTTCACATACTTCTGTTTGTGCAAGAGGTTGTTCAAATGGATGGACATCTTTTAGATTTCATTTTACTTGTCATAACAAAGCTTTATACAAAGGGCAATGTAGACCTCTGGGTGAAATAGGTTTTGTTTGCCCCTCTGAATCTAACCCATTGTGCTTTTGGTCTGTGTCCATCCATTTCCTAAACCATGCCTTACTCTTATCCACTACCACTCAACAAAAACCCATGTGAGGAATGGAAATACAAATGGAACAGCATCACAAAGACAAATTATAACAAAACAAGAAGCAAAACTAGAAGGTAGGATTAAAACAGCATAGTGTCTGGGCTAGATCAAGGATAGCTGTGCAAATTGTTCCTGACCCACTTAACCACATTTGCCCTCAAGCACATCTATAAATTCCATATAAGAATCCCTGTTTAATATCTCTGTGTGATATCCAATATTGTATACATTTTCCCCTTTATTTTCTTACCTACTTGAACCCTCCAAAGTGTATTTGGTGAAGAGCAGGAGATGGAGAGGAAGTCTTGTACCCTGTTTCTCCGAAAATAAGACGTAGCCATAAAATAAGCCATAGCAGGATTTTAAAGCAGTTTAACCTAATAATAATAAATTTTATTTATACCCTGCCCTCCCATGTCGAAACCGGGCTCAGGGCGGCTGACACCAGTAAAATTACAATAAGACATAAAGAAAAACAATAAATTAAAATACAGGTTAAAATACAATTTACATTTAAAATTTTAAATGCAGCCTCATTTTTAAAAAAGGCCCAAGTCAAAACCATAAAGGAGGAAAACATAGGGGTCAGACTGAGTCCAGGCCAAAGGCCAGGCGGAACAGCTCCATCTTGCAGGCCCTGTAGAAAGATGTCAAATCCCGCAGGGCCCTAGTCTCCTGTGAGAGAGCGTTCCACCAAGTTGGGGCCAATACTGAAAAGGCCCTGGCCCTAGTTGAGCACAATCTAACCACCTTATGGCTCGGGATCTCCAACGTATTGTTATTTATGGACCATAAGGTCCTCCGTGGGGCATACCAGGAGAGGCGGTCCCGTAGGTACGAGGGTCCTAGGCCGCATAGGGCTTTAAAGGTCAAAACCAGCACCTTAAATCTGATCCTTGTAGGTTAAACTGTATCATACTTAATAAAAAACTAAGACATCCCCTGAAAATAAGCCATAGTTTGTTTTTTTGAGGAAAAATAAATATAAGACGGTGTCTTATTTTCGGAGAAACACGGTACAAGCATAAATCTTATTTATTTTATAAAAATTATATACAGCTTGACTATAAACAAAGCCTTGAAGTGGTGTACAAAAAGATAAAATAATAAAATCCACACAGTTAGTTTCAGTGTGACAAGGCTCATCCTTGTTTTTTTGAATTTACCATTCTGACAATCCAATTTGTAAATTGGATTAAGAAATTCTAATTACATACTTCTGTAATTAGCACCTTACATTTTTCACCTACACAGTGGTGCCTCGCTAGACGAATTTAATTCGTTCCATGGGTCTTTTCTTATAACAAAAAATTCGTCTAGCGAATCCCATAGGAATGCATTGAATTTTTTTTGAATTTTTTTTTGCCCATAGGAACACATTAATTGAATTTCAATGCATTCCTATGGGAAACCGCGATTCGCTAGACGAATTTTTCGTAAAACGAATTCGTCTAGCGAGACAACCGCTGCTAGAAAAAACCTTTCGTTAAGCGAAAATTTCGTTAAGCAGGGCATTCGTTAAGCGAGGCACCACTGTATTATAAATACAGCTAGGAGAAAATAAGTAGGGTTTGCTATAAGTACAAAATTGATAGTTATACTATAAATACATGGAAATATTTTACAACAGAAGATAAAATTGACAGTTAAGATATTCTACAACATGATTAAACAATCTAGAAATATACTGAATATTGTTGTAATTACTCTTGAAGAACTAAAGGTCACAGCAAAGTATGAAAACTAGTACCTTCTGAAGGACCAATAAGATTCGTAGCTCTGTTAAAGAATACAATGCATAACCTTTAATCTTTGTTTCAGACCTAACTACTGGCATTCTTCCCACTTAGAAATTAGTCCCTCAAACTATTTGCTGCACTGTACTTAGTTCTGTTTGGTTGGTAACCCACCAAAAGGGCTCCTAAAACATTTGGAAAGATCTATCAACTAAGGAAAAAATCCAACAAAATCTTAAGTTCTTAGCTAACTCACACACAACCTTGTTTAAGAAAATCTGCAATCAATTTTATCTTGAAATGAACCATCATGGAAATTCTGAAGAGAACCCACATGCCAGCTGCATACTGCTTGCCAAACCTGTATTAGGCATACACTTTCCATTGGGTCTTTCATGTCAACCAGTTGGAAGAGACCCTGAGGGTCATCTACTCCAACTCCTTGCAATGCAGGAATCTCAACTAACTCATACATGAAAGATGACCATCCAGACTCTTCTTTAAAACTCCCAAGGAGAGTCCACCACCTTCTAAAGGATACTGTTCCACTGTCGAGCAGCTCTTATTGTCAGAACCTTTTTTCTGATGCTCTTGATTACATTACTAAAATATAAAATTCACTAGGAAATAAATTCAAGGGTACATTAGCTCTTAATATGAAATAAGTTGCTTCAGTTTTTATTCTTTCAGTTATTATGATTTCCCTGTCTTCCCCCAATATGTGCCTCACACCATCTCCAAATCTGCTTGAGGGAACACCCATAGTAGATTTCGGTAGTGCGTCTGGAGAGGGAGAGAACATTCCATGATGAAAGTTGCACTGATGGAACATTTACCTTAGTCACGTGCTACTGCTACGGTATGTTGACTACAACCTATTTTACCTACTGTTAAAATGTAAGCAAAGTGCTATCCTACCTCCTGCCCTATTTTCTTCTTATAGTGCCACAGCACTGTAGGAAAGAGGGCCAATATATAATTTCTACCCTATAATTTCTACCCTTAAAACATGTGGAGAGCAGAGGAAATACTCTGGAAGAATCCTTACAGAAGTATATACTGCTGTTCATAGATGGTTATGCAATAAGTTGCACTGATGTGAAGGCAATTAACACATTATTAACATCAAGTTATGCTACCTCCACAAGGTAGCTAATAACAGTGAAATTTGAAAGAACATGAACTAGATTCCCCCCCCCCCAAAAAAAGCAGCAAAGCAAAACACTGAATCAGGAAATAAGAGGTTTCAGAACAATTGACTTCTACCTACATGGCTGGCTCTTAGAAGCAAGAAGACTTCTGTAAAAACAACAAGCCTGAAGTCTTCTATACCTAACTGAAGAGAACAAAAAGGAACACGAAACTTTGGCACAAATAAAAGTGCAAGCACACAGGAAGGGGTGGTTTTAAAAAAAAGAATTTGAGGAACATATTGCTAAGAACGTTAAAACCAACAACAGTAAGTTCTTTAAATAACAGGAAACAGTCGAGGAAAATGACAAAGGAGTCAAATGAATGCTAAAGGAAGATAAGTAGATTGCTGAATGAATTCTTTGCATCTGTCTTCATGACAGAACATATAGGGCAGATCCCAGTGCCCAAACTAACCTTGCTCGGCCTAATAGACAAAATAAAAACTAACAAAATTGCTGGGTCCGCATGGCATCCACCCCGAGAGCAAATGTGAAATTGCTGGTGGTCTAACAAAAATATGTAAATTGTCCCTTGGATCAGCCTCTGTATCTGTGGACTGGAAAGTAGCAAGTGTAACACCAGTTTTAAAAAATGGATCCTGGGGAGCGGTGGTCCTGGGAATGGAAGGCCAGTTAACCTAATGTCTGTTCTGGAAAACTGGTATTGTTAAAGATAAAATAACCAGCCATATAGCAGAACAAGCCTCACTGAAGCACAGCTGTCTCATGAACTTATTAGAGTTCTTTCAGAGTGTCCACAAGCATGTAGATAAAGGTGGTCCAGTTGACACTGTACTTGGACTTTCAAAAAGCTTTCAACAAAGTACTTCAACAAAGACTGCCAAGTATGCTTCTAAATCAAGGAATAAGAGGAGAGGTCCTCTTGAGGATAAGAAATTAAGTTTTGGGAAGCAATGAATAGGAATCGGTGGGCAAGGTTCAGTATTGGGACCTATGCTTTTTAACTTGTTCATAAACAATCTAGAGCAGGGGTCAGCAAACTTTCCCTCAGACCTTGTGGGACAATATTTTGGGGAAAAAAATGAATTCCTATGCCCCACAAATAACCCAGAGATGCATTTTAAATAAAAGGACACATTCTACTCATGTAAAAAAATGCTGATTCCCGGACCATCTGCGGGCCGGATTTAGAAGGCAATTGGGCTGCATCCGGCCCCCGGGCCATAGTTTGTGGACCCTGATCTAGAGTTAGGGGAGAGCAGTGAGGTGGGCCAAGTTTGCTGATGACACTAAATTATTCAGATTTGTTAAAAGATTTGTATAAAGAGCTTCCTCTCCCAACAATGGTGGTGAAATAGGAAATGCAGTTCAATATAAACAAGTTTTTCTCCCTCATAACAAAAGAACTCGTGCACCTCAAAGCGAAATGTTGGAAAATTCAGGGTAGATAAAAGAAAGTACTTCTTCAGAACTTGCTCCCGCAGGATGAACTGATAGCCACCAACGTAGATGGCTTTTACAGAGGATTTGACGAATTCACGGAGAAGGCTATCAGTCACTACTAGCCATGATGGCCATGCTCTGCCTCCACTACTGGAGGCAGCAATGCTTCTGTTGGAAATCTTGGAAGAGCAGAGTGTTCATCTTCAGCTAGCGGGTTCCCCATAGGCATCTGGTTGGCCACAGTGAGAACAGGATGCTGGACCAGATGGGCCAGTGGCCTGATCCAGCAGGCTCTTCTTATGGAAGGTGGTGCTGGAGAACAGAGCTATGTGCACTCTGTGGTCTGTTGTGTGCCCCCTAAGCTAGCCTGCTGCCCTCAGAGGTAATGGAAGATGTCCCATTGCAAGTGCTGATGTAAAAACCTAACTGTCAGGCCAGGGAGCTTCTGTATATGGAACTGACGGACTCATCATCTTCATTCTCAGAGGAAGCAAAATGTCTTGAACTCCCAACTCAATCTAGTTATTTATTCCTACTATATTCAAGCATCTCCTTCAGCTCTAACTCTATTACAGTATAGAAGTGAGAGTTGCCATAATAGTGAGGCTCTTTCTACCACAAGATGAGGAACTAGACCAGGCATCCCCAAACTTCAGCCCTCCAGATGTTTTGGACTACGATTCCCATCTTCCCTGACCACTGGTCCTGCTAGCTAGGAATCATGGGAGTTGTAGGCCAAAACATCTGGAGGGCCGCAGTTTGGGGATGCCTGAACTAGACAAAGTGACCAAATGTGTAACTATTGCCTCTAGAGTAACTTCTGAACCCAAGTGCTTTGAAGCAGTGGAAAGATAATCATGTCTGTACTGCTCTCCTCATATGAAAGTGCCAAATCAGTGAAAGAGATTCATTTTATTCTAGAAACATTTTACCCATGCGGCACTTTTTCTCTGCTGTGCTCTTTTTGTGTAGAGGTGGACATTTGTCTGGCTTAGGTATCCATACTTGAGACAGAAGAAGACAAGCATAAATGGCATGTTGCTAAATGGCATTAGGAAAGATGAATGAGGTCAGGGATACAAAACAGCAAAAAGGTAAATAGCCTTTGTATTTGATAGCATAAAAATAATAATAATGCACAAGGAAGACTTGACATTGCTGGTGGTTGGACTGGATGACCTTTGGGTCCCTTCTAACTCTAAGATTCAATTATTCTATTACTGTTAGGGAGAACAATAGAGTTTGCCACCAGAAAGCTCTTCCTATGTTTAGTCAGAATCCCCTGTGTTGTAACGTGAATCTGTTGATTTGGATCCTTCCCTCCAGAGCAGGAGAAAACAAGCTTGCTCCATTCTCCTTTGGATATTTGAAGATGGCTATCGTATCTCCTTTTCCAGGCTAAACATACCCAACCACCTCAACCATTCCCCATAAAGCTTGGTTTCCAGACCCTTGATCATCTTGGTTGCCCTCCTCTGCACATGTTCCAGTTTGGTAATATCCTTCTTAAATTGTGCTGCCCAGAACTGTGACATATTACTCCCAGTGCGGTCTGATCAAGGTAGAATAGAGCAGGGCTATTACTTTCCTTGATCTGGATACTATATTTCTGTTGATGCAGCCTAGAATATAGCATTAGCTTCCCCACCCCTGCTGCATCACACTGTTGACTCATGCTAAGCTTGTGGCCTACTAAGATCCCTAGATCCTTTTCACATGTACTACTGGCAAGCCAGATGTCCCTCCATTTTTTATTTGTGCAGCTGGTTCTTCCTGCCTAAGTACAGAACTTTACATTTGTTCCTATTGAAATTCAGTTTGTTAGTGGGGCCCAGTTCTCCAATCTGTTAAGGTCATCTTGAATCCAGATTCTGTCTTCAGTGGCTTCTTCTTCCACTTTGGAAATTAGATGAGCACCCCTCAATACCTTCATCAAAGTAGTTTCCAAAGATGTTGAACAACAACGGTCCCAGGACAGAACCGTCTGGCACCCTACGTGCCACTTTTTCCAGAATGAGGAGGAACCATTAGTGAGCACTTTTGGGTTTGGTCAGTCAACCAGCTACAAATCCAACTAACAGTTATCTTGTCCAGTTCACATTTTACCAGATTCTCTGCAAGAATATCATTCAGGACTCTGTCACAAGCCTTCCTGAAGTCAAGATCCACAGCATTCCCCAGATCCACCAAATGAGTTTCATCTGGCATGACTTGTTTTTGAGAAACCCATGCTGGGTCTTGGTATCACAGCATCCTTTCCTAAGTGCTCACAGATCGAATATTTAATGGTCTGTTCTAGGACCTTTCCTGGTATCAATGTCAATCTGACTGGTCAACAGTTACCTGGGTCTTCTCCCCCCTTTGAAGATAGGGACAACCTTTTCCCACTGCCAGTCCACAGAGACCTTACTTGTTCTCCAATAATTCTCAAAGATTATAGACTGAGATTGCAAGCTCCTTTAGTATCCTTGGGTGCAGCTCAGACCCTGGAAATGTGAATTCATTTAAAGTATCTAGGTGTTCCCTTACCACCTCTTTTCCTATATTGGGCTGCAGCTCCCTCCTTGTATCATTTATTCTGTTGTCACCAGGTTGGGCACTGCTTTCCTTTTGGATGAAGAGAGGCAAAGTAGGTGTTGAGCAGTTAGTTACTCCTCCTCTCTGTTACCCAATAGCATTTCTCTGTCTTCTCCCTGCACAGAATCTACTACTTGCTTGTTCTTCCTCTTGCTTCAAACATAGCCGCATAAACCTTAAAAAATTATTTTTAACCTCTCTCGCAAGCTGAGGTCATTCTGAGCTTTGGCTTTCACCCTGCAACTGTTGGCTACTCATGTACACTTTTCCTTCATGATTTCTCCTTTCTTCCATTTCATATAAGTTCACTTCTTACATCCCAGCTCATCTGCAAGTTCCTCAAGCAGCC
Source organism: Zootoca vivipara (assembly GCF_963506605.1). NCBI lineage: Eukaryota > Metazoa > Chordata > Lepidosauria > Squamata > Lacertidae > Zootoca > Zootoca vivipara. Next base: position 43,194,014 of record NC_083277.1, read on the forward strand.
ACACCAGTTTCTTTAGTTGTCTCCCACTTTTCTTGTTGGAATTGTCTGCCTTTGTGCCTTCAGTATTTCACCTTTAGGAAGCTCCCATCCATCTTGGACTCCCTTCTCTTTGAACATTTCTGATCATGGGACTTCTTCCAGTAGTAGTAGTAATTAATAATAATAATAATAATAATAATTTATTTATACCCCACCCATCTGGCTGGGTTTCCCCAGCCACTTTGGGCGGCTTCCAACAGGATATTAAAATACAACTATCTATTAAACATAAAAAACTTCCCTAAACAGGGCTGCCTTCAGATGTCTTCTAAATGTCAGGTAGTTGTTTATTTCTTTGACATCTGATGGGAGGGCGTTCCACAGGGCGGGTGCCACTACCAAGAAGGCCCTCGGCGCTGGACCTCAGTGTCCGGGCAGAAAAATGGGGGAGACGCTCCTTCAGGTATACTGGACCGAGTTCCTTAAGCTTGTTGAAACCAGCATTCTTGAAGTCCAGAGTGCATGTTTGACCACACTCAGCTTTCCCTTGATTGTGTATAATGAATCGGTTCCTCCCTGTTGGTGAGGACTAGGTCCAAAAGAACCCCCTTGTTGCTTCTTCCACCTTCTGGGAAATGAAACTGACAGCAAGACAACTGAGGAATTTGTTGGGCCTTATATTCTTGTCAGATATATTGGGGTAGTTGTAGTCTCCCATGGCTACTAAATCTCTCCTTTTTTGAATGTTTGTTAATCTGCTCTAGGAAGGCATCATCCAGGTCCTCAGTGTGGGTTGGAGGTTTATAGTAAGGTTACTATTGTTTCCCTCTCCTACAATCCATATACTCTCAATCTGCCTTCCATACTTCGTCACAGATTTCTTCACAAGTGTACCCATCCTTTATATATATATAATACTACCACTCCCTTCCTGTTTGATCACCTTTTTTTGCAGGTTGCACCCAATTCCTATGTTCCAGTCATGAGTTTCATTCCACCAAGTGCCAGTAATGCCTATTAGGTCGTATTTGCCATCCTGTATTCAGAGATCAAGTTCTTCTTGCTTGTTTCTCATACTCTATGTATTTGTGTAGAGACAACTGAAACAGTCATTCCTCTGAACACTGCTGCCTCTGTGCCCCTTCATAAGTAGTCACATGTCACCACCAGTCTCTTGATTCTCTGGGGAGCTGCAGGAATCATTCTGTACCCTGTCCCTTCCACTGTCACCTTGGTGTGTTCTGAGGTCTGCAACTACTGTACTTGCTCCTCTGGCCAAGAATCTGTGTCTGAGATGAGGGCACGGAAGCAATTTTGTAGCTTCAGTAATGTATTGAGTGATCTTCCTCCCACCTAGGGGAACCCTGCTTGCATCTCTGTTCCGGGACACCCAGGTCTGTGGACCAGTGTGGAAACCCCTGTATTAGAGCAATCAGAACCGCCACATGAGGTTGGAATATTTGAGTGTCAGAGAAAAAACCTGATTGAAGACTCCACTGAGGAAAAGGTGCCCTGCAATTTTTGCACCACCAGGAGAGAAAGGAATTTTTTCCTGAAACTTGAATACTGTTGTATGTAAACCATGAAACTAAGGAAGTGGGGCTCATGGAAGCAAGATTCATGATGGTTAAAGAAGATGGATAATATTTCTTCCTATATACATTTCTTTTCATTACTCAAGAACACTAACAAAACAGGCATATGCAGCCACTCTCTATTGATGGACGGGAAATTGATGCAAAATTATGGAACCACTGTTTTCATTCAATGAACAAACTGAGATTTTAACTCTAAAACTTCCACAACTCCTTTGTCTTAAAGACTATGTGTGTGTGTGTGTTGGTTCTCAATATTTAATGTTTATATATTGTTTTTAATTTGTTTTTACCTCTACTGATGTAACCATCCCTATGACCATGGGGGTGAGGTGTGGGATATAAATCCAAATAATAAATAAAATTACAACAGTGTGTCCAATGACCTTTTTATGGTCACCTCTAGTAATTATGCTATATGGGATTCAGAATTGTATCAGAACTGGACAAATTGCTCCGGCCTATGATGCATATACTGTATCAAAGTATAAATGCAATACAGAATCATAAAGTTGGATCCAGGCATGTTCTTGGCGGAACTCCACTAACTGAATGCTCCGGTAGGCAAAAGTGGAAGGTGTTATTCATTGGTTCCTCCTTCCCCCAGCAGTCCTCATGCCATCTGCCACATTGTCCCGGAGGATCCCCCAACCTACTGGGGCAGATTTTCAGGAAAGGGGGCATCACCAAAAGCCCCCTCCACTGGATCTAAGTTCCTGCATGCCCATTTCAAGATGGGGGATCTCTGGATCCAATCCATTGATGTAATGGATTCAGTATTTCTAAGGAGTTCACCCCCATTCCATTTGTTTTATGGTATTTTAAATCAGAATGTTTTGTAACAATTGCATTTTATGGATGTTACAAGCTACTTTGGGCATTCTGGTCAAAAGGCAGGATATAAATCTAAAATATACAGAGGAGGGCTGTGTAGTAGTCACATCAGAATACTAAACGGTGAATTCAGAAGGAAATTAAAAACTTTTCACGTCCTTTCAAATGTATGGACCTTTGACAAAACAATCCTCATAAATGACTTCGGGACCTTGGACTGAAAGGTAGGGTCTAAATCAGGGGTAGTCAACATTTTTATACCTACCACCCACTAATACATCCTTCTTGGTGGTAAAATTTTCTTACCGCCCACCAGTGCTGGATGGAAGGATTCAGCTTGTGCCGTAGAACCCCCTACCGCCCACCTAGAATTCTGAAACCCCCACTAGTGGATGGTAGGGACCAGGTTGACAACCCCTGGTCTAAATCAAGTAAGTAAAGTGATTTTAGAATAATGTGACTGAGAGGAAGAAAACATTCAACTCAATTGTCAGCTGTGCATTAATCAAAATGTTGATGGAAAAGATGTACCTATATAAATCTTTTTTAAAGAGCAATTTATACACACAGCATAATTTTACATTCCCTCTCGTACAGCAGCCAACATGCAGATTGCCAGTTATTAGTCATCCACTAATTTACTGATGCTGCAAGCAAACTAATACCAAAGTAACTTTCATTGTCATTCATTTAATAATAATAATAATAATAATAATAATAATAATAATAATAATTTCTTTCTACCCTGTTCATTTACTATTTAAGCAACAAAGGTATGTTTTCTTCAAAGTAAAGTTTAGGGTGTCTGAAACAGTATATTTCATAATCATGTCAAATGTTCAACTGAAAAATAAATTGGATACAAGAATTTTGGAAAGTTCTCAAAGCCAAATCTACATATTACACAGAATGAGGTGCTGGAAATATCTGGACTGTACCCACTTTCAATTGCAGTTTCTGGGGAAGCTATTTTTTTATAAACCCTCCTCAATGTCAAAAATATTTCATCATCTATCCACCTGTGGAAAGATATGGTGCATAGCCAATTCTGTGCAATATGTAGACAGGCTCTTGTGTGTCCGCATAAAGTTACTATAGAATGAGAAAATAACGTGCATGCCCATGAGAGCTGATCCACACCTGACATTATATTTTATTGCCCATTAATTAGATTTTAGATAGGTTCCAATTAATAAATATTGGTAGTACTGTTTAAAATAAACATAATAAAAACTAAATGAAATATATACCCATTAATTCATAAGATAGGTCCCATTAAATGAGAATTCCCTCTCAAGAGGATATAAATAGAATGTGAAGACAACCAGATGCTAAGAAGTTAGGATCAGAAAAGAGAATTGTTCCTTTATGAAAGATGGAATACCAATCAAACTAAATTATCAATCCAGATAATACAGTACCTGTCGTAGTTCTGAAAGTCCTTTGAGTATGGCCTGCTGTCTGTCTCTCACCACATTAGGATTAAAAAGTGGATCCCTTATGTGATCGGAGCTAAAAATCTGTCGTGGTGTATGGCAAGCATCTAAAAGTAAATATAGATGAGATTAACTGTACTGAAAAATCTTACTTTTTTTAGTATTATGCAAGATTAGTATTTTCAGTGTTTAAAGATGGTTCTAACTTCAAATGGATCTGGAAAGAATGCAGTATGTATATAAGCTTCTAAAAGAAGACATTTTCCATCAACATTTTGAAATTAAAATATTCTAGTGTATTTTGAATTCATTGGTACATCATGCTATATTTATTATTAGACAAACATTTTAGATGTTATACTGGATTGATACTTTATTTTGCAGTTTTGTACTAGAAGCTGTTCATTAAAACAAAAGCATCTTTGAAAAAAATATTTAAGTTCTGTGCAATGGTATACTATTCATTAATCAAAGGCATTTCTTTAACTTTGTTTTGTAGTACCGTTTGGCTGCTGATATTGTGGATCATGTGTTGAAGGCCTGGTCATGGGTGCATCTGGATCAAGGTAATACACTTCATTTGTTCGCACGTAAGGAACAAAGTGAGAAGAAGGTGGCCTTTCAGTTTCAGCACTTTGAGGTGCTGTTTCACTCTGATGCTTATCTGTATAGGTACTTTTCTCTCTTCCGTCATTGCTATTATGAGCTTCGAAATCAGGAGTCTTTATTTGCTGCGGCAATCTGTTTTTAACTGCTGGAACGGGTGGCGAGTCAGATCTGTTTTAAAACAACAATAACCTTCAGACCTGTTTCTAGAGAATCAGTAAAATAAGGTGGAGAAACATGTTTATAGTTGCTGCATATAGGAAGGTGAATCAGTAGCCATGAAGCGAGAGCTGCTGTACAACTGTATGAAATATGGGAAACACCAGTGAGAGAGGAACAGATCATGTGGCATACTATTAACAAGCAAGTTTCCTTTGGGACATTGTTTTTATAGGACAAGGCAACTTGGACTGCAGTCCAAATCCCCTTGTACTTGGGGAAGAGGTGTTGGATTGTGTGGAGCCAATCCTCTCCTTGCTTCTGATAACTCGGCCTCCCTCCAACCAGCACAGACCCCCCCCCTTCCTACCACCAGCAGAATCTGGCAGAGAACCCCAAAACGGAGCATTCTGAGGGCAGGGCTGAGCCAGCCTGGGCTACATGAGCCAAGCTGCTCTCACAGCCATTGCCAGCCTGCGCTGAGCCACATCCAGGCCCAATTGCTGCACCAGCACGAAGCTGGCACAGGTATTAGGCTCAATTCGCCCGACCACCCTCCTGACTGCTTGGGCTGCAAATAGTTTTGCCAATCGACACAGCCATAGCAACGGCAGGTTTGGATTGCAAACTTCCTACTTGAATAAACAGGAAGAAAAAACACACATTTTAACAAACTTGTTCAGGGGAATTCTGAAATGTTTAACACAAAATACATTTGTGATTAATTTGTTATAGATCTAAAAAGTGAAGACAGCTATATAATGTTTTCACATACATCAATTTTGGACATTCATAGAATCACAGTAATAATCAAGATGGTTGTGGCAGAAAGATTAGTGACATGAAAATTCCTTCTGTCTGGTGGGTGTGCATGAAATATCTACACTACAGTGGGTTAACTCACCACCACCACCACCACCATAGCCACTCACTACTTTTGACAGGCAGGGACAGGTGGTCAAACGTTTGACTAACCAGCCAGCTTCTGAGACACTTTCCCACTGTACAAGCTGTATTGCAGCCGTCTGAATAGCATACGTGGGGTTGGATTCCTCCTGTATGTCCACAGGACAGAACCGTAACTAATGTTCCATTAACTGGTTGCCATGCAGGAGGCATCCAGGATACTCAGGCCAACAATTCTACTACAGGATGGACTTACTCAGGTGGTTGGCAGCACTTGCTGCAGGATACTTTGCAAAGGCTGCCTCTACTTGAGAACGTATTTTGACTAAGTATTTAGCCTATAACCTAAATGCTGTGTTGGAAGAGATACCTACACAGAATTCTGAGATCCAATAAGATAGTACTGGTTTTTTTGGGTGTGGGTTTTTTTTTTTAAGAACCCAAATCTGTTTTGTTTTGCTTTGAATCTATGCTGTGGAGGAAGACCATACCTACCGGACACCTGTGAATTTTAGACAATATTTCCTCAATGTTTTGAAACCAGCCAATTGAAAGATCCCAATCGACCTTTTCTCTTGAATCCCTTTAGAACCTGTGCATTCCTAATCTCTGTTTAAGCTGCTGTTTAAGGGGACAAAAATGACTGACAGGTAGCTTGAAGGCTTCTTTTCCTCTTGTTGGGTCGTTCCTGTGTCTAGGGATGTGATGCATGACCTGTTCTGAGGGTTTGCACTACCCCTGAAAGTTTGCAGTCTGGGCGTGCTCCTGGATTTTAACGTGTCAGTGAAGTCTCAAGTAGCTTATGTGGCAAGGAGTGTACTGTTTATGCCCATCTTAGGCTGATTTGCCAGCTACAGCTGTCCCTGGACCGGGAGAGCCTGGCCTCAATTGCCCATGCTCTGATGACCTCCTGTCTGGACTATTGTTATGCATTGGTTGTGGGCCTGCCCTTGAAGGCATTCAAAGGCTGCGGCTAGTATAGATTGCAGCTGCTACTCTTGAATTGCAGCAGCCCAATGGGGCCACATAACACCAGTCCTGAAACTGCTACACTAGCTGCCAGTGAGCATACAAAGCATAAAATGGCTTGGGACCAAAGTACCTTCCCAATATTCCTGACCCACAATTGACAGGTGAGGCCTTGCTGGTTGGTGGTGCTGCCACTTAAGAGTTGCTCAGTTGGCAGTGACATATGACAGGGCCTTCTCAGTGGTGGTTCTGTGCTTGTGGAATGCGCCCCCTGGCAAGGCACATCTGTTCCCCTCATTATTGTCTTTCAGAAGGAATTTAAAAATATTTCTATTTTATGGTTGTAAGATACTGTTCCTGGCAACCCTGAAATCATTGACTGAGAGAATGACCATTTTAAACTGTTTTTAGGATGTTTTTAATGATATTATTTTAAAATGTTTTATTGATGTGTTTGCTACCCTGGGCTCCTTTGGTAGGAAGGGCAGAATATAAAAATGTTGCTCAAAAAGGCTGGAGTGAATCTCCTTGCAACTTGCCTGTCAGAGGTTACTGTCCATTCTGCAATGTTTAGATATTGCTCAGCACAAAACTTTTAATAACCCTACTCCCTGACCTTAACCCTTGGTACTTCAGGGCTGAATGACAAGGAAGGAGATTCATTAACTCCTGTGGTGGGTGGTGAATGATAACTACTATTTTGAAAATCCCAGTATGGTACCCGTTTTATCCAGCCTCAAAAGATGTAGGTGCAAGGGAAAAAAAGGAAACCAGAGGTCTGGGGAAGAGATTGGTTTATTTCATAAAATTTATAGACCGCTTGTTTTTTTAAAAAAATCAAAGCGGTTTCTTCCTAGTTAACCCCACTTGGCTCCACTTGCCACTTCACACTTCAGTATAGAGACTGAATTGATGCTGTACAAAATGGCTACCCTGTTTTCGGTGTTGGCTAGACGGCCACTGATGCCTGAAGGCTCTGACAGGACAAACCTTAGAAAGTAATGGGAGAAAATAATCAGACTTAAACAACATACAAGATTGTGTGTTTTTCTCCTGGCTGGTGTCAGCCCATTCTCCCTTTCCCCTGTCTGAGAAAGTCCATGAGTTACCACCATACAGGAGGGGCTGAGAGAGCCTAAGGAACCTAGCTGATCCAGACCCCGTCAGTTGAGCAGGTGCACCCGTGGCATAGGCAGGAGGTGGCCAGTGAGGATAAAAAGAACACTACCCTTTCCTGCAAAGGAATAAGGTGAGGGGTTGCTAAAGGCTTTGAAGTTCTTGGTGTGTTAGAGCAAAACTACCTTACATCATTTACTGCTTTTTCCTCCTTCTAGGCCACTGAGGTAGAGAGAAGAGGCAATGCAGCAGATCTTTTGGGAGGCTGTCTGGGACCCAAATCATTGGAGCACTGAAAACTACTGCCGTAATCTCTTCGACCAAAGTGGAGGACATTGCTAATGCCACATTCTGTAAAGCTGGACCTGACAGTCCCACCACTACCAAGAAGGGGACAGAAGCGCATTGTGCCACGTTTGGAAAAGTTTGGCTTTTCCAAGGAGGGAATAGAAGCTTGTACCCCATTCTGTGAAGCTGGGCTTGACAATCCCACCTCCACTGAGTGGGGAACAGAAGCCTATTCTGCCAATGTGGGGAGATTATCGCTCTCCAGTAAGTGAATCTGTGGTTGGATCTGCCATTGTGTTCTCAGGTGGAGCAAGGAGCAGTCTTGGTAGCCATTACATGCCTCAGTTGGAATGTACAGACTCTCTGCTGACTTGTTGCTGCAGTGAGCAACCTGGTCCAAGATGGTGCTGCTGGAGACGAGTGCAGAAGAAAAAATGTGAGAACCAGAGTCTCAGTCTATTTTCCCTACTGCTTCTGAGAACTGAACAGCTTTATGTATTTCTGCACATTGTCTTGATCTGAATGAAACAAGAACGCATGTGTATCTGCATCTACTTCAGCAGCTACCAGACCCCTACCCTTTGCAGATCTGTACATTGTTTTCCAGATACCAGCATTTTATTTGCTTTTAATATTTGAATTCTGCTTTTCCACCAAATATAGAGCTCAAGGCTCAGAATAACAACAACATTGGAAATTGGTGACTGTTTATATCAATGTAATTATATACAAACACATACAGTAATATAAGGCAAAAACAAATTCAGCAAGCAATATTTCGATACAAACTCATTATAATTCAAAATATCCAAAATATTCACAATTTTGATCACAAGGGAGGCGGGGTTGGTCTCACTTAAGGAGACCATGGAGCAAACACTCCCTTACATATCTCAGGGGTGTTCAATATGCAAGTGAGAATGTGTAGCCATAGCCAAAGCAAAGAAGAGGAAGGAAAGCTGAGGAGGGGTTTCCTATCCATTTTTAAAAAAAAGAAAGTTATGGACCTGGCAAGGATGTGAAAGAGAACAAGGTAGTTCTGCAGAAGGGAGCTCCTGAGAACCATGAAAGATTACACTAGCAAAATTCCAAGGCGAGGCAGGAAAGGAATTGGAGCAGCCTCAGGAACTGGCTGAGTAGTCAAAGTTTGATCATGTGCCCTTGCCAATTCTAGACGGTGGTGTACTCATTGTAACTCATTGTACTCCAGACGCATCCTGCATGCCAACCAGGGAACATCAGCTGTAACTTCATGTTTGTAAATTAGATTGTCTCAAATTGTTGAATTCTGATTACACAGAAAACAGTGGCGTTCCTCAGGTTTGATATTTCAGTGCCATATGATGACTGTTTCGTATTGGAAGAAACCAGAAAATGGTGTTCAAGCAACCTGGCCACCAAATTCTGTTCCAACTTTCAGCTGAGGTTTCCTAATAATCTTCAAAGGCAGTCCCACATGTAATGCATGGCAGTAATCTAACCTAGAAGTTAGCAGAGCATAGGCTATCCCTGTACAGATGGGGTGCAGCTGGGCCACCAGCCGAAGCAGATGGAAGGCACAGGTCACCAAGGCCACCTGAGCCTCAAGCGACAGCAAAGGCTTCAGAAGTCCTCCCAAGCTATGTACCTGCTCCTTCAGAGTGTTAACCCCATCAAGAGCAGGACGCTTTCTATCCATCTGGTCTAGGGGGATGCCCACTAACAGTGCCTCAGTCTTATCTGGATTGAGTTTCAGTTTGCTGTCTCTCATCCAGCCCATTACTGAGGCAAGACAACGGTTCCACTGCCACACCTGCAGAAGCTGAAGTAGAGTTGTGCTGACAATGTACTCAAAAACTCGGGCTAACCCACTCAGCAGTTTCATGTAGATGTTGAACATCATAGGGGAAAGAATTGAACCCTGAGGATCCCCACAATTATTATTATTTATTGAATTTATATACCGCCCTATACCTTCAGGTCTCAGGGCAGTTCACAGAATAAAATCAAAATGTTAAATCACATAATCAAAATAAAAACAACCACCCCATAACTGCCCCCCCAACCCCCACATCTTAAAAGGACATAGGATGCCAAATCAACTAAAGGCCTCGTTAAAAAAGGAATGTTTTTGTATAATGAAGGCGCCAGGCAAACTTCCCTGGAGTGAGCATTCCAGTGAAGGCTCCACTAGACTGAAGAGCACTCCCTAAGCATCGCCCTCTGAAAATGACCATCCAAGTAGGACCAAAACCACTGCAAAGCAGTACCACCCAGTCCCAACTTGGTCAGCTGCTCCAGGAGGATGCCATGGTCAATGACATCAAAGGCCACTGAGAGGTTGAGGAGAATTAACAGGAACACATTTCTCCTGTCTCCCATCAAAAGTCATCATACAGGATGACTAAACCATTTTCTATGCCAAAACTGGGCCTAAACCCCCGACTGAAATGGATCTAGAAAATCACTTTCCTCCAAGAACACCTGGATCTGGTCAACAACCCTCGAAGAGAGACTGGCAACTAGTCAGTAGTTACTTAAAATTTTCAAACCCAGGAAGGATTTCTTAACAAGTAGTCTTATCACTGCCTCCTTCAAGCAAGCAGAGCACCCCCTCTCTTCAGGGCACATTCATCACCTCCCCTCCCTGCTACTTTTCATCAGTCAAGAGGGGCAAGGGTCCAGAGCACAAGTGGCTAGCCTGACTGATCCAAGCACCTTGTCCACATCTTCACGTCTTGCCAGTTGAAACTCATCCACCACAACAGGACCAGGCAGTGCTCTGGACACCCCTAGAGAGTCATCTGCTGCAACAGTGGGGTCAAAGTGCTTTGCACACCAGTTCCCACAAGCTACCATCAGTTGTGTCACTTCCTTTGGACCAGACTGTCAAAGGCCTCATACTACACAGAAAAGCTCCGCTGAACAGCATAATGAGGAAGCTATGGAGTAGGCCTGGGTGATATACCGTGATGGTGGTTAACCCACTGTACTCCAAATAAATAAAGAAATCGTTAAATACTTTACTAGAGAAGGAGATACCTACCTTTGTTCACCTAAGTGGTTTTCTGGTGGTTGTTCTTCCTAAAACAAGACATAAATAAATAAATAAATAGCGATGTAGCTTCTCACCCTCTGTATTTTGCAGTTAATAATTCAGATAGCTTGCTTTTTCTCCCCTTTGAATAGTTTTTTAAAGCACCATTTAAAATTTCTTTGGAATTCCTATGGTACATACCAAAGGCTGTACGTATGTACACACGCACGCACGCACGCACGCACACACACACATAAAACCTTATTGCTGGTAATGTGTCACTCTTTAAACATCCTCTCATTGGTATGATATAAAGAGGAGCCAGGATGAAGGAATGGGGCTATACAAACAAGGGCTGGCTTCTCCCCAAGGCCTATGGAACTAAAATTGCACAGAATTTAAGGTAAGGCTAAGAACTGCAGGTGGGGAATAGCGCTCTGAAAAGTACTGGATCTCTTCAGCTCCTTACCCTACCTGTCAAATTTGAGGATCTTTTACGTTAGGGGGTGGCTAACCTATGGCTCACCAGATGTTGCTAGTCTCCAGCTTCCGCCAGAGGGGAGCTATAGTCCAGCAACATCTGGAGGGCCAAGACCAGCCCCCCCCTGCTTTAGTTTGTAATTATTGTACCCCAGGATGGCAGATATAAAGGTTATCTCATATCCACAGAACAATCCTGCAGGGTAGATTTGGGTAGACATTTGTGTGTGGTTTTTTTTAACTGATATTTGGACCAAACAGTATCTTGGAATATTATAAATTCTTGCACAACATTGGAAATCTTAACTCATCACACTTAAATTATATGTGGAATGAAAGTTACCAATATATGAAATCTGGATGCACATATTGCATAAAGACATGCTTCACAAAATAATAGTTTCCAGTAAATAGTCTTGGGACCTAAGGCCTAAGGGCCTTTCTGGATAATCAATTTACTATGTAATAAATGCAGTCTGTTTCTCACTTGTTGTATATAGTCAGCAGCTCTTCCCTTCTGGTTTGCATCTCTGTTGCAGGGACACTGCATCTTCTAAGGACACAACTATGATTCTTTCCCAACATAGCATATTCATTGCTAGTGGTTGCTATAGTATATCAGATGCAAGACTGTCACAGGCCTCTGTTAGGATACACTTAGGACATGGATTATTTATATGAGAAAACTCAAGGTCTTGTGAATTTTTCTCATAGCGCTCTTATTTCAATGTGTTTTTTTTTTGGGGGGGGAGTTATGTGCCCTTACAATATTAAAAGGAAGAAATAATCTGCTAATTTATTATATATGATCATGATCAAGATGGTGCTCAGATGGGCAGTAGTCTGGCACCATGTTGGGCACTGCTATCAACATCTGCCCAGAGTGTTTGCAGTAAGAAACTATTAAAATCCGTAGAAGAACCAAATGGTGGAGTACAGTATTGGCCTTTTGAATACAATATTATCATGTTTCTCAATGTATTCACCTTATTCTTAACATCACATTCATGCTGAAGTGAGGGGGGTTCATCTGGAGAAATGCCTTTCTTCTGAGTGAGATTTCCAGGACTATTTCTTTCAACCAACTGAAGCAGTTCCATTTGTCGTCTAGCTTTCTTTTCTTCCCTTTGCCTTTGCATACATCTTGGATATTTTTCTGATGCTGGGATATACCTTTTGCAAGGTTTGTTTATGTTCCAGTCTGGTTTTTTCCAATTCCTTTCAATTGCCTTGCCTTGCTTCTGTTTTTGTGCACATTGTTCATATAGATTGCTGTAGCTGACAATATTCTCTTTTTCTGAAATCTTCTTTTTATCTAGATACTGTGTCTCTTTCTTGCACTTTTTGCTTCTGAAGTCTGCTTTATATTCTGCAGCAATACCTGGAGATTCACAGTCTGCTCTTCCTTTCCCAGTTTGCTTAGTGCAAATCTCAGAATTGGGGTGCACGTCAACGTTAAAAATATCTAAAAAATAATGATAGATATTTGCATTTCAAGTATTCATTTCACTGTATCCCTATTAAGTTTATTTAAACATCACTGAAATGGGAGTATCCCCTTTTCTTTGCATAGCCAAGCAACATAACAAGAAAAATACATTCAGCGTTAGTAGGTATACATTTAAAACTGAATAGGTAATTCATTGCAAAATGTAAAATATACAAACAATTCTGTTGATTGTCTGCTGTGATAAGGAATATAAAATAAATTTACATATATACATATATATGTGTGTGTTTGTAATTATTGGAATCAACTAACGGAGCATTTTAATGAACTATTTATATAAATTAAAATCTAGTATTAATGAGAAAAACACAAGTGTATATGTATAATATCTGTACTTATATTTCCTTTTCAATACAAAAATGAAGGGGAGGAAATGAAACATTAAAGGTGCAAACCTAAACAAACTTAAATCCCATTGAACTCGGATGTACTTCCAAGTAGATATCCATAGGAAGTCCAGTGTTGGTGATTATAAATTGTGTTGCTGTCCTAGCTTCCCAATGCTGTGCGCTGCTGCCAGTTATTGAGAGGGGAGAGGCATGTTGTGGGTGTAGAGCAATAAGCTTCCCCAACAACTGGTATTCAGAGGCATGCTCTATAATCAGGGCTATATTAAACTCTGTTATTAAAATCTATTATCAATATTCTTTCCTTACATGCTGTAGTCCTACTCCTAAAAGCTACTTATAACTCCTTTGTAATCTTGCTCCATACATCCCCAAGCTGTACTAATTTCAAGAATGGGTGATAACTATGAATGCCCTAATTTCTTAAATACTGTATGTAAATCTTCCAATAAATATCATCAACAGTATCAAAGTGAACTTGGCTCGTCCTCAGTTGTTATTCTTAAACTGGCAGAGAAAAAATTATTAGCATCTGATTTTCTCTTACACTTAACAGCACACTATAGATTTAATGCTAATCTCATTTCATCAAGAATGTCTGAAGTAGTCCCTCATTAATGAGCAAGAATATGGGATTCCCCCCCATCTAAACTTACTGTTTTACTAGTATAAATGGTAAGACCAGCAATAGATAAATTAATGGAAGATGTAATTAACCTGTGTACCTGTCTGAACAGCAGTGTCTTTCCGAGGAGAGAGAATAGTTTTGACATCCTGATTCATTAGACTGCTGTTCTCTCCAGAACAGTGATCATTATTATCACGAGTATCAAAAAAGCCATTCAGGTCAGTACAGTAACTTTCACATGGTACATCACCTAAAGGGAAAGAAAAAATATATGTATTCAAATACTGCTAACCACTCAAAAGTTAATGTTTCAAATAAACAGATCAGTTCATAATTCACAAGGTCTGAATGTGTACATTACTAACAGGGACTGCTAAATACAGGGGTTGTGAATTATAATCAAAATAGTTAATAAGGAACTATAGATTAGTCAGGATGGGCAGAGATCCTATATAGAGTCAGTCTGAAATTTCATCATGAAAGTTCGGGAGATAAAAAAGGCCACCAAGAGATGCAAATTCCCCCATCCAAAAATTAACCTTCGATAAACTTTTCCTGTGTTTTTTCATGGCTTTTTGGAGCAGTATGTTTCCCTTTTCTATGGTTCTTTCAATGCTTTTGCAAAACAAACAAAACTCAGGACTTCTGGGTCTTTACAGTGAGAGCCCAACCAGCCAGATAGCGACATAATGGCACCATATAGCCAAAATTGAGGAGAAACAGAGGGCTCTAATCGCTCTCACTGTGAAAGGGTGGAGATGGGAGGAAAGTGAATGTACCCTCATGGGCAGAAAAATTGGGCCAAAAGTTCCCAACATCTTCCCTGTCCTCTTCACATCCCTCCTGAGAAAACTGCTAAAGAGTGGAGGCAGACATTTCAGGAGGTGTGAAAGTGTTTGTGAAATTCGCCCTTCTGTTTTGGCTCTCACTGAACCAGTCTGAGGATACGTTAAATATCTCTCTGTCAGGTTATATATATATATATATATATATATATATCCCAAGATAATTTGAAAGGGAAACGTGTACTTCAGAATTTCTAAGTGCCTGAATTTTTTTTCCAATTTCATTCAATAAACTCTATAACCACACTTCAAGAATGAAATAACCACCATCAATGTGCATGGCATTTTACAGGCTGAAAAAAGTTCCCCACTGCATGGAAACTAGGGGGGTTGTGCCAAAAGCTTTATAGAAAGATGGGTCTTTGAAAATCTTCTATCATCTAGCATCATGAAAGGAACAATTCTGATTTGGGAGGCATTCTCAAGGAGCAACAAATCAACTCTGTAAAACCCGCACCATTTAAACCCGATACTTACCACCACCAATATTCTTCTGCAGTTTGGAAATATCATGCCCCTTCTGAGCCAAATCTTTCATGCGCTGTTCCTGTTTTAACCTCTGCGCCAGCTCTTGAGCTCTTTGCATTGTCTGGTATAGCTCATTTGTTTTAACGGTCATTATCTCCTAAATGATAAAGGAAATAGACATATAAGAACATTTAGGAAGGAACCAAGATAGAATCTTGAACTACACACCTCTATGACTTGCATATTATGTGAGCTCTTTAAAAATAGGAATGTGAACTATATACTGAGAAATGGGGAAAGTAGATTTTACTTGTAACCATACCTAGCAACAACTAAGGTGGCTTGGTTTCTCAGCATGTGAGGGCTGAGCTGTGGGCAGCAGTCTGAGGTGAGGTGACCCAGAATCCACAGGACAAGCCTGTAGTTGGGAATGAAGATCAAGTCAGCACCAAAGGAAAAGCCAAGAGGCTGGATTACGGAGCAAGCCAGAAGTTAAGACTGATTAAAGGTTATAGGAACAAACCAGAGCTTGGGAGGACCTTGTTGCTCAAGCAAGGTGCAATGGGAACAGAAAGCCCTTATTCTCCTTCCTGTCCAGGAGAATTCAATAGCCAGCCTGGATGAACAGGGTCTGCCAAGGACCTGAAGATATTAAACCTACCTCTTTTTGCTTTTGTTTGAGCAGATCATCTTCAAACTGCTTCTTCATCAGTTCCTGCTCTTTTGCAAGTCGGCGCTCTTCTTCTTGTTCTTCTTGTTTTCTTTGTTCCTCTTCAAGTTGTTTTTTCTTCCGCTTTTCCTCCACTTGAGCCATTATGGCTTTCTAGCAAAATCAAATTGTTGATAAAACACTCTTAGGAGTTAGGGATCAAATGTCATTTAGGGGGGGGGACCCTGTAAATGTTATACTTTTTTGGAATTATTTCCTAATATATATATTTCTATCTGTTTTCTTATTGTATCATTACCATAAGGTTTGTTTTTTTAATTCCTACATCTGGATTATGACTAAAAGTACTATGTTTATCTAGGACTAGGGGCTTTTAAAATATAACATAGCAAGATATCCCAATCTTTCAGCTCCAAAAGTCAGAGAAACATTTTCAAACCTATATTGTAGTGTTTTGACATGTGGCTAAATAGAAGGTTTAAGGGTAACACAGGAAAAAGATATCCTTGT
The DNA here is from genome assembly GCF_963506605.1 of Zootoca vivipara. Taxonomy (NCBI): domain Eukaryota; kingdom Metazoa; phylum Chordata; class Lepidosauria; order Squamata; family Lacertidae; genus Zootoca; species Zootoca vivipara. The sequence continues at coordinate 43,210,376 of NC_083277.1, forward strand.
CTTATTTTCAGATATGAGAGGCATTTTGAAATGGATGAATTTTCAAACTTAGCAAGCTATATATTTCAATATTATTGTGTATTTTACACTATGTTGTAACTTGTTCTGCACCTTGGAATGAATGGTAGGATAGAAATGCTATAAAGAAATAAATAAAACAATGTTTCAAATATTGAAAGTGATTTCTTCTAAGAAAAATGAAAATTCCATTCAACTAGTTTAATTCCCTTTGCTGTTCTTTTCTTTAATATGGCAAGTGTTTTTAATTATTTTTAATGTTTTGCTGGTTGATTGTTTAAGAAGTTTTTTTTAATGATAGCCACCTCAAGCTTTTGTTTCTAAAAATTAACTTAACGGCAATAATACTAAACTCACCACCAGAGTTGTTTAATCAGATTTGTTTAAGAGAAAAGAAGCTGTCTGTCATGGTCCTGACTACAATCTAAGCCCAACTACATCATTACACTTCCTCTCATTGCTTGTTCAGTTTATGTTTTTGCTCAAGTTTTAATGTTTTCTTCTACTTAGAAAAAACAGGAAATTAAACACACACAAAACCCTACATTAGAAGTTCGTGATCTACCTGATGTTCTAATTCTTTTTGCCGTCTCCTTCCTCTCTCCTCAATTTGAGCAGGGTCCAGGAGGGCAGTCATTGAGCGAAGGAAACTGTCGACAGAGAAGCATTTAGAGACACAAACATCGTAATTGAAGTAAATACATTGCCACACAACATCCTAGTCTCCACAGCAGTGCATGATTCCAGGGGTCCAGGCTCTTACTCAGTCTGTGCTTCCTTCTGGACAATGAGGCACAGTGGAGACTGTGGTGTCTTTATGATATCTGTTTTAATTACACATATGTAGAATGTGAGCCCAGATGAAGAGAGTGCAAAGCATTCACAGCCCAAGAGGGCACTGTTCCTTCTATTGCTGTAGCCTGATTGCAAGAGACCATGCACATTGTGTCTGCTCCCTCTGCAGCATAAAACAGATAGCTCACCTCATGCTATGTGCTCCCAAACTAACCCTTTCCCCCTCTTTGCTTACCTCATTTCCCACTGCAATTCTGCCCCTCTCTCCTGAAACACTGGTCTTTTGTCTCTGCTAACTATGTTTCACCTCAAGGAGGGCTTTCCCCATTTTCTGTCCTGCCCAGAGAGTTAATGAGCTAATGACTGGCCATCATTGGTCCATGTGCCTCCAATGACTCACACTCAGCTAGCTCTCCCAAGATGGCCTGGATCATTAGCATAAGCTGAATCTAGGGGTTTCCGTGTCTGGCAAAGTTTAGTCAAACCTAGAATTAATTCTAATTTATACTAAATCCATAGGTAACTTGCACCCACAAACTCTGGCACCTAGAACCTATAACAGCATCAACACATTGTACAGTGTAAAAACCCACCCAGAACATTTCTGCACATCTGTTATTACAGTGACACTATTGAATGTAAATTTTTATTTATTGACTTAATGAAATAAAACTCCCCTGAAGAAAATTATTCTAGAGTTTAGCATGTAAATAGAGAATGCTAACTAAAACCAAAACAAATGTACTGATAATTTCCAAAGAGCAAACAGCATTATAATTTATTATACTAATGAAATGTTGGCAGCAATTTGGAAAACTCAAGGGGGGCATTCACCTGGCTTTCTGATTTGGCTCTGAAATGTTTCCAATTGCCTTTCCTGAAATCTCCACTTCTGAAGGCATGAGATGACATGCAGATGTAGGTGTAAAAGCAGTCTGGTGCTGGGGTTCAGGTGAAAGTTGAAAAATTTCAGGCTGCTTTTTGTATGTTGTATTTAAAGGGTATTGTGAAAATGAATTAGCGTGATTCCTGAAAGAATCAAAATGCATTGTCCACTTGTCATGCTCTTCACCCTAAATAAATTTGAAGGAAAAATATATATCATTTTAATGCACATCTCAAGTTTTCTGCTACAAGGCTCTCAAAGCAAAAAGCAGTATGAATTACATACCGTAAAAGTATGTGTGTAGAATTATTGTTACTATTTTAAAGGGACTATCTAAAATATGGGAAACCAGCTTAAGTTAAGACAGTGTGAAGTACTCCCATCTGAGCTGACCAAATCTGAGGGAAAACGAACCTTTGACTTACATCACCCTTTTTGACAGTATATGTTCTTCCATGTTGCCAGGTCACCTGACCGAGCTGGTGTTCAGCTCCAGTGTGAGTCCCCCTTTCTGCTCCTCCCCCAGAATGCCCATTTTCCAGGTCTTACACCATCTTAAATTCCACCAGACTCAGATCAGCTGGCTGGGTCCCATCTGAGCCAGGACAGGGAACTTGCAGTGGCATAGCTCAGGTGAGCAGGAGCCAGTTGGCTAAGCCACTAATCTGCCATATCCTAACTCACTCCTCCCAGCAGAGCTAGGATAAGGTTTATGCCCTAAACAGTAAGATACTGAATGCTTAGAAGCAAATCCCACAGAGATTAATAGGGTTATGAGTAGGGTTATGAATACTCAACACTATTTAGCATTGCCCTTGTGCTCTCCCAGTGTAATTTCTAAAAACATTTCTAAAAACTTGCTGAGCATTGGGCTGCAAGTTACTTGGCCCTAGGTCCCTTTCTGTTCAGTAGGACTTTAAAATGTGCATAGTTTTGCACTCACAGCATACACCAGGCACAGGCAAACTCCGGCCCTCCAGATGTTTGGGACTACAATTCCCATCATCCCTACCTAATAATCCCTACCTAACAGGACCAGTGGTCAGGAATGATGGGAATTGTAGTCCCAAACATCTGGAGGGCCGGAGTTTGCCTGTGCCTGGCATACACAATCATCCAACAGCATATTTCTCCAGCTGTTTGCAGAGACATAAACCATTTCTCACTTCAAATTATTACTCTTCACAGACCACAGCTACCTTGGATAAATTACACTTTTCTTCAAGTTTTCGTAGTCTGTCAGCTTCTTTTTGTTTATCAAGTTCTTCAAGCCACTTCCTCTGCTGCTCACGTTTTACAGCACTAAAAGGATGCTCTACTGGTGTCGCTTCCTAAAAGAAAAAGCCAACAGCTTTTACTTCCATTTACTCTCAGATTAATCCATTTGATTAATATTTAGGCTTTACACTATAAAAGTGGGACACTCTGTACAGGTATGTACATGCATGTGTTTGGATAATCAGAGCAACTAGTTTAAAACTGGATCTTGATCACATCATTACCACGCAATTGTTAACAGCTGTATTAGTTCTGCTATTGGCACTATTTATAGTGCATATGGGGGCCCCAACACTAGAGGGAGACCAGATTTCTATGGGCTGTAGTTACTGGATGCACATCACATGTGATTCTGGCCTTAAGAAACAGCTAAAATCCATGAGCAATTTCCTGGCTCACAACAAATTTTAAAAGTAGTATTTGGTTAGTGTGTTATCTTATTTTCTGGAAATGCAGACAAAGTAAAGGGAACACAGTTGTCCCATGACAATTTCCTTATAAAAGTTAAGGCACGCTTGTTTTATAAAATGGATCCCAGCATAACATTTCATGTCTAGAATAAATGACATCTTTCTTAAATATACTTTTGAGTAAAATAATACTAGTGCTGTCTTGATAGTTATTAAAATGAAGTCAACTTCAACCTCCACACATCTAACATTCTACCACACTGGAGAGATTACATTTCCCAATTTAGAATAGCCTATGACAAAAGGATGGCAGGCAACTCCTCAAGAGTCTGATCTGACATGTGGGATTCTACTTCCAATCCTAAGAAGGTTAAATAATTCTACCAGTGTCCTAATGCTACTTAAGACACCTCTGAATGATGCCTACTCAACCTACTCAATCTAGCTCATGCCTATTCAACCAAGCTCATGAAAGCCACATTCCAAAAGCAGAGAAATGCACTGTCCATAGTTTAAGGTTTAAAAATGTGAAACACTGCATGCAAATAAATTCTTACCCCTAACACAAATGCTGTTCGAATAGCAGCTGGTAAATCAGGAGAACTGAAACTAGAAAACTGTCCAGTTTGGCCACTTGAAACACTGGGTGAAGTTTCACTAGCCTCAGTGGTCAAAGTTCTACAAATGTGGGTATCTTCCGTTGCAGCACTGAAGTCATCTGAAAATGCCATCTACAAACAAAGTATCTTGGTGACTTCAAATGAACTGCTTTTTTCCGTTGGTGTTAAAATGCAAACATGTTTCATGCAATTATATATTATGCAATTTTGTCCAGTTTAAAAATACACACACACCCATCACCACCACCACTGTGCATTAGGCATTTAGAAACAATTAATTCTAAATGCCTTTGTGAGAAAACTTCATAAAGGGAGAGAAATTTCTTTAAGATGGGCCTGCAAATATATTTGCGATAGGACATGGAACCTCCAAATTATTTGCCTATTCTCTAAAGATGTATCAGTGTGTACACCTAAACACAAAAAGGCAGGCATATATTTTAGATATAAGCAACATTTATTGCATTGAACAAAATGGTTTGTTTATTTCTACCTGAGTCATTTGCCCCTTGTTGAAGCTACAGCTTACTGTATCCATTTTCTGCCTCAGGTGATATTTGGACTCTGTTTCCAAAGTTTCTTTCAGTTTCTTCTTGAAAGCTATCTGTTCATCTTTAAATGAGAGAAATAATCATTGTAATGCCTCATTGGCTCATTCTGGATGTCACAATATCCACTGTGACAGTGGATCTGGCAGTAATAAGCCTGGGCCAGGATCAGTCCTCCCTCTCTGTCATGGCGGCAGAGAGATTGAAAGCTTTTGTTTCTGTTTTTTAGTTTGTTTTGTTTTTTACTAATTGCAATGTAGCTTTATGTGCTGCTGGTTCTAAACAAACCAGTTAAGATTAACCAGTTTGTTAGGTTTGGATGACATGACAAGCTACAATTAATCAAAAGCAGAAAGAAAAGTTTCCAAGCTCCTTGCAGGTGCACCAGGGGAGGGGAGGGGAGGGGCAGTGCATAAATGCATGCCTCACCTAGGCTCATTCCTGTCATGCTAAATCATGGTTTATCACAATGTGCAAACACAGCCACTAAATACAAATAACCACATTGCCAAAAGCAGAAATACGAAGCTTTAAAAAAATACAGAGTGGTAACCAAATGTGACCATCTAAAAACGGGGGGGGGGGGAATGCATCAGCAGAACAGAGAGGGATGAAATTTTCAATTATCTCCTCTTCCTTCCTGGAGTATCTTATCCCCCTCCCCTCAAAAAATAATCCGTTCTGTGGGTCCCAACCCTCTAGAGGAGATTTAAAGGGGGGCACAGGCTGCTGGGGGAACCCATATCTTAGAAGCAATCAATAAGAATGACTGCCTGGAAAATACACCAATATGTATTTCATCCCCCCCCCCCCGTTAATACTTAGAACCACTCTGCAGAGGTCAATATATTTATCTCCATCTTACATATGGAGAACAATGAAGAGTCTACCCATAACCAGAGAAGAAACCAAAAAACACCACTACCCTATAAAGCTTGGCTTGCAAATTGATCATATTCCACCCCCTTGTATAGAGTTAACTACAGCAATAATATCTATTTGTAAAATGAGGTGGCTGTTTAACCATTAATTGTACACTATAGAAATGCAGTTAATTACACTGTACCTAGTTCCTTCTTCCACTGAGACTTCTTCGCATCTAATAAGGTTTTGTCCCTTTCTCTTTCTCCCAAAGCACTAAATATATCAGCTGGTTTCCACGAATTCCTGCTGAAGAAAATCAAAAGAGGTTTTAAAGCTCAGTTATTAAAGTAACTGCTAATCATATTGGGTTGACTCTAGATTTTGTTCTCCAGCTGGAAGTGGGGATGAGGCTACTTTTACGGATTCTCCCCACCAGCCCCAGCCAGCCTAGCAGTACGTAGCACCACCTCCCACCCTGTTCCAGGATGTTGAGAAGAGGGGAAATGGTTAAAGTTAGTTCCCCCGTAGAATCTCTCCACTGCATAAAAAGCCCTCCTGGAAGGTGAAGTCTGAATCCAACCCTTTGAGAATGATAGAATCAGAGCTGGTAGACTCCAGACAGGTTCACGTTGATATAATCACTTCCAACTTGGTACAGGGTATATCAAATATCGCCCAACCTTCCTCAGTAGATTTGGGGAGGAGATGGGAGAAATTCCCATTGCACTAGTGGGCATCCTTGCACTGGCTTCTGTTAGCACGAGTTAGATGACAAAGCCCCGTACGTTTTCATGCAAGTATTCCTATATCATTCCATAGGGCTGGGTGCTATATACCGTATTGGCCCGAATATAAACTGCACCTTTAAAATTGGAGGGGGGGAAATGAAAAAAGAAAAAATACCTGAATATAAGCCGCTCCATTTTTCACTGCTCCTGGCTGCATAGAGGGTAGCAGCGCTGCATTGCCGGCGGCCTTTCCCCTTCCTCACTCTCTCCCTTCCCGGCCTTGGGGGAGAGAACAGGGGAGTATGCGTGGGCCGGGCGCCACTTCAGTGTGCTGTTGGCCTCACACTCCTGGCTGCATACCATAAAGTTGTGAATATAAGCTGCACTTAAACTTTTCACGGTCAGAATTTGGGGGGAAAGTGGGGCTTATATTCAGGCCAATACGGTATTATGCTGTGTCAAAGGGTTTATCCACTGTACATCATGAAGCATTCTTTTTCAAAGCATTCATATTATTAATTTTTTAAAAATAATCTGAATGTGAGTTTAAAAGACCTACATACGCGATAGCTTTCTGTTCAGCCTGCTTGGATATTCCTTGGTTTTTGTTTGAAATGAAGCTATGTTCACTTGGAACAGATGGAACTTCACCAGCCTTTTGGAGTAATCCCATTATGTTTTCTTCTGTGGTCTGATCAGCAGGAATGTTGCTATCTGCACTGCTTGTTACTGGAAAAGAAAAAGTACCATTGAAAATTAATGCTGCGGTAGATTTTGTCCTTATTTCCTTTCCTATGTCCAACCCTTTCAGAAACCATTAAAAGTCAGCTAAATTACATTTCGGGTTACATCCAATGTTGCTGTTTTTACTTAAGAGATATATCCCTAAATCCCTTTTCTGGTGAAACTGTGATGCCAGGACTTCTAACCATATTTACTTGTAAATGAAACACTTGTGCATTAATGTGTTTTTGGAATATTCAGCATACTTATGCCTGTGAACCAACTCAGTTACTTTTTAAACTCTAAATTTAAATGGAAAAATTCAAGTACATTTCATTGCCATCTACAGTGGTGCCTCGCTAGACGAATTTAATTCATTCCACGGGTCTTTTCTTATAACGAAAAATTCGTCTAGCGAATCCCATAGGAATGCATTGAATTTTTTTTTTTGCCCATAGGAATGCATTAATTGAATTTCAATGCATTCCTATGGGAAACCGTGATTCGCTAGACGAATTTTTCATAAAACGAATTCGTCTAGCGAGGCAACCTCTGCTCGAAAAATCCTTTCGTTAAGCGGAAATTTCGCTAAGCAGGGCATTCGTTAAGCGAGGCACCACTGTATTGTGAATGGCACATAAAAACAGAAGCAGGGAGCTGATCCTTCCCATTTAATGATGATGTAGATTATTGCAGGAAAGCCTTAAAAATATGGACCAGCTCTGAAGTTGAAAGCAGGCACAAATATAAACTAGATACTATTTTCATCACAAGTGTAAAGTACCATTAAGTCCTATGAGTGGCCAGTTGCAAACCTAGAGCCACTTACTTGGGAATAAGTCCCACTTAACACATTAATACAACTGATTAGACAGTAATTTGACTGTATTGTAAGAATGCATTTTCAGACCTTTCTCCAACCTAGCAAAGTTTTGTGTCAGTCAGCATCCGGTAAGGTAGGAAGCACGAGGTATATTAGTTGGTACTGAGAACTTTCATGATTTAACTTGGTTGGGAAAGACCTATGTTATAGCAATTAGAGATTCACAGAAATAAGAGCAATATTTTTAAATGTTTACACCAAAATGAATCCAGATAAATGCAAGTAACTTCTGAAAACCAGTCTCTACTATATTGTGAATAAATACAGTACAAATTAGATAATACAGTATTCCATATCAGACCTTTAGGAGGACATCACAAGAAGAATCAAACTGCATTAAGATCTAAATTTAAATGAACCACGACTTCTTTCCTAAGCCCAAACAATGGACCATATATTTCTCTAAGTAAATAATATGGCCATGAGAACCAATGAAAAGCCATTCAACAATAAAATAATTTTCCAGTTTTTGATCCAACAGTGGTTTATTTGATCATTTTATTTTGATGTAAGCATCTCATTACTTTCCAAGCATCAGGCTTATTTTAAAGTAATCAGAAAATAATTTGGTTCTGTATAGAAAATAAATATCTTACTTCTTTTTTCCTTCTTTTCATCCTGAAGCTGAGAGGTTCCTGCAGTTGCTTCTTTTACAGCCATCAAAATCTGTTCAAGCTGCTGTTGTGTTAAACATACCAAATTGTCCCTTAGCTCCTCGATGGAAACAGGATGTTTTTTGAGCTTCTTGTTTGATTCCGGAGGTTTCTTAATTGAAATTCTGGTGTTACCTGGCTTTGCAGTTGTGTTGTCTTTTTGAATGATAAAGGTGTTGTCTTTATTGCAAGGTTCTTTGGATGAATCCTTAGTAGATATCAAAGTTTCACTATTTTTCCCATCTTTTGTCAGGGACAGTCTTGATCCCACTTTCTGTTTCGTAAAACATTCACTCTTTTCACAGGAAGTGTGCAATGATTTCAGAATATGCCCATTCTGTTTTGTTCTCAATGTATGTTTAAATGTTTTGTTTTTATTACACATCTGCTAAGACAACAATAATGAGCTTATTAGAATACCCTCCAAAAACTGAAACTGCTTTCCTAAGCCATGCTGATGAAATGGTTTTTAGTTGTTCCAGCCAAGGAAGTAGGTCTGCTCTTGAAAAATTAATTTTACAATTACAGCCTATTTCAAAGGAGGATGTACTGGAGAAACACAAGAGGTTCAAGCAGAAATTTCTTTAATCTGTTTTTCTCATCTCAATACTAAAACAAATGCTAGCATGTGAACTAATTTAAAGGCCATTTGACCAGAGTCCAATGAAACTTACAAGTAATTCTGCATGCCCAAGAGGGCTTTAAATTGGGGGTTTTCAAAAAGCCATCCAATTCACGCAACTGGAGAGGCTGTCAAAAGCAGCTTGTGATATGACAGTGGAAACTGACTTTACATAGGGAATGCAGAATCAGCTTACACAAAAGAAAAAGTACACTTTTAAGAAAACTTACCTTTACACTTGGTTTGGATTTACTCACTGTGAAAGAAAAATACATAAGAATGAGAACAAGGTCTAGGGCAATGTCAGCTTATAACAGGGGATATGATATCAGCTGGAAAAAATATCAGTGGCAGTGTGGCTAAACCCCTTATGTACAAAGAGAACAAGCACTAGATCAGGCATGTCAAACCTGCAGCCCTCCAGATGTTTTGGACTACAATTCCCATCTTCCCCAACCACTGGTCCTGCTAGCTAGGGATCATGGGAGTTGTAGGCCAAAACATCTGGAGGGCCGCAGGTTTGACATGCCTGCACTAGATGAAGTGCTCCTCCATTACTCATTTGACCCCTCTTCCTCTTCCTTTTGTGCTCTAACTTAAGCATTAAATTACATTAAACCAGAGTCCCAGTCATATCCGAGCCAGAGAAATCTAGCTTGATGCCAGCTAACAAACCAGGAAAATAAGCCAGAATTGGTTAACTCAGGAGTTTATTCTCAAGTAACTATGAAGGACCGTAGTCTTAACACTTTTGTAAAATCCCTGTACACCCAAATTAATTATTACTTTATTATATTTGTCTCTCATTTTTTTAAAAAATCACAAAGCAACCTACATTTTTTTTAAAAAAATCCAAATACTGGTGAATACAGTGGTACCTCTACTTACGAATTCAATGCGTTCCAAACGCACATTTGTAAGTAGAAAAAATTTGTAAGTCGAATCCCATAGGAATGCACTGGGAGAAAAAATTCGTAAGTCGAAGCAACCCTATCTAAAAATTCGTAAGTAGAAAAAATCCTATCTAAACCGCATCCAAGATGGCAGACGGAGCTCCATTCATAAGTAGAAACATTCGTAGAGTTATTCGTAAGTAGAGGTACCACTGTATTGCCACAGCAGGCACTGCAATCTTGCAATGGTTTTACTTCACCCCCCCCCCCCAAGGCGCACTCCTCCATTGTCTCCTGAGACAAACGGATGCCAACAATAATACTAGGTGTGGCTGTTAGTCTGCCTAGGCCAGAGTTGTCCACTCTTCACAGGCACTGCTCTTCAGTTTCAGGCATAAAGCCTGCTATACAATTCTTTTAACTGGAAATGCTAGGGATTTTACCTGGGAGCTTCTGCACACAAAGCACATACTCTACCATTGAACTATACTCACTTCCTGAGAACTGCACCTGTTGTGTTCTGTGAATTATGGCCAGTGTCTTCACAATGCCTATGTGCTGGTGTAATCAAACCATAGTAGTTTGTGGTTCGAATAGAACATATCTCACACATGTATTTAAAAGTCTGTGAGGAAACTCATTTTGTCTATACAAAGACTGTAATAAAGCTTAATATTGACTATTATACATAGAAGTAATCATACCACAAGGCGCCACTATCAGTCTAGGTTTTCCATCCAGTATTTCAGTTTCAAGCTTTAAACCATCCCTGTAATATAAAAGAAAGTAAAACATGTCAATAATTGCAATTTTGATGGGGAAAGAAAGATAATAATTTTTAAACAGTAATCATGAACCAATGACACCCATTTCCAATTTAAATATTGTCACAACAGTAAAGATATAAATTAAACTAAACATTGAAGGGACCCAGGTGGCGCTGTGGGTTAAACCACAGAGTCTAGGGCTTGCTGATCAGAAGGTCGGCAGTTCGAATCCCTGTGACGGGGTGAGCTCCCGTTGCTCGGTCCCAGCTCCTGTCAACCTAGCAGTTCGAAAACACATCAAAGTGCAAGTAGATAAATAGGGACCGCTCCGGCGGGAAGGTAAACGGCGTTTCCGTGCACTGCTCTGGTTCGCCAGAAGCAGCTTTGTCATGCTGGCCACATGACCCGGAAGCTGTCTGTGGACAAACGCCGGCTCCCTCGGCCTATAGAGCGAGATGAGCGCCGCAACCCCAGAGTCGGACACGACTGGACCTGATGGTCAGGTGCCCCTTTACTTTTATGAAACTAAACATTGCCATCAAATGAAACACTGCCATTAAAGAGGAGAACAGGACACCCCCCCCTCCAACACAGCACCACCTTCTGAGACTACTGCAGCCACTGTAATGTCATGCATTATAAGGATATAGGGTGTATCCCCACTTGCAATTCACAAAAACTGGAATTCAGAGGCAAGTTGCCTCCTACAGTGGAGGTAAAATACCGCCATCCATTGGCAGCTTTATCTTCCGTTAATTTGTCTAATCCCCTTTTAAAAAGCCATCCGACCTGGTGGCCATAACTACATCTTGTGGGAGTGCACATATGTGCAGAAACCTCCTAGCTGGTTTTTTACAGCAAATGAGTAGTAAACCATGTCACCAAAATTTATCGGAAGGTCTTTAGAGGGGAGCGCTTTCTACGACGCGCGCCCGTGTGTGTGTGTGTAAGGTGTGTGAGAGAGAATCGCGTGTGCAGGGGGAGTTGGAAGGCAACCCGGACACGAAGCAGGAGATCTTGAAGCTCCTCCAGCACCCATCCTTTGTCCAGGTGTGCACAGATTGTGACACGCAGTAACTGGCGGCGGAATAACCTCGTCGGTTATTTCGTGGGTGGGGAGGGTTCAGGTTCTGAGGTCCGGGGATTGTGCCTCGTGGCCCCCTCGAGAGGTCCAAAAGGAAGCCCCTCTCCGTGGTGACCACAATGAGGGAGCCACGTACATAACACACGCGACTGCCACCCACCCACCCACCCACCGATCCAGCGCAGGGAGAAGAGGACTCTTCTTACCCGAGATTCATGGCTCCTTCCTCCACTCTGTACTGCAGGCACAGAAACCCAGGAGCGACTCAGCAGCAGGGCGGCAGGAGGAGGAGGAAGCACACAGAGCAGCCCCTCGGGGATGCTGAGCCTGGGCTGATCCCTGCTTAATGTGTGTACGTCGGTTGCTGCTACCGCACAATGAGAGGGGAGCTGATAGGGCCAGGGCCGCTGCGGACTTCTCGCCAATGAGCTGTGCTCACACTCAGCGGGTCGAGCTGCCTGGCTGCGAGGCATTGTGGGAGTTGGAGTCCGGCCGAATCTTGAAGGCTTCCCCTCCCCTCCTCCCCCTCCTTCCAGTCCGCTTTCCCTCCCGCTCTCGAGTGGCGCGCGCGACGCTGTTGGCGCGTCGAAGGGGAGGCGGAGAGCAAGAAGCCGTTAGGAGGCGCGCGTCCCCAGCCCCCCACCTCGTTGACGGGGCCGAACGTTCCTCCCAAAGGTGACCTGGCACCATTTCGCCCCTCTTGGCGAGTCATGCTCCTGAGGGTTGCTTGCGACCAGTCTCTACTTCAGATGCATATCAATAAATCACGACAGATCACGTCTCTTCTGGTTCTAGGCAACGTCTTGAAAATGTTTAGTTGCCAGTGGTGCCGAGGACTGAAATAATAGAATCAGGAACGAAGCCTAACTTGACACAAAAAATTACTACAGTACTACTACTGTACTATCAAGACTGTCATGGCTGTATTGGGCACTTGTGTGCATGTTAAACCGCACAGCTTGTCTGATAAAATAAATCGGCAACATCAAATATCGGTTGTCACCCCTAAATGTCGTCCCCCCACCCCTTATATCACTACTTGTAATTCAAAATGCATTGTGCAAGTAGCACCTTTTATAAAATACGTTTAGAAAAGATGCAAAATGCTCTTTCTACAAGTGTACTCCCATGTTCCCACAAACAAGTAATTGGGACTGCTGAAAGAGGCTATGGGACATTTGAGCAAAGGTATATGTGGAAATTATGCAGAAAACAAAATAGCAATTTATTAAAAATAATAATATATAGAAATGGTTAGTTGATTCTGTAAATTGGCAAAAATAAACAAACCCTGCTACACATTCAGAGGTTTGAACAGTATCCAGAGCTGCAGCAATGCTTACTTTTTTCGTCACAGTATTGTATCTTAGTTCTCAACCACCAGCAGCTCTGCTATGAAACCAGGTGCTTCCTTCCATAAGTAAGCATTATATCAGGGTCCATCAGAGGAAGGAAGAGAAAGGATACAGGCCCACCATACTCTAGCCAGGCTTCTCTCACCATCAACTGTCACCTGGCAGCCCTACAGGGTGCTGTATCAGAGTATGGAAGAGAAGGAAATGGGTGCTAGCAGCTCTTGTTTAAAATTTATTGGTTGTTTTAAAACCAAGGCAATTCAAAGCAAGTTGCAATACATAAACACACATTAAAACCAGCTTCAAAGAAAAACATAGAAAAACCTAACAATCCTGTTCGTAAAAGGCACAATTAAAACAAGATGGTCTCTGGCCTCAGCAGCCTCAGCTTTTGCAGCTGGAGTCACTCCATAGCTGCCAAGTTATCCCTTTTTTTAAGGGATTTTCCCTTATGCTGAATAGGCTTCCTCGCGAGAAAAGGGAAAACTTGGCAGCTATGAGTCAGTCAGGGACCTACCCTTTCAGACCAGGTGGGAAAAGGCCTGCAAGGCAGGGAGCAGGTCTTCCAGGACTCTAAACAGATTTTTGAGGCAGATTGACTTTTCTTTAGATCCAAGCTGCAAGGGAGCTCCAAAGAGAGGAGAGGAGGACTATGGCTGAGAACAAAAGAGACAAGTCCCTTGGCGACTGAAGTAAAAACAGTTAATGAGACCCTTGAGGGATGTGTTTGCAAGCCAAGGAGCAGCTTCGTAGCCTTGTGTGCTGCTCCCTCTGTGAGTTCCAACAGTTGCTTGCAAGGCTTGGAGTTGGATGTGTCTCCAAATCCATCTGATCCAAATAAAATTCTGGGAACAAATGCATTAGAAATACACCAAAAAGAGGTGACAATTTCCAGATGCCTGCTGATACTTCAATTAGTAGTCTACAATCGTAATGTCCTGCTTTCCTAGAATCATCTTCTTCCATTACTTTTTGTTTGCTGTTATGTATTGGTGTATATAGTTTTCAGTCAGGTCCTCGTCAGTTTTTTTAGGAGGGAACTTTAGGAGGGAGCTTTGAATTATGTTTGATACCTTGTTTGAGCCAGCCTTTATAAAAGCAGGCCAGCTCAGCAGTGGAGTTCTGTTCTGTTCTAGCCTTCAAATAAAGAGCTGCTTTCGAGAATCGCTGTGTTGTCTACCCACTATTTAATACTGGTGATGAAGGTGGGATGGATGAACATCAGAGCACAGCCAGATTCGGACGCTCCCCGAGCGAAAACACTGAGCTGAATCATCAATTCAGAGCTGACCGTTCTGGCTAGAGCACTGTGTTCCATCCATGGCCCTCCACGTCGGCATCGGAACCATGGCTTCATTCGCACCTCTACCACCGATTGCACCAGCCTCTGAATCTTGGGACGCCTACCTCACTCGGTTCGCCTGCTACCTCCAAGCCAATGAGCTGACAGTGGTGTCCGCGGAACGGAAGCGGGGCCTTTTCCTCTGTCTTTGCAGCTCCGAGGTCTTCAAGACAGCCCAGGCCTTGGTCGCGCCTCTAGCCGTTGAGGCAACACCGTGGGACATGCTCAAAGAGAAGCTCCGTGACCACTACGCGCCCAAGCCGTCCAAAATTGCTGCCCATCATGCGTTCTACCACCGAGATCAGGCAGAGCGTGACGAGGCATCCGACAGTGAAGATGAGGACATGCACCAGACAAAGCGGGAGCACGGGAAATTCAAACTGAAGGCCAATAACAAATCAGAATGTGCCAGCTGTGGAGGCAACCATTCGCGTGCCAAGTGTCGATTCAGGGACGCCATCTGTCAGCAATGTTCCAGAAGGGGCCACATCGCTAAGGTCTGTCAATCGGCTCTGTCCGACACCCCCCCTTCACCACCTTGCAAGTCCAAGTCGACACCCCGGTCCACCAAGGAGAGCTGTTTCACCCTCACCAACTGCTGCTGCCCATCCAGAACCATGATTGGACAAACCGACACGCCTACACAACGAAAGCTACACGTCAACATGCTCATCGAAGGAGCTCTGTGTGACATGGAGATAGACACCGGGTCTGCCTTGTCCATCGTGTCTTGGAGCACCATAAAAAGACTCGTGCCCAAGCTGTCCAAGAAACAACTCGACCAACACCGCATACACCTGAGAGACTACCAAGAAAACGACATCCCTGTGGTAGGCGTCGGCCAGTTCCGGATCGTTTTCAAGAATTTTTCAGGCCTGCTCCGACTGGTGGTGGTTGAAGGCCTGTGGCCGAGCCTCCTAGGGCAAGACTCATTTGATGCCCTCGGCCTGGAAGTCACTGGCATCAACTGCATCTCTGACGCCGAGACTGATCAAAGACTTTGCCGAGGTTTTTGACGGCACCTTGGGCCAATATACAGGCATGCCCATCTCCTTTAGTCTTGATCCTCAAGTCGCTCCCATCAAGCTAAAGCCACGCGGGTTCCGTCTGCCCTCAAGGTGAAGGTGGACGAACAGCTTGACAAACTGATCGCGCAAGGAGTTTTGGAGCCGGTTGACCACCCCAAGTGGGAAAACACCCATCTTCACGCCTGTCAAGCCGGACGGGTCAGTAAGAATCTGTGCCGACTACAAGTGCACGATCAACAAGGCACTTCAGCAGCACGCTTACCCGGTTCCCGTTGTCCAACACCTGCTGCATTCCCTGGGTGAGGGTAAGGTCTTTGCAAAACTGGACCTTGCCCAAGCCTATCAACAACTGCCTGTCGACACCGCCACCACTGAAGCTCAGATGATCATCACCCGCCGAGGGGCATTCCGGTGCCTCAGGTTGCAGTTTGGGGTGAGTGTGGCTCCTGGCATCTTTCAGAGCCTTATGGAGCGTCTCCTGCAAGGGCTTCTGGGCGTGGTGCCGTACTTTGACGATGTCTTGGTGTCCACAGACTCACACCAGCAGCTGTTCGAGTGCCTCCGCGCCATGCTGACCAGGTTCCAGGACTCAAGGTGAAGAAGGAGAAGTGCCAGATCGCCGTTCCACAGGTGGAGTTCCTGGGCCACATCATCGGCGCCTCTGGCCTTCACCCTACCACATCCAAGATCCGGGCCATCGAGCAGGCCCTGATCCCCAAGAACAAAACAGATTTGCAGGCATTCCTGGGGCTGCTGAACTTTTATAACATGTTTCTGCTACACAAAGCAATGGTAGCCAAGCCTCTCCACCGACTCCTCAGCACAAAGACACCTTGGTCCTGGGGTCATCAGGAGACGGCGGCCTTCAACACGTTCAAGACCCTCCTTTCATTGGACAGTGTGCTGGTACAGTACAGCGAAGCCAGGCCACTGGTCCTTGCCTGCGACATCTCACCTTTTGGCATTGGCGCCATCCTCAGTCACCGTTTTCTGGACGGCAGGGAAGCTCCGCTCGCCTATTTATCCAGAACACTAGCTCCCGCCGAATGGAATTACAGCCAGCTTACCAAGGAGGCATTGGCACTTGTGGCAGGAGTGAAGAGGTCCCACAAATACCTATACGGCAGAACATTCGACCTCATCACTGACCACAAGCCACTCCTGGGCCTCTGCAAGGGAGCTCCAAAGAGAGGAGAGGAGGACTATGGCTGAGAACAAAAGAGACAAGTCCCTTGACGAATGAAGTAAAAACAGTTAATGAGACCCTTGAGGGATGTGTTTGCAAGCCAAGGAGCAGCTTCGTAGCCTTGTGTGCTGCTCCCTCTGTGAGTTCCAACAGGTGCTTGCAAGGCTTAGAGTTGGATGTGTCTCCAAAGCCATCTGATCCAAATAAAATTCTGGGAACAAATACATTAGAAATACACCAAAGAGAGGTGACAGTTTCCAGATGCCTGCTGATACTTCAATTAGTAGTCTATGTACAATTGTAATGTCCTGCTTTCCGAGAATCTTCTTCCATTCCTTTTAGTTTGCTTGCTTCTCTGTACATTGTCAAGTGTAAAAAATCCCCCCTTTTATTTAGATTTCTGAAGTATTTCATTTCTTCATTCATTGGTCTATTTCTATATCCCTTTGTGGCCCAAAGGCCCGCAGAGCAGTGAGCAGATTAATACAAGCCACACTTTATACATTTGCGAGCTGCATTCATGCACTCACCCCAAAATGCAGCTCCCCAGCACTCTCCCTGTCCTTTAGAAGCCGTATTGACTCACATTTGCCTCCCCACGCCCCCGCTTTTAGCCACTCCAAGTCTCTCACTTTGGAACAAGGCCATTCACCAACAGTTGCTCAATTCTATAGGTGTTACATTGCAAAAATAAGCCTGCAGTTCTCAGCACTCAAACTAGGGAGTAGGTCCCATTGAACTCTAAGAAGTACTGCTGAGTAAAAGTTCTTAGGACTGCAATGTAAAACATGGATGGCTTTAATCCTCATGAAATCTATCTGAATCTGTTAAAACTGACTGACAACCTTTTGTTAAAGTTAATAATGGAACTAGAAGTTAGAAGATGAACACTTAACGGAATCCACATTTTAATTGATCAGTTTGCTTGTACTGTATACAGACTGCACATTACGTTAAGAAGAGCACATAAATATATTATGTATCTGAAAACTGTAACGAAAATGTGAGTCCAAGGGCTCTTTTTAAAAGGTCAGGTTCACAGACAGATGCTTAATCTCTTGCTATCTTTGTTTCAATCAGCAGGTGGCAGAAGATTCAAGGATATTTTGCACTTGCCAAGGAGGATAATACAATACGTAGAATCATAAACTCATATGAAAGCACTGACATTTTAAAATGTTTTTCAAAATAATTTTTAGTATGAGTTAATAGCTCCGACTGACTAAGATGAGGGTAATTTCATAAAGGGATATTATTTAAACACTCCTATGTGGTATTCTTTTTGAAAGTGAAACCTCCACTCTGAGCCTGCAGGAAATACTTTATTGTTCACTGCAATAGCCTCATGTAAATCCATACAAACATCTACTATTATGAGTAGGCTCAAAATCCAAATGGTTGGGGGGAGATTTAAACACCCACCTAGCAAGCTAGTCTGTTTTCCATATAAAGCAGCACAGTTTGTATTCCACTGGGGTAAAGTGTAATAAGACACATCATTGGCATCTATTTACTTGTATGCCAGAAGAATGTGTTCCAAACAACTCACCACATATCAAATGAACAGCAATAAATTTAACCATTCAAAAGACAAGAACAATTGCAAATAACCATACTGTCAATAAATAAATAGAGAATAGAATCAGGAAAACACATAAATCTATACAACTTTTTTATAAAGCGTATATAAACTGCCGAAATTCAATGGCACAAAATTAAATGAGAGACAATAAAGCTTCACACAGAAATAATAATTGTAGCATGCAAGAGAAAACAGATTTCCATTCCACAAAGGCAGCAAAATACCACTCTGGAGGGATAGAATGGCATGAGTCTTTACAACAGGGGTCTTCTGTATATGGCCTCTGCACCACACCAAAAGCATACTGCATATAGTTACACACACCACCCCAATCTCCGAGTGGTGAGAGATTTCAGGGGTTCTAGGTGCTTACCTAGGGTTCCAATTCCCTTGGAATGATGGACAGTGGAGACTGTGGTGTCTTTATGATATGTCTTTATGATATATGTTTTTAATGTTTTATGCTTTATTGTGTTTTATAATTTCTGTAACCACCCAGAGTGGCTGGGGAAACCCAGCTAAATGAGCAAGGTATGAATGAATGAATGAATGAATAAATAAATAAATAATTTAGTTTATTTATGTATATTTAAACCTGAGCCAAAGATGGAGGGTCTCATAGCATTAACACCCCAAAAGGTTTTGCTTTTCCTATAGTCACAGCCTTGGAATCAAGCATGGCTCTCACTCTCTGGCTTCTGCCTGCAGCCTTCTTCCAGTTCAGCTAACACACATTTTGCTTTTGTCTTCTAACTACCAGCCAGGTGTGGGAGGGGATCTACCCATTTGCCCTCTGGCACAAAGTGACTTCTTTTGTTACACTTACACCCGTACTTTAAGGTAAAGGGACCCCTGACGATTAGGTCCAGTCGTGACCGACTCTGGGGTTGTGACGCTCATCTCGCATTATTGACCGAGGGAGCTGGCGTACAGCTTCCAGGTCATGTGGCCAGCATGACAAAGCCGCTTCTGGCGAACCTGAGCAGTGCACGGAAACGCCGTTTACCTTCCCGCTGTAGCGGTACCTATTTATCTACTCGCACTTTGACATGCTTTCGAATTGCTAGGGTGGCAGGAGCTGGGACCGAGCAATGGGAGTCCACCCCATTGCGGAGATTCGAACCGCCCTAGGCTCAGTGGTTTAACCCACATCCCGACATCAGTACTTAGGTGGTACAGTACTTAAGTAGCAACTATGACCATCACCTCACAAAGAAATTTGCCTGACTAGTTCAACAATGGAATCCTCCATTAGATTTTAACGATTGTTGGAATTAGAAAGGATATAGGCATCACATAGATGCAGAAGTTGCAACAATATTATAAAAAGCCTCTCTCAGTATAAAAATCTATTTTAGCCTCGGTTAAGAGCACAATATTTCAAGTAAGCCTTTTTGAAACAAGCAGGTGCTGCATGGAATAGCCAGCAGTGTTGAGTCTATCTATATACCAGTATGTGCCAGAGTCTTACAAGTTCACGAAGCTATAATGAATTCCTGTTGTCACTTTTTGAGCTGCAAGAATATTTTGGGAGAAATCTATCAGCCTCTGAAAGAAATGCAAGCGTTGCAGTGCCAGCTTTGACAGTTGTGAACACCGCAGTAGGTCCTCATTCCATTAAAGGCCTTGTCTTGCACATTTTGTTGTTTGATATTTTTCTTGGCAATGCTGCCTGATTACATACTGGGAAATGGAAATATAGTAGTGAGGAGTGAAGAAGTCAAAACTAAATTGCCCTTATAATCTCTCCTGAAACATCCTCTGCACAAGAAGCTGATTAAGTGCTGACATGGCTAGCTCCAAGAAACTTCCATTCCTGTGACTCAGTTTTGGCCACAAACGTGGAGCTATTCAAGGAAATGGTGTTGGCCACCAGAAGAGAAATGTAAAAAAATATATGAAAAGAAAGTTTCTTCAATTAATCTGAAGATGAGTATTAGTAATCTCACAATGTTCTAGTAAAACTTGATACTCTGGAATGTAAAATTCAGATCAGAACAGATTAATGATCAAGGGTCTAGAATCCAAGCCTTATGAGAAATGGTGGAGTCAATGAAAACTTGGAATAACGGGAAGTAATCTTAGAGTGTGAGGGGTGGAGGGTCTGATTTGTTCAATGTAAAAATGGGTATTAAATGAGAGTTCCTGCTTCCCAAGATCCAAGTTGGGGGCAAGTACTCTTTGGTGAGAGAACCCCACCAGAGATTTAAAATCACAAAATACACAGCAAAGTAAAGTGTAGAAATATACGGTAGGCTGTTAGACCTTTAAACTACGTCTTTCTAAGTTCTTTCCAAGGTTCCTCTCTTCCCATGCATAGAAAAAGACGACATTTGGTACGGTAAGTTAAAAATAGTTTACATACACACTCTTCAAATTCATGTGCTTTTCCATGCAGCATTCAGAAACAGTTGCAAAGGCAGTAAAACTTGACTTAGTTACAGTGGTGAAAGTTCCTAAATTATTGGTATAGAAACTCAAGAGTGACCTGTAACAGCCACACATATATAAGAGACATAAGATCAGTGCAACCTGCCTACCCCCTGTGATCCCACCAAAATGTTAATACCATAAATTGACTGCTTCATTTTTTTTAAAAAAAGGTTAAACTTCTTTGATAGGCTGGAGGAGAACAAATATTTGATTGTCTAGTCTCTCCCAAGGTGAGCTAAGCCTGGCAGTACAGTGGTACCTCTACTTACGAATAACTCTACTTACGAATTTTTCTACTTACGAATGGAGCTCTGTCCGCCATCTTGGATGCAGTTTAGATAGGATTTTTTCTACTTACAAATTTTTAGATAGGGTTGCTTCTACTTACGAATTTTTTCTCCCAATGCATTCCTATGGGATTCGACTTACAAATTTTTTCTACTTACAAATGTGCATTTGGAACGCATTAAATATGTAAGTAGAGGTACCACTGTATAGCTTACTCCAGGCATAGGCAAACTGGGCCCTCCAGATGTTTTAGGACTACAACTCCCATCATCCCTAGCTAACAGGACCAGTGGTCAGGAGGGCCAAGTTTGCCTATGCCTGGCTTACTCTATGGTCTTAACCCCTTCATGCATTAATTAGACTTAAGCATGTCCGTTATATGAGGCTGGTTATCCCACACTTTGGCACCAGACAACTTCATGTAGCACAGTCATACCTTGGTTTAAGTACGCCTCGGTTTGAGTATTTTCAGTTTAAGTACTCTGCGGACCTGTCTGGAACGGATTAATCCACTTTCGATTATTTTCAATGGGAAAGTTTGCTTCAGGTTAAGTACGCTTCAGGTTAAGTACGGACTTCCGGAACCAATTACACTCATACCTCAGGTTAAGTACGCTTCAGGTTGAGTACTCCGCGGACCCGTCTGGAACGGATTAATCCACTTTCCATTACTTTCAATGGGAAAGTTCGCTTCAGGTTAAGTATGCTTCAGTTTAAGTACTCCACGGACCGTCTGGAACGGATTAATCCACTTTCCATTACTTTTACTGCAATGGAAAAGTTCGCTTCAGGTTAAGTACAGACTTCCAGAACCAATTGTGTTTGTAAACCGAGGTACCACTGTACCAGACTTGTGGGAAGGAAGAAGAGAATGAGTGGGGGGAGCCAAATACAATATCAAGGTCTGCTCCTGTTTCAACCCACCCAGGGCCAATGGATACTTATCTGCCTTGTGAGGTTGCCTTACCCCATATATGTCCACTCAACCACGTCAGTCTTCGGAACTGGCACTGTTACAGGTGCCACATAATACATCTTCTGCATTTGTAAGAAATCGATTTTTAGTGTGGCAGCACATGAACCTCAGAACCTTCTGCCAATTGCCACCAGGCAGGCATCTTCATGGCAGTCTTTTTGGCACCTGCTATAAACCTTTTGTTTAGACAAGTTTACCCAGCTATGTGGATTGTTGATGTGTACTTTATTTTTAGTTCATACTGATTTTACTTTTTTTTAATGTTTTAAATACTTGTTTTTAATGGTTTTTTTAACCAATAATTTAATTGTTTTATTCTTTGTCAATGGGTTTGAAGTTGTAAAAAATAAAAATAAAAATCAAGCAGTGTATAAGCTTTATGAAATAACTAACTAACTAACTAGGAACAAGAGAGTGAGGAAAGCAGACAAAGACAACATCACAACCTGTTCCAGCCAGACTGCTCCACTCACAGGCCAACCTTACATTTCATATAATTGGTTTTAGTACTTTAAAATTGTAAACAGGCTTGGGTGCTTGGGCAGAAAGGTGGTATATAAATGCAGTAAACAAACATTTGGCATTAATACAAATTTGCTCTGAGATCCTTCATTCAGATAAAACTCATACAGAGGAAGACAACAAACAGTTCCCCATCTTCCTGGCACCGGTTTATAATCTGGTTTGGAATGCTGGAGTCAGCTTTTAGGTGACATATTAAAATTACACATGCAACCTAACTGGACACAAAGCAATAAATTCAAAGGACAGTAATTTGCAAAGATCAAATACTGTACAGAGAAAGTTATTGAGTAAAAAAAGCCAGAGCAATTGCTTTCTGCTATCTGGCATCTTTCCGCATTAATTCAAGGATATAACAGAAGATCTCCTGAGTCTAACAGAAAGTACAGTTTTAGAAATATACTCCTGTTTCACTGTGTTGTCTCAGATCCAATGAAAGTTAATTGCACCTGAATGGAACTTAGGTTAGTTGTGACCAATTTAAGCCCCTGATGGTTTAAATGGGACTCGGGTGCAACTCATTTTCTGGGGCTTGGGACCACATTGTTCTGCTTCTTGGCTGATCTCATGTTAATCTGATTAGGGGAAATAGCAGAAAATAATGTGACAGCACTTTACCCTTCTGTCTACAGACGTGGCCAGGAAAGTGTCTTCCTGACTTGATTTTGCGGAAGGCAGCTATGGAGCTGAAGGCTAATATTGCTGCCGCAGCTTCTCAAGCCTGGCTCCATCCCAAACCAGAGCCTGATACTAAATGGTTTTTGCATGCAGAATCAGCCAATGCAGCTTTTTCTCAGGTCGATTTTGATATCAAAGTAGCTAGGGAAATGTCAATAGCTGAACTGGATTTCTGTATTCCAGTCCTTCTGCCCA
Organism: Zootoca vivipara; assembly: GCF_963506605.1. Classification (NCBI taxonomy): domain Eukaryota; kingdom Metazoa; phylum Chordata; class Lepidosauria; order Squamata; family Lacertidae; genus Zootoca; species Zootoca vivipara. Next base: position 43,233,733 of record NC_083277.1, read on the forward strand.
GATACAAAGCCAGCAATGGGGCCAAAATCCCCTAGCTGTCTGCAATCTGATTCTGTGCATTCAAGATGTACACGTTAAACTAGCCTATTCATGAAGTATGACAAAAGCTTTTCATATTTGGTTTTTCAGCAGGGGGCGGCAAATTATTAAATGATATTTTCATATTTCCACCATGATATCCACAGTGCTTCCATATGCTGCCACTTGGCTTTTGCCGATCAGAGCATTTCCTCCTATATACTTTAGTTTTATATAGACAACTGACACAAACAGATATCCATTCCCTTCAGATTCCATGCCAGAGATGGACAGTTTTGGAACCAATTTTACTTTTTTTGAAACTCTGAGGGAGAAAATTGGAACACATGCAAGTACATGCCTCATTCAGAATCAATGGAGGGTACTAAGTCTGATTTCAATTCAAGATTGCATGCTTCATTCGTCACAGGAATGACCCACACATCTGTTTAACCAATACAAAAGAAATGTTTTGCTTGCCAAGGGTGGTACGCAGTGATCATTATTAGTAGAACTAGGCAGAGAGAAACTAATCAAGGGTTTATCATTTCTGTACCTCTTCTGACCCTTAGCTACAGATTTGTAGAAATGCTTATGTATTTTCTTTTCTTGTAGAGGAGAGCAGACCTATTTTTGTTCCAAGCATTCACTAAAATTAATTGTTTGTGTATGTTGTCCTTTTTCATGTCCCATACATGACTGCTACAACCAACTTGGAACCAGTTTAGAGTTCCCAATATTTTTTATTCTTAAAATGTTTGCTTTTGTTAGAGAAATGATGTGGGAGGACCTTTATCAGTGAAACAGTGTAATAATCAACAAAAGGACTACAGTGGAACCTTGGTTCTTGAACTTAATCCATTCCGGGAGTCCGTTCAACTCCTGAAACTATTCAAAAACCAAAGCGTGGCTTCTGATTGGCTGCAGAAGCTTCCTGCATTCAAGTGGAAGCTGTGTCGGACATTTGGCTTCCAAACATGTTGGAAAACTGGAACACTTATTTCTGGGTTTTGGGCGTTCAGGAGCCAAAACGTACAAGTACCAAGGTGTTCAAGAACCAAGGTACAACTGTATAATGAGGCCACTTATTCTTCCCATCATTGAGGGAAAGTTGGCCGCTGTGTAATGGGGTTTCTGGGAAGCTCATAGATTCATTAATGTTCTGGGCACTGTGACGCATACTTCTGTTGCCATCTGGGCATTCACATGGGGGGCAGGGAGAAAAGCATGCTGGAACTGCTGCAGTTTCCACAACATCTATACTTAATTCAAAAAAAATTGTATACCACTTGATCATAAGAATGAAACTTCCTCATATGAATCCTCCATTGATGCTATTTCTCGGAACTGACTGTGCACACACATGTCCCCCTGTTCGCCCTCTATATTCTATGTTCTTTTCTTCACCCCTTCTTGCTTGCGCAGATTCCTCTGCACTTCACATACAGTAATGCAACAATGAAAGCTGCGTTGCAAGCTGCGTTGAGGCCATATTGAGCAGTGTATCTCGATGTTCAGGATATTCCTATCTTGATATTTAAATAAATATCAACAAAGTTGCTGTTCAAGATCTCTTTGAGGAAGATTTAGACAGATTATTATTAGTATTTATTAAATTTATGTACTGCCCTTCATTAAGAGATCTCAGGGTGGTTCACAGAATAAAATACAAGTAAATAATTAAACCAAATAAACAATTTAGTCTTTCCTAATAAAACATGATGGATTTTTTCACTGCATGTCAAGATGCTATTTTAATATCAGTTAATCAGGAGGGAGAGAGAGAGAGAGAGAGAGATGTTTAAATTTCTGTTTGAGCGCTGATGACTTGTAACCTATAAAATGATTCATAGCAAAGCCATGTAACTGGATCAAATGAGCCATTTTCTGATGCCAAGTAATTGATTTGGAAGAATTTAGCTGGATTTCCTCACATAAGGATAACCTCGGGAGACTGTCTTCTGCTATATAGATTATGTGAAGGCAATAATGGAATAAACACAGATAGATTCTCATCTCTGTTGGGAACATTCCAGTTGTGGTTCTCAGCTGATCTGAAGGAATGCCCCAGGGGTCTTCTAATGTAAACTTCCTAAAATCTAAAATAAGGGGGAAAACGTAGATTAGTTACTATTTGAAAGCCCTGTACTTCAGCAATGCACAACATAGTGAATATAACTTATTTATAAGAGGCATAAGATCAGTGCAACCTCCCTACCCCTGTGATCCCACCAAAATGTTAAAAATACCATAAAATGACTGCTTCATTTTTTTTAAAAAGGTTTGAGTCAAATGGCTTTTCCAGTTGCCTGTGCTGAAAAATACCAGCCCTGGATAAGATCATTTTTTATTTGCTTAATTTTATTTAAATTAGTTCACCATATATGTTGCAAGTGACCCTGGATCTACCTCGGAGTTGGGGGGTGGAGGGCTGTGAGGAGCCAGTCTGGACAAGATGAGGAAACCAACCTCACTATGGACCACTGTCCTGCCAGCATGGTGGCGGTGATCTGACTGGAGGGTCACAACTGGGACAGAGTCAGGAAGGGGCAAGGCTTTGTCAAGAGAGAGGAGGGCAATTCAACAGAGATGGTCAGGACTCAGGAGACTGGTGGGACTTACCTGAGAAGTGCAGACACCACTCCCACCTCACACAGCTCAGCGAATTGGGTCATCATTAGCTCTGGGATGCTAAGCCAAGGGAGCCTCTCCACCTTCCCCTCCAAAGGGTCTACTTCTTGGTTCTTCGTACAGGCCAGATTATTTCCTTTTCTGTCTCTAGTGAAGTAACAGAGATGGAACACATGTATTCTTTGCCATTTTGTCATTAATTTTGCCACAAGGTGGCCCAGGGCAGTTAACAAGTGACTTGAATATGGGGCAGAGGTGCCATATCTACATCTACATACAGGAGCAGTATGTTTTGTAAGCAAATTTATAAGGAAATAACATCAGAAAATGAGCTACAGCTTGTGTAAGATACTATCTGTAAACAGACCTGTGCGTGCAGGTTTTTTCCCCCTCTGGCCAATATCTGAGTACAAAAACATTATTAATGTTAATTGCAATTTGTGGTCTTAGAAGATTCCTTCTGCAGTTTCTTCTATTAATTATAAATGCATTCAAAGGCTATCTTTAAATCATCAAAGACTCTGAACAGCATTCTTGTAGATTTGTTTACTAAAGCTAAGAATTACACTGTAAGTGACCAATAGCAAAACAGTAGCTCATTGTGTAGTAACTCAGTCTGATTAATGGCACCTCTTCAGAGAAAACACTTTCAGTCTCTACCCACTCATCTAGTTTAGCAGTAAATGCATCGTGTAAAATCTCACCAGAATGTCAATTAATCAAATTGCTTTGTAGGTCTGTAATTCTTAGAAATAAGAACTACAGCATTCAAGTTCCAGCCATGGAGAAGTGGGATGGGGAAGAGTGACAGAATGGGGTGAAAGAAAAGTTAGGTAACTATAGGAACCGGGGCTCCATGTTTGGATCTGTCTGTGACTGCCCTGAGTGGTGAAGCACGGAAAAGTGGTTGCACAAGCAGTAAGTTACCCTCAGGCCCCACTTATTTAGGCCCTGGACATTGGGCCCTGGACAGGAAAGACTATCAGAGTGTTTCCTGTCACATGAGCATCAACACTGTAAGGGTGACTCCCTACAGGGAGCCAGCCCCCATCATCCTGACGTCCACCTCATCAAGTACAGAGAGCACCAGTGGTTCTGAAGCAGCCAGAGGGGGAGGGGGAGACTCGGAGGAGGAGAGAAATCAGAGGGAGGAACAATGGGAAAGCTCGGGGGGGGGCAGAGGGATGCAGACAGACGCTTAGGGATGCTGCAGAGCCAGGGCACCGACTGCTGAGGGAGGAAGCTGAAAGGGCATCACTCCTTCCGGTGCCAGAAGTAAGGAGAGCGCCGCAACGCAGGTCAAGGGGGCGGCGTTTTGGGGTGCCCAGACTACTTCGCTGGCGTAGGAACAGAGTTACGCCATTGCCGGATTCTGATTCGGGGTGAGAGGTCATGTTTTAAGCTGTCTCTACACTGTAAATAAATAGCACAATAAAGTTCTTTGAAGACAAACTGGACTCAGGCGGAGTTACTCTGGAGTAGCCACGATAACCCTCTGACAAACACCTTTGTCTGCTTGGTGCATTTCCTGTGTATCTTTTAGTTATCCTTCCGTCCTGACATCATGGGTCCCTTCAGACCTTACTTCTGAAGTTTTCCCTTCAGTGCTTACTTCTGGCTTCATCACACAGTTCTGTTGCCAGCTACTCCTTGATTCTTGACTATTCCTTGACTCCGGTTCCTTATGTGACCTTCAGCTCTGACTTTCCTTGGCTCAACATGTAGGTCATTGCCTACAAGCCAACCCTGACAAATACTTATCTAATAACTCAGACACTGAGCAGCTTTCTGGATGCCATCACACAGATGCAATGAAGGAGAAGCGTTATTTCTCTGCAACCACCAACGACACAGTATATGAGCTCTTACTTATGTCCAGCTGGATTAATCCTGTGTTTTCTGCCATTACTGCTTAAGCCCTGTCATTTCATTGCCCTTAGCTCCAGGGTAAACTAAGGGCCCAGCTGGGCTCCAACTAGCAGCAGAGGCACCCAGGAACAATTGTGCTTATTGCATGGGCTGCTTCCCCATTCCAGAAGTTGACTAACTGGCATTTTTTTGACAGAAACCCCCCCCCCTGCCATGCCACCAAAGGCCTAGGAACTCAGGAACATAGGAAGCTGCCTTGTACTGTTTGCTATTATTGAACTGAATCCAATTCCAATTTCATTTGAATGTGCTGCTCCTGGCTCACCTCAAAAGTCAAGGAATATAAATGCACATTTTTATTCTCTTAATTGCTTCCCACTAAAAAGATAATAGAAAGGAACAATCAGCTTTCTGCAATCAAATCCCAGTATGAGATCACATTATCCGACTAGCACTCTTGACAATTAAAGAACTGAGCAAACAAACTATATAGCAACAAAGGTTATTGCTGAAATCAAGTAGAAACACCTCCCAGGAAAAGAAAAGGGGTATTGATTTGAGATAAATCTTCTGGTGGAAATTCAATTCTTCCGGCCGTTTGAGAAACTATCCCTTGACACCACCTCTTTTTTTTCTTTTCCCACAGTTTCCCTGAGTAAGTGCTCAAGCCTTTATGCCAAGGATGCGGAATTTGTGGCCCTCGAGTGGCTAGGGGTGATGATGTATTTCACCAAAGTTGGGAGGGTCAGAGGTTCTTCACCCCTTCTCTAGAACAGGGATGATGAAAGCTTTGGCCACAGCTCAGGAAATTAGCACTGCTCCCCGCCTTGCCCCCCCTCAAATCTGCTTCCTGCTCCCCCCCATTTAATGGTAGGACTGGATCTGCGTTCTTCACTATCTAGGTTCTATACTCTAGAACAGGGGCGGCCAACTCCCAAGAGACTGCGATCTACTCAGAGAGTTATAAACTGGCAGTGATCTACCCTTTTCGGGGTTCAGGTCAAAGTTGTTGAGCTTCTTTGGGAGGAGACGGTGATCTACCAGTGATCTACCACAGCCGTCCAGTGATCTACCAGTAGAACACGATCTACCTGTTGGACGTGCCTGCTCTAGAACCCTCAGCCACAGGCTACACTGCCTCAAATGATCACCCCAACCATAATAAAGTTGAAATCAAAGTTGTGAAGAATGAGCATTGAGGTGAGAATGAAGGTGAGTATGTTTATACAGTGAGATTAATCTGAACACTTAAATAAAATCCCTCAGACAAGCTCTTAAATAAGGTGGTTGCTTTAAAGGGGCTTGATGCAGTAGTACAGTACAGTACAGCAATATTATTTGCTGCACTTCAAAATGTCACCAGCAGAGAGCAGAGTTCAATGATGGTGGTGGTGGGGTTTTTTTTGTTTTTGTTTTTAAAGTCCAAGAGAGGCAACTATTCCTATATTTAAGACATCATTTCCAAATCCTCCTCTTTGCTCCATGGATTGCTGCAAAGATGTAGAGGTAATATTAATCTTCCAACTCTATTCTTTATTCCTGAAAGAGTGCGTATGATGCAGAAAGAGCACTTACATTCGCCAAAGTTGAGAGATATTACAATGAACATGATGTGCTAGGAAAAACTAACGAAGCATCCAGATTGAACCAGCTGCATGACTATAATACCAAAATGATAGCTTTATTTAATGAATGACAGTAATTATGTTTGCATCACTCTTTTATGTACTTTGTTGCAGTTTCTTAGCAGAGAAGTGAATGTATTCAACATCTAAGACTTCCAGAATATTAGCCAAGGGAATTTTAATGAAGTGCAGCGAGGTGTGTAGCCATCTATTCTCCTTTTCTTATAAAAGAGAGCTAGGCTCAAACAAGGGGTAATGTGGAAACACCCAACATCTTCTATTACAATAGGAAGTCACGGGTGCACTTTGGTGGCATGGAGGGAAAGGCAGCTGCAGTAATCCTTTTCCTCAGGCCGATTCCCTGACTTTAATCACCTACCTCCAAAAATGCTATTTACCAGAGAGGGAGAAACTTAATAGACCTCAGCTCTTAAACTCACAATATGTTTTCCCCTCTTTAGCTAATAGCAGCTTTGAGAGCAATTTAGATTATGGTTGTGGAAGAGAAGCAAAGGTTATCCACCCTCTCTTTGTGTCTGTTGCAGTCGTTGGACGCCAAAGTAGGAGGAAGAGAATTGTGGTTCAGTTTGCATTTAAAGTCCATTGACCTAATCCACACTCTCTGAAACAACATACGAACCAAAACACAGCCACCGGTTAACGTTTGCGCTTCTCTGAATTTTGTGACGCAGTTCGAGTCATCCATGCAAAAAAAAAAAGCATGTTATTCTGTATTGTATATGATATTAGTGAAAATTGCTTGGCAAACAGGCGTGCAAGTTGCATTCAATGAAGTCATCTCATTAGTGCCAAGACTTCGCAGTGGGACTTCAACTTCCTTTCATCTCTCTGCACGCCCCCATCTGCTCTGTAGGGCTGAGGGAACCCCTAACGGGGGTCAGCAAACTTTTTCAGCAGGGGGCCAGTTCACTGTCCCTCAGACCTTATGGGGGGGCTGGACTATATTTTGAAATTTTGAAAAAAAATATATGAACGAATTCCTATGCCCCACAAATAACCCAGAGATGCATTTTAAATAAAAGGACACATTCTACTCATGTAAAAACACACTGATTCCCGGACCGCCCGCGGGCCGGATTGAGAAGGCGATCAGGCCACATCTGGCCCACAGGTCTTAGTTTGCCTACACAGGCGCCTAGAACAATTTTTGGGAGACACACAGGAAGCAGAGAGGGAGAGGGAGTCCTGCGGAACTGGTGGAAGTGCTTGCCACTAATAAGACAAGTTCATTGGGTACAACCTTACACTAGGGAAAACTGCATACTTAAAATGTGTATATTAGGAGCAATTTGCAGTAAAATACTGGACAATTTGCTCGAGTGCTTTTTGCTTTTATTTTTTTGCAAACTGAGGTGGAAGTGTGGGGAACTGAACATGGAAAAAGAAGAAACCAGAATTAACAGATTTGCCCATCTCCCTAAGTCATGTGTGGTTAGTGTGGAAGATGAGGTCACTGCTTAATAATAATAATAATAATAATAATAATAATAATAATAATAATAGGAAACTAGCAGTTTATTCACATGTAATAATTCCTCTAGTGTCTTGCAACAAACCTTCACCTTTATCAAGTTTATTTTTATTTTTAAAAAGCTCTTTGGCTGTAATTTGCTATTTAATCCATTTTGGATTTGGGCTTGAATTTATCTAAAAAATAATCTTAACATGAAAAGCCCAGCAAATGCTGTTTGCGGCATGTGACTGTGGTTTTGGGTGGTGATTGTTTTTATCTCTGCTTTTGAATTCCCAAAGATTAAAATTCACTTAATCCTTTTCAAACTGTACAGAAGTATTCATATTGGGTGATAATTGTAGGGTCTCCTCCTCCTCCTCCTCCTCCTCCTCCTCCTCCTCCTCCTCCTCCTCCTCCTCCTCTTCTTCTTCTTCTTCTTCTTCTTCTTGAAATTAGGAAAATAATCAGGCTCTGGTTCGGATTGGTGGCACACTTTGATATAGCTCTGCTGCTGAATAAAAAGCTTTGTTTTTGCTTCTTCCATGAAAGTTATGTGTTTTTTGCTGCTTCTGTCAGCCCTGAAGCTTGGTGCTGTTGAATTAGATAAGCTTGAATAGAAATATATAGGAACACTAGTTATTCAGGATATTCCTTTTGAATGGACAAAGGAGCTTTGTTAGGGGAGAAGAGAGAGAGAGGGAGATGTTGAGCTATGGCTTTCAGAAATGTTGTTGTTGGCCTTGAAAGGGAAATACGTTTATCTGTTTTACTGCAAGATGGGACCGAAATTGTGTTGACATGCATGGCAAGACATTATGCTGCTATGGCTCAAGCCAGGCCACCGAGACTTTTCCTTATGATGGCTTTCTCTGCTAATGCGCTGCGCACAGTTAATAATGTATATATATGACAAAACTTGCTTTGTTTTTAAGGAGAAACCCCTTTCTAACCTTCATGTGAAATCAATGGCAACGCTCAAAGCCCCCAGAGAGCAACTATGTAGTACTGTAGAAGATTGCATAAAAATCTATATTCTTCAAAATGTGTATCCTTGCAATCCTCTGCACTTTGCATTTACTAAGTTTTGCTGAGGCAAACAGAAACATAGGAATGAACTAAGACACATTTCTTAAACCTTACTTTATCTCTTGTAGGTTCCAAGTACCTCTAACCAAACATACATTTCCAGTAATATTCCCTGGGTATAACCATATTTGTTCAGTCACTGAAAAACCTGTTTACATATCCAAGGCTGTTAAGGATTTGCAGGTGACTACTTTTGGGGGTAAAGATCCCCAATTCCCAGCATGAGTAAGAATGTACAGGCTGTGTACATTATATTTTGGGACACTTGCATCCTTTGTGTGAAAAGTAAGGATTATTTGTCTCCAGTTCCAGAACACTAGAATTAGGAGAACTACAACAGCAAGAAGATTATGATGCTAAAATTCTTATAGAATTTTATAGAATTGAAGAATTGATGCTTTTGAATTATGGTGCTGGAGGAGACTCTTGAGAGTCCCATGGACTGCAAGAAGATCAAACCTATCCATTCTGAAGTTAATCAGCCCCGAGTGCTCATTGGAAGGACAGATCCTGAAGCTGAGGCTCCAATACTTTGGCCACCTCATGAGAAGAGAAGACTCCCTGGAAAAGACCCTGATGGGAAAGATGGAGGGCACTAGGAAAAGGGGACGACAGAGGACGAGATGGTTGGACAGTGTTCTGAAGCTACCAACATGAGTTTGACCAAACTGCGGGAGGCAGTGCAAGACAGGAGTGCCTGGCGTACTATGGTCCATGGGGTCATGAAGAGTCGTACACGACTAAACGACTACAAAATTCTTATATGAGTAAGAAGAATCAAGTCCAATGATTCCAACCCTGTGTAGGATTTTAGGTAGTTTCCTCTCAGGCAGTAGCCTCCAGAAGTTTTGGGCTACAACTCCTACCAGTCCTGGTCAGCATGGACAATGGTCAGGGATGATGGAAGCTGAGGTCCAAAACATATTGAGGCCACCATGTTGGGGTAGGCACAGAATAATAATGGGGCCTTCACTGTGTTCAGTCCAGACACACCTAGGGCTTCCTTACGTCCGGATTTTCCAGAAGTCACCAATTTGTCCTGGATCTGTTTTTGGGGTCTTTGTAAAAAAACTCAACAACTTTTAGGGTGTCCTGGTTTTCACTTTTTGAAATATGGCAACCCTAGACATACCTCACCATTGTCTATGTGCTTGCCCTCTTTCTCTGAAACAATCATTACTGTGGCCCAGCAGCAGAGGTAAGCAGAGGCTACCGTACTTCCCCTTCATTGCTCACTCAGGACGCTTCCAGGCTGTCACTGTTTTTGGGTGGGATTCAGTCACATGCCATCAAATTCAGGTTGCACAATTAATGTTGGCACTGGGCCTCTGCTGAGGAGCCAAAGAAGATGGGCAATGAGGCTGATCCCTGACCCTTAAGAACATAGGAAGAGCCTGCTGGATCAGGCCCATGGCACACCTCATCCAGCATCCTGTTCTCACAGTAGCTAACCAAGTGCCTGTGGGAAATTCACAAGCAGGATGAGTACCAGAGCATTCTCCCCTCCTGTCGTTTCCAACAATTGGTGGAGGCAGAGAGCCTTGTTCCATAATGTCACAAGGAAACCTCTCCCCAGTCCAGTTTTCCACTTTAAAGAACAACATTTGTTGTATTAATAAGGAGATGGATTAATGGTGAACTGAAAAATGTACCCATGGTGCTATAATAAAGGTAAAGGGACCCCTGACCATGAGGTCCAGTCGTGACCGACTGGGGTTGCGGCGCTCATCTCGCGTTATTGGCCGAGGGAGCCAGCGTACAGCTTCGAGGTCATGTGGCCAGCATGAGAAAGCTACTTCTGGCGAACCAGAGCAGCACACAGAAACGCCGTTTACCTTCTCGCTGTACCTATTTATCTACTTGCACTTTGACGTGCTTTCGGACTGCTAGGTTGGCATATATGGTGCTATAACATCAACATCATCATCATCATCAGCAGCAGCAACAACAACAACAACAACAGGACTGATGTCACATAGCAAGTATAATATAAAGTCAGGTGATTAGTCCCTGTTCCTTTTTCCACTCCCCTTTCAAGAGACTTGGGTGTTCAATGAGAAAATTAGAACACAGAGGACAACAATTAATTGCCCTGCTGCTTTGATTGATCAGAGGCTAGGTCTAGGATAAGAGATCTTAGTGAGTAGGTTGACCTGTTGGGTCTGGCAGATTGCCGGCATGAATTCTCAAAGCAGGAGGACAGAGCCCCATCTCTACTGAAAGTAGCAGTGATGTGAAGGAAGTGGGTTTTGTTCAGACCACATTTCCAAATACAGAAATCAATGGGAATTAAAAGCATTTGGTTGCTTTCAGTCGCATGTCCATAGTAACCCTAAGCAGAACCCTAAGCAAAGGTCCCTTAGTAGGTGATTGGGCCGCATCCAGCCCATGGGCCTCAGGTTGCCTACCCCTGCTTTATACCTATGAGAAACTCAATATTCTGTAAGGATCTCTCTCCCACCCACCCCCGCAATAATTCCTCATCAACATGTTTTTTCAGCCACCAATATCATTTAGGTTAGGCTGGAAGTCAGTGACTGGCCCAAGGTCACCCAGCGAGTTTAATGGCCAGATGGGCATTTGAACCCTGGTCATTCAGGTCCTGACATTGTAACCATTACACCACACTGGCTCTCCAGTTGTCAACCTGCAGGTGACTGGCCATGCAACCTGTCACAGATGGGGTGTTGGCTACTCCCGAGTAAGCACTCCACACATCCTCTGGATTTTCATAGTTTTATTGTGCATGCTATATACAGTGGTGAGATGTCTCAAATCATGTCTGCTCTGCATGGGGCAGAAGCCCACAATGGCGTCTCGTGGGCTCTGACCCCTCTTTTAAGCCTAGGCATCCAAACGCCCCTCCTCCTTGCTCTATGGGTCCTCCGTGGTCCCAAACCAGGCTCCTGAGGTGCCGGTCTACCTCCTTTCCAGCCCCTGCTGAAGCTAGCTCCTCCCCTGCTTCCCTGCTACCAGCCTGGAGCTGAGCCACCAGGACTCTGCAGAGCCCTGGACCCGTCTTAACCCTTCCTGTTCCTGATTTAAACTCCCAGACTTGCTGCTGCTCTCCCATCTGATGGAAGTAAGCAGAGTGGGCTGCTCTCTGCAAGCCCTCTCTCTTACATCCACTCCCCCTCCAGGCTCCCCCCTCCCCCCTTTCTGAGGCCTGGGTTGCCTGGTCTGATGTCTGTAAAGAGGGCTGGAAGCCTGACAGGTCTTCCTCCTCTGCTGTAGTGTGTGTAAAATCCTGTTCCCAGTCGGTGCTGGGTGGCTGGTCCGTGTAGTTCCCTCCGTTGTCATCCTCCTCCTCCCTCTGGACAATTGCTTCCGATTCCCGGAGGGCTCCTTGGGTCTGCGTCTCCCAAGCTCCCCACCTGGGATCGCCCTCCCCCTCTGTGTCCCCTGTGCTACTGACATGTGGTGGTTCGGATCTGTGGGAGAAAGGAGCATGCAGTTCCAGTGTGCGGCCCTCCCCTTGCATGGTGTGCATAGGTGCCTCCGCGTTTTGGGAAGCAGGAGTGTCCTGCCTGGCCATCAGACATTTTAACCCCCCCTCCCCCCTTCGGGAGCCCGGGCTCGCTGTGGCACTGTAGACCTCCTCCTCTTCCTTTCTTTCTGGAACCTCTTGGCTGCCTTCTCCCTCCACCCTTCTGTCTAGTGTCTTTTGTGTGATTTCCTCCCCCTCCCTCCTGTCAGCGTCTTGTGTTGGATGTGTGTCACGTCCTCTGAACCTTGGGCTTTCCCTGAAGTGTGAGAGCAAAGACCTGTGACCCACGGGATGGACCTTTCTCGCTGTAGGTACTTCCCCCCTGAAGGTGACAGGGTTGATCTGTGTCAGAACCTTGAAGGGCCCCAGCCTTCTGGGTGCCAGCTTCTTCCCCCTTCCTCCCATGGGAAGGCCTTCTGACCACAGCCAGACCCTGTCCCCTCCGTGGAAGACCTTCTCCAGTCCCCTGTGATGGTCTGCCCCCTCCTTGTAAGCCTCATTGCCCCTTGCCACGTCTCCATCCAGTTGTTGGTGTACTGTCTCCCTCCTCTCACCCCATGCCTCAATAGGTGGTCCCCCAATCTCCCCCTCCCCCTGCTCTGGGAAGGCTCTGGGGTTTCGCCCAAGACTGGCCTTACTGGGTGTGAGCCTCGTGAAGACATGTACTGCATGCCCCTCCGTGGGGTTGTCATGATATTGCCTGAGAATCTTCCCTCTGAGGGAGTCCTGGGGCATATACCGGGCATCATTGCTAAAGAGTAACCCCTCTTTCTCTGCAAGCCCTTCCCCTGCCCCCTCTCCCTCCCTCAAGTCCCTCCGTATGTTCTGGGTAAAAGTGTCCTCTTTGGTGAGTTGGCTCAGTTTCTCTTCCTGCATCCCCGCCTCTGCGTCATTCCATCCGCCTGGGGAGCTGATGTGGTGCGATCCTGAGGATTCTCCTTCTTTCCTGCAGTGCTCCTTGCCGTCTGCATCTCCAAAGGTGAGATCTCCCCGGCGCTGGCTGCCCACAGGGTCATTGTCCATTAAGTCCAAAGCTAGCACTTCTGCGTGCTTGTTCACTGTCATCTTCCGAGAGGGGGTCTGTTGCGTGACCTCACCCTCCTGCAATTCCCGGCCGCCTATGGTCAAGACGCTCATGGGCAGCTCCCTTGGGAAAATGGGAATCTGATTCTGCTTAGCCAAGTCCACCGATAGGAAATCGTTGCTGCTGCCCCTGCGGAGAAGCCCAACTGTCTCCTGGGTCTGGCCTCTTGGCAGCTGCAGACTCACTTCCATCTCTTTGTCGTGCTGTGGGGTGTTACCGGAGGGCTCAGTTGTTGGTGCTCCACCTGGCCCCTCCCCTCCTGATCTGGCATCCAGGCTTGTGTCTGTGCCTGCCTGCTCTCGCCATTCCTTCCTCTGGGGGCAGTGTTCCACCAAGTGGCTGGGTGCATTGTAAAGGCATCTCCCGCCTTTCTCTTCCCTGTGTTTTCCCGCGTCAGCGTTTGAAAGTACCCGCGCGCGGGCTTTGTCCCTCTGCATCACATCTGGCTGGAGAGGTCTGTGCCGGGCTGCAGCTGCCTCCCCGGGACTGTATGGGAACTTGTGGCCGCTGCCTTTCCCCTCCGTCTGTCCCCTCTGCCCGGACTCGCCTCTCAGCCTCCTGCACTTCCACGCCACCATGCCTTTCAGCCTTAGAGCCAGCTTGTGCTGAGGGTCGCCCTACAAAGCGCTGGCCCGTGGCGGCAATCAGCTCCTCAGCCCTCCTGAGTGTCCTCTCTGCTTGTCCAGCCTCCGCTCCTCCGGCTTGGCTGTGTTCAGAGCTGCTCGGTTCAGTAAGCCTGGCTTCCCCTGTGCCCGGGTGCCTACCTGGTGCTTGAGCCGTTCCATAGTTGCAGGGTGCTGGCTGCAGCTTGCTCTCTGCTGCTCCCCTCACGCATGCCAATCCTTCCTTGGCATTTCTCTCTTCCGATTTAGATGCTGCCACGTTCCCACGTCTCTCCTCTCGGGGTAGCCATCAAAAGATTGTGGGCTTGCTGTCACAGATGGGGTGTTGGCTACTCCCGAGTAAGCACTCCACACATCCTCTGGATTTTCATAGTTTTATTGTGCATGCTATATACAGTGGTGAGATGTCTCAAATCATGTCTGCTCTGCATGGGGCAGAAGCCCACAATGGCGTCTCGTGGGCTCTGACCCCCCTTTTAAGCCTGGGCATCCAAACGCCCCTCCTCCTTGCTCTATGGGTCCTCCGTGGTCCCAAACCAGGCTCCTGAGGTGCCGGTCTACCTCCTTTCCAGCCCCTGCTGAAGCTAGCTCCTCCCCTGCTTCCCTGCTACCAGCCTGGAGCTGAGCCACCAGGACTCTGCAGAGCCCTGGACCCGTCTTAACCCTTCCTGTTCCTGATTTAAACTCCCAGACTTGCTGCTGCTCTCCCATCTGATGGAAGTAAGCAGAGTGGGCTGCTCTCTGCAAGCCCTCTCTCTTACACAACCCAATACATGTCTACTCAGAACGAGTCTTATTGGGTTCAATGGGACACATAAGTGTGTGGGGCATTGCAGCCACAATCTCTAATATTGTTTGGAATTGAGAATGCCAGGGTTGTATAGCTGCTATTATTTCCATTGGATCACTGTAAAGTTTTTATATCTGACATGCCTCCTGGCATGCTGAGCCTTCGGTATGCTTGCATTTCATTTCTGCTCCAAATGGGCAGTAAAAGGGAAATGATTCAAGAACCAGCCTTCACTTCCACTGTCTATATCCACACATCTTTATATATTGTATAAAAGGTCAATTTGGACCAATATATCTGTCTTTCTCGGTGAACATTTTTTCTGCACATCTCTGCTGTTTTTATGATGCGACGTAAACCACTAATCTTTATTGTTTAACCAAAGACCATCACCTGCCATAAAATAGTACGATTGAATGTAGAAAAAAGGTGAAGTTTTTAAAATGAGTGTAGCACAGAAGAGCAAACTTTTAATACAGTATCTACTGCAAGCAGTGTGACAACATATTTGTTACTTATCGGACAAGCACCGTCTCTACTGTTTTTAGTTCTTTTGGTACCTACTAAAGGCTTTGGATTGTATTCAACTAATGTGCAAGCAGAAATCCATGTGCTAATACACAACTGGACCGTCCCCATCCCCCCCATGTGCCCTGTCCCCTCCACAAACTATTATTATTAATGTGATAATAAAATTTCCATGTTGCCCTCCATCCAAGGATCACAGGCGGTTTACAATATAAAACCCCCAAAGTAAACAACAAACAAAAACAATATATTCCACAGTTGGGGGAACCCCTAGAAGAGATCTAGGGGGTGCATGGGTGGTAAAATGGTGAATGCAGTTCAGCATAAACAAGTGTAAAATGATGCCTGTTGGGTAAAATAGAATACAATCTTAATTTCACATATAAGCTAACGGGGTCTGAACTGGTGGTGACCTGACCAAGAATGAAACCTAAGGGTCATTGTGGATAGCATGATGAAGTTGTTGAACCAGTGTGTGGCAACTGTGAAAAAGGCAACTCCCATGCCAGGGATCATTAGGAAATGAATCAAAAATAAAACTGCTGATATCATATATACTATAGTTCAACCTCATTTGGAATACTGAGTACAGTTCTGGTAGCCTCACCTCAAGAAGGATATTGTAGAGTTGGAAAAGGTTCAGAAAAGAGCAACCTAAATGATCAAGGGAATGAAACTACTCTCCTATGAGGAAAGGTTGTAGCGTTTGGGATGCTTTAGTTTTGAGAAAAGACGAGTAAGAAGTGACACAATGAAAGTTTACCAAATTATGCATGGCTTGGAGAAAGTGGGTAGAGGAAAGCTCTTCCTGCCTTATGAAACTAGAACTCATAGACACTCCAATGAAGCTGAATGTTGGAAGATTTAGGACAGACAAAAGAAAGTACTTCTCGCAGTATATAAAACTGCAGGACTTGCTCCCATAGGACACCATAAAAGCCACCAATATGGGTGACTTTAAACATCGATTGGACAAAGTCATGAGGGACAAGGCTATCAACGATGGCTAGCCATGATGGCTAGCCATGATGGCTATGCTTTGCCATCCACAGTTGGAGGCAGTAACACTTTTGAATATCAGTTGCTGGAAATCATGGGGAGGGGAGTGTTCATGTTCTGCTTGCTGGATTCCCGCAGGCATCTTGTTGACCCCGATGAAAACAGGATGCTGGACTAGATGGGCCATTGGCCTGATCTAGCAGGCCCTTCTTATGCCCCACCCTTCAAGGATCTAAAAGCAAAATGAAGCTGCCATCTGATGGTCAATATCAATTTTATTTAAATACTGCCTTTCCATCTAATCTACAATATTCCCTATAAATTGGGAAGGGCTGCAGCTCAGTAGGTTGCACATTCAATCTCTGGTGTCTGGGAAAAGATTCCTTGTCTAAAACCCTGAAGAGCCACTCCCAAAGATTTTAGACAATACAAAGCAAGATGGACCAATAGTATGACTTCAGTATAAGGTAACCTCCTATGTAGTCAACACACAGCAAATTCAATATGGCAACACATAAATAACAATATTAGTTAATGAACCATTTAGCAATTCATCAAAACACGATCTAGGAATTTTGAGTGGTTTGTTTTGATTAATAGATGATAACAGCATTTCAAAACAAGTTGGAAGCAGAAGTCTGGTACAGGGGAAGTACAGGTTCCTCTATCCTTTCAGCTAGGGGTGATTTTCAGCACACAACACACCCAAATATGTACACAACCACCTAAGGGGTTATGAAGCCCACCCTGACACCCTGCATGTGTGCATCTTTCAAGGCAAATTGCAGTTTTCATGACTGCATTTTGTGAGAGGGTGAAAGCTTCAAGGAAGCATCACATAGGACTCAGTATTTTGTGGTCTTTAGGTCAGGAACATAGGAAGCTGCCTTATACTGAGGCAGGATGAATAATAAATAACAGTAAGTGTCCCTAGAAGGCAAGACGCAAACAAGAAAAAACCCAGAAAAAAATGGTCTTAAATTAAATTGTGTGTTTATAACATACACACACACACACACACACACACACACACACACACACGTGTATCACATTAAACTACATCAATTATGATACGTAGATACAAAATCAAATAATACAGGTGAGAAAATGGATGAGATTGAAAATAACTAAGCATTCATTCAAAAAGGTTATTTCTAACAGTGTTCTGTTTTCTGAATAATATTTGGTTTTATTGTATCATATTGTATAATAGTGGATAATTGTATAATATTTCAATGTTTTATATTGTATCATAATTGATATAGTTGAATGTGATGCATATGTGTGTGTGTGACACACACACACACACACAGAGAGAGAGAGAGAGAGAGAAATACTGCTTTTATAGTCTGGGTTTTGTTCTTGTTAGTACTTTACACTGACTCAGACCTTTGGTTAATAAAGCTTAGTATTGCCTACACTGATTGGCTGTGGTTCTCCAGGATTCAAACTGGGGACATTCCCAGACCAACTTGGATTTTCCAGGGACCTTCTGCATGCAAAGGAGAGACACTTCCCCTTAAACTACTGAGCCACCCTAAGCCTACTGCTTGCTAATAAAATCCTAGAACAAACAATTTGTAGTGATGTTGAGGAGAGAATTGATAACCTCCCCCTCCCCCTCTCTCTGTCTCTCTCAGGTTATGTTTCCTTAAGGGTGAATGGATTCTTTCCAGTTCAGTGGTGTAATGAGGAGGTGCTTCTCTGGAGCAAACCCTACAATGCCAAAATAATGCTACATGTGTTGCTTTTAAAATGAGGTGTCAGGGTGCTTCCCATCTCATCTGAGCAGTCATAGAACTGTCAAGCAAACGTCAGTGCACAATGCTATTAAAAGAAAAGACATTCCTTTTTCTTATGGCAAAATGAGCTACACTCCTCCTCTAACAGGAAATTAACTGTATGCATGTGCTATTCATATGGACAGTTTGTGAAATCATATCCTATTTTGCAAATATGTTGATTTCATTCTATCAGAATCAGATCAGTTCCACTAGGAAATAATGCACCGGTGTAAGTTTTTCTCCCTGGCTTGCGTAATTAAGTGATAAAATACACAACAGCATATATATATATATATATATATATATATATATATATATATATATATATATATATATAAACACCAATTGTAGCTATGTAGATTCAAGGCTTGCATATTGCTTACCTAAAAACCAAAATACCTAAGAGAATTAATGTCAGGGGGAAAAGTAAAGAGGAATAGTTTTTCAAAAGTAAGGGGTACAAATGAAATTATAATAGTACCGGTAATAGTAGTACCGTAGCAGTAGGTTTGGATTCGGGGCTATGGGGTTTTGATTTTTTGGAACTTTATGATATGGTACCTGCATGTTGGAATATTTTAAAGAAATACAGTATATACATGAAGGAGCATCTCCACCCCATCATTCAGCCCGGACACTGAGGTCCAGCGCCGAGGGCCTTCTGGTGGTTCCCTCACTGCGAGAAGCGAAGTTACAGGGAACCAGGCAGAGGGCCTTCTTGGTAGTTGTGCCCACCATATGGAACACCCTCCCATCAGATGTCAAATAAATAAACAACTACGGAGTCTGACTGAAGGCAGCTCTGCTTAGGGAAGTTTTTCATGTTTGATGTTTTATCGTGTTTTAAATATTCTGTTGCGAACCGCCCAAAGTGGCTGGGGAAACCCAGCCAGATGGGTGGGGTATAAATATATTACTACTACTACTACTAACCAGGCATGATTTTGATGGCAACACAGGATAGTCTGAATTTCAGCTATGTCTACATACATCCCTCTGCTGCCCCTATTTTGACCACTGAGTGAATCTTTCACCACACAAAATAGTCCCTGCAAGACATATCACTGTGCAGGATGTTGTAGGAATATGGTGAACAAGAAGTTACTGTACTTCAACATTCTGCTTCATGCTGAGAATTCTGAAGTGGTTAAATTAGGCTTCCAAAAAGGAGCCATTGTACACACTTGGATGTTGATTGCATGTATTATCTGAAGAGACTCGTTCGTTGCATTTGAAGAAAATTGCTGCTATCTGAAAGGCCCCATTTTCTTCTTTCATACTTTTTCTGATGGTTTCACAGCACCTTCACCAGGAGGTAGGTGACTAAACAGCACCATCCCTTTCAAATGGCTGTTGCTTTATTTTTTTGTGGGGGGCGGGGCGGGGGCAGGGAGGGAAGGAAGTGAAAGGAAAAACACACACCCTAATGTCTGGGAAAGGGAATCTCATTCTATTTTGGAACAAAAGGACAGATTGCATTGCGGTTTGCAGTCACTCTGGTTTACATGCGCAAAAAGAATTATGGCAAGATGAAAGCAGGTTCTAGGGAAGAGCATGTTGCCTTCTAGCTTCAGAACCTAATGCTGTAGGGTCTCTTCAAGGGAACTGGTGGCCCTGATGAAAGAGTGTGCTACCAATTGCAGTCATCAGCAGTTGTTAACAGCCATGTACAGGTTTACCACTCCCATCAGCCCATCACCCATTCCCACCCACCCCCACCCTCTGTATATACATGAGGGACTGACTTCTGTTTCAAGTGTATCTGAGGAAGTGTGCATGCACACGAAAGCTCATACCAAAATAAAAACTTAGTTGGTCTTTAAGGTGCTACTGAAGGAATTTTTTTATTTTGCTTCGACTCAGACCAACATGGCTACCTACCTGTAATTCCTCTTTGTGATTCTTGTTTTGAGATGGGATTATGAGTCTCCTGATTCATTCAGCCTTCTAATTGTTGCATTGTGGAGAATGGCTGCGTGATGCCAACCACCCTAGAATCATAGAATCATAGAATTGCAGAGTTGGAAGAGACCCCAGGGGTCATATAGACTACCACCCCCCAGCTTGCTTTGACAAAGGCTGAGTGAAACCAAATATATAGTTGCCATCTCAGAATCCTAGTTAAATTCCTATTGAGTATGGTCCAGGCACTATGTTTAGGTCAACACTATGTTCTCTGATCCGTGCTGTGTGATGAAACACACACACACACACACACACACACACACACAATAATAATAATAACAATAAAATAATAATAATAATAATAATAATAATAATATGTGATTGAATTAAAATTAACATTGAATTGAATTAAAATTGCCCAAAGTTCTACCACAAAAGAAATTTTATTCATGTTTAGTTCACCTGGAAATTATAGGAACAGGAACTACTTTCAGGTGTAATTCAGATATACTTGTATTAATTCAGTTAATTTGTTCATCTGAATTAGTTTATTATCCTCTGTGTCATTGAGGCACAGGTTACAAAGAGCAGATCTACCTTTTCCAGACAGGGCACAGCTAGAGCACCAGCCTAAATTGCTAGAAGGTTCTCTAGCCACTGACACCATCTGTGTCTCCATGGATAGCTTGATCCAATAGCTCCAGGACACAACGCTAAGATAGTTTTACTCAAAGACATTAGATTTGGGCAACATTCACCAAAAATACGAATGTGTGTGCAGTCTCAAAACACATAAATCCTAAGGCCTTTTAAAGCCTCCCCAGTAATAATATCACAGGTGCTATCTGGTTCCACAGGGCTTAGCAACACATATTGATTTGCATATGGCTGAGATCCTTGCCTTCAAACCAGTTTTCTGTAGAAAGGACTGCATGACAGGAGCAGCTTTGACCTCTATGTTTCAGACATCATTATCTGCACTAGGGGCAGGTATTCCTGCTGTGACCAATACAACTAGAAGAACTTGAATACTCATTAGCTGTAGTAATGAGGGAGTCTATTGCACGTCGATGACCCGTCACCCGCGTGGAGTAAATATGACACAAGGACACGTGATTTTAGGTTAATGGGTAAATAAAGGCCACAACTTTATTGGTTATAGCATGTGAGTGGTATTGGCTTAGGCATTGGACGGGAACGCAACACATGACTCCACCTGACTAGTGCGGAGACACTTAAAGGTTAACAACAGTGGGAGGAACTTGTTGATGCAAATACCCTTACAACTGGAAGCTTCCCCTGACGTCACCGGGGCCTAACCCCAGTAGGCCATCGGACGGATCGCCGGATTCCCTTAACGGGAAACCCCTAGGAGGTAGGTTATCAGGCCTTAGCCTGACACAACACAGATACATCACATATTGAATAATCCAATGCCTAACTGCCACCTGAGCCAAAAGAGGCTCGCTGCCAATACCCTCACAGTTGTAACCAATCCCTAAAGCTCATGGTGATAACTGCCAACCATACATCATTTCCTTGATTGGAAAGATGAATGCCACCATTATGAAACAGAACCACCTCGCTGAACCGGATGTCAGGGTGCTCGATCACATGGCCATTCAAATAATGCAGCTCGCGTGCAACCACACGTTTAACGAGTTTCCTGGATTTGTTGGTAGCCAAAGGGTTAAGACTATCACGCCAAACTCTCCTTTTTAGCAGGGCAGACCAAAACAATGTTGTTTAGGCGAATAAGGCAAAGAGGTCATCAAAGTCTTTTTCTGCAAGCTGAAGAATAATGATGTTTGGAGGGCCGCAAAATGCTGCCAGGGTGCTCAATCATTATTACATCATGTTCTTATTAGTTGTGGGTTTTGTAGGATCCCAATTTAGCTGCAACCTTACTTTATAGTACATGTTGCCTGAGCCAAGAAATTCATACTAACATAGGGTTGCCATACGCCTCTAGCAGTGTCCGGGGGGAAATCAGGGAAAATGTCTGGAAAAATATGAACATATGGCAGCCTGGTTTTCCATAAAAATAGTTTTAAAACAGCATTTCTGTCCAGATTTTCACTGTTTGAAATATGGTGACCCTAAACATCTTAATCAACATAAGAACTATTTTTCTTTAGGGACTAGATCTCAGTTCCATTTGACTCCTTGGTGGGTAGGAGGATGAGACATAACTGAATTCTCAGTTTCCATCCATTAATATTGCAGTAGAAAGGGGATATATATTATGTAGAGGGCTTGCCATATTTATACACCCATCACCCTTGATGGGAATATTTTGCAGCCCTTGCTACCCTGTTTAGTGGAAACAATTCATTAAAAAGCATTACTGGTTAACTGTATTTCTGTACACTCCCATGGATACTTTAATCACATTATCCAAAAAGATTGGTGTAGGAATTTAAACTATTTCTCAAATACACACAAAGGATTAATATCTATTTTTGATAAAATAGTTTTGCCGTATTCCTTATTTTAATGTGACTGTCTCACTTCTATTAAATATGACTATAAATAGTGTAAGGTAGGTAAAGGACCCCTGGATGGTCCAGTCAAAGTCCACTATGGGGTTGTGGCACTCATCTCGCTTTTCAGGCCGAGGGAGCTGGCGTTTGTCCACTGACAGCTTTCTGGGTCATGTGGCCAGCATGACTAAACCGCTTCTGGCACAATGGAACACCGTGACAGAAACCAGAGCGCATGGAAATGCCGTTTACCTTCCTGCTGCAGCGGTACCTATTTATCTACTTGTACTGGTGTGCTTTCGAACTGCTAGGTTGGCAGGAGCTGGGACAGAGCAATGGGAGATCACCTCGTCACGGGGATTAGAACCACCAGCCTTCCAATCGGCAAGCCAAAGAGGCTCAATGGTTTAGACCACAGCACCACCCGCGTCCCTAAATAGTGTACATTACAGTAACAGTATATTAGGGATAGCTTGCTCAATAGATCCAGAAAGGATTCTCCATAATTTGAACTTTTTTTGCTTGGGAAATATTTAATTGGGCTATTCATCAATGAATGAAACATTTATTTTCCTTTGTTATGGTAGCTGCTGATTTTCTAATGTACGGGTTGATTGTTTGCTTTCTGCAGTAAATATTTGCTTCCTGGTTAAACTGAAGATCTGAAATACTTTGGTTCAGAAGGTTAAACTACTTCTCTTTTTGAGTGTAACGGATAATTTTTCAGAGCTCAACTTCTAGATAGGTGTGTGTGTGTGTGTGTGTGTGTGTGTGTGTGTGTGCAGGCCACCTCTTCAAACCACAAAGACACATTCCAAGGTTGTCTACAACTAACCAACCACATTAAACCTATATAAAATCACGAATAAATCCTCCATAAATCTATGAGTTACAAATATAACTCCTGTGATACACAACACCAGTTTGCTCCAAAGACGATAGGAAAGAAAGGTTTTATCTACCTGCCCACCCCCTGCATTATGGACCTCACACTCTCTGATTCCCACTCACTAACATCAGGTGTTGAGAGATGACAGAGGGGCTTCCAGACTGAAGGCTGCTTTTTAAAATCTCTCATTCCAGAGCTCTCTCTCTCTCTGTGCGGCCTCAGAAGGTTAACCACGAGGACCAAGAGGGCTCAGTTGGAATTGACATTCCCTAACAAATACCGGTACTGTATTCAGCTCACAGTGACCTATCCAGGGTCCTGAAACCCCTGTCTCTGGCTGCTCTTGCTCATGAACTACACTGTATATCCTGCGCAGGCATGCTGTGGAATCTGGATCACATGTTTTGACTCTGTTTGCCCAACCAATTCCTGTTTGTTTGCTGATTGCACTATTAGTCTACTGTGATTTGTCTATCCTTGGGATGTGGCCATGACACCAGTGTGGCTCCCTGCCCCACAAAATGTTCTGCACTTTCCCACCAGAGAAAAGGAGCATTGGGGGGGGGGGTGCACCCCACAAAACTTAACAAGTAGCTGCTGCCTAATCAGCAGCGACTCATATTGATGAGCCAGCCTACATCTGCCCCTACTCTCTTTCACGAGTAGATACAGCAGGCACCTATATCATCTGCAGGGGAACTAAATCCTGCACACCCAATTTGTGCAGCTGTACCAACACACATGTGCCAGCTGGAGCGCAGGTTTAAGTACTGGGTACAGAGACGCAGGTGGTGCTGTGGGTTAAACCACTGAGCCTAGGGCTTGCTGATCAGAAGGTCGGCAGTTCGAATCCCTGCGACGGGGTGAGCTCCCGTTGCTCGGTCCCAGCTCCTGCCAGCCTAGCAGTTTGAAAGCACGTCAAAGTGCAAGTAGATAAATAGGTACCGCTCCAGCGGGAAGGTAAACGGTGTTTCGGTGTGCTGCTCTGGTTCGCCAGAAGCGGCTTTGTCATGCTGGCCACATGACCTGGAAGCTGTACGCCGGCTCCCTCGGGCAATAATGCGAGATGAGGCTGCAACCTCAGAGTCAGTCACGACTGGACCTCATGGTCAGGGGTCCCTTTACCTTTACCATTTTATGGGTTATTTGCTCTTAAGATGGTGAACTTGCACCCTAATTCTGAATAAAAGATCACAGTTTGTTGTTTGGACTGAAGAGCAACAATTGAAATGTCTTGAAGGAAGAGGAGGTAATTGGTGCTTCCTGATCACCTGATACCCTGATTACAGGCGTTCCGCGCAGAGGTTACCTCTTGCTTGCTAGGATGGCATGCATTTCCTCCAATGGACCAATTGCTTCTTTATTAGCCTTGTTATCAGGAATTTCCATCTTTTCTTAACAGAACAATCTAACTGCATTCCAACATTCTATACCCTGTACTGTTTTACAGACCTGGTTTGGTGATTAATTTTATAACAAAACACAACTACAGAATGAGTCTATTCTGTGTGACAATGAGACTTGGGAGGGCTCTTTTTGCCTTTAAGTAAACCTTTCTTGTTTGCAGGCACAAGTCACTTTTTACTGCCTGATGAGCAAGGATGGGCAACTAGTGATGTAAAATCTATTAGTTGTACCTTATGTTGCCACTCACCTCCAGTATTTGTTTTCTGCTCCAAGCCTGCAAAGGAGAACTTGAATTACTGGTTTTTGTTTCTTTGTTGTTGTTATAAATATAATTTTTAGGAAAAAGTGAAATGCTATATTCTCATGTAACACTGTAAAAATTAATCAGCCAGTTTAAAAGAAGCTTATATTGAATTATTTTGGCCTTGGCAAGATATCATGCAACATGTTTAAATATATATATACTTTAATAATTACGGTTGTGGAATGGATGGAAATATTTCCCAGAGATACAGTCAGATGGGCTATAACCAAACAACTCTAGAGGCTTGTATTGATAGCAGCATCAGCACATTGATGTGCATTGTCCTCCTCAGGAGTGCTGCTCAATATCTAACGAATTCAAAATGCTCAACATAGGCACAACATGTTTCTTACCACAAAAATGAGAGAATTATTAATTGATTGCATCTTTACAATGCAGACATTCATATAAAGTGAAAAAAGTGGAATCTTGATTGCTTTCATTTACTTTGAAAGAACGGTCACCATTATGATCTAGCATCCGGGTTTACCCTTCGCATTGCTGCAAAATGAAGCATGTCACCTTAGCATATAATAAAAACTGGGAGGCCAAAGTGTTACACTCTGTAGTAATGCAAACTGCACTTGCATATTTTCATTACTTGGTTCAAAGATGAGTACTGCTATATTGCTGCAGAGTATGATTCCCTCCCTTTTCTCTCTTGGTTACCATGGGTAACACACATTAGAATGGATTATAGCTGTAGCACCTGAACACACCTCATTGTTCTGGGCGTAATCCAGAGAAAATGAGGAGTGGCAAAATGCTGTGTAAAGGCAATTATTTATGATGTGCATCAATGGGAGGTGCTATCCCCTTAGTCACAAGACTTAGTGCCATCACGGTATTAGAACCAGCATTTGTAGCTTGATAACTGAACAAACACAGTGGAGGATGGAATGGTCCCTTGAAAAAACAAGCTTGGCCCATTTTTCTAATCGCAGCTGCTTCTCTTCTGCTCACAGCAATGGTGCTAGACAGAGGAATGTTACTTTATATATTTGAAACATGTATATTGCACTTTGTTAACGTTGAAGGTGATGTGGATGGGTAGGCAACCTAAGGCCCGGGGGCCAGATCCGGCCCAGTCGCCTTCTCTCTCTTTTTTTTAAAAAAAATAATTTTTATTAAATTTTATAAAAAGAAAGAAATGACATCCATATAATTATACATTGTTATAACATCCGTTTTCAGAAATAAAAAAAAATTAAAAAGGAAAAGAAGAATAAAAAAAGAAAAAAATCATTTTAGTAGGGGACTTCCCCGGGTCCCCCTTCTAACAGTTCATTGCATATTGTTCTTGGCATATTCTATATCTTATTATCCAAATCTAATTACAATATCCTTTTCTCAATTTTGCAACTCATTATTATATCTAACCTATTTTCAATTATATCTCACTTAATTTCTTTATCTGCAACTTCACAATTGCTTTTAATTCTCCTCATACATCAATTCTACAATATTTTTTATAATAAATTCTAAATTTCTTCCATTCCTCTTCCACCTTCTCATCTCCCCGGTAGCGTAGTCTTCCGGTCAGGTCAGCAAGTTCCATATATTCCAACATCTTTATTTGCCATTCTTCCACTGTAGTCTTCCAATACTTTGCTGGCCCAGTCGCCTTCTCAATCCAGCATGCAGACGCTCCGGGAATCAGCGTGTTATACATGAGTAGAATGCGTCCTTTTATTTAAAATGCATCTCTGGGTTATTTGTGAGGCATAGGAATTCGTTCTCACCCCCCCCCAATATAATCCGGCCCCTCACAAGGTCTGAGGGATAGTGGACTGGCCCCCTGCTGAAAAAGTTTGCTGACCCCTGATATAAAAACACATGAAAAGACAGCTGTGGGTACAAGGAACCTTAAGAGAGAAGAAGAAGAAGAAGAAGAAGAAGAAGAAGAAGAAGAAGAAGAAGAAGAAGAAGAAGGAGGAGGAGGAGGAGGAGGAGGAGGAGGAGGAGGAGGAGGAGGAGGAGGAGGAGGGGGAGGAGGAGGACATCTTTATTTGGAGGTGGGGTTGGGAGAGTAACCAACATCTGCTTGGCATGCAGAAATTCCTAGGTTTAATCCCAAACATCTCCAAGTAAGGCTGAGAAGGACTCCTTGAATCTCTTGAAAGCTGCTGCCCGTCAGTGTTGGCAATCCTGAACTAGATTTATCAATGGTAGGATTAGGTGTAAAACAGTTTCCTTTGCTCCTCTGCCTAATCTGGAAGTGAAGAAAATTTCCAGTTATTTAGTGTGGAACAAGCATCCTAAGAGTCGTGACTGTTGACCTCTATGCTAGAACATATCTCATCTTGGCTGTGGGACCTGGAATACCTGCTCTCGACCTTGTCTGGAGGGAGGAGGCTACAAAAGCTGAGGCTGCTGAAGAGGTCAGAGACCATCTTGGCTGCCTCTTAGCACAGACCCAGGTCATTGAGTCTGAGCTTCCACAGCTGTGGAACCGCAACTGGCAGGATTGGCAGCAACAGCAGCAGGTATGTTCTATGCTTATGATAATATTTTATTGTCTTGCTAGCTCTGCTGTCTTAAATGTGTATTTTGTATTTGACTTCCTCTAGTAATGTTTTCTTTTGAAATGTTAAGATTTTTTTGTTTGTTAATTCTGCTGCTTTAAACGTGCATTCTGTATGTGACCTCCTTTGTAATGTTTTCTTTTGAGATCTTTAAGACAATATTTTAGTTTCCTGTTAATTATGCTGCTTTGAATGTACACATTATATTTGACTTTCTTCTGTAATGTTTTCTTCTGGATTGTTTTATTTGATGTTTTAATGTTTGAGAATTTGTTCCTTAAAAATAAAAAAGTGGTATAGAAATGAAATGAACAACAATAATAACAATCCAAGTCAATATTCTTCATGAAATATATTGGATTCCCATGTGGACTTCCTAGGTACAAAACATTCAGAAAATGCTGGATTATGTTACATGCTTTAAGGGAAAACTCCTTAAAGATGTTACTCTGGAACAGATATTACAAAGAATACCATAGAATAGTTATTTTCGTTGTAAAGCCTTTATTTCCAATCTCATGCATGGTGGAACAGTCTCATTTACAGCTGGAACAAAAATAAAAATAAGAATCCAATTTTATCATGTAGACACCACTAATGCTCAAAAACAAACAAGCTCAATTTTAAACAGCTTTAAAGTGAAACCTACAGTAAATTCCATTTTATAATACTGTGTATATTTGGGAAGCATTTCAATTCTTTGTGACTATTTTAATCTGTGACACAAGATGCTCTGTGTAGCTGCTGGCCTCCAATGGGATTGTGTGTTCTCATCCACAGCAGCAGATGCATCTAGCAATTCAGTGGAATCCAGGACGATGTAATGCAATTGCATGTCCATTTCTTCCTCTTTCTCCTTCCTCCTCCCTCATTCCTCCACCACCACCACCACCACAGAATCCCACC
Source organism: Zootoca vivipara (assembly GCF_963506605.1). Classification (NCBI taxonomy): domain Eukaryota; kingdom Metazoa; phylum Chordata; class Lepidosauria; order Squamata; family Lacertidae; genus Zootoca; species Zootoca vivipara. Next base: position 43,262,150 of record NC_083277.1, read on the forward strand.
CTTCTCCTCATTGGCAGTAATCACAAGGAACCACAGGGATTCTAAGTTATGATTAACTGCATTGTACCTAGCACAACCGTGGAAGAAACTGGGATTAAAATGCCACCCCACTGAAAGCCCTGCTTTCCTTTCTTTCCCACGTTGAGCATGGCCTGGAGGCACGGGATACAGCCAGCTACTGAAGCTATGCGGGTTTGCACCTGTTCAGTGCCTGGATTGGGGCACCACCTGGAAACTCATTGTATGAAGATAAGCAAGATAAGCATGCTGAAGATAAGCAAGTCTGGGTTCAGCCAGTGCCTGGCTGGAAGACTATCTGGAAGCGCCTTGTACTCCACATTGAGTTCCATGATGGAAGGAAGGTGGGATCTAAATGTGCTAAATTAACCTGCTGCACCACAGTGAAAGTGTAGGTGACTTGGAGAAAAGGTGTTTACAAATAGTTTGCACAAGACTCCACATACAGGCAGACCGCACTCTGCCCTCCCACCCTTCAATTGCTGCATGCAGCTTCAAATAATCAAGTTACCTTAGAAATGTCACCTAACATGCTTTTGTCATTGAGTCCATTGTATATTGCTTTCAAAAAGAGCATGGAAAAATATTGTTCGGTTTTGTTTGTGGTGCACACTTTGGTTCAATCCCTTGTCTCACTCTCTCTCTTTCTCCTTGAACGTTATGGATCCGTCCGTCTCCCACACTGGAAAAGATGCTTTGTGCTCTTCGCATCATCATCATGCCTTTCTCTGGACCATTTGTGTTCCAGCTGTGCTCTCTTTGTGAGAAAGTGGCCCAAAACCTTAGTGAATCATAACTTTATGTAATGCATGCGTCACTTTCCTAGGGCATTCAGCATATAACTTCCACCAAAAAGAAGTACCTAAAATGAGCTGCTGTTTTATGTCCCCTTTAAAGCCACCGCAATAGAAAGTGGAAGCTACAAGCAGCTTGGCCATTAAAGAGGCCTTTAGAAAAGTAGCAGAGGCCAGATGATTAGGACAAAAGTTTAAAGGCACCCTTTCCCCTCCTTGGCTTTTTCATTTTCAAATATGCACCTGTAGTTGCTTCTTTCAGCAGAGCAATCCGACTGGTATTCGTATTTGATTTCCTTTTTAGGTGATGGGAAAAAGAAAACCCTGCTAAGGAGATCTAATATTCCCTATTTTTATCGAATCTTAAAATATGAAAGGGGCCAGCTGCTTCTGAAAGGCAGTGTACACAGGTAAAGGTAGATGAACAAGGCTTGTATGTAAGAAATATTTTAATTTCAGGTAGTTACCAATCCTATTATCTTCAGGTCAATGTTGGGAAGGAAATTCAAAAGGAAATGGCCTTTTGAAAATTCTCAACCTTGGGTAGTATATTGGATAGTTGAGTGAAATGATTTTACCATTTTTTTCCCCTGGCGGGGAGGAGAATTTCCTCAGCAGTTTACTGGGAGTGGGGCTCACTATAAGCTAGGAGTGTGTAACTTGTCACCCTTCTCATGTTGATAAAAACCCTTTACATCCTTTATGCTGGCTGGGAGAGATGGGAGTTGGAGTCTAACAGCACCTGAAGGGTCACAGTTTCTTCACCCATGCTTTAATTACTGGTAGTAGTATAGCATCTTTCACTCCCCACCCCAAGAGTTCTCTGCTTTTTTGCTACTGCTCCAAATGGTGGCAACAGCAAATGCCCTGACAGCCAGGCCACCATTTTGCATTGTTCTAAATGCCTTCAGGGACATGGGTGGCACTGTGGGTTAAACTACAGAGCCTAGGGCTGGCCGATCAGAAGGTTGGCGGTTTGAATCCCCGCGACGGGGTGAGCTCCCGTTGCTCGGTCGCAGCTCTTGCCAAGCTAGCAGTTCAAAAGCACCTCAAAGTGCAAGTAGATAAATAGGTACTGCTCCAGCGGGAAGGTAAACGGCGTTTCCGTGTGCTGCTCTGGTTCTCCAGAAGCAGCTTAGTCATGCTGGCCACATGACCTGGAAGCAAGATGAGTGCCGCAACCCCAGAGTCGTCTGCGACTGGACCAAATGGTCAGGGGTCCCTTTACCTTTAAATGCCTTCAACTTTGCCTCATTCTGGGGCACTTTGGGGGTGGGGAATGGCTGCCCCCATAAAATAAATGGTCAATATTTGGAGAAAATTTGGCAACAGGGTCTTCCTTTTCTAGGGGAGTGAGAAAGAAAAAGAAAACCAAAGGATTATCTCTGAAAAACAATTACAGTATTCTGAGAACTTATAGCATTAACCTCTACATCTTTTAATCAACACAATAATGCAGGCAGAAGGTGAGAAATGGATCTAAGAGTTAACCTTTCTTAATATAAAAAAGGAACATTTAAAATAAAGCTTATATTTCTATTTCTCCTAGTGCTACTGCTATTAACAATAATATGGAATATATCAAAGCCAAAATTAAACATTTTAAAGACCTGTTCATTTAAAAGTGACTGGATCATGACCATATATTATTAATAATGATGACATTAAAGGTTATGTACGGAAAATGGGAGGCATGTCTATAACCCTGATTCTTTACCATGCATACAGGATTTCCCACTTGTCAGAGTACAGGGGGAATATTTGATTGCTTGACATCTTCAGGGTTTTAGCCAGAATGGCTCTCTGGAGATCAAGTGGTTCACTTTCATATTATGGTTAGAATTCTCAGGCATAGTAAAGAAACATGAAAAGGATGAATCAATTTACTCCATGGGATACATTTACTACCCTCCACACTTTTAGTGTTTGGGCCATAATGGTGGCTAGTGCTCATTGGGGTTGGTGGGCCAGAAGGCAGGGAGCCCGATAATAGGTGGAGTCAGAGCCAATGGCAGGCAGAGACACCTAGTTCCAGAAGAAGCTGAAATCTAAGGCTGCCCACTCAACTAGCATCAAGGAAGAAGGCAGGCAGATGAGGGCTGGCTGAGGGGGCAGTGCCCTATTTGCCCTAACACACCAGCCTCCATTGGCTTTGGGTGCTTACTTGCACCTGGAGAGCAACCCCTTGAAACACAGACACAGTTTCTTCGTTCCATTAAAGAACTGGCTGACTGCAGCTAAACATTGCCTCGAGAGTTCCTTAAGTGAATATGGCAGAAGATCAAAATCACTGACTATCTAGACACAAAGCTCACCTCACTGCTACTCTGCAGCACTAACAACTGCCAATATGGCAGCAGCATTAGTACAAATCTATTGGGCCTAGCATCTAGACCCTGAGTGAAAGGGTGGTCTGGCTGCTGCTGCTTGATATTGATAAACCAGCATTTCCAAGGTGCTGTATAGTTGGAAGCTGTGATTTATATTCCCACTATGGGACACAAATTAGAATGCATACAGCTGCACATGATGTACATATTCTCCTTTTTAGCATCATCTATGAAAGGGATCATCTATGGAAGAGATCCTGAAGCTGAGGCTCCAATACTTTGGCCACTTCATGAGAAGAGAAGACTCCCTGGAAAGGAGTCCACAAGGAGAAGGGGACGACAGAGGATGAGATGGTTGGGCAGTGTTCTTGAAGCTACGAACATGAGTCTGGTCAAACTGCAGGAGGCAGTGGAAGACAGGAGTGCCTGGCGTGCTCTGGATCATGGGGTCACGAAGAGTCGGACACGACTAAATGACTAAACAACAACAACAACAACAACAATGAAAGGGATTGCCAACCTTTTTGGACCAGTGGGCACATTTTGAATTGAAGTGTATCACTAAGGGTTTGTTTTATACATTACTTTTATATGTAGCAGCACCTAAGCTATGGAACTACCACAAGCACCATCCCTGGGAAATCTGGCAAGCCTTTATTTAGGAGAACCTTTTATAATTTGTTTTAATCTGGATGGGCTGGCATGATTTTAAAGACTCTTTAACTGAGCTGTTTTCTTTAATTGTGTTGTGATTTTAGTGTTGCTTTATTGTTTTTTTTTAATTATGTGATGCTTCATCATTTTAAATATTTGCAAGCCACCCATACAAATATGTAAAATAAAGGAACACATTTATGGAAAATTCAGAGTGCGTAGAAACTCTTCCCTTGATTTTCTCATGCTCCTACAGAATATCTGAATTAATTCCTTTTGATAATATTAGCACAATGCTTGCAATGAAAGTGGCCAGACAATGCCCACAAAAACTATTGAGCCAGATTCTTGTGTTTCACATGAGCAGATAGCAAAGGTTTGTATGACAACGATAATATTGATCAGTAACATACTCTGGAAACAATAGTCATGGCTATAAACAAATTCAGCTGGCTTGGATGTGGCAAATGTTACAGCACTGAAAAGATTAAATCACTATATGATCTGATCGGTTGAAATCAACATTACTTTGTCCAGAATTAATATAGAAGCTCTATTCACAGCAAGATGGTTCAGCCACAGTGCATGTATACAAAATAATTGCAGATGTTTAGTGTGTGTGTGTGTGTGTATGATAAAACAATTAAAAAGTCAGTTTCTTTACTTCTAGACTAGATGCATAAAGAGGGATACAGTGGCTGTACCTCTTATTGGAGGAGACTAGTTTAGTAGATTACATCCCTCATGTTGTGCATTTACGTGCATTTAAAGATACGTAGCTAGAACGCTATTGACTGGAAAGGCATAACAGTAATGAAGTATAGACATGTGGTAGTAGACTCACCAACTTGGTATGCCACTGCTTATGTCAAAGCCACGCCTCTTAAGAAAGATGAAAAAAATAGCACTAAGGTGATCTACAGCTGCAGAGATTGCATGGCTGTTTCATTCTCCCCCCCCCCCCAAAAAAAATCAGTTGATTTTTTTCTTGTGGACCAGAACAGTGGAGGCAGCCATGAGGAAACCATAGAAGGAAAATGATATGATGGTGATATCATGTAGATGTCACATAAAATTATATGTATGATAGTGCATGGGTATTGCTATTACGTCTATAGGCAGGTATCAGATCAAAAGTTTAAAAACACAGGAGACTTTCTGGAGCAAGTGTCTGAAATAAATTACGGTTCCCCCAATATGTTCTGTATAGCTCTGTACTATTAAGGCAAATCAGCTGTTTCTGTTAAAATAATAATAATAATCAGGGCTTTTTTTCTTTCTTATTCTAGAAAAAAAGATCACAATAAATTGTTACAGTAAGTGCCACACTTTTAACATTTGGGAGGGGAAAGGTGTGGGTACTGCATACCTTGAATACCCATGGAAAAAAAAGCACTGATGATGATACCTTTATTACAGGGATGCCTAGGAGCCTGTGTTTAATTATATTAGCACATTTATATGAAATGTGCATCCCTTATTAAAATAGTCATTCGTATAAATAAAAACGTAGCAGGAGGCTACGTTCTGAGTGTATGCTTGCAAACACGTGCACCCACCTATTTCTGCCAAGGTGAGCTGGCCTTGCGCCACTATTTTTAATCCATCCTCGTTTGGCCACTATTTTTAATCCATCCTCGTTTGGCCACTATTTTTAATCCATCCTCGGTTGGCCACCTTTCGCCTTGAATGCGTGCGAGTAATTGGGCTGCGCGCGAACCTGAGTACAGTATCTCTGGAGTGGGTAGGGCGCCTCCCGCTAAGCCGGGCTTGCAGAGCGCAAAGGGGGCGAAAGAAGCAAGCAAGCCTTTTTTGAGAGTTGCTTCTGCTGCTTTTCCTTCTGCTGCTGCTGGAGAGGTCCGGTTTGCAGTCGGCCCCTTCCGAGGAAGCTCGCTGCTGCCCCCGGCGGAGAGCGCGAGGCGCGCAGCTCCTCGGGAATGCTGGGAATGTTGAGTCAGGGACTGGCGAGGCAGGGAGTCGGGCTGGCGGCTGGCTGAAGGGAGCCTGGGCGCGAGGGGCAGGAGGAAAGCGGCGGCGGCGGCGGCGGCTGGGGGAACTACGGGAGCCTCTCCCGACTGCAGCAGGTCCCTCCTCCTCCTCCTCCTCTCGCCTCGTACCTGTTCCCCCGGCTCCTCTCGCCGCCGCCTCTCTCTTCGCTGCAAAGGGCTGTCGGCGAGGCAGGATGCTGTGAGGTCCATGTGAGGAGGACGCGCGAGAGAGAGAGACGGATGCAATGATTGGAAAGGTGAGGCGCTTAAGCGGGGATATGGCCGTTGTGGATTTGGGTGCATCCATTTGGACGCGCACAATTTGTGCCTTGGGCGTTTAAAAGCATCGAAGGGTCGGCAAGGGCGGGGGGGGGGAGGAATGAGAGAGTCCAAGGTGGAGGGGAGGCTTTCCTTGGAAAGAGAGAGAGCCTTGCTCTGTGGTAAACGCCTGGTGGTACATTTGCCCGAGCTGGCATCTCGCTCCCGCGGAAGCACCGACGCTTGCAATTTCTCCTAGAAAACAGCCATGCAGTTGCCAGGGCGGGTTTGTGTGTGAGAGAGCGAGATCCATGGAGAATTACTATCCTGTCCAACGCCTTCTTTGCACGGGCTTGGTAAGACTCGGAAACGGCGGGCTTTGTAATAATAGTTGACATACGTGTGTCGGGTTTTTATAAAACGAATGTTAAGGGAAAGAGTCTTCCTTCTTCCCCAGCAAGCCCCCTCGCCCCGCCTCGCGCTTGCAAGGAGGAGGATTCCCAGGAAGAAAGGAGGATATTATATTAGCAGTTATATAATGAACCGAGGCAATACGGACCTTTGCACATTTTAGTATGCTTTGGGGTTGAAATATTATTTTGGGCGGCTGCAAGATCATGATACCTCATATGTAACCTGCACAGATTTGAATGGCACACATGTCTTGCCTTAGTGTGCGTGTGTGTATCCATATCTGTAGCGCAAATACTGTATCTGTAGTAATAATGTGGTGGGGGAGCCCCCCCTCCCCGTTTTATTAGTGTGTGATTGATTTCTAGGCGGCTACCTGCTAAGCCTAGGATGGATGGAGGGGGATCTACTCCCTTAGCTGCGAATTTCCGTTTTGATAGACAAGCCGCAGGGCCACTTGCATTGACAGGAACGGGCTCCTGGCTGTGAGCTCAGCCAATCGGTGAGGCTGGGAGGGGAGGGCAAGTCCTCTTTTCAGGGTTAGTTTCCTGGTTGGCTTTTTAAATCAGTGGTCTCACTTAATCGTTTGTTTGGTGGCTTCCCCTCCCTCCCCTCTTCTCCACCGCAGTGAAAGAAAGGGGGAGGATTCCCCCTGCCTCTCCCCACTGGGTCAGCACTGACTCCCCTGCCCTTTATGATTCGGAGGGTGATGGAGAGGCACCTTCCGTGAAATATCATTTGTGGCGGTGCCCTTCCTCTTTGGGAGGGATGGAAAGGGTGATGGAGAGACTTATAATGCATTCCAAAAAATAAGCAAGTATGGCAAAGGCTTAACAGCCACTGGTTTGCTCTTCTTTATCTTCCTAAGGAGCAGATTGGCTCTCCCTTCACACCCCCAGGTTCTCTGCGTCCTTAGTTCTCAACTTTTTGAGACCCAGAACCCACCTTTAACTGAATCATTCATTTAGGGACCCATTTCTGCTTTTTCTTTTACCACATATTTGTCTGATGGTAGTGCCTCTGTTGGTGACACACCTTAAATCAGCCAGCAACCCAGTAATGGGCCCTTACTGACAACAGGTCAATATCAGTGCTTTCTTTTTTGCTCTCTCTAGTACCGGTAGTTAAATGGAGCGACCTCAGGTAACCTAATCCCCAGTTCTCTTCTCTCCCAGCTGCTCTGGGTCCTGTGCTGTCTGAAAGGAGAATGTCCCTGGCTAACACAGAGTTCAGCCCACAGAAGAGCTGCTACCACACAAGGGGTTAATCATTTCCATTGAAAGATAACACTCTTGGGTCTCACAGGAAGGACTTGCCAGTGACTGAGAGAAGGTCCAGCCAATTTCTTTGTGCCGTTTCACTTGTGCTATTCCTTCATTTGGTAGTAAAGTGTTTTCTCGGTTCTCATTCATCCACATACTGTACAGAGAAAGATGCATCTAGCAATGGTCTTGATATTATATTCATACACTCACCTTTATAGTACAGGTCACATCTGTCAAAATATGCAACAATACCTTGGCCTTTGGCCCATCCCGTTTTAAAGATGCACAGTGCCAGAAACTGACCTGGATACATTTAGACATTGTCATCTTTCCACTCCTGAAAATGTTCAGATGGATTTTATGCTTGCAGGCAGAGCGTGCACATATACACACTTTTGTACAGCTTATGCTTTATAAATGAATGTGGTGGTGATCGTTTTGGAACTATGCTGTAATCTGACAAATGCACCATGATATTCCCTACACACACCACATCCAAATTCTACCACAAAGGGCTCTTGCACGCATTGCCCAGGAGTTAATAGTCTAAAAGGTAGGGTCCATTTTTTAGCAAGTTGTTGCAGCTGCCTAAAAAATCCTGCAATTTCTTGTTGATTGTAAAACCCAATATATGCACAAACATCTCAAACGGAACATGATTAATAGTTTTTGTTTCCCCAGTGTCCTTCTCTTTGTTTCTGTAGCGATATCTCCCTTAACAGAGCAACCGTAGAGTCATATAGTATTTATTTGATTCATCAATGTGCTTATCTTTTCCTCTCCAAAGTATTCTTTTCTGTATCAAAACCTAAAAATATTATCTATGCTCTGGCAGTTTTGCATCTATACTACTGGATTGTCCTCATTGGCTTTCTCATATTGGCTTTCTCATATATATTCCCATTTTTAAAAACGTCCAGCCACTGACTGCACTTCCCCTAACATCCTTTCTTGCTTCTACTAGTTTATTAAAACTCCTCCCCTGTCTGCCTTCTTTTACTCCAGTCTCATGCTATACTCAGAAATAACTTTGCCATCTTTTATAAATTATCCCTCTTCAAGTAGCTCCACAATTCACATTAGCATAGCTTTTCTGGTATCATCCATAGCCTTTCCTTACCTTTCCCCCCATAGCCATTAGCTGCATCTGTCATCTTTCTTCATTATTCCATCCTGAGCCCACTGTTAATTCTATATCCTTCTCTTAAATGATTTGTGTGAATACAAAATATTTGCTTTGAGGTGAATATTTATGTGGTATAAGTGTACACAAGGACACACATTAAAAGATACAAAGGAATTAGAATTAATGAGGAGGCATAATATATTATATTGGAACATGCAGAGGTTGTATATATATTAAAAATCACTGGATCATTAGATTTTTTTGTAAAATAAAATGGAGAGAATGGTTTGTACTCTCTGGATCATTAGATTTAATTGTTTTTAAAATGTGAATGTCTGTAAAACACAAATATTTCAGTGGAAACATAATTGAAAGGGAAAAAACCACTCTTAGGATAATCTGAGAAGCGTATCTTAGTACTTGTGAGTTAACCAATGGGATACCAGCATGCCAGATTTGATTAGCTGTTTTCTCTTTGTGCATATGGTGGAGTTTGATGGATTATGTTAAAAATAAAATAAAAGGTAGGATCCATAGTTTTGTTCAGGGCTTGCAGATTGTGGTTAACGGAATTCAGCCTTCAAGGCTGGGAGATAAAAATGCAGGTATTCGCACAAGGAACAGCAAAGAGTAATAATCTTCTCTCAAAATCTCAAGAAGTGACAATGGCACAATGACTAGATGCCCTATAAACTGCATAGGAAAAATTACCTTCTGTTGCTGCAAAGATCAGCTGAATCCCAAGTAATTCAAAAAGAAGTGTGTTCTCTCCACATTTTGAAACTGTCAGCTATGTAACAGCTGATGAATCTGTTAGGAATAGCATTACAGTGGTTCTAGGGATGTGTTCACACAAATATGTTTCTATTAACCTTAATGTTGTTTTCTTGTCCTTGTGCAACATGCTGTTTGAGCTTTGGAATGTTTAACCTTTTAGCAGTAGAGACATATCTTCTTGTCTTGATTACTGCAGGATTTGTTTTGTTTATTAATGCATTTTGGATATCTTTTTTGTTTTTAATGTAGTTAAATACACCAAAGTTAACTTTTCTGGGGCTAGCAAAATGTAAAAAGTAAACAAAAAACAGGTAGAAATGTTACACCCCACCCACAGAGTATAGGGTTGCAACATTGGCTGATATGTTCCAACTTAGAGAAGATGCAGGGTGATATTCAATGGGGATCCCATTGTGTCTGCCGGCACAGTTTTAGATAATTTAATTTGTGAAAATTAATTGAGCTTAAGCATTTTAAAAAGCATTTCTAAAGGTGGAGGAAAAGTGTTTCCTGCTTGGCAGGGGGTTGGACTGGATGGCCCTTGTGGTCTCTTCCAACTCTATGATTCTATGATTCTATGATGGAGGTGAAAGGATTTGTGAAATTTTTGTTGTGTGATCATTTGCTCACATTAGAGAACATTGAAGTAGGATTACTGTCTCTTCCTCTCTCCGAAGCACTGATTTTAATGATTAAGAACCAAGAAATTAAGTACAAATTGGAACAAGACATGATGTTTGGTGCAACACACAATACTACCAGCAGGGCTTAAGAAGATGAATGCTTGTGAATTCAAAATTGCTGTATCCTCTCAGTAATTTATCTTAGCAGGTACTTTATCTGCATGTGACTTATAATGGTGGTTTTGTGTGGCGGGATGCTATAAATGGAGAGAATTTGTTGTCACAGTGCTGAGTCACTGAAGAAGACAGTACTTTGCTTGACACTGGTGACCAGAGGAGATACCATCCATTAATTTCAGTATTATCAAACTGTGTTCTTGGTTTGAGTGAGGCATAGTTTGCCGCCTGGGGTGGAATAGTAAATGGTGCTTCTATTTCTCAGGTCAGTGTGCATATCACTCCAGGCTAACCAAGTTAATGTTGGTGCAACACAAAATCTCACAAGTGCCTCTCCCTGGAAGTAAACTTACAATTAAAATACATTAAATACCTAACTATTTGTTGCCCTTTCATGACATCTAAAACCAACAGCTTGAGGCAGCTGTCTGACTGTGCTCAAACTGCATGTGACCAGGCTTAATGGTCTTGCAACTAGACCAAAATGTCAATTTCTGAATGCCAAGTTTTGCTAGTTCTCAGGTCTGGGAGGTGGCAGAGTTGCACTTCTCTGGATGGAGCAGGTACACTGCTCAGTTGTGCTACTGGTTTCAGCACAGCAAATGGGGTCTCGTGGCCGCAGTGGCTAGGTGTGCTTTGTTTTCAGCTATGGCTGGTTCACCAGCTATGGCCTCTTTTGGATAGAAATGACTCAACCACTGTACTTCATGCTTTGGTAACTTCCAGACTGGATTGTTGCAATGCACTCTACATGGGGCTGCCCTTGAAGATTATTTGGAAACTTTGATTGGGAGAAAATGCACTGACCAAATTTATGACTGGGCTTCCATTTTGATCTCACATAACCTGTTTTAAAATAGCCAGCTTGTTTCCAGGATTAATTCAAAGTGCTCATGTTAAAGTCCTAAACAGCTTAGGTCCCAAATTCTGAAAGACCATTTCCTTCTCTAAAGACCCTCTCAGGTGTTAAGATTGACAGAGGGGACTCTCCTGGTAGTTCTGCCACCCTCAGAAGCTCAGGCAGTGGTGGTCTAAGAGAGGACATTCGGTGTGACAGCCGCAAACGTTTGTAACTCCCTCCCCATAGAGGTGTGCCTGTCAACTTACAGTTTTTGGAGATTGCTGAAGATGTACCTCTTTACCCTGACCTTTGACATGTGAGAAATATATTTTCTGAACTGCTCACGGATCTCCATCTCACATTATGTTTGAGATGGGGTCCTAAGAGTTTTACCTTGGGAGTCATCTGAAAAGGTTGAGGTGATATTGCTAAGAAAAGTGCTATTTAGTATGAAAGACCAAGATATGTCTTGGCTCCAGAAACACTGAGCAGTTTCCACATTATGTTTCACAAACAGAGCATAAGTATCAGTGATGGATTTTCAAGTGGATGATACGTTGGCCTTTTTTTACCTTTCCACCTGCTGAACATCTGGTCTTTTTACAGTTTCTTTTCTTTACTTGCTGCATAACTTCCACCACAGTTTTGTTTTTATCTGTCTCCTCTCTCCTCTCCATTCTGTAATAATGCCTTTACTTGTTTGCTAAAGCTTCTCTCCTTTCTTCCTCTTACTTTCATTGGTATGGCCATGAAACGCTTAATTAGAGGATTGTGGATTTCTCCAGCTATGCTAAGTGCCACCATGACCTAAGAGTTATTTGGTTAAGAAACTGTATCTGCTTCTCTTTTTATCAACTGGTTTGTTGGGTGGGGAAATAGCACTTCCTTGATGACAATTTATTATCTATTTATCACTGCTTTTGATAAAAGAGGGAAATAAGTCTGTCTTCTGTATCCCAAAATGTCTGATTTCGTCTTTATAGGCCTAATTTGCTGATTCTTTTTTCAGTAGTGACAGCAGCAGATGAAGTTGAAAAGGTAGATCATTCAGGTTCAAGAAAAGCATCAGTTGGAGTTGTGATAGTGAATGAAACTGATTTGAAAAGGAGTAATTTATTCCCCTTAACCATACCCAGTGAGGCTAGATCAGGGGTCAGCAAACTTTTTCAGCAGGGGGCTGGTCCTGTTGGGAGATTCATTCCCCGTCTGCAGTCATAGGTTTATTGTGTTTCATATGACTGTATGTGTTTTCATTCCACAGAGTGGATGTGACGTAGACAGGATGTTTGTCTTCCTGTCTTCCTAAGTGGGACTGTTGTTTCCTTTGTTCTTTCTCTTTACTGCCTGTGATGCTAGAGAGAGGGAGCCATGATGAAGAGCTCCCAGTCTGTTTATATGTAAATAAACTAGCTTAGCCAGAATGCTGTGCTGCTGAGTCTGTTACGCAACTGCGCAAGCCTCTGCAGATGTGGAAGGTGTGCTGGTGCTTCATCGCACCAGTCACTGTGATGTTCGGGCTGAAGAACGCTCCAGAAGCTCCTAAACGATCTCCCAGGAGGGAGGGAACATGCCAGTCGAGTATGTGTCTCTGCCATGGCCTTACTCACGAGTAGGCACCCTCCTGGACATGCCGACAGGTCCAGTGTCCCTCAGACCTTGTGGGGGGCCCGGACTATACTTTGGGGGGGGGGGAAATATGAATGAATTCCTATGCCCCACAAATAACCCAGAGATGCATTTTAAATAAAAGAACACATTCTACTCATGTAAAAACACCAGGAAGGCCCCACAAATAACCCAGAAATGCATTTTAAATAAAATGACACATTCCACTCATGTAAAAACACGCTGATTCCTGGATCGTCCGCGGGCCAGATTTAGAAGGCGATTGGGCCTTAGGTTGCCTATCCATGGGCTAGATGAATTCTTATACTCCAGGCATGTGCAACAGGTAGATCGTGATCTACTGGTAGATCTCTGGACGTCTGTGGTAGATCACCGGTAGATCAGTGGCTCCCCCCAAAGAAGCTAAAAAACTTTGGCTGCCCTAAAAAAAAGCTCAACATCTTTGCCCTGCACCCCTAAAATGACATGAACCACAAAAACAGGGCTTTCCTTCCTAAAAAAAAAAGCTCAACGTCGCTTTCTTCCCTAAAGAAGCTCAACAACTTTTACATGAACCCCACGAAACAGGGCTTTCCTTCTTATAAAAAAAGCTCAACAACTTTGACCTGAACCCCAAAAGGGGGGGTAGATCACTGCCAGTTTTTGTTCAATAAGAAAGAAAGAAAAACTATAGGAAGAATGAAAGTAAGTCCAATACTTCAGTATTCAAAAGCAGCATATTGAGCCAGAATACCAGTCTGTTCCTATGAAAAGCAGCATCTATTTCCTCCCAGCACTTCCCCCCCCTACTTTATACTGTGGTTTGTTATGCACTTTGTTACATTCCTCACTTAAGGGTGGATTTTAAAATCCTTTAACGAGGAACAGTGTTTTATTACTTCCATTTTAAATGCACCTATAAAGTCTTGGGTTGATTTAGGCATTGCAAGATCTATTGCTATATGTACTGTTCCATTGGTCTTCAGCTGATGAGCCCACATTTAGTTGTGATTCTACCTCAGGTGATTCCACTTCAGGTTATTACCTCCTTTCTAGTTTTCTGGTGCCGCTGTTTTGGGTAAATAAATAAATAAATAAATAATAAGAGAAGCTGAAAGATGGGAGAGAGAGAGTGGGGTGTAAGGAGACAGAGAAATATAAAAGAAGATTAACACATTCAACAACAAATTAAAAGTGGGTCCCATGTTGCAGGTAAAATCCTGGGTCTTTGTAGTTTGCTGATCACTGTGCTGTTCAATATATTATTTTGCTTTAGGGTATAATGCCTATTCTAAGCAACTTAATTGTTTTTGTTTTGTTTTATTCGTTAAGGTTGGTTAAAGCTTGAAATCACATCTGATCTCACAAGTGAGAATCTCACTTTGTGTGTAAAAAGAATTAAGTTCTGAGTCTTGGTTGCATGCAAAATCTGGGAAGAACTTAATTTAAGTAGATCTCTGGTTTTTATATACTTGATGTTTTAATTAGATAGCCATAAGCAAATCAGCAACAATAGTGAATTAATACCAATATATCTATTTGTTGTTCCTGTATCTTGGGGACTGTGGGGTGTTTGCAGTGTTAGTCCTGCTCAGAGTAGACCCATTGGAATTAATAGCCATTACTAGTACTCTGCTGTCCGTGTTACAGCAGATGACCCAAGCTGTTGTAAATGTTGACATTTTACTGAAAATCCTGTAAGAATTCTGTAAATGCCACCCACTTTTCAGCTGCACACAAATGAATGCTGACAGTCACATTTAGATGACTGTCAGCATCTATTGATGTATTTCTCACTTTTAGGCTTTCACAAAATGTGTCTGGGATTATCAGGGTTCACATGTAAATTACTGCTTTTGGTGAGCTTTGACATTCTCCTGTAAAATATTCTGGGTCCTATCTGCAGTTACTTTTACTCACAGTAGGCCTACTGAAATTAATGGGCATGACTAACTTGTTGTTGTTGTTGTTTAGTCATTTAGTCATGTCCGACTCTTCGTGACCCCATGGACCATAGCACGCCAGGCACTCCTGTCTTGCACTGCCTCCCGTAGTTTGGTCAAACTCATGTTCGTAGCTTCGAGAATACTGTCCAACCATCTCGTCCTCTGTCGTCCCCTTCTCCTAGTGCCCTCAATCTTTCCCAACATCAGGGTCTTTTCCAGGGAGTCTTCTCTTCTTATGAGGTGGCCAAAGTATTGGAGCCTCAGCTAACTTATTAACTTAGGTCTAGCAATTATGAGTCTTAACTTAGTTCGATGCAATCCACTGCCTATCTTATTTCGGTATGTATATGTTCCTGTTTTGTACCAAATAGCGGAGCTCATCATCCAAATATACCCAGCTGACTGGTACCATAGGCGGCACCCAGTGAAATGTCACCACACCTGTAAAAAAAGAAAGAAAGAACCCGCCCACAGTTGGATAACGTGATATTTTATACTGGATTTTCTTCCAAATCGTGGTTTAGCTTTAAAAGGCAAATGTTGGCACTACTATAAGTTGAAGTTTGAATGTGTGTTTGCTTCTGGGCACGTGCCAGCTGTTTTATTTGCGTGTGTTATATGTGTTGTTTTCCCCAAAACTGAAGCAAATGGAGAAGACCTTAGTACTTGCCTTAAGCTCCATGTGTATATTTTGGAACTTCCATATGCACACGGGAGCTCCTAGATTGTGGCTTTGCTAAATGCACACAAATAGCCAAATTTAATACAGTATTGCCACACGCCTTTCTAAGTGTATTACCATTTAGAAGTGTTTGATTATTAAGGAATATATAAATATATCTGATAAAAAGAATAAATAATTATACTTTGTCCCAACACTGTTAGGCGCCTTGTTGGGGATGATGTTTTCTTGTAAGCCTCTCATTGCTTCAAGGTGGGATCATTCTCTGGAGGTTTGGTTTTGCACTGAGGCAACTACTGACCAGCATCCCAGTAGCTTCTTCTTCTCTTTGTCCCTGACCCCACCATTAAGCTGTTAGGTTGGAATTCAATGTTACATGAGAACCACACCTAAGCTGATAATGCAGGGACAGCATGGCAATAGATGGATAGATAGAGACCGAACTGTAATGTCTGCTTTGTAGAACATCACCTTTAGTAATAGTGTTTGCTTTCAGCAATTCAAGGAGTGCACTGACTGATAATTTACTGGATTATCAGTGGTGCTTCCTGCACCACCAGGGTTCCTTGGGGGCTCCAATCCAGAGCTGAGAGCCATTCATTTTCTAAGTCTTGATGAGAAAGCAGCTAGAGATGTTATAGCTGTGAGCAGCACACCATGTACGGACATCCTTGTCAGCAAACAGCAATTGCCAGTTGAATTTTGTTTTCTAATTTTGCATTGTTTTGTTGATGTGTTTGATTATTACCTTGCAATTTAATTTTGCATTTTATTGTTTGCCCCGTGAGCTGCCCTGAGAACGTGTGCTGAGGGGCTGCTCTATAAATCTAATAATAGTGCCGTGTCATTTGTATCCAGATTGGTATATGAAATTAAGCACCATTTTAACTGTAAAAGTAAATAAATAAAAAAGACATGCAGTTTTGTATATATTGAGCAATCCAGAGGAATGTAGATTTGTGTAACAAAGTTTTCTTAACAAAAATTTGTCTAGCCTGTATGCCTCTCTCTGCTCATAATCGCTGCTGTTTCCTGACTTCTGTTCATTTCCCCACTCCTGGAGTGGACAGCTCCCTAAAACACCTGTATTGAACTTGGAGCAGCTGCTTCATTTAGCAAGGAACTAGGAAGTGACATATAACAAGAACTGCAGTAATGGGACCCAGGTGGCGCTGTGGGTTAAACCACAGAGTCTAGGGCTTGCTGATCAGCAGGTCGGCGGTTCGAATCCCTGCAACGGGGTGAGCTCCCGTTGCTTGGTCCCAGCTCCTGCCCACCTAGCAGTTCGAAAGCACATCAAAGTGCAAGTAGATAAATAGGGACCGCTCCGGCGGGAAGGTAAACAGTGTTTCCGTGTGCTGCTCTGGTTCGCCAGAACCAACTTTGTCATGCTGGCTACATGACCCAGAAGCTGTCTGCGGACAAACGCTGGCTCCCTCGGCCTATAGAGCGAGATGAGCACCGCAACCCCAGAGTTGGACACGACTGGACCTGATGGCCAGGGGCCCCTTTACCTTTACCTTTAGGAAGTGACATATAACAAAGACTGCAGTAATTAAAATAAATGCACACAAAATAACAAACAATATCAAACAGTTGCTGTGAACTGTGTCAGTTACTTCCTTGAATGAGTGTCTGGAATCAGTAATGGACTAAAACACAAATCCATTCGTGATAGTGGGGAACCTAAGGGACCGTTGAGTTGGGAGAATGTATATTCTGGGTGAGTTCACACTGCCATAATGACTCGGTTCATGGTTGGAAAGGGGTGGGGTATATATTCTTCTGGTGTACCATTTTGAACCTGGGAATTCCTGGACCAATAGATTTTTTTACTAGAATGTATTTTTTTTGAAGAGGAATTCAGTTTACAGAATACAGTATTACCCTGGCCAAGGTACTCTCAATGACAGTTTAACTGAGCATATGTCAACAGTGGCTGCTGGCTAGCTTCAAGTGCCTGTTCTGATAAATGCAGATGACTCTGGCACAAAATCAGTGCATAAGCTCGCAGTTGTGGTGTTTTGCATTCCAAACAGATTAAGAATTTTAGGACAAGGAAGTTTTTATTCAAATACATCAGTTATTATGAGCTAGGGAAACTCCTACTTTGAGCCCA
Source organism: Zootoca vivipara (assembly GCF_963506605.1). Lineage (NCBI taxonomy): Eukaryota > Metazoa > Chordata > Lepidosauria > Squamata > Lacertidae > Zootoca > Zootoca vivipara. Next base: position 43,279,764 of record NC_083277.1, read on the forward strand.
TTATTTTTTAATAGGAATAGCCTGTTGGATCAGGCCAATGGCCCTTCTAGCCCAGAATCCTGTTCCCACAGTAGCCAGTCAGGTGCATGTGGGAAGCACAGAATCAGGACCAAATTGCAGCATCACTCTCTCCTGCTGCAGTTTCCAGCAACTGATATTCAAAAGTATTAAAAGGTAAAGGTAAAGGACCCCTAGACGGTTACTATGGGTGCAGCGCTTATCTCACTCTTAGGCCGAGGGAGTCGGCATTTGTCCACAGACAGCTTTCCGGGTCATGTGGCCTGCATGTCTTAACTGCTTCTGGTGCAATGGAACACAGTGACGGAAGCCAGAGCGCACAGAAACGCCGTTTACCTTCCCGCCGCAGCGCTACCTATTTATCTAATCACACTGGTATGCTTTTGAACTGCTAGGTTGGCAGGAGCTGGAAACAGAGCAACGGGAGCTCACTCCATTGTGGGAATTCAAACCGCCGACCTTCTGATTGGCAAGCCCAAGAGGCTCAGAGGTTTAGACCACAGTACCACCCACGTCCTTTCAGAAGTATTACTGCTTCCGACTGTGGAGGCAGAACATAGCCATTCTCCACAACAAAATAGCAGCAGTACCTATAGGCTTGCTGATCAGAAGGTTGGCGGTTCGAATCCCTGTGACGGGGTGAGCTCCCGTGCTCGGTCCCAGCTCCGGCCAACCTAGCAGTTCGAAAGCATGCCAAAGTGCAAGTAGATAAATAGGGACCGCTACAGCGGGAAGGTAAACGGTGTTTCCATGTGCTGCTCTGGTTCGTCAGAAGCGGCTTTGTCATGCTGGCCACATGACCTGGAAGCTGTATGCCGGCTCCCTCGGCCAATAATGCGAGATGAGCACGCAACCCCAGAGTCGGTCACGACTGGACCTAATGGTCAGGGGTCCCTTTACCTTTACCTTTACCTAAAATATGCCAAGTGTTCTCCCCCTATAGCATCAGATATTTGTGTGTTTTTATCCATATGGGAAAAAGGTTTTTTTCTTGTCATTCAGTGGTAAGTGATTAAAGGCATCTTGTCAGAAAGTTTGAAATAATAAGAAATTTCTGTGATGGGCTTTGGTAGTTTCAAGTCTTGAAATGGAAATGCAAAACTGCATGCATTACACAGCTTGAGCATAATCTACCCCTTTATTCACATGTGTCGATGGCATGATGTGGAGGCCTCTGAGCAGATGTGACCCATATCCTGTCTCCATTGCATCAGAAGCTGTATTGTACACCAATATGTCCTACTGCAACAAAAGAGACTCGTCCCCACCCAACAAGGGCATATAAATGCTCAGTCCCTAGTTGGAGCAAGCTTACTACAGCCAGTAGGTACTCTGGCCATAGCAAGGTGAGAAGATGATGTGGAGATCTGTGCAGAGACATCCCTGTGTGAGATGACCCCACAACTCATAGTGTGTGTGTGTGTGTGTGTGTGTGTGTGTGTTGGGCAGTGGGGGATCATGATGAAGCCAGCTAGGTGTTCAGTGGCCTCCTGGGTTCTGTGATTCCATATAGTTTTTTTTAAATGGACACATTGTTAGTATTGTATTCTATACCAAACAGTGTTTCTTTCCACTTTATGCATCTCTGGAAGTAGCCTATGAAAGCTGATGCCACAATAAATGAAAGTGTCACTCTTTTTGCATCACCATGCTAACAGAAACACTCATCTGTCTGTATCAGCTGCTTTCTCTGTTAACAGCAAATATCCAAAAATGTTGTGAATGTTGACATTTACAGGTGAATACTGACATTCCTGTAAGAATTTTGTAAGTGCCAGCCACTTTTCAGCTACACACAAATGAATGCTGACAATCTCATTTAGATGACTGTCAACATCCACTGATGTATTGTTGAGTTTAAAGCATTCAGAATATGTATCTGGAATTGCAAATGGATATTTTTTTCCAGTAAATATTGACATTTCCCTGTAAAATATTCTTGGCTGTATCTGGTGTCAATTCTACTCAGAGTAGACTCATTGAAATTAATGGACATAACTAATTTGGGTCCAACTAATGTTGGATACACTGGCCTGCGAGCGCTCCAGCTGGAGAACACCCTTTACCAAAGGTGTCATGAGCTTTGAAGATACTCGAACTCAGGACGCAAGGGGAGAAACGTGCTAAGAGGAAGACACGCTTGGCAAATCCACACTGTGATCAACTCCCGCCCGGAAACCAATGTCCCCACTGTGGAAGGACATGTGGATCCACGATTGGCCTCCACAGTCACTTAAGGACTCATTGTTAAAACCATGTTTTATGGAAGACAATCTTACTCAGCTACGAATGATCGCCGAAGAAGAAGAAGAAGAAGACCTCTCTCCGCACAGATATAGGTAACTTTTTATTGAGGTCATGGCGGACATTGTCTGGAGTGATTTGACAAAGTCCTCACAACTGACAATAGATTCATACTTCTATAGTTATTCCTCCGTATGCCATGAGCTATCACCAGCTGCTTTTCTGGTGACTGAGGTATTGTTGCCACGATCAGAACTGTGTTTTATATTCAGGGATTAAAGAAATTTAAATTTAGTTAGTGACTTAGTTGCTTACTCCTTCTATTTAGCCAGGTGTTGATAGAGAACATTTTGCTTCATGTAGGAGGCGATCTTCAGATCCCAGGCCTACGTTTCTATTTATGTGGACATGAAAGCTTAACACTTTTCTCAGTTGTATGTTGAGCCATCACTTAAACAAGATGAATCCTAGGGTGAGTTAACAGTACATTAGAAGCAAGGAGCATAGACAAAAAGAGCATCCATAGGAACTTGGATTCAGTCCAGTTTTCAATTTGATGATGAAGACACACTGTTTTAAAAAGTCTTTTGTAGAATATTCTTAGATGTTGCCCAACCAGCCCATCTTTCTGGTAAAACAAATATACTTTTATTAGAAGCCCCCTTTATTCTGATGTGCTTTACATTGTTGGAAAGAGAAGCACGTTACAGAACAGAAGGATTCTGGTTGAGTCTTCCTTTCTCTCTTGTTGCTTCCAGGTTCTTGGGGGTTTCTTTTCGTTTTTCTTTACTTCTTTATTTCTCACTGTGGAGCTGTAAAGATGACCAACCGCTTATGCCTGCATAAAGCAGTTAGTTTTATACAACAAATACATGTGTTTGAGAAAATCTCTAATAAAGGACTTTGGGTTGTGTCCTTGAGAAATAATTTATAAAGTGCAACACAGTTCAATGTGTCTATGCATCTCTAGGGGCCAATGCTGGCACAGAGCTCCTGATCTCTTCATCATGGTTAAGGATTAGAAATGGGCTGTGGGGTCATGTGCTCCTTCCCCACTTGTGATTTCCTCACTGGTATTGATCATAGTTAAGAGAGCAGTGTTAAGCATGGTTTCATGCTAACCAGGATTTCTCTCTTAACCAGGATTTGAAAGCAGCTCCAGGGCATGGTTAGCATTAAAGCTGGCATCAACAAAGACTTGGGATTTGAATATCTGATATGGAATTCGGAGAGCAATTTCCCCCTGGGTTAAGTTTGACCTTGCTAATCTTTGGCTTTTCCCGTTTAGCATTTCATTTGGCTCCCCTGCTTGAGTTATCTGGATCTGTTTTGCAATAGCATCTTTGCACATGACATGTGCTTGTTGCCATACTGTCTTCTGTACTGCTATATTATGACCAGGATTGTGGACCTGTGGGGAGTGATCTGTGACTGAGATTGGATTACATTTGATCTCTTCTAGTTCTGATTCTATAGACTGTGTAAAGCTCGAGAAGTACCGGTAATAGCTTTGGTACTACTTTCTTTCCCCTGTTTTTTATCTCGTATGTTGAGCTGTCTAGTTTTCTGTAACCTATCAGTGATCAGTTTCTATTCCAGTCCTTTCCTCCAGTCTGTTTTTCTTTCCTTCCACTTCTGCTTTCCAGTACAGTATGTTCAAATATCTGTAGTCCTTTCAGAACTGATCCTGTAGCTCATCTTATCAACCTGACTACCATTTGTTCTCTCTGCTTGGTTTTGTAAATTAACATGATAATATAACCATAAAATTACAGAAATATTGCACAATAAAAAGCTGCAGTGTTTTCTGTTCTGTTTATGACTAAATATTGGTGTATATTAGTAACCCATGTTAATTTAGGAGTAAGAGCTATGAATATCAGTGGTATTTATTTCTGAGTAGGTACATTTAGGATTATATCCTAATGGTGCAGTCCTATACCCACTTAGGGAGTAATCCAAGCCCAAGATCTGCCAGAATGAGCAAATTTTGCTCCAGTGCATCTCTGGCTCAGACAGCCAGTTCCTGGAGCAGCTTGGCTATACCGGTTTAAACTTCCTCGTCCTGGCTCAACCGGGACTAGTAGCCAGCTGAGTAAAGACTGTTGGATCTGATGCCAGCGTAAGCCCTGAAAAAAAAGGTGCTCTAGAGTGGGAGGTTTCAGGAGGACTTAACACTTGAAATTAACTGTTTTCAGTTCAGTCACGTGACCTTGTAATCTGACAGAACTAATGCTGACCAAAATGGTAGTGCAAGTCAAACTCTGTTTTAAAGCCACTAGAGGTCAAAGAGAACAACAATTACCAGACCTTTAGAAGGCATCTCAAGGCAGCCCTGTTTAGGGAAGCTTTTAATGTTTGATGGATTTCTGTATTTTAATGTTTGATGGATTTCTGTATTTTAGAATTTCTGTTTTGTTGGAAGCCGCCCAGAGTGGCTGGGGGAACCCGGCCAGATGGGCGGGGTATAAATAATAAATTATTATTATTATTATTATTATTATTATTAAAGCCTTGCTTTCCCTCTGCCAGGCTTAGACTGGCCTAGCTGGCAGTAGCCCTGCTCTTGAATGGAGTTTGGATCTGACATACTTTATATTGGTTTAATGACATCACGCTGACTTCCCATGCTTAGGATTGCTTCCAAACCTGGGCGTAAGTCCATTGAATTCAATGGGTGTTACTTCTGAGTAGACATGTGTAGGATTGGGTTGTAAAAGTTACAAAGCAGAGATATGGAAAGTCATCGTTGAAACCAATTGTTTCTTCTAAATTTAAACACCATGGAAAATGTAAACTCACGATGTCATTCTCAGTAGAGTTCAGGTGATGAGATAAAGAAGAAATCTTGAAAACAAATGAGCCCTTATTTAGAAAGTGCTTTCTCCCAAAATAGACCATTTTCTGATGGTTGAGAACTTCAGTAGAGATGTTGCTGTTAAACAAAACAGCAACAAAAAATAGCACCTTTTTATCCCTTCCTTATTTTCTGCTCTTCATTAGACCTGTAAACATTACTGCATGAAACACATCTTTGTTCAAAATCCAGAGGATTTAATCTAAAAATAATCCTAAAATTCCTTAAACATTCAGTGAAAAATGCTAATAAAAAAGGAAATGTTTGCTCCGAGATTGTTGCACAGTATATTTGATACTTCTATAAAATAAATCAACCAGATTAGAATACATTTAAAGTGAAAATAATTTATTACTATAGGAAGTACCTGCAAAATGGTCATTGGATACCATTTTTAAGCTCCAAGGAAATAAATTTATTGGCCAACTGGAATAAATTAATTTGTTCAACCTGAGACAGCTGAATAGCAGCTCAGGTGCTGATTCTTGTGGTTGTCTAAGCAAACCCGACCTCTTTTTATTGCAAAACATGGTCAACAGATTTTTGTGGTTGTGGATCTGCTTAGTCTAAAAGCCTCTGCAATGAATCTTCCTTTACTTTTTATCCTAATTGTCATAGGTTATGTGATGTGCTTATTTGCATCTAGTCTTTAGAATTGTTTCACCATGTAGGGATATTGGCCTTGAGCCCCCTGCCAAAATGGAGGAGCACCGCAATGAGTCCCTTGGTGAGGCTTAAAACGTTCCAACTCTTAACTGCCCCAACTAAAGGGGTAAGCAAGGTAAAAGTTCAAAAGGGGTAAACCTAGTGCAGCAATAGCCTTGGATTAGCAGGAGCATTGATACCCAGTTTGACTGTAAGAGTTCAAGAGTTCTGTATGTTTCACTGTAGTAAAGCAACTAATACATTCATAAAAACCAGGCAAGAAATAAAATAGAATAGATAATAAGGAACAACAGACACAAGCATGTTAGCAAGACTGTTTGATGGACAAAAAACAATGGGCCACACACAACCCAAGTTACTGCTATCTGATCATTATTAATCCTGAACGTCAAAGAAGCAGGAAGAATACTTTAATAGTCTATAGATAAGATGTCCAGAGTGTCAAAATGAGTATGTAATATATATATGTGTGAGAAATTTAAACAGAGTAAGAAATGACTATGCCTATTAGCAATGTTGACTAAACGTGATCCACCTGGAGAAGGAACTGGCAAGCCACTCCAGTATCCCTGCCAAGAAAACTCCATGGACAAAGACAACAGGCATATAAAAGTTATGACGCTGGAAGATGAGCCCCTCAGGTCGGAAGGCGTCCAACATGCTACTGAGGAAGAGCGGAGGACAAGTACAAGTAGATTCAGAGCTGATGAAGCGGCTGGGCCAAAGCCGAAAGGACGCTCAGTTGCGGATATGCCTGGAAGCGAAAGGAAAGTCCGATGCTGTAAAGAAAAATATTGCATAGGAACCTGGAATGTAAGAACCATGAATGGAGGTAAGCTGGATGTGGTCAAAAATGAGATGACAAGAATAAATATCGACATCCTGGGCATCAGTGAACTAAAATGGAAGGGAATGGGCGAATTTAGTTCGGGTGACTATCATATCTACTACTGTGGGCAAGAATCCTGTAGAAGAAATGGAGTGGCCCGCATAGTCAACAAAAGAGTGGCAAAAGCTGTAATGGGATGCAATCTCAAAAATGACAGAATGATCTCGATACGAATCCAAGGCAGACCTTTTAACATCACAGTAATCCAAGTTTATGCACCAACTACCGGTGCTGAAGAAAGTGAAATTGACCAATTCTATGAAGACCTACAACACCTTCTAGAAATGACACCAAAGAAGGATGTTCTTCTCATTACAGGGGATTGGAATGCTAAAGTAGGGAATCAAGAGATAAAAGGAATAACTGGCAAGTTTGGCCTTGGAGTTCAAAATGAAGCAGGGCAAAGGCTAATAGAGTTCTGTCAAGAGAACAAGCTGGTCATCACAAACACTCTCTTCCAACAACACAAGAGACGACTCTACACATGGATATCACCAAATGGGCAGCATCGAAATCAGATTGATTATATTCTCTGCAGCCAAAGATGGAGAAGCTCTATACAGTCAGCAAAAACAAGACCTGGAGCTGACTGTAACTCAGATCATCAGCTTCTTATAGCAAAATTCCAGCTTAAACTGAAGAAAGTAGGAAAAACCACTGGGCCAGTAAGATACAATCTGAATCAAATCCCTTATGAATACACAGTGGAAGTGAGGAACAGGTTTAAGGATTTAGATTTGGTGGACAGAGTGCCTGAAGAACTATGGATGGAGGCTCGTAACATTATACAGGAGGCAGCAACGAAAACCATCCCAAGGAAAAGGAAATGCAAGAAAGCAAAATGGCTGTCCAACGAGGCCTTACAAATAGCGGAGGAGAGGAGGCAAGCAAAATGCAAGGGAGATAGGGAAAGATACAGGAAACTGAATGCAGATTTCCAAAAAGCAGCAAGGAGAGACAAGAGGGTCTTCTTAAATGAGCAATGCAAAGAAATAGAGGAAAACAATAGAATGGGGAAAACCAGAGATCTGTTCAAGAAAATTGGAGATATGAAAGGAACATTTCGTACAAAGATTACCATAATCAAGGACAAAAGTGGTAAGGACCTAACAGAAGCAGAAGACATCAAGAAGAGGTGGCAAGAATACACAGAGGAATTATACCAGAAAGACATGGAGGTTTCGTACACCCCAGGTAGTGTGGTTGCTGACCTTGAGCCAGACATCTTGGAGAGTGAAATCAAATGGGCCTTAGAAAGCACTGCTAATAACAAGGCCAGTGGAAGTGATGATATTCCAGCTGAACTATTTAAAATTTTAAAAGATGATGCTGTTAAGGTCATGATGCCAGCAAGTTTGGAAAACTCAGCAATGGCCAGAGGATTGGAGAAGATCAGTCTACATCCCAATTCCAAAGAAGGGCAGTGCCAAAGAATGCTCCAACTACCGCACAATTGCGCTCATTTCACACGCTAGCAAGGTTATGCTCAAAATTCTACAAGGCAGGCTTAGGCAGTATGTGGACCGAGAACTCCCAGAAGTGCAAGCTGGATTTCGAAAGGGCAGAGGAACCAGAGACCAAATAGCAAACATGCGCTGGATTATGGAGAAAGCTAGAGAGTTCCAGAAAAACGTCTACTTCTGCTTCATTGACTATGCAAAAGCCTTTGACTGTGTCGACCACAGCAAACTATGGCAAGTTCTTAAAGAAATGGGAGTGCCTGATCACCTCATCTGTCTCCTGAGAAATCTCTATGTGGGACAAGAAGCTACAGTTAGAACTGGATATGGAACAACTGATTGGTTCAAAATTGGGAAAGGAGTACGACAAGGTTGTATATTGTCTCCCTGCTTATTTAACTTATATGCAGAATTCATCATGCGAAAGGCTGGACTAGATGAATCCCAAGCCGGAATTAAGATTGCCGGAAGAAATATCAACAACCTCAGATATGCAGATGACACAACCTTGATGGCAGAAAGCGAGGAGGAATTAAAGAACCTTTTAATGAGGGTGAAAGAGGAGAGCGCAAAATATGGTCTGAAGCTCAACATCAAAAAAACCAAGATCATGGCCACCGGTCCCATCACCTCCTGGCAAATAGAAGGGGAAGAAATGGAGGCAGTGAGAGATTTTACTTTCTTGGGCTCCTTGATCACTGCAGATGGTGACAGCAGTCACGAAATTAAAAGACGCCTGCTTCTTGGGAGAAAAGCAATGACAAACCTAGACAGCATCTTAAAAAGCAGAGACATCACCTTGCCGACAAAGGTCCTTATAGTTAAAGCTATGGTTTTCCCAGTAGTGATGTATGGAAGTGAGAGCTGGACCATAAAGAAGGCTGATCGCCGAAGAATTGATGCTTTTGAATTATGGTGCTGGAGGAGACTCTTGAGAGTCCCATGGACTGCTAGAAGATCAAACCTATCCATTCTTAAGGAAATCAGCCCTGAGTGCTCCCTGGAAGGACAGATCGTGAAGCTGAGGCTCCAATACTTTGGCCACCTCATGAGAAGAGAAGAATCCTTGGAAAAGACCCTGATGTTGGGAAAGATTGAGGGCACTAGGAGAAGGGGACGACAGAGGACAAGATGCTTGGACAGTGTTCTCGAAGCTACGAACATGAGTTTGACCAAACTGCGGGAGGCAGTGCAAGACAGGAGTGCCTGGCGTGCTATGGTCCATGGGGTCACGAAGAGTCGGACACGACTAAACGACTAAACAACAACAACAAATTAGCAATGTTGTGGCGCCCGTTAGAATGACAGATCTCTGGAGAGATGCTACCGGTAACTCTTCATGTGAAGAAGGCATATCTGTTCAGTACCTGCTTCTTTGATTGTACAAAGGACGTAAATGTTGATGAGGCAGGAAGAAAAATGGGCAGGAGAACAGGTGATGGTGTAAGAACATCTCAAAGAGTGCTTTAAAATGTTTTAATTAATTCGAATTGGAAGGTCATAAAGACCTGAATTTCTTGAAGGATCTAGCTAAGCTAATTTCACAATCACTTAATATCACAGGCTAGATTGCACAGGTGGTGTAGACAGTAAGTGTTGTGTGATACAGAAGAGAGCATTGGAGTTCTATGCACTCTACCACTGTACGTGACAGCCAGAGTTTACCTCATGTAATGTGTGTGAATAGACCTTGAGTATGCAGTCTATTCATGCTCTCTTTTTTTCCGTGAAATGGAGCCATTTCATATTTAAGCTTCTGCTTACGGTATTATAAGGGCAAGCGCATGGTCTGAGATTTTACTTCCATGCTCACTGTGTACATATCTTACAACTTTGGGGTCACGTGTGTGTGATCCAGCCCTATGTTTGAGAATTAGCACAGTCCAAGAAGGCTAGGGAAGAGCCAGCATAGTGCCTGCTGTTATATGGGGAAGAAGAAAGACTGGACTGTAAACACCTCAGAGGTTATAAGAGCAAACCACATACACACAAAGTATAAAAAATAATAAACAGTGCATTACCGTGGGTGTATTTAACGGAATTTATAGCTGTATAACACATGGTGCTACATAGCCACCATAATTGAAACACCTCATTGCCAATTAATACGTGAAGCATAACTGTAGAGATTTTGTTGCTTTATTTTCATGTGTGTTAAATGTTCTTTATTCTCTTATTTTGCTGCATTACATGTACACTGCCCTGGACTTCTTTGGAATGAAGGGCAGGATAGAAATGTATCAAATAAAAAAGTAATGGTAGGTCAACCAAAAGTAAAAAAGTAATGGTAGCTCAACAAAATTCCTTTCTTTGGTAAAGGCAACTGATTCAGTTGATGGGTGCCATTTTCTTTGTCTCAATGCAATCCTGATAACTGCTAGAATAGTTTGCAATTTCTTGCAAGTGTGGAACGGGCATTATGTGGCCCTTGTAAATAAAAGTGCCAGTTCTGCAGATTGAAGTGGCCAACTGGGCCCATGTGGGGTAAGGTGATTCTTCAAGTAAACTGGTCACAAGCTGTTGGGAAACCCAGTCAGATGGGCAGGGTATAAATAAAAAATTATTATAATAAATTATTATGTACTAACATGAACATCTTGATTTCGACTTGTTACCAAATTATTATGAATAATGTTTTTTCCCATGGCAAATGCACTTGCAGTATGGTGATTTCTAGGCACAATCTTTTTAAAAATATTTGGTAATTCTTTATTTCTCCCTTCTGCCTTTTTTTTTTTTAAAAAAAATCCATTTATGGCACAGAGTTAATCATGGAATCTAGTGTATGTTCTAGCAATGTCAGAGTCCATCTACCTTAGCAGTATATTCGTATATGTCATTCTTACACATAAAAATAAAAAGCCCTTTGGCAATAAAAGTAACTATAACATACAGAATTCTTCTTAGTTTGAAAATGTGCTCAGAAGGATAGTGTACTATTGTAATTTCATAAACCCACAGTTAAAATGAACTTGTGCTTTCAGGTTTTGGCATTGTCAAGTTACTTTTAGTAATCTCTTAATTATATTTTTATTTTCAGATCTTCAGCCTGGAGAAGTCATTTTAAGGAATTCGTTGCCTTTTGGAAGAATGCTGTGAAGCAGCTTGCCAACAATAGCAACTGGAAATAGAGGTTGAATAACCCACTTAAGTGTGATTAATTTCTTATTAAGTAGTACCTCACATTAAAATAAAAATGTATGGAAGTGCAAGAACAATCAGTAACTTGGAAGGCAGTCCTGCCAGATCCCCTCGCTTGCCAAGATCTCCTCGGCTGGGCCATAGGCGAACAAGTAGTGGAGGAGGTGGAGGGACAGGTAAGACGTTATCAATGGAGAATATCCAGTCACTTAATGCCGCCTATGCAACATCCGGACCAATGTACCTGAGTGACCATGAAGGTGTGGCATCCACTACTTACCCCAAGGGCACAATGACTCTTGGAAGGGCTACAAATCGAGCTGTGTACGGTGGTCGAGTGACAGCTATGGGGAGCAGTCCTAATATTGCTTCCGCTGGCCTTTCCCACTCAGACCTCCTTTCTTACACCGATCAGCATGGGGGGCTGACCACTTCTGCACATCACCACCACCACCAGATCCCTTCTATGTTGAGACAGGTAAGGGACAGCACCATGCTAGATCTACAAGCTCAGCTTAAGGAGTTACAGAGAGAGAATGACTTGCTGAGGAAAGAACTGGACATCAAAGATAGCAAGCTTGGCTCTTCCATGAATAGCATCAAGACCTTCTGGAGCCCCGAGCTCAAAAAGGAAAGAGTGCTGCGGAAAGAAGAAGCGGCCAGAATGTCTGTTCTGAAAGAGCAGATGAGGGTTTCTCATGAGGAGAACCAGGTAAGCAATTGCAAATGAAAATAATGGTATGCGGAAAAGGCAATTGTGGCTTTGCTTATTGTAGTCTTCTCCAACCTGGTCTCCCCCATATATTTTGGACTACAACTTGCATCAGCCACAGCCATTATGGACATGCTGGCTAGGCCTGATAGGACTCTTAGTCCAAAATAACTGGAGGGCACCAGGTAGGGTAAGTTGCATTATTGTGTAGTGATGGCCTACTGGTGGCATGTTTTGGCTTTGTAACATAATAATTCCGTTGCCTGTTTCTAGTTTCTAACTGGGAAGAAAGTGCACCAATAAGCTTCACTTCATTCAGAATTTCTTAGTCTTCTCCATTAATAATGTGGAGAATGATTGTTAGTCACTACCTATTTTTTTGTATTTTCAGGACTTTTTGCAATAATATAAATGCATCCAGGAAACTTTACTATAGAAACATGTTATATATCTATCAAGGAGAGAGGGCATAGTCAAGATAGACCAGTAGGTCAGGGGCTTAACTTACATTAAACAGTAAGGTAAAGGTAAAGGGACCTCTGACCGTTAGGTCCAGTTGCAGACGACTCTGGGGTTGCGGCGCTCTTCTTGCTTTTCTGGCCGAGGGAGCTGGCGTACAGCTTCCGGGTCATATGGCCAGCATGACTAAGTCGGGTTTGGCCCCTGTGTCTGTATTCTTGGTATGTAGCCAACTGTCTTAGGTTGGGTGTGGGCATCTGTAAGTATTGCCATATAACTCCCCCTTTTCCCTTTACACCTGAGGATTACACTTCATGCATCGGATGAAGTGGAGTTGAAGTAAAGTGAAAGCTTGTGCCACAACATGTTAGTTTGTTTTTAAAGTGCCACAAGACCTCCCTGGTTTTTGCTGCAACAGATTAATAAAATAAAAGCACACACGCTTCAGATATCCATCTTGCTTAGGTGCAAGTACGCTAGCTTTTAAAACATTATCTGCCTCTTGCTTTGAGGGGTGGGGCTTGAAACTGCCTTTCTCCTGAGTTTAGCACCAGATGCATAAATCTATTACAGTATAACGCGTGGTCATAGTTTCCATGAGAACTCCACTCATGGGATTCTCCTGCTGGTGAAATTTCCAGTGAATGTTCCTCCCCCTGCAGCTATTGTATACATCCACCATGTGTCATGGAGAATGTGCACATAATCTGCCCATGAAGAGGCCATTGTGCACATTTCCCAACCAATAATCTCTATTAGGCCTTTGGAAATGTGTATTATCTCAGTTGCGTTTTGTACATTCTTTGGGCATTATACACATTCTCCAGTCAATACGTTTACTTTCCAAGAAACATGCCCTGTGCTTCTCTTTCAAGTTCAGAGGTGGGCAACCAATGGCCTGCAGGCCACTCCCACAGATCATTGGGGGGAAAGAGGGCATGGTTTTGCTAATGCCAAGCTGATTCTGTTATAAGCACTTAACTGTTGTTGTGAAGGGTCACTGTTCTTATTTTGAATATTACCCCAAAGATGGGAAGGGTGCCGACAGTAGTAAATGCAATAACATTCTACGCACCATTCCCAATTATATCTGGCATGCTAGAGAGAGGTATGCATCTCTCTGTGTGTAAAATGGGGACATGGTATTTTCAAAGTAACAAGATTAGTGATATAAGTGCTTTCAGAAAATGCAGTTTTAATAGAAGAGGAATATTAACATAGTTCTACTCAGCAACTCGGATAGAGAATAGGATTCTCCTTAAACAACTGAGGTACAGGTGTGAGTTTATTGCACAAAGAAACCATTGTATCGAAAGCCCTTCAGTCAAGATATCTTGAAATCTCTATTGCAATTGGTATATTTTCAAACTAGTTAAACTCTGAGTTGCTAATGCTATGTGCTTAATTCTGCAAGTGTCCTTAAGCCTTGTGGCAGTGTTCGGTGAAAGGTGTGCAATATTAACCCCCATAGTAGGTATCTACACTCCCCTCTAAAGAAGCTTCAGATATTTTAGGGAAATAAATCTTGAACTTTTTAATGATTATTTGATATACAGTCATACCTTGGTTTAAGTACGCTTTGGTTTGAGTACTTTCAGTTTAAGTACTCCGTGGACCCATCTGGAATGGATTAATCCACCTTCCATTACTTTCGCTTCAGGTTAAGTATGCTTCAGGTTAAGTACAGACTTCCGGAACCAATTGTGTACTTAAACCGAATTACCACTGTATGTGTAAAAACCAGCTCTTGGGTTTTGTATTCTTCTTCTTCTTGTTGTTGTTGTTACAGTCATACCTTGGTTTACGACCGCAGTTCGTTCCGGGGAGCCGGTCGCTCCCCGAGTATGTCGTAAACGGAGCGGCTCTTCTGCGTGTGCGCGAAGCGCCGATAGAGTGCTTCTGCACATCCGTGCGCCGCGGAACCCGGATGTAAACACTTCTGGGTCCGCGGCGGTCGCAAACCGATCGGTCGCAAACCGTGGCGGTCATAAATGGAGGTATGACTGTATTATTATTTGAATTTAAATACCGCCCTATACCCGGAGGTCTCAGAGCAGCTCACAGAACAAACTTTATCTAACTCTTGACCAACAAATAGCATTAAGGTTGGGGCAATGAAGCAGAGAAAAACACTATGAGGTAAGAGGTGGTTTGTCCCTGCTGGCTAATAATAAATTCTACAAGACAAAATACAAGAAGTGATTAAATGGGACAACACTGAAGTATGGAGAAAACCCAGTTCTTCAGTCCCATCCTCAAAATGAAAGTCATCCCATTTGAAATTCACCGTGTTGGGTACAAGGCTACCATTAACTGTTTCGGTTGAAGCAATTACTAGTCACATTCCTGGATTGGAATCATATTGTCCCCCCCCCCCCAAATATAGCTCCAATATTCAGTCCCTGTGCGACGAACCCAAAAGGACTTTGCCACCAATTAATATGCGGCAAACCCAGTCCCGGCGTTGTCACTAAACTTTCGGGGATCCTTCTTAATATGTGACGAAATGTCCTCCCTCTCTATTACTAAAAATGTGACACAGGAATCCGGGGTGAAACCACCCCCCCCACTTCTCCTGCTGCCTTAAAATAAACCCCTGTTACTTGGGTTTCTTAGTAAAGAGAGTCTTCCAGCTTACATGGCCTGGTATCATGATAAACTCTAGGCTGTTTGACAGACTAACCTCTTGCCTACAGTAAAGGGTCTCAGTCAGATTGATTCCCCACTGCAAAAGTTTGCCCTTTCCACTCTGGCAACTTTGTAGCACCCCAGGTTAGCCTCCTAAGCCTCCTCCGTGTAACTCTAAGACACAAACCGTTGCCTCTATTCCCGAGGTAACTTTTGTCCTCTACTGAGCCACCACTTCTGTGAGATTAGATACCCAGCTGGAATAACTAAGCACATCCACTAACATTTAAGAAAGCTTTATTACTAGAGGTCTTTTAAACGCGTAATGGTTTCATGTGTACAGGCTCTTAGATCATATTCTTAGTTTCAATAAACAATGGCTAGATAATATAATTCAATTAAACTCCTCAGAACACTTTAAGATCTCCTACGCCTACCCACACTCTCCCTCGCTCCCACAACCCTCTCAACCGAATTAACCTCCCTCCCATTCCTTTTAAACCCCTGGCAGTCCCGCCCCTCAGGAATGGAATGTGTCATTTATCCAGGAGGTTGGGGTTTAACTCTCTGCACCCTGGAGTTCTTTTGCCCACCAGGCCAATCCGTCACACCCTGACTTCCATTTCCACTTACTAGCAAAAGATACTTGTTTCTGCATTCTTTCCCATTCAAAGATGTGTTCATTTCTGATCTGATGAGGTAGCAGGGAGGACAGGGGGGTTGGATGTGCTCTAAATGCTTCTGTTGTAAGCACCTACCTTCATAAAGGTTTTTTGTTTGTTTGTTTGTTTTAAATCATACCTAGAAAAGGCTCTGTGACATTAAAGATCTGTCAATCATGGCAGAAAAGTCATCTGTGTTTTCTTAATTAAGACACCCATGCCAGAGGCCTTAGAGCAGACATGAAGCATAGTGAATTGGTTTAAGCTCTTGGTATGAGTTGCTATTCCATCACTGTGTAAGTAATAGAGTGGTTAATCCCCAAGGCCCTCTGTGGCCCTCCAGATGTAGTCGGACTTCCAACAGTCCCAGTAGGTTTGTCCTATGGTCCTACTTAGTTGTGAACCGGATACATCTTGGGAGCCAGAGGTTTCCCATCCCTTTTCTATCCCTACTTGAAGACTGCAGAGGTCCCTGGGACAAATATGGTTCCTGCTTGCTCACAACACACCTTTTCATATGGGAATGGTTAGGATTATTGGCATTCTGGATTCCTGAGTCCCCATTTGAACGCAAAATTAAAGAAAAAGAAATAAACAAGTTTTAAAACGTTCTAAGGTCTCATTGCACAGATGGTGTGAATATTTGCCCTCTGCATTTGTTCATTGTTCTTGGACATCATTCACTGGAAGAGATATAATGAGTGAAGCTTCCTGCTAGGATTATAGAGAATATTCTAAAAACGTTCTGATGTTGTCAGAGTTTGGGTTGCCAACTTTTGTTTTCCTAAATTCTGGTGCACCAGAGTGATTGCTTTTGAATATATGAAGCTTGACTCTCCTTTATGAAGGGAACAGCCTGGCCTTTTGTGGAATCTGGTATCGTATATTTCACCCTCGGCTTGGCTCTCTGCAGTGCCAGCAGCCCACTGCTTTTGGACGAGGTGGCTGGAAGTTGCCAGACTGAGTGGGAGACCGTGGCCTGTGCTACATGGTTCATCTGCTTGCGGCTTGAAAAACACTCTTACTGTGGAGAGAATTTCCACATTAGCAGCACAGTATGTGTATGCACATTTGAATTCAGAGAACAAAGCATTTGAACTAACCAACAATAAAATAGCTTAGCTGGTTTTCTAGTTTTGCATCTTCCAGTTCTGGCAACCAGCCATGAAGCTAAAATTCTGGCCAGTTAAGAAGTATATCTAGACACATGAATAAATGAGTGCAATACTATGCATCAGCTGCCCAGAGTGGTGGTGGTGGGAGGGGGACCCGGCCAGATAGGCGGGGTATAAATAATAAATTATTATTATTATCACTTTTAAAAATATTGTACTGCTTCATTACATGAACACCTCACACAAACTATTTATTACAAGACATGCAAAATACTGTTATAGGTCAGGACAAAAAAAAAATCCAGGGTAAAATTGACTGGATTACTGTCTGTGGAAACATAATTTTCATTAAGTAATGTTGGCTTTACAGGTGATTTCTTTCTTTCTTTCTTGACATATTTTATCTGTCTAATTTGTCACAGTGTAGATTATTTTACCTTTTATTTTTAATTTTCTTGTATGATGTCATTTGTTCTGTGATTAATAAAAGATAAGTGAGAAAAAATATCAAGTCGTGTGTAATATTTATAGCTTCAATGGTAACAGCGCTTCTTCAGTTTGACAGCTCATTGATGAAGGAATAGCAATAAATTACACTGTCTGTAGTCATATGAAACGTTTGATCTGTAAAATAATGGATGCAAATCCAGCTAAACAACAAAAAACCATATCCAATTCATGCAGATATGTAAGCACAATAGTACAGAAAATGTTGTTTGTTACAAAATTAAGATGTAAATTCCTTCCTTTCACCATGCTCTTATGCAAGTTTACCCAAATGTAATTCTTATCATATGGCACTTGCTCCCAATTGAGTTTAGGTTTGCAAACATAATGATACATAGGAGTTTGCACTCCTATGCAACTTAATATTACATTCCTTTTTCTTTTAGTAGACATGTATAGGATCGCAGTGCAAGTCATATGCACCATAATCCTATGCAGGTTTACTCAGAAGCAAATTATTCCCTAGTATGTGTGTTTAGATATGCAGCCTTAGGAACGCAGGGAGGGTTGTTTTAAACTTTTACTCAGCGCGGACCCATTGAAATTAAGGACCATGACTAATTTGGGTCTATTAATTTCAGTGGGTCTACTCTAAGTAAAAGTTAATACGACCCTGATATTTTAGGATTATGCAATCATCTAGTGTTTCCTTGTAATATGGCAGAGGAGTCCAGGGTCCATTTTTGTTGTTGTATGCTCTGTTTACCAGATGGATGGGGACGACATTCCTGATAGGGAATGTCTTCAACTTGCAGCATCCTCTTCAGAGGGGAAGAGTCATCCATCTCTCCAATCTTCATGTCTCTATGAGTGTCTGAGAGAAAGGCTTGCTTAAGTGCTTGTTTTGTGTGGATTTTCCTTTTGTCTAGTCCTCTCCTTCATCCTGTTTGCTAGATCACCTTTCTGAGTGGGTTTTTCCACTGTGTTTTCCTGTTGGCTGCTCCCCTCCCCAGCTCTTCATTTCTACTTCATTCTCTTCATGTTTCTCTCCTCCTCCCTGATGTCTGGGGAAGGAAGAGTGTAGGGCGCACCTGGATTCTGCCCCGATTGCCAGGCAGGCACAGGAGGAGTCCATAGAGGAGACAGGGCCAGGAGCTAGCATTTCCTGCCCTTTTCTGGAAAAGGCGAGAATGCCATTTTGTTTCATCAACTCAACATTTCTCTTTCAAACAAGTTTTCTAGTCCTTTGGTCAGCTTTACATAAATCCAGTACCGTATGTATTTGTTTGTGTTTTGTTTGTGTGAACTTGTTTGAGATTGTTATGGATAAAAAAAATCATTATTGTTTTTCATGTTAAAATCTCATGTTAAGGTAAATACAACTGAATGACTGGCACCAAATGTTCTATTCTCTGCTCATTGTTTTAATTTTATTTTTGTCTTTCAAAGGTTTTTTTTTGCACTTAATTGCTCATTTTTAACTTTCTGTTGGATTGTATTTTCTTTATTCCATTCACTTTCATTCACTGAAACTGAGGACATTTTAGGTAAGTAACATAATCCATTTTACGTTTTAGTGTCTGTGTTCAGAATGTGGAAAAACTGAGTGCAAGTGTTGGGGAGATTGTGGTAGTTGATGTTGTGTGTTAGTAGTGGTGCGTTCATAAATGCATATTTAAGTATAATGTTCTGTGGCTGAAGTGCTCATAGTAGATTGGTTTTTGAAGTATTCAATCACTGTAATATAAATGATCAGAGATGGGTGGAAGATAAAAATGGGAACTCTGAGTTTAGCTGCTGTTTTGGTATATAAGCCTCCAATTATTAATGTTCTCAGTACAGTACTGTTTGTAGTCTAGGCAGCCGAGATTGTTTTCACCTGGTGTTCAAAACAGCAGACTATTGTCCCATATGGCAAACCACATCACTGCAGCTTCTCAGAGAAAATGTTCCAGACTGATTCCTCCTAGGCTGGCTGTTGGGTTCCCCTGGACCAGTAGGAGTATAGGAAGGCTTCCTGTTTCAGCAGAGCTTTGCTTGAATACCTGAGGTCTGGCATGGCTTGTCTTTCTAGTCTTGTTCTTCGGTTCTGCTTCTTGACATGCCCTCTGATTCTGGCTATCTTTGGTCCCGACTCCCAGCTCCTGACTCACACCTGATTGCTGCCTGTGGCCTAATCCTGACAACCAGGATCTTCTGAAAAAGTCCTTTATAAAACCCTCTTGTTGTTTCCCCTCTGTATTGGTTCTGCGCACCACAGGCACCACACTGGTGATCCCCGATATACATATCATTGGCATCTTTTTAGGATGAAAGATGAGGACACTCGGGTTCAGAAAATAATTTAATATAACAGGATTATTAAATTATTTTCTGAACCCGAGTGTTCATTTTATAAGAATACAGAAAAGTTAAAATTTCAAGGTAATGTTATGAAACATTTCACTGCCAAATATTCCAGTGTATACATCAAACAGGCTTTCTTGTCACTGGTAAATTCTCTTTATTCCCTCCCTGTAGGTCTTTGTGTGATAATACAATAGCACATTCTTTTTCAAGATGCAAGCATCTCCCACCCACTACCTTTTCCACCTGGGGGCTCTGCTATTTGAAGAAAACAAAAATTACTCTCCCCTCTTCCACTCTGCCAAGAGGGAGAAAACTGTAGAACTATTAAGTTGCTACCATCACATTATAACTTCAGAAATTTTTACTGCTTCAGACACTGCCCCTCATTTTAGTTCTCCTTCCTTGGTTTTCTGATTGGTGCTCTTAATTTTTCTGTCATGTAGTTGACAGTGCCTTATTCAATTAGTTTACAGTAGAGGATTCTACTGTGTATGCTGTATCTGATGTATAGAACCATTTATGGTGGAACATTAGTAAGACTGTGCACACCATATCTGCCAAGTACCCCGTTTTCCCCGGGAAACCCCCCGTATTTTCTTACCGTTTCCCGCAGGTGTCCCAAATGGCAAAATACCCCGTATTCCCCCGGATTACGGAGCTCCTGCCCACGGTCATGTTCTTCCGGTGCCACGCCGGCACCGGAAGCTGCTTCTACGCACTTCCAGACATGCATAGAAGCGACTTCCAATGCCGCTGTGCCCATTTCCAAAATGTCCGCAGCGCCAGAAGTTGCTTCTACGCATGTCCGGAAGTGCGTAGAAGTGACTTCTGGTGCTCCGGCGCTGCTGATCCCAGATTTTTCAATCCGTTGCACGGTTTTGAAAATGTATCCCATATGATATTCTTTCAACGGATCTAATACTTCTCTCACATTAACACTCAACTTGAAAGAATTGAGTTTATGTCCATGATGATATATCTTTGCAGTTCAGGAATGTAGGTATTTAAAGGCTTCCAGTTGTTTGTTACTTATCCCTTGCTGAGGATATTATATTGAATTTCAAGTGGGGATACCTTGGCTATATTACTGGTGGTCTGTTAGAAAATCGAGCTGAATGGTGCGATACTGTTTTAGATGTGCTATCTGAACATGGGGACTATTAAGACCACTGAGGTAGACTGAATATAGTTGAAACAAATCTGGTTTGCTGGTTATATGTGAATGGTTGTCTGTTGTATCAAATGTTTGTGTTTGCGCAACTTATAGTTCTTTATTGCATCTTGTTTTGAAATAATTGACATGAGTTCCTGATTTGAGAAGCAAGCTGCTCTAAGAGTGATAATTAGCCAGATCATCACAGTGAACAAGTTTTCTTATATTTTGTGCTTAGAGTTGTTGAGGAAAAAGACTTGGGGGAAGGGCCATGGTTTAGTAGCAGGGCCTCTGTTTTGTATGCAGTAGGTCCCATGTTCAATCCCCAGCATTTCCAGGGATGCCTGGGAGAAACCCCTGCTTAAAACCCTGGAGAGCTGCTGCCAGTCAGTGTAGATCAGGGGTTCCCAACAAAATTTTCTCAAGGACCCCTCATCGAGCCGCTATTGTGACAAGGACCCCCATTAATTCCTAATCCTAAATCTAATTCCTAATTCCTAATTCCTAATCTGATTTTTCCAGTAAGCTTAACACTGATCTTGGAAGGGTTAGGTTCAAGGGACACCAACGATTTAGGTTCAATGGACACTGACAAGATCGGTTCGAGAGTCACTGACTTACTTGCTTGAACATCAAATGCATTATCTTCCTCTTCATCTGTAGGCCTTTGTCGTTTTAACGAACCACTTTTTAACCAACGGTCCATTTTTAACTACGCGAACTGTAGTTTCCGCGAAAAACAACGCTTTGTTTACAAACACTACTGTTTTGCAAAGAGGCAGCGCGCACCAGGGAGGAGGGAGGGGAATTGAGAAGACAGGATACCTGTGTAGTAGCGCACAAATGAAGCCAACGCGCGCAAAGCATCTTGGGGAGGTGAGCGTTAGTAGAATGCGCGCACTTCCTCTT
This sequence comes from Zootoca vivipara, assembly GCF_963506605.1. Classification (NCBI taxonomy): domain Eukaryota; kingdom Metazoa; phylum Chordata; class Lepidosauria; order Squamata; family Lacertidae; genus Zootoca; species Zootoca vivipara. The sequence continues at coordinate 43,301,473 of NC_083277.1, forward strand.
TGCAAAACAGTAGTGTTTGTACCCAGGTGGCGCTGTGGTTAAACCACTGAGCCTAGGGCTTGCTGATCAGAAGGTCGGCAGTTCGAATCCCTGTGACGGGGTGAGCTCCCGTTGCTTGGTCCCAGCTCCTGCCAACCTAGCAGTTCGAAAGCACATCAAAATGCAAGTAGATAAATAGGAACCGCTACAGCGGGAAGGTAAACGGCGTTTCCATGTGCTGCTCTGGTTTGCCAGAAGCAGCTTTGTCATGCTGGCCACATGACCTGGAAGCTGTACGCCGGCTCCCTCGGCCAATAATGCGAGATGAGCGCGCAACCCCAGAGTCGGTCACGACTGGACCTAATGGTCAGGGGTCCCTTTACCTTTACCTTTAGTGTTTGTAAAGTGCCACCTAACTGCATACAGCAGAACTACTGCCTCTATCTAATTCTAGTTTTGCGCTAGACTCTGCTCATGCAGGAAGCGGCCAAAACAAAAAATCTGTTATCATATGAAATATATTTAATATATTTTTTATTCTAATAGCATCTTGCGGACCCCTCTGGCATAGCTCGCGGACCCCTGGGGGTCCCCGGACCACCTGTTGGGAACCACTGGTGTAGATAATACTAAGCTGGATAGACCAATAGTCTGACTCTGTATAATAAAGCTGCTCAGGTTTCTATGAAAAGGGCTTCTCTTGTTTGTCAGCTCTTGTGTTTAAAGGTATGCTTCATTGCAGAACTGTGTACTGCCTTAACGCCGAGGGGATAGTCATGATTCCTGTCAGTTGCTGGATCAGACCTGTCTATGCTTTTGCTAAGAAGTCTCTATCAGTTGTGCTTTCTCTTGTAACATTTGTCACCGTGCTTGCTATGTTATGTGTAGGGCCAGCTAAGGTTTATTGCCTGTAGCAGAAGCAAAAGACTCTCTTAGAAAGTTTGGTTTGTAGCACAGAGGATGAATACTTCAGTCTCAGATTTCCTCCCAGCATCTGGCGTAGTCTTGTTTTACACAGTTTTCTATAATTCTGGGTAGAAATATGTTCTTGATGAGACACCCTAAAGTGAAGATGAGGGCACTACTTTTGCCTCAGGAAATCACTAAGGCAACAAACAAACAAACAAACAAACAAACCCTCTTATTTTATAAAGAGATAAATGCCTGGATTTAATTGTGTCAGTGTTAAGTGTTCTGTTCTGAGTCACCCCCTTAAAAATGAAATTAAAAGGTTATGTTTCATAGCAAAAAACCCTCATCTTCCTGTTGGATAACTTATTAGCTTTTTTGCCTTCTGTGTGCCTGGGAAGAAACAAATGTGTTAACCTAAAATTCCAAAATCCAATGCAGACCTAAACATGCCTAAATCCACTAAAATCAATGAGCTTAAGTATGCTCCGCTCAGATTGAATTGTGGCCCTGTTATATTTGATTACAAATACAAAGTACTGTTGATTTCTTAAACAGTAGTCTGGGCTAAATACTGCTAAATAACTTGATAGAAACTATCAACCCCAAAATTTAGTGCAAGGCCGCTTGTGCAAGCAGTTTTCCTTCTCCCCTTACTGTGTGACCATTCCCCAAACCTCTCTGGATGAGACGCACCAATGGACAGAGGAAATAACTGGAAATCGGGCAAAGGAACTTTGTGACGCCTTTGGATGCCATCCAGTGTTTGGATTGTTCTTAGAAACTCGTTAACTTAAAAACTTGCCAACAAACAAATTGATATTGGTTGAAGTCATTCTGTTTTTATGGTTGTCTGGAAAAGCCTTCATGTGGGTGGGCTTTCATACCCAGCTGCCAGGTTACAACTTCAGGTACAGGCTAATGGACATGTATGTACATGACAGATAAGAACACGCAATATGTGCTGGCAGCTAATGAAAAGTGGCGTGATGGGAATCTTTCTAGATGCTGCAGAATTGTATACTCTCAAAAAGATTGTCTAGTACCATTAGACCAGGCATCCCCAAACTGCGGCCCTCCAGATGTTTTGGCCTACAACTCCCATGATCCCTAGCTAACAGGACCAGTGGTCAGGGATGATGGGAATTGTAGTCCAAAACATCTGACTGGCCGAAGTTTGGGGATGCCTGCATTAGACTCTGCAAATGTAAACCCTTTAGTGTGTGAGTGAAATGTCCCTATTTTTTCTTCAGAAAAGTTTGCTTTATCTACCGGTAGTAGTAGCAGCAGCTATTATTATTATTACTACTATTATTAGAATTTATATACCTCCATATACCCGGAGGTCTCAAGGCAGTTCACAGAACTAAATAAAATATAAAACTGCAGTTGGGAGACCCTGGTCAATCTTCCACATTGTCACTTACACGTGATTCAAAATAAAAGATCATTGCTTAAATGGGATTTTTGCTGCATTGTGAAAATGGCCACAGGTTGCTGCTTTTCCTGTTACTGGCTTCTTGTCAAGCAGATAAGCAGGGTGAAGACTATTGTGAATTCAAGCTCCCAAAAAATTTCTGAAGATCCTTGGGAGAAAGTATGACATATGAGTAGGAAAGAGCAATATTTTTGTTTGCCTTCAGCTGAGGTATTTCCTGGTTACTTCTCCCACTGTTTTGCTTTTGTTTAAAAGAGATTGGCCTGTTGCAATGTTTTGTCAAGATAACAGTATTCTAGTACTAAAATATATAGCTCTGCCAAGTCACAATGCTAATTTTCCATACTTGCATTACTTGCTTGTCATTAGTTACGCAGCTACAGGGATGCTAATATTATGCCGATATTACTTTTCTTTTTTATCTTTTTAAAATTGTGTGATTTGATTATATCCTTATAATCAAAATGATAGACCAAATAATGTATTTCAAATTGTACTTGTAAATAAAAATGCAACCCAGGGTTCCCTTGGCTGTCTGCTTACCCATCCATAATAAACACTAAACAGGCCTTGGGCGAGAATGCTGCCCTTGATAACACAGAATGGAATGTATGGATTGTAATAGCTGGTAAACAAGCCTACTCAAATTATTTTTTAGGAAATACATCACTGTATATATTTTAACAGACAGATCTTTATTTTGCATTATAAATCTACAACCTAAAAGGCTAGTTTGATACAAACAGTGAATTTCTGCTGAGGACTGATGACATTGAAATAAGAAATCTTCTGATTATTTCAGAAGATTTAGTAAATATTAAATTCAGCAGCAAAATCTGCTCTTCAGTGGTGTAGAGTAGCCTTTTTGATTACTGAGGATTAAAGGTAAGAATACTAAAAAGGCATCTATTATTCATTGTGCAATACTAAAAATGACCTGAAATGTGTTCTGATGTGAACTGGAAAGTCTAACCTGCTTTTTGTATTGATTTCCCCCCCAAATAACATGAAATAACAATCCTCCCAACCAACATTACCCCCTTCCTACACCCCACCCTCCAAGAAAGTCTCATCTGTTGAGAAAAGATGGCTGAACCTTGGTGGAAGATCCAAAAAGGCAGCATTAGTTACTATATAGGTAATAAGTAGTAATAAATAATAGTAATAGAGGAAAGAGATCCACCAGTGGTGCAGAAGAAGATAATAAAATGCCTCTTCCTTGGATCAAAGTGATTGTGTAAATGAATTTCAAACTCCTGTTTTGTGTTCAAAAAAGATCCTTTGAAGGAAGGAAAAACCTCTTCACTGTAAAATAAATATCTGAATTAAAATTCAATAAACAGTGTTATAAGAAACTGGCCTTATAGCAGTCTATACCAAAACAACTAGGCTCAATATAAATGAATATATAAAGCCCTATCAGATGTAATCTTCATGTACTGGACAAATGTGTTAGGAGGAAACAGGACCCTACCCTGAAATTGTGTGGCTGGCTAGCTCCACCCCCTGTTGTTCAATTGTACAGCATTAAGGGCTTGTCTACACTTCTGCTTTCCTCACTGGTTTCTCCCAGGGAAACCCACTCTTTACCATTGAATCTGAGCAAATATCAATTGGGCTTTCCATGGATCAACATTTGCTTTGATTCCGTGGTAAAGAGCAGGTTTTCCCAAGGAAAGTGGCAGGGAGAACGGAAAAACTACTCGAACCCATGCCTGGAAATCACGGGACAAGCAGAAGACCTCTTGGGTCCATTCTTTTTAGGCACGGAACAAGCAAAGTGTGGATGAGCCCTTAGTCTGCCGGGGGGGGGGGGGAGAGGATGCCTTCACACATACAGTTGTATGCTCAGAGGCACCAGCCCTGCACACTGTCTGTTTACTTTTTTGTTTCAAGTCTTTTCATACTGGTTTTCATAAAAGATTCCAAAAGGTCTACAAAGGATTTCAACACAATTAAATTATTCAGTATATAAACCAAGTAAAACATCAAAATCCATAAAACAAGATTCCACTCTCACAAATTCCACATCCACTGCAGTACAGGCAGCTCCCCGTTTATGCAGGGGTTGCATTCTGGGTTGCTGTATGTGTCGACAGAGCACGTGTAAGTCTGCCCTGTTCAGCCCTGCCCTGTTCCGGGGCTGAAAATGGCACACATGTCAGCTGTTGCTCGCCAGTTGAACGCATGCAGAATGGACACTGCCTGTACAGCAATCAACCCATACCTGCTCCCCTTCATCCACACCCCCAAACACTCTCCAGTGGTCCCATCAACTACAACCCTAGTCATACATTCATACTGTACATTTGGATAGCGGGGGGTGCACTACTTGAAAAATGCAAAGCCAAACAGAATAAAGTAGGACACATTGTCGCCCAAACAGCCATTAACCTACAGGGCCCATGCAACAGTTTTAAATAATGAGGCGTCTTTAAAATGCCTGTTAACATTGACAAAGAATGAATTTTCACCAAGTCAGTGGACACATTTTTAGTGTAATTATGCTTTTATCTTACAAAAACCTGATGACTGAATGACATGAATGCTAGCATTCTGAGGACCCTTGTTCTTTTTTAAACCCATAATTGTTAGGAGTCTGAGGTTGTGAGGTTAGGTTTTTCTCTCCTTTTATGCAAGCAGCAGCATTAGCATTAAATAAATTCCCATTGAATTTTAGTTTGCTTTGGCTTCTTCTATATCTAAATGGTGAGAGGGGAAAAAAACAAGCCGTCAGCTAGGTGGTGAAGACTGGAAGAGATGTCCTCTCACTTACTACATGAAGAAAATAGGTGTTGCAGCATTAAAGAGTGACGACAGAAGTTTAGACACCAGTGATATTGCAACACTTGTAAAAAAGGGGGGGAAATGGCTGAACTGTGTAGCAGGAACGGCTGAATAATGGTTGTACAGAAACAAACAAGGCACAGCATCCTTTTAGTCTGGTTTATTCATTGATATGGATTCCTTGTGCAGTCATTTTTGTTTTCTCCTACCCAAATCCATATACCTCTGTGTTTGAAGCCCTGTGTGTGAAGCCCTGGCATGTATATGAAGCCTGATTCATTTCAAAGAAAGAAGCCCATCTATGCCTGCAAAGGAATGGGTATAGAATTGGGAGTCTTCTATTTCAACTTACATGCCTGAAACACATGAGCAAATTTCTGTCAGTTCCATGGGAATCTTACAGTATACCACCCATGGCCGTTTCCTCGAAATGGTTTATTCACTTCATGAGTCCTTTCGGCTCACTCTTCAGGCATCCCAGGAACACACGCGGGAGGGGAGTGGCATCGCTGTGGCACACTCCACCCCTGTATTGAGGGCAAGATTTGTCAGGACTATATACAGCTGTACAGACAGAGTGTCCTCGCCATGCATTCTATTGATTTTTCTTCTCTGCGCAATCATAGTTCCCAAATACTCAGACAACCTGCTGTGTGTACACTTACTGGTGTAGAGTTGTCTGTGCAGGGCTCTTTTCAGACTTTACAGTGAACACATTTAGGTCAGGATCAGAGTTGACCACCGTGATTTCCCTGTGTTCCCAGAAATGTTCTTCTCTTGCTTCTTGTTGACCTGTTTGAAGGAGGAGGTTACTGGTATCATTTTTTGATTTTTAGAAAAAGGGCAGACCTCCTCTTCCTTTCCCTCTATCATGAAAGCCTAATTCGGAAAATGGAGCCCGATATTAAAGATGAAATGGAGTCTCATATTAGAGAGGTGAGAGGTACAGTTAACTAGTGCCAAAAAGGACGAATGATAATGCAGGGCAGGTGTGAACTAGGACTATAAATCTAAAAAATTCTCTGCTGCCCCAGAAATGCCTCCAGAATTCAGAAGGCAATTGCTGGCTGTACATGTGGTTTTAAAAAAACTGTCTGTTGGAAAAGTGCATAGCTTAGAAGTAGCTCTTGACAGTATGGCTTGATAGGAAGGAATCACTGTCAATGCTGACATGTCATGCTGCAGTCCAGGGAGGAGGGTCCATGCATTGCTCAGTAGCAGAGTACCTGTTTCACAGTCAGAAGGTCCCAACATTCCCCTGCATCTCCAGTTGGTAGGACCTTTAGTGGGAGCAACAGGTCTAGGAAAGACCTCTGTGTACTTGAGATCTTGGGGAGCCATTGCCAATTAAATTAAATCAGGCATCCCTAAACTTCGGCCCTCCAGATGTTTTGGACTACAATTACCATCATCCCTGACCACTGGTGCTGTTAGCTAGGGATCATGGGAGTTGTAGGCCAAAACATCTGGAGGGCCGAAGTTTGGGGATGCCTGGATTAAATGCTTTTTACAATAGACTAGTGGTCTGACATGTAGGTTCATGTATAGCATGGGGTTGCGCGCTCATCTCGCTCTATAGGCTGAGGGAGCTGGCGTTTGTCCGCAGACAGCTTCTAGGTCATGTGGCCAGCATGACTAAGCCGCTTCTGGCGAACCAGAGCAGCACTCGGAAATGCCGTTTACCTTCCTGCCGGAGCAGTACCTGTTTATTTATCTACTTGCACTTTGATGTGCTTTCGAACTGCTAGGTGGGCAGGAGCTGGGACCAAACAACGGGAGCTCACTCCATCATGGGGATTCGAACCGCCGACCTTCTGATCGGCAAGCCCTAGGCTCAGTGGTTTAGACCACGGCCCACCCACAACCCTAATGAAAAGTATAATAGGTGGTAAATTATAGTCTTCTTTCTAAGAACATTATGGACGGGGCAACTCCCTGGATTTTGAGGATAATTTGCGTGAATCGTTTTAATGTTTGACCTGCTAAGTACAAATCTACCTACTTAAGCAAAATACTTTGCTTTCACCCTAAAATCAGGTTGCTAGCCAGGATGACTGACACCTAGTTCCTCCCAGCATAAGGTTGCTCTTTCAACAGGCTGCTAAACCAATCTAGATAAAGACTAGTTTGCACACCAAACTCTTTGTCATCGCTAAGATGATAGCACGAAGGGTTCATTCCATGTTTCATACAGATTTGGTGGGGGTTTGCCTAAAATTTCAACTGACTGCCATTTTGTTTATGTTTTGCCTTCTGAAATGCTTGGGGATAAGTGTTAGACCTAATGCCACATTGCCTTCCAAATTGGTTCAGCAAGGTGGCTGCAAGATCAAGTTTCCGCTGGTTAGGAATTGACGACAATTATCTTGGCTGCCATCCTTGGTTTTAGGGTGAAAGTTAAAGTACAGCGCTTTGCTACAGACAGGTCTGCATTCAGCACACCAAAAATGCACAGTTCAAGCAAACCAATTCCCCTCAGATCTTGGGGAAACTTCATATAGAGGAATTATTGATGTATGAGAGAGAGAATGGGGTAGAGTACCATGAGCTATGCTCTTTCTTAAACCCAGCTGCCTCGTATCGCTGACGTTTGCTGACTTCAGTGTGTATTCATATTGTTGTAACTGTGACCCTACACATCTCAAAGGATGCTAGTGACAAGGTCTTCATCTGTCTTTCACATGGGTAACCATTTTCTTAAAACAAAATTGCGTGAGTTCTCTGAGGTACAGGTTTTGGAGGGGCCTTGGGCAAGATGGTGTCCATGTCTGGAGGCTCCCTCAGTGAGTCTATCTCCTCACTGCCACTGGTCTGGGGGGCTCTTGTCAGTGGGCCTGTCTGGGGGGCATAGGCCCTTGGCAGATTCCCAAACATGCCTTCCTTTTGAACCAGTTCTGCTTGCTTTGAGCGAGTAAAACAATCAAAAGATCTGTCTGGCCATTTCTAGAGAATGCAATAACTAGGTATTTGGCATTTCATAGATGAATGTGCTAAATAAGAAACTCTTATTAAAAGCAGCATTGCTTATATACCTGAAAGATGGATTGTGGTGAAAGGAGGTTTTTTGTTTTTTAAAAAAGTTGCTCTTTAATCCATCACGGTGTTCATTTTGATAGCTTATTTCATTTTGGCAAACACAAACAGATTTGCTTTTAGATAGTGCAGTAGAAGGAGTTATGAAAAGAGATGAATTAGCATGGTTAATAGGCCCAGTCCTATTTTAAGCTGCCTTTCAGGCTGTCCACTGCATGTAAAATCAGGGCTTTTTAGCAAATATATTAAAAAGACATTGCTGGGAAAATGCTCGTTGCAGCTGGTAATCTTTTATCACTTGCAGTTGAGAATGTTTTAACAATGCAATTTACTACTTTGATTTATGGGTCTTTTGTTTTGTTCTGTTCGCAGTTCATTTGTATATTACTCCTTTTGACTCCCAATTCCACCTTAAAGTAGTTTTAACCTTAAAGAACCTGATGAGTTGCCTTATGGAATTGTTAAAGAAAGACAGTGTGGATGTGGGGATTCTGTTCTACATATGGCACTTGTCACCACTGATTTTCAGTGTTAACTTATAGTAAATGGCAAAATGCAGCTGAAGCTTCAGGATGTAAATGGAAAGTTAATTCGCATACTACTGTGGGGAAAGGCTTATACTGTAAAGCTCCATAAGGGAGATTTCACTTTTTAAACAGTTTGCCCAAGTTTGCTAATTGTTTTAGCATAGTAAAGGAGGAATACATTTTGATCAAGCTTCAGTTGCATAAATAAAATTCTTTCTAGTACCTTAAAGATGCTTGAGAAATTTGCAGGTTCTCATGTAAAGACTGACTTAATCTGCACCTCTTGGGACAAATGTGTAGATTGGAACATAGCTATCCATTGGATTTCACAGTGCTGCAAGGGTTTGACACAGTTCTTGGCTTAAGAACGTCTCAAAATGCATTTAAAAATGCATATGTTGGGAAAATGTGTTTAGAAATGCAGTCTTAAGAATCTCACTCCCCATCATGGAATATTCCCCCTCCCCCCCTCAAAGAAACAAATGGCACCTGTTCATATTGGGGAGCATTTTATTGAGGACCATTGCTATGGACAATACACTAGGACTTCCCAGAAGCTTTTCAGTGGCTCCTCAAGAGACGATATCAAACTTCCTTAAAAGATTGCTCACCCACAACTACCAATCCTCTCTTGCAATGAGCAATCTTTCTGTTCAATCATGTGAAATGAGCTTATTAATGTAACCAAAGAACCACTTGTGCCTCCCTCCCTTCCAACTGGCTGGGAGATGTGGTGGATTCCTCTTAAATTCAGCAACCAATGGCCACCAGTGCATTAAAGATCATAAATGAGAACACGTGGAATTCAAATCTGCTGAATTGATTTATGGCAGGGGTAGGGAACTTCTGGCCTCCAGAATTTGCTGTAATCCACTCTACATGGGGCTGCCCTTGAAGACAACTCAGACACTTCAGTTGGTCAAAAATGCAGCAGCCAAATTGCTGGTTGAGGTTCTCTTCAGATCTCATATAGTCCCTGTTTTAAAACACCTGTATTGGTTGCCAGTTCATTTCCATATATAATTTAAGGTACTCATGTTAGTGCTTAAAGCCCTAAATAACCTGGACCCCAAATATCTAAGAGACCTCTTCTTTCCCAGCAGACCATCTCAGGTGCTAAGATCACCGAAGAATGCTCTCTTGGTTGTTAACTGCTCTCAGAAGCTCAGGGGGTGGTGGCCCCGAAAAGGGCATTCTCTGTAGCAACACCTAAGTTGTGCAACTTTCCACTGAAGTGCACTTGTCACCTTCATTATATAGCTTTTGGTGAACGCTGAATGTGTATTTTATCACTCTGGCTTATGACGCTTGAGATGTATATATTTATGACCTGCATTATGTCTGTGATTTTAAGTTTTTAAAATGGTTTTTACATTCTTCAACACTGCATTTTAATGATAATGATAATGGTGTGGGACCTTAGAATGAAGGGATGGTAATAAATTGTAGTAGTGTAGTAGTATTAATCAATAAATCCCTGAGCATGTGGTAATGTGGCTGAGGCTGATGGAATTTTGAGTCCAACAACATCTGGAGAAACACAGTTTCCCCAGCCCTGATTTATGGAGCAGTAATTATTCTTTTTGCAGACACTCCCTTTATCTCCTTAAAAGCTGGGGACATGGATGGATGATTAGGCAAGTGGGTGAGACAAGATACTTGACTTTGCAAGATACTTATCTCTACAATTCTAATTCAAGCCTTGTAATAAGGTTTCACGATAAAGCAAGTGAAAGAAGCAGGGCTGTAGCAACAGGAAAATAAAACTGTAAGTACAAACCAGCCCTAAACTGATAAACTCTCTAACTTACTAGGCAGAATACATTTAGCTAATGTGCATCCAGCAAAGGACTTAGCTTATTGGGGAGCAACGAAGATTCCCCAGGTTCCCCAACTTTGCCACCTGCAGCCCCACTGAACTATTCAGAGTTTGCAAGTTGATGTGGAAATGGTTCTCTGAGACTAGAAAAGATGGAAAACTGCTTTCCTAATAGGGATTGTACTTGTAGCCTAACACTTCAGAATTGGACACAGTACTGTGGCCAAGGCAAGCATGATATTGGTAGATCCAGTGATGGATTTTGCCTCTTGTGAAATGTATTTAAAGCTAAAGGGACCCCTGACCGTTAGGTCCAGTCGCGGACGACTCTGGGGTTGCAGCGCTCATCTTGCTTTATTGGCCGAGGGAGCCGGCGTACAGCTTCTGGGTCATGTGGCCAGCATGACTAAGCTGCTTCTGTCGAACCAGAGCAGTGCACGAAAACGCCGTTTACCTTCCTGCCGGAGCGGTACCTATTTATCTACTTGCACTTTGAGGTGCTTTTGAACTGCTAGGTTGGCAGGAGCAAGGACTGAGCAACAGGAGCTCACCCTGTCGCGGGGATTTGAACCATCGACCTTCTGATCGGCAAGCCCTAGGCTCTGTGGTTTAACCCACAGCGCCATACAAAGGCAATGATATGGATTAAAGCAGTATTGCAGAGGGTGAGCTTATAACCCTTTGCCCATGCATCTTCTTCCTGCCTGTCATAGGTTTTTGCACAGCTTGGAGAAACACATGAGCTAGATTCAGGTACCTATATCTGTTTCATAGATGTAAGTAACATCAGCTTATGGATGTGTGATTGAATAGATGTGAAAAAAATTAAATAACCCTCTCACCCTTTGCCACTGCTTGATTCCAAATAGGGCTACCCCCCTCCACATAAGAACAACCAGAAAGGACTTCATAGTTTAAGAAAAAGTCAAGAGACTAAATTATAGATCTCCTGTGTCACCTCTGTGGCCCTAAAGAATATTCTCTTGAAGAGCCATCCCAAAGGTCTAAAAATGGTAGAACAAAAGCTTTGCCTACTTTTTTTGTAAACTTAAGAGTAGCCACCAGCATTGTGCATTAACTACAAGTATCTTTTTTTTTTACTTCTTCCCTTTCATGAATGATAATGAAAGCACTGCATATTAAACAAGCATCTGGTGCAGTAAAGTGACATACTTAGAATTATAATAATTAGATTATGCTTTCTTACTGCTTATTAACAAAAGAAATCTAAACTGTGCTTTTAGTGAATTCCTGCCCATACCTCCCCTCCCCAGATAATTCTGGGATCTACAAATGATACACTGTAATTTTCTACATAGCCTATTATTGTTCAACAAGTTTAGTTCAAAATAACCATTTTGATTAGCAGCAGCGACCAAGCTCACAGATTGTGTGAATTTATTCTTATGATGTAAACTCGAGAGTAATACAGATTTTCAACCTAATGCACGATTTCATAGAATCATTATGATCCTGAATTACTGATGAATCAACAATTTATAAGAATCTGGACAAAGTTTCATGCTCAGTTCTAGACCACAGGAAAAATGAGAACACTATTTTCAAGTGCATTGAGGATGTGTGCTGACTGCTCTTGCAGAGAACTGCTTGTACATGTTAATCCTTTACAGAATTTTGATGATAAAAGACCTGATACTGATAAAGCTAGAAATTGGCTTTGCCCCTGCTTTAATTGCTCTTTCCTTATGGTTCCTTAGAGAACCCGTTAAATCTGTACCACCAGCAGCATTCTTTTGAAATCTTTTAAGTATTGTATTGTAAGCAGATGGGTTTGTATTGTGGACAGGTGGTTCTGTTCAGTTTAGCTTTTTTAAAAAGCATGTCTAACCACCCACTCACCAGCTTGCCTTGAGGCCCAGTGAACCTGTGTGTTCCAAAATTATTTCACAGGCTTTGCATTACACAATTGTCTATTGCTGCTCTTTGCCCCAAGGTATTGTCTCCTGCAAATAACGGGGCAAATAACAACATAGGGCAGGGGTGTCAAACCCAAATTCATCGGGGGGCCGCATCAGCAGTTTGGTCACCCTCAAAGGGCCGGTTGTGTCTGTAGGACTATGTGTCCACTCTTTATTATCATAAATTATTGTCACTGCATTCAATTATTACTGTTTTTTGTAATAATGTAAGCTCATTCCCGCCCCCACGCGGATCACATTCCTGCTTCGTGGCACGTGTGTGGGAGGGGATGTAAACGAGGGAAATTTGAACAAAATATGGGGATCGACGGCTTCCGGGGGGGGGGGCCTCAACTAAACCTTCGGCAAGAAGGAGAAAGCCACTGCTGGGATTAAAAACCTGCAGATGGAAAGAGGGCTTCCCTCTCCCGCCCTGCGCACACCCAAACCCCGCTAGGCAGGATGCCACACGCTGCAACCCACCCCATGCTTTGGAGAGGGGCAGGAACATGCGGTGCAGCGCCAACTCCCTGCTTTGCTTTTGCATCCTCCCTCCTCAGCGCCAGAGTCCCTTCCCCTCGTGCTGAGGGAGGGCAGCGGATTTCCCAAGGAGGAAGGCGGTGGCAGCCCCAGCGGACGTGCATCTTCGCCTCAGAGCTGCTCTTCCCCCCACCCACGCTGTTGTCGTCTTCGCCGCTGCCTCTCCCTACCGGGACTGCAGGCAGAGGAGGCTTGAAAACCTCCCCCCCCCAAAAAAAATTCCCCTCCCACCTACTCAAACCGCGAGGCGACTCCATCTGGAGCCCTACATCACGAGGGGCTGAGAGGAGGCGGCGGCAGAGCGGGAAGAGCAGGAACCCGTGCCGTCGTCGCCGCCTCCCTCCCGGCCGCCCCCCGGGGAGCAGCTCCGCCGGAACTGAGAAGCCAAAGGGCGGCTCGGGGGTGGGGGGCAGAGCAAAAGCCAGGCACCCTCCCGAGTGTCTATGAGGAGAAAACGGGGGAAGAGGGAAGAGAAACCCGGCTCCATCAAGAGAGCGGCTGTTGCGCTTCGCCTACTTCCCCCTCAGGCTCACTCCGCGTCCCTTTCACCCGCTCGCTCGCCCACCTCCCGGATGCAGCCGAGGAGAGGAAGGGAAGCGGCGGGCGGCGGCTCCCCAGTGCCGCCTCACTCGCTCTCGGAGACAACAGCAAAGCCCGCCACAAAAAATCCAGCGCTGCTACGTCCCGGCACCAACTTTGCCGACGGCGCCTGTAGGGCTTTCCAACCTCCTCGGCGGGCTTCCTCCTCCTCCTCCTGCATCTCACTTCCCCGTCTGGCCGCTGTGCCACCGCCTCCCTCAGCCTCATTCGAAATTGAAATTCCCTGGCCAAGGCCGTCAGCGCTGCTGCAGCGCCCCGGCCTCCGCCTGCAGCCCCGCCCCCGGTTTTGACCCTCGGCCAATCGCAGGCTCCAGAACTACTGTCAGCGGCTATTGGCGGCGGCGGCTACGCGGGCCACATGACGAGGTCTGGCGGGCCGGATTAGGCCCCCGGGCCTTGTGTTTGACACCCGTGACATAGGGGATGATACTTGGAGTGGAAGGGAGGGTGATGAGGAAAGGGTAAAATACCAATTTCCTGTGCTGTGGTTTCAGTCTGAATTGAGGCCACATGTGTTTAAAGGCCGGTTTGACTCTCCGAACTTGCTTCCTATCCTAAGCCAGTTGGTGATCTTTGAATAACTTAATGCTTTTCAGTAAAAGCCATTATTTTGGCTGTATCTTCAGATAACTGATGTTGGGAATCTGAGATACCCACACAGTGGAAGTTGCTCCTAGTACCAATCACCACACGGAAGCAGCTTAAGGTCCAAATAGTTTACTGTTGCAGAAGGGGCTAATTTCCTTCATGAGCGTAAATCACCCAGTGGATGAGCTAATCGCTGGTGCACGATCAGCCATGCCTTACTGTTGGACTCGCTGCTTTCTGTCCCATCAGTTCCAATGGGTACTAGCCACCGCTGAAGGGTGGTAAAGCACCTGCTCTGCATGTAAAATACCCAGGTTTAGTCTTGGCTCTGCAGGTTAGACTAGGAATGTCTCCTATCTGAAATGCTGGAGAGCTACTGCAGGTCTTCGTAGATCCAGTATGGGGAACCCATGGACCTGCAGGTGTGATTGGACTCCAATTCCCATCAGTCCCAGCCAGCTTTCCCAGTGATTAGGGATAATGGGAGTTGTCATCCAACAGCATCTAGAACAGCTTCCCTGTTCCAGGTGTATACAATACTGAGGTCTTTAAGCGGAGGCTTGACAGCCATCTGTCAGGAATGCTTTGATGGTGTTTCCTGCTTGGCAGGGGGTTGGACTGGATGGCCCTTGTGGTCTCTATGATTCTATGAGTTGAATGGAGCGGTGGTCTGACTTGTATAAGGCACCTTCCCAACATGTGTAAAGTACATACTGGAAATACACAATGCGTTCCCTGGAAATCATTTGTTAGGCGAGCATTTGCATAACGAGCCTACAATTTCCCTTGACTTCTATGGAAACATTTCTAATCCAGGATTTGTCCAATCTCTCTCTCCCATCCCCACCTTCCAGGGGTTCTGCCCCAAAATGGCTGGTGCCAATCAACAAAGCATGAACAAGTCAGGAAATGGGAAAACTCTGGCCATTTGGATATTTGAATCTGTGGTTTGTATAGCAAGATTTGGTCACAATTCTTTGTTTGTATACTTGCATTTTCCATAACTTGTAGGTGGATAGTGGGACTTGCGTGGGATAATCTAAGAGGATGGCCAAGGTTTTGCTTGAGAGTTAAGTGTGTCATTTGGATTAGGAAGTGGGGAGCTGCTGGATGGTGCGGCTTTGTGGTGAATAGGTTGACCTGGCCTTTTTAGATCTGTGCATCAAACAGTAGAAGGTGTTTGTAGTTTGGCTTAGATTCCCCCCTCCCCTTTTGTCATACTGCTTACTTAACATAAGTTCCAGTTACACTGTGATTATTCACTGCACACCTGAAATAAGCATTAATCAGCCGGTAAAGTGTTATTCCTTAATTGTTTCACACTTAAAAGAACATCGTGATCTGTTAAAGGGTATGGACCATGTTAGAAAAAAACATTATAGGTAACAAAATAATACCAGAGACAGTTATTTACTGTGTCTCTAGGGCAGTGTTGGCCAAACTTGGCCCTCCAGCTGTCCCATCATCCCTAACCACTGGTCCTGTTAGCTAGGGATGATGGGAGTTGTAGTCCAAAAACAGCTGGAGGGCCAGGTTTGGCCAACACTGCTCAAGAGAGTGTTTTTCTACGTCCAACAGGAGAAAACATTGCTCTTTTTGATCTGTCAATTGATTTAAACACCCGGATATCTAAAAATTCTCATTACCTAGGTTTGAAGCTGAGTGGGGGGTAAGTAGCTGGGCCATAGCTGTCAAGTTTTCCCTTTTCTCGCGGGGAAGCCTATTCAACATATGGGAATTTCCCTTAAAAAAGGGAGAATTTGACAGCTATGAGCTGGGCAAATGAAAAAAAATTAATAAACGTGTAGCCCAGTTGAAAATCTTCAGTAACCCCATCTTTCCGCAGGGCCTACAAGACGGAGCTGTTCCACTAGCCTTTGGGTTTTGATTTGGGCCATTTTAAAATGAGGCTGCATTTTAAAACAATTTTTAAATCTAAATTGTATTTTAATCTGCATTTTAATCAATTGTTTTTCTTTCTTTTACGTTTTATTGTAACTTTATTGATGTCAGCTGCCCTGAGCCCGGCTCTCACTGGGGGAGGGCAGGGTATAAATAAAATTTATTATTATTATTATTACCGTATATCTTGCCTATCTACGGTAATTATTTATCACATTTTCAGGCTAATAAAGTTCTCTTTAAAAACACAGAAACTAAGAGTACTAATGCACAAAATGACCTTTAAGAATTGGAATGCTTGTGAAAAAGTTTTAAATTAAGTCATACTCAGAGTAGAGCCATTGGAATCTGATATGACCCTTGATTAGCAAAGCAGTCAATACTAAGAGCATGCATTAAGTTTTTTAACTTGCTGTGACGGCTTGGTCTTGACTTTACAAGAGACTCTATTCTTAAGAACTCAAGAAGAGCCTCCTGGCCAATGGCCCATCTAGTCCAGCATCCTGTTTTCACACTGGCCAACTAGATGCCTGTGGGAAACACACAAGCAGGATTCAAGCACAAGAATACTCTCTCCTGTGATTTCTAGCAGCTGGTATTCAGAAGCATTATTGATAGCCTGCTCCTCGCATAAGTCTGTCTAATCTTTTAAGGCCACCCAAGGCAGTGCCCAGCACTACCTCCTGTGGGAGTGAGTTCCATAGTTTAAGTTTGCACTGCCAAGTTATTCTGTCAATGCACCATAGCTGTCAAGTTTTCCCTTTTCTTGCGAGGAATTTCCCTTTAAAAAAGGGAGAACTTGACAGCTATGCAATGCACACTGCCTGAGATCCAAAAAACTACTGTATTTACATGAATCTAATGCGCCATCGAATCTAATGTGCACCTCAATTTTTGGAACCCAAAAAGTATTTGCTATGTCAGCGGTGTTTTTTCAAGCTTGTGGTCAAATCTAATGTGCTATCAAGTCTAATGCACACCCTAATTTTCGCTACATAATTTGGCCCAAAAAGGTGCACATTACATTCGAGTAAATATGGTACCTTAGGTGCTTCCAAAGGTTCAGGCATGCCCAGTGGAATTTTGCTTTATTTAATTGGACAGGACCTCGCCACATTCCCCCACAACCCCATATCGCCAATAGCTTTATAAAGTCCTTTGTGTTTCAAAAGCAGTTCCTGTGAAGCGTTGCTGGTTGTTCAGACACAAGCCTGAAGGCTCCTAGAACATGGTTCTTTGGATTCTGGCCATTGAGAACTACAAGTAGACCCTGCAACAAAATTACATTAAATCAATTGGAAGCCTGGCAGGAGAATTCAGTGTGAATTCATAAAAACCAGTTCACTTTAGCGTTTGCATGTATTCTCTTCAGCCCTGGTTTGAATGTATTCATCAGTAATATCACAAGTCATTGTGGTACAGGGCTGGATGTATCGTCCGGACAATTTACTGCAGTCTATTAAATAAATAATGATCGCTGGAATAACTTTCTGTAAAATTATAGGTTGTCAAGGCAAAATCTATAGTGCCTACAAGCAGAGAACTTTTCAAAGGGATCCATCTATTTTAAAATAATCTATATTGCCAGCTAAATTCCGTAGCAAATCCTGTAATCATTCCTAGTGCACGGTTGCCTCTTGAATAAGAACGAACATTTAGACGCCGAGAATTAAAATGTCACTGTCTTAATGAATATACAGAGAAGAGGATCAACAAGGTTCCAACTGCGAGTTAGACTGGAGCTTTATTATTAGTTTATGATTTATGATTAATATTATTAATTTATGACCGGGATTTACAGTACATGTTAATAATATATGAATGAGAAGAAGCTGGTAAGATACTTGTGAGGCTTGCCGTTACGGTTGCGCCTCTTCCTGCCCTGCCTCATTTAAGTTAGGGAAGCTCAGCCGGTCACTGCTAGGGGTTTCACCAACACAAAAAAATCCCATAGAGCATTTCAAGATGGATATGTCCCTCATAGGTGTCTGCATAGATCAGGGGTCAGCAAACTTTTTCAGTCCACTGTCCCTCAGTCCTTGTGGTGGGCCGGACTATATTTTGAAAAAGAATATGAACTAATTCCTATGCATTTTAAATAAAGACACATTCTGCTCATGTAAAAACATGCTGATTTCCGGACCGTCTGCGGGCCGGATTTAGAAGGCAATTGGGCTGCATCCGGCCCACGGGCCTTAGTTCGGGGACCCCTGGCATAGATGAACACAGCTACTGCACTCCGCATTAGGACTTGTGGGTGGCAAGATCCTCTCTCCTTTCCTTGAAAAGAATGCCTTTCTTAAATGTATACACATCTAATAGGGGATTATGTGTTTAATTAAACCTCTCCTGATTTAGCTGTTTGGAGCCCTGGGGGAATGACAGTTTATTCCTGGGGGAAAAAAATTGATGCATAAGGACCTGATTCATCTCTCATTAGCATTGCTTTACACTGGCTAAGCTCTGGCTGACTTTAGTAGCTACACCATGACGGAATGTTTGTGGAAGTGAGAGAAGAATTTAGCTGCAGTATTTCTGACACTTTTTTTTTTGTTCCTGCAGATGTCCTAGTTTTAGCATGTTTCACTGGGACTGTAGGTGTAAATTAATCCTGTTAGATGTCCAATTATTTGTTAAAACAATTTTGGATTGTCGAAGAGAGCGATCCCCCCCCCCCCCAGTTTTCAAGCACAGACAGAAATAATTAACCCATGTTTCAAATATGTTTTTATTTGGAAGAGGCTTTATGGCAGCTTTGGAGATCAGTAGGAACCTTTACATGTAAGATTGGAAGTGTGAACAGGAGAGAAGGAGAAATGCTTAAAGTTGTTCAAACCTGCTGGCTGGATCTAACCAGGTACATCCTTTTGCTAGGAAAACTGCAGGTGATAATTGCCACGGGAATTAGATGGTTATAGACAATTTCATATTGATGCAGGAACCCCATGGGAATAACTGATCAGAGTAAGGAAGGATCTTGGCCCCACCCCCCCAGCTAAGGATGAGGTAATCTAGATGTCTCTATTTAAAGAGAGACTGCAGTTTGAAGGAAAGAAACAGACACAAGAGAACTCTCTAAGCTAACAGCAATATGGAATCTGCCCATCTCTGATGGGGGCGCTGTAGATGCTGGCTGCCTGAGCATGGGTGGAGGTTTAAACAATCCCAAAACTTGCATAATTTCAAATATTACAAAACACCAAGAATTAAGACAAAGGGATTAAATAGCATTCTACCAGTGTACTACTTGAACATTGCAGTATTGTAAAACCAAGAATATAGATCCTGGGTATCTGAAATTCTGCACAGAATCTGCTGGGAGTATGCTACATGCCAGCCACGTTTCAAACTCATACAATATGAAATTACTGTCACTTAAATAATTTCATTGAAGTGTGATTCTTATGAGTTTGTGACCATTGAAAATGTGCCTTCAATTTTACCTTTTTCTGGTTTGGATTCTTCCAAAAAATAAAAATAAAAAGAAAATAAAAAAGAGAAAATTGCTGAAGTCACGCTCTTTTGATTTGGTGAAAATTCTGTTATAGATACAGTCATACCTTGCATCCCGAATGCCTTGCAAGTCAAAAGTTTTGGCTCCTAAGCGCCGCAAATCCGGAAGTGAGTGTTCTGGTTTGCGAACGTTCTTTGGAACCTGAATGTCCAATGTGGGTTCCAGAACTTCCTGCAGCCAATCGGAAGCCGCGCCTTGGTTTCCGAACATTTTGGAAGTTGAAATTAGGCTTGAAAGAAGCATTTATTGTAGCCAATAGAACAGGTTGTGGTATGTGCTTGGGATGTGTGGGATGCCCACAACAGTTTCTCTGGTTTTCAAAAGTGTGAAACTTTCTCAAAACTTACTTGCATTGTTAAGGCAAAGGAATGTTTCAAAAATGTCCTGGTGGTTTCACAGCACAATGGGCAGCTCACCAGCAAGCCTTCCTCGCCATCTGCCTGAATTTCTGGCTGTACCAATGTGGAGGTGGCTGTCATTCAGAAATAAAATATGTGCCATCTGGCCATTTTTAGTCCTGAAATAAGGAGCGTTGTAGAAATCTCTGGAAACACAGTAATCTTAGAAGGCAAATTGCCATAAATTACAGTCTGATCTTATGGCCCCACGAAGCCTGCCAGCCACTAAATCAAGCGTAATGCTGGTATAATGTAGTCACAGTTCTATGTACTCCAGCAGCAAGTTAAAAATACAAGAAAAGTAATGGGAACAGAAGGCAATATAGTGACACTATGAAATTGCTGCAGTATCTGGCACATTTACTACGGTACCTACCAGTCATGATAGTGTGCACTAAATTTGCCCCCACATCACCTACCCAGTTCCCACACATGCACCAGAACCAAACAGGCAGTTAGGGAGAGACCACAGCATCTCCCCCTGCCCATCCATACCTAGTTCCCATGGGGCACATTATGAAGGAGTGCTGCAGCATATGCATGTTGTCACAAGCTCCAAGCTTCCCCTTGGTCAGGATATTTAATCTCTTAAATTAAAACTACACCAGTGTGGTGTAGTGGTCAAGAGCGGTGAACTCGTAATCTGGTGAACCGGGTTCACTTCCCCGCTCCTCCACATGCAGCTGCTGGGTGACCTTGGGCTAGTCACACTTCTCTGAAGTCTCTCAGCCTCACTCACCTCACAGAGTGTTTGTTGTGAGGGAAGAAGGGAAAGGAGATTGTGAGCCACTTTGAGACTCCTTAAGGGGAGTGAAAGGTGTGATATCAAGTCCAAACTCCTCCTCTTCTTCTTCTTAGCCACCATCACAGCATCAAGCTGTCTATATGTCCTGTATGCCCTTTGTCAGGCATATAGAACAAGATAGAGAAAAAAAGACGAATGTTCTGGTGTGACAGTCACCCAACTCCATAGTCTGGAGCAGGCATCAGCAACCTTTTTCAGCCGTGGTCGGGTCCACTGTCCCCCAGAGCATGTGGTGGGCCGGACTATTTTTTTTGGGGGGGGGGGAATGAACGAATTCCTATGCCCCACAAATAACCCAGAGATGCATTTTAAATAAAAGGACACATCCTACTCATGTAAAAACACACTGATTCCTGGACCATCCATGGGCCTAATTGAGAAGGCGATTGGTCTGGAGGATAGGAGGCCTGCATGGAGGACCCCTAGGCTTCCTACCAATAAAGCAGTGTGACACAAAATCCAACCGGGAGCCAATAAGATTAGTCAACAAACTATATTGTAAAAAAAAGTACGTTCTTCTCTTGCCATCTGATTGTGGTCAGGTAAATTACTAGCTGGGTCTCCTGTGGCCACATGACCTGGAAAGCTGTCTGTGGACAAACGCCGGCCCCCTTGGCCTGAAGCGAGATGAGCACCGCAACCCCATAGTCGCCTTTGACTGGACTTATCTTTTACCTTTACCTTTATCATTACACCTCTGTGCTGGACACATGCATTACTGACTGTTATGTACTCTTGAAAAGCCTAGCATGTCAGTGTTGTCTTTCTGCTGATCATTGCTGTTGCTAGTTTTGCTGTAGGCCTCACTTGTGGTCTGCATCTAACTGGGAATAAGGAGCACCCTCTTTTCTGCACCTACCAAATGGGTGGAGCGTGAGCTAGGCAGAAGTCAATGCATGGATGAGAGGTGTTGTTGTGAGGAGAGGTGTGGATTTCTTAGGCACTGGGTAACCTTTGGGATGAGCCAAGCCTATACTAATAAGACACCTTCCAATTGAACCAGAGTGGAACCAGACTCCTGACACTTAAAGAGATGGCAGAGCAGCTTTTAGATTGATTCCTGGAGGAATGCCAAAAGCAGCTGAGGTGTATCCCGTTAGGAGTTGTCCAGATTGGAGAAGTGTAGAACTAAGCAATGAAAGTGCACACAATAGCAATTCAGAGGTCAAAGCACCATATACATGCCTGTGCCTCAGACACCTTTAGACAGACACCATGTATAGGTGTGTATATGCTAATGCTGCAAGCCTCTGTTCCAAGGTAGGCAATATTTAATTTTTTAAAAAAATTATTTCTACCCCGCCTATCTGGCTGGGTTTCCCCAGCTACTCTGGGCATCTTCCAACAAAAGATTAAAAATACATTAAAATATCAGTTATTAAAAACTTCCCTAAACAGGGCTGCCTTCAGATGTCTTCTAAATGTCATAAAGTTGTTTATTTCTTTGACATCTGATGGGAGGGCTTTCCACAGGGTGGGCGCCACTACCAAGAAGGCCCTCTGCAATCTGGGGGGTTTGGCTTTAGAGCAAAGATATAGTGGACATCAAGAAAACTTGGTGGAATAGAGAGAACTAATGAGACACATCACTAAAAACATTGGGTTGCATCCAGCTAAGTCATACTCAATGAAATAAATTATCATTAATATAAGTCCATTGATATCAGTGGGTCTGCTCAAGAGTATGACTTAGATATAACCCATTCGGACCAATAAAAAAAAAGTGGCTAGGGAGGCTGTTTGACTTTAGATGATAAGGGTGTCAAAGGCGTACTAAAGGAGGAAAAGGAAATTGCAGAGAAGCTGAATTAATTTTTTGTGTTTAACTTCACTGCAGAAGATCTGAACTAACTTTCTCAGGAAGGGAGTCTGAGGAATTGACTGAAATAACAGTGAGAAGAGACTAAGTTCTAGCTCTTATTGGCATATTAAATTTGATAATTCCAAGGGTTCAGATGACATCTACCTGAGAGTTTTTAAGAAACTCAAACACATAACTTGCAGCTAAGATCAGCCTCCATACCTGGGGTCCAGAAAGTGGCCCGTGTAGCTCGAATGTTAGAAAAGAGATCCAGAGGGCGCCTGGGAAATTACAGGCCAGTTAGTTTAACATCTGTTTCAGGAAAACTGGTGGAAAGCATGATTAAAGATAGAATTACCAGGCAATATTAACGTGTTAAGTGGAGGATGTTTGAATCAGCCTTGAGGTGTGCCTCCTAAAGTGTATAATTAGAAAGCAAAAGCAAAGCAAATCATGTTGTTAACCAGATTGCTGTTTGAGTGTGGACTAAAACAGACCCCCTTTTTGTATATTGAGCACCATCGATTAAGACCTGTCTGCAACTCTATGGCTACTTCTTGCCTCAAAATCAGGTGCTGATAAGGATATTAAAATGCTTAGGTAAACATTTATCTGTTTTTATGTAAATATTGGCATGCAAGTGTACATGCTCATGGATTTTTAATCTCTGCATCAGTTTTTTCATCTCTAATACCAAGCCAAGGTACTTCTTATTAATTGATGAATGGAATCACTGAGGCTGCTTATAGCTGCCTGGGAAGAGAATCAAATCCTGCAGTTACCATGGCATTGAGGATTAGAGAGAATTGAGAAGCTGCCTTCATTTTCCTGAGCAAGACTTAACCCATCCATTTTGTGGTGTGTTATCTGATAATATTCTCCAAGTACAGTCAAAGGGGCCAATATTTCACTATTTTGCATCTGAATTGGCTTGGGGAAAGAAAAGAAAAGAGTACAGTTCATTGGAGGAAGTATTCATGCCAGGTTTGCAATCCTCTGTAAACTTATTTAGGTAATTCAACATTTTTTATCAAACTTTTCTATAAAATATAAAAAGAATTAAAAGAACATTATCAGTATAAAAATTGTCATTAAGATGACAATTTTAAAAAATCAAAGGATAAAAATGGAATCAGAGGAGCTATTTTCACAGCTGAATACAGTTGTTGGGGAATAAGAAGGAGTAAAAGGGATGTCTTTGTTGCTCATTGAAAGGCAAGCAACAGCTTCCTTCAGCAGGGCATGTTTTGGTGCCATCACAGACAAGGCTCTGTCTCTTGAATACATCCGCTGTACACTTCATTCAGAAGATGGGAGATGGTTAGGATCTCTGTAGGTAATCTCAATGGTTGGGTGTATTCATACCGGTACTGGTGGAGGTAATTCCTAAAATACTCTGATTACAGCAGACTTTGCCAACCTGGTGCCCTCCAGATGTTGTTGAACCACAACTTTAATCAACTCTAGCTAGTGGGGACAAAAAGGAGAAATGGATCAAGGAGATAATGACCAGAGAGAAAGGAGGAGCTAATGAGAAAAGGAGCTCAGGAGAACCTTTCACATAGAGCTAAGGGACAGTAGGGACTTTGTGTTAAGGTCAGTCAAAGAAATGTTAATATTGGACTATGGGAAAGAAGCAATTGTGGGGAGATGGCGCACAGTCAATCATGCACATCAGTTTGAACCAGCTATCCAGAACCTGGGCTCCCGCTCTCTTAATTATTGATTAATTTCACACAGTTCCTCTCTCGTGTGCAAATACTTTTTAATATTACACCACAGTACTCCACAGTACTGTGGAGCAGGTGTCTAAAGGTGGGTAACTAACACAAAATGACAGGGACTTGCCCAAGGTTATTCTGAAGTGACTGGAACAGCATATCCACTGGAACACCTCTAAGCAAACCTCACACTGAGGGCTCAGCTAGACGATATATTAGCTCTGCATCTGTGCCCTTTAGTGAAGTTTTCTTTAAAAAAAGAAAATACAAATTGGTTAGAGGTTTTGTTGATGTGATGAGTACTAAAACAGACAATCTGATTGTGAGGCTGAGAGTATGCACAGAAAATACTGTCCAAAGAAAGACAACACTATCTCCACTGCACTCTTCTCAGACCACTTTCCCACCCACAATTAAGTGCTAGTCCCTTTACTTCTGAAATACCAGAGCACAACCTACAGTGACAGCCAAATTACAGCATACCACAAACAGGAGAAAGAATAAAGGTGTATAAATGCAAGTGCTTCCTGCTTTACAGGAGCTAATTAACAGGATATAACAGATGTGCAATGGGGTTGGTAAAGCCATGGAGTCCTGGAGGCTTTTTGTAGCGATGTAAGAAATGAAGGCCCACCACACAGCATGGAAATGTCCTGAAGTTTCCAGTTCCTTGGAAACATTTGATTTATTTACAACACAGAATAGATAACAAGTAGTAGAAGGACAGGGAAGTCAAGAGGCTGTAATTGTGAAGACTTCTTCCCTCGTTGACTGGAAGATGGAGGTTCTGAAAAGTTGTTATAGTGTTTATAATTCAAAGTGTTGGTGCTGACCTTTAAAGCCCTAAATGGCCTCAGTCCAGTATACCTGAAGGAGTGTCTCCACCTCCATCATTCTGCCCGGACACTGAGGTCCAGCACCGAGGGCCTTCTGGCAGTTCCCTCGTTGCGAGAAGCCAAGTTGCAGGGAACTAGGCAGAGGGCCTTCTCGGTGGTGGCGCCTGCCCTGTGGAACACCCTCCCAACAGATGTCAAAAAGGAAAACAACTACCAGACTTTTAGGAGACATCTGAAGGCAGCCCTGTTCAAGGAGGCTTTTAATGTTTAATAGATTATTGTGTTTTATTTTTCTGTTGGAAGCCACCCAGAGTGGCTGGGGAGACCCGGCCAGATGGGTGGGGTATAAATAATAAATTATTATTATTATTATTATTATTAGTCGTTATAAGTGTTATAAAAAGTGTTTAGTAGGTGCAGTGGTTTAGGGTGAGCCTGGATTAGAATGTGCAGGTTTCTTTGCTTGCTGAAAAGAAACATTATTCTTATTTAAAAGGAGAGTTGCACCTGTAAGGTTCTGTTTGTGGTTTTTAGCAGAATAAAATTTTACCCTGTATGACTCTTGAATAAAGCTTGTATTGGTCTAGTAACAGGTCTAGAATTATTTATGATATTAATCTGCTAATAATAAATTTATGTGGCGCCCAGCAACAAGCTTCCTAAGCTTGGCTTCCACCAAAAATAAATACATTAAAATATAGCTATAAACCATAAAAACAAGACTGTGTGATGCAGCGTGCATATTTTAGCTGCACCGAATGAGAGCATCGACCCCAAAACTCTTCAAGTAATACCAGGAGGGATCCCATTCCAGGAAAATGTAATGGATTGGCCCAGTGTCTGTCTGTCTGTCTTGCAAAAGGAAAGAGTACAGAATACCAGCAGTTTCTTTGCTTTACATTATGAGCTTCTCTTAACTCATGTGCTGAGTTGTTTTTCACAGTGCTATCCATGCACAGCCCTAATGGTCTGTTCATATCTTTATTTTTGATTGGGATAAGAAGACCTTTTTTTAAAAAAATGAAAGTATGAGTTCACTTTGCATGCATTTTGTATTTTTCCCTTCAGTGCCTGATAATGCACTTCCTGTGGCTTGTGGTACCTGGCAATAATTTAAAACCGTCTTGTCAGAGTGCCTTGTAATCTTTTGCATCGTTTCCATTTCAGTAGCAGGGGTGGATTCCTCAGAGCCCCATATTCCCAGGTGGAATATGGTCCAAGTGGAAAGCAGAGGCAGGTGGGTTTTCCTGGCCCAGCTGGCTTTGGGGTGAGGCTCAGCACACCCACCCAGTTAGGGTGGTGTGAAGTCACCCTGGGAGGCTAGTTTAAGTGTCCAAAGAGCCAAAGGTTCATTCAGATGTAAGGAAAGAGCCTATGTGCAGCAGTTTCAAGGACCTGTTTACAAATAGACCCTTTCCCAACTGATACTGATATAAGCAAAATCCCATTCAAGTTGCTATCGATTGAGTGTAATCTAACACAAGTTAAAATGTGTATTTATAGGTTAACAGAGGACACAGAGACCTGCACTCACTGTTCTGTCCTTGGCATTTATATTACTTTTTAGTCTGATGGAGACAGTGCCACCTGCTGCTCTCTTGTACCCTGCTATTACTGCCACCAAATTACCCATGGCTGCGCGTTTGGTTGCTTTCCATGCTGCTTGATACATCAGGGATCCAGTCTTAGGCATTTGGGTGTCACGGTCCGGTCGGCGGGCGAGTGAAGCCCTGACTGAGGACGTCAGGACCAGAGGCAAGATGGTGGTGTAGAAGCAGGAACAGGTGCAGGGCTGAGGGTCCAGCAGCAGGCAGTCGCAGGGTCAAGGAGCAAGGCAGAGGCAAAGGTCTGGGAGTCAAGGAGCAAGGCGTCGGCAAAGCAAAGGTCCAAGGGTTGAGGATCAAGGCGTCGGCAAGGCGAGGGTCCAAGGAGCGCGAGGCCAGAGGCAACCAGGCAGGGATAGCATTGCTGTGGCAAAGAGCATAGCTGCCAAGTTATCCCTTTTTTAAAGGGGAAATCCCTTATGCTGAATCGGCTTCCTCGTGAGAAAAGGGAAAACTTGGCAGCTATGACAAAGAACTGAAGGGAAATGCAGAGCTTTTATCCCTCCCAGCTCCTGCCACCAGGTGCAGTGAGGTATCAAGTGGCCTCACCTGTGTGGCCACTCCTTGCTTCTCCAGCACAAGCTGAGGCAGGCCCCAGTCCTGCAAAGCACTACAGGCCCCAGAGCCTGACTCCTGCCCATACTCCTGACAGTGGGGATGCCAATGGTGTATTCTGTAGTAGGGATAAGGGAAGTGCAAAGCAGCTAAAAATTACACTGTTTGCATCGTAGGCAGTGCTCATGGACTTGGTTGGAGGCAGGTTCCTTTAACTGCATGAAAGTAATACAGAGATTGCATGTCTCCCTGCACTGTAACAACTGCTGCTTTAGCTTTCAGCACAATTTATTCTCATAGGTCTATGTAAAATAAAACGGAGATTTGTTTTATTACACAGTATGTTAAAAAAAAAAAAAGCCAAGCAAGTATATGTGTAATTTCTCTGGGTCATGGGTAGGCAAACTAAGGCCCGGGGGCTGGATCCAGCCCAATCGCCTTCTAAATCTGGCCCGCGTGTTTTTACATGAGTAGAATGTGTGCTTTTATTTAAAATGCATCTCTGGGTTATTTGTGGGGCATAGGAATTTGTTCATCCCCCACCCCCATATAGTCCAGCTCCCCACAAGGTCTGAGGGACAGTGGACCGGCCTCCTCCAAAAAATGCCTGCTGAACCCTGCTCTGGGTTGTACCTCATGGTGGCTTTGCCCAGCAGAAAGTGCTTCCCACTTGCGCAGGGTGGGGCTCCAAATTTTAGTTGATCCACCCTACCCCCTAAAGCTCTCCCATGCTCCCCACCCCCAAGCTGCCAAAGTTCATTGGCAGATTCTCTGGAACAGTATGGAGGGCTCTGTAACTTCACTTCTTGCAGTGAGGGAACTGCCAGAAGGCCCTTGGTGCTGGACCTCAGTGTCCGGGCTGGACAGGGCCGGCCCTACGGCCAGGCTGGGTGGCGCAGGGTGCCATGGCGGGCGCGGCCACACAGCAGCGCCCTCGGCAGCAGCGCTGTGCGCTAAACCCACCCACCCATCGCGCAGCAGCGCCCTCGGCGGCAGCGCTGCGCGCTAAGCCCACCCACCGGCCGTGCAGCAGTGTCCTCGGCAGCCGCGCTGCGTGCTGAGCCCGCCCACCCGCTGCACTGGAAAACGGGGCACCGGGGGGCGCCGGAGGGATCCGTCGCACCACGGCCCCAGGGCGCCAGAGGTGCTTAAGACGGCCCTGGGGCTGGATGATGGGGGTGGAGAAGTTCCTTCTGGTATATAGGGCCAAGGCAGTTTAAGGCTTTAAAGGTCAGCACCAACACTTTGAATTGTGCCCAGAAACATGTGCTTAGCTCAAGTACTGAAATTCAAAATTCCCTAGTAGTGTAGCAGAAGTGAATGCATAACTTCCGACCCCTTAATAGATGTTATAAATATTAAAATATTCCACTGTGCATAATATTATGTCCAAATCCATACGTGGAGGGAGATGCATGCTTCAAATTTGCAGTAATGACTGACATGGCCAGCAGCAGAAGAACAAAAGTAATTGCATGTTTAATTTGCTTTCATCCACTAGGCAGCAGACTGGTTTTTCTCTTTTTATATCTTCAACCATAATCAGGAGTAAATTAGCCATGTTGAAGAGCTCTTGCTTGGCAGGTAAGCCGGCTGGTTTTATATTTCAAGGAGGTCAGGATGTTAGCATTCCTGGAATGAATCCTTGCTAGCTTTAGCTTCCATTTGATAGAGCTTCTTAATATATTGGAAGAAGTGGAGCAGTAAGCAGATTAGAGGAAAGTATGGGATTTATACAAATTCAACAGTTTTCTTCAGCATTTGTAAAATGAAAATACAGTAGCTCTCATCCAATACATTTAACTGCTTGTAAAAAGAAGACTGTTAGCTTTTCTTCCTGTTTTATATGGTCAGCGATGTAAGATCTGGTGCTTTTAATGTATCTCTTCTTCTTAACTAAATAATTTTGTAAACAGTGTCAGCTCGGAACTATGGGAACAGGGTTAGGATGGAAATCAACCTTCTCTGGGTTCAGCCTGTCTTGCTGCTGCTGCTGCTGCTGCTGCTGCTGCTGCTCCTCCTCCACTACTTCTTCTTCTTCTTCTTCTTCTTCTTCTTCTTCTTCTTCTTCTTCTTCTTCTTCTTCTTCTTCTTCTTCTTCTTCTTCTTCTTCTTCTTCTTCATACATGGGCTTCTGAGCAGATGTGACAAAATGTCAGGTAGATTTAAAAAGAAAATATCTTTGTAGATCTGCAAGTCTTCATGTTTTTTATTCTAAAATCAGGAGGAGAGGCTCTTCTCTGTAACTTTGAACTGATGGTGACAAGAGAAGGGGCCTCCGCAGTGATTGTGCCAAGCTTGCTCCGTGAAGCTTTGACGGCCCCCACCCTGATTTTTCTCCTGGCAGACTTTTGCCTTGCTAAGTACCCGTCTTTCCCCCCCCTTCCCTAACTTAGTGGTTGCATTTTATCTGCAGTCCCAGCTTCTCTTGTGTGTTTTTTTATTGTACTTTTTAAATCCACTGTATTGTTTCATAGTGATAGTGTGGTTTTTAATTTGTTGTATGCTGACCTGAGTGGTACACAAAAGGCCAGGAAAGATATTTCTTCACGAATAATAACAATAAAAAATCAACATACTTTGTTTATGGGTGTCTAGATTTCAGCTTATTGTCCTGAAAGCAGAGGTGCCAACAGGATTTTCTGTGAACATTACACTACACGTGGAATGAGTCATCTGCCTTACTGGCAAAAGAGGTCACAGATTTGCACAAAATTTACATATACACTATATCCTATGAGGTGTTGTGTCCTTTTATAGGTGTGTGGGATGAGCCCCCCAATAATACGGCAAGGACCACATGCAAGTCATCAGATGTCTGACAGATGGAGGCCTGATTTAACTACGGTTTAATATAACAAACTGCTTGCTAGTGTGCGCTGCTCAAAATTCCCTACTTTGCTGCTTCACTGCTTCATTGCTGCTGGCCATGCCATGAACAACAAGCTGCAAGCCTTGGCTCACAGTTTCTCTCCAAACAAACCACACAGAGTACCCAGGGTTTGATGCTTGCAGTTTGGTTTGGGGTTCAGGTGACACAAGGCCCGTGGTTTCTTCCTTCCTTCCAGCATGGCAAAGCGAGATGTGGGAGAAGAGCAAAGAGGGCTTTTTTTTTGGAGGGGGGGGGATATTTTAAAATGGATTGTAATGTAAAAACAAACAAAAAACAAAGTACAATCACAACACGCACAAACAAAATGGGGGATATGGAGACAAAACATCAGAATCACATCTAATTATAATCTGGGGATAAATGGCATGGAGTGAGATTTTTTTGAACAGCATGCACCAACATGATGCTCATTCATTTTAAACCATAGTTAAACATAAACTGTCATTTAACATGACATGCAAACAGAGCCGGAATGTCAACAGGTAAAGCTTTTCCTGTAGCTGAATTTCCGTACTAGAAAAGGTTTAATTTGTTGAATTTCTGCCTACCACGCAGTTGTTAAAAGTAGAAGAGCCTTGTTTAACTTGATAAACTGTATGATCCGGTAAACTGTAATTAATCTAAAACAGAAGCAGAAGTTTCTGATCTTCAGCTGCTGGCAGGGAGGAGAGCATGGACTGTGTGAACCCAAGGCTCTCAGAGGCTCATTCTTATGCTAAACCTCAGTTTAGTGTTATGTCCAAATGTTGTCAGTATATTATTTCATCCTTTGATTCACTTTTTAAAAAAATCAGCATTTCCCCTCGATTTTTCTGTGATAAATCATACACACATATCAACCAATTAATAATAGATTAAACAAATTGCTGTAAAAAAACCCCAGCATCCTAAAAAAATCAGCAGATAAGGGTATTTAATAATTTAGGTGCCACCACTGAAAAGGTCCTCCCTCTTGTCACCAAGAGGCCTCAGAAGCTCAGTAGAGATTCATGTGGGAGAACCTGATTCACGAGTTACTCTGGTCCCAGTATAGACTATTCTGCATACTGTCCCCATAAGGCCTTACCAAGTTATGCATCTAAAATGTGCTTATTTTTTTTATTTTAGAAGCTGAGCATTTGGGCTTTGAATATGTGCAGAGTAATTATTGCCACAATGATCAGAATTTGTTTTTGTTTCTACCAGGAACAAACTGTGCTGTGAAACAAATGGTCATTATGACAAAGTTTCGGTGGAAACTGAAATGAATGCTGTTGGCAACGTATCCATGACACTTGTTTGAATTTCTTTTTCAGTCAGAGTATTAAGGAAATTATCAAAACTGCAGTTGGCAGTTCTTTTAACGGTTAATGATGGTATTGGTGCTTCCCTCTCTCTTCCGCTTTAGAAAAATATTTTCTAAGAAAATATCCTGCAGTCATTAAAACATGCTTGCCTTAGTCCACTTTGTTGAGTCCAAAGTGGATGCCAATCCATTTTTGTTTTTCCAGTGGTGGTGTCCTTAGAATGACAGAGCCTGGGAGTTAGAATTGGTGGTCTACAAGACTTCCAATTCTATGATTCTATGATGTGATGTTATACTAATATGTAACGATACAGTTCAGTGGAGGCTGGTTCCATTGAGGTGGCTATGTATGATGCTGGGTTTTACAGAACTTGGCTTCTACTTGACCCTAATTTTATGAATTTCCCATTCAGTTTTTTTATGTTTAGCCTATTTGTGCTGGTTAAACTTAAACTGTGGATTCTGGTGCCTGTTGGCAGAAGGCAGGGAGACCGATAGTAGATGAAGCTAGGGACAGGTCACATTCACACATTCATGACTCTCCCCCCAAGAATTCTTGGAAATGTATTTTGTTAAGGGTGCTGGAAATTGTAGCTCCGCGAGGGCTAAATTACAGTGTCATGGATTTTTTGGCAGAAGGCATAACTATCAAAATTGTGTAAATGTCCTTACATATATGAGCTCTATGTGACCCCCATGACAGGCATGGCCAGAGTCTATGACAGGCAGAATTATCTAATTCTTGTTCTGTCCATATCCTCCTGCCTGCTGACTTCTACAAGGGACAAATTAAGAAACTAGAACTCAGCAGGCAGAAGCGGTCCATTTCAATACGGTATATATGAGAGGCATCAAGATGCAAGGGAATAACAAAATGGGAAAGGAGACATTTTTTTAAAAAAGGTTGACATACTTATTTAATTGTATGGCATAAACCTCTTGCCCAGCTTTCCTTTATGTGTCATTGCCACCATGAGATTATAACAATTCTCTTGCAGCATCTCTGGGGATTGCTCTTACAGATATATTTTATGGTTTTTATAGTTTATTTATTCTATTATCTAAAATTTCCTTCTCTGCTTCTCCAGCACCTGTTTTCTTTCCATTTCCTTGACTTCCCCTAGCCTCTTTAGCCTGCAACTTTGTGCATCCCTCTCTGCTCCTGCCTATAATAATTCTATTTCCTCAAGCTCACTACGTGAGAGTCTACTTGTTCCAAATGCATCCTGGGTTATAAGGGTCTTAAATAAACCTCTACCAAATAGAATATTCATGTTTTACTTGATCACAAGAAACTCAAGTCAGTTAGTTTAGGGGAACCTTTAACTAGCGGTGCTTAAGATACAAGGCAAGGATGTGTAACAGTGGTCAAGACAATGTCCTTGACATTATTAGTATATGGTCAGTATATATGGTCAAGATACCAACAAATAAATTGAATATTGCTGTTTACAGTGCAATACTATGAATGTCTCTCAGAGGTGATTCCTATTGAAATCAATGGGACTCTCACTCTCAGATAAGTATGCACAGAATTGCAGCCTTAATAAGCTGATTTTTATGATGCTCCGGGTCTCTGAATGTAAATCTTCCCATTGAAATGAATGGGTAGCTCAGTCTTAGGAGCAGTTCCCCACTCTTGATCTCTTGAGAGAGTTGTGCACCATATTAATGACCATCCTCTTATTTGATGCCGTCGTTTCATGGGAGCTGCTCCATTTTAAAGAATGAGAGTTGATGGAATAGAGTGACATACCCTGAGTTGAGGGTTTGCTTCTTTAAATGCCTTGCGTCTGTTTAGTCTGGTGCTTTAGAAGGAAGGGAACAACCAGATTGTTTAGAAAGCTTCCCTTCTGGTACGAGTGGGAGAGGAACATACAGTGGAGGCCATCTGCAGAAGGAAGCTTTTGTTGAGTGCAGAGGCTGGTGCCAGGGATGGATAGATTTTGTAACACAGTCTAAGGCAAGCATCCCCAAACTTCAGCCCTCCAGATGTTTTGGACTACAATTCCCATCACCCCTGACCACTGGTCCTGTTAGCTAGGGATCATGGGAGTTGTAGGCCAAAACATATGGAGGGCCCAGTTTGCCTATGCCTGGAGTAAGCTATATGCCTGGTCTAAGGGGGATGCCTGGTCTAAGGGTATATTTTCCCCCTGCCGTCTTTTAAAATCCAATGGATAGTGATGATCAGGGAGATTTGCGGCTTATTTTAAATTTCCTGTTTAAGAATAAGGTGGCCATGACTGCTCAGCAAAATAGTTCAACTCTACAATTCTATATATTTTTTTAGACTTACAGCACATTTGCAACTTTTGTGAGCATCACCCACCCACTGCAACCCATTATATAGGCTACAATAGGAGACATCTTTCAAAACTAATTTCAATGGCCGAAGGGGACCTCTCTGGCACTCAGATGCCACATTGGCACCCCTTAATATAATTAATCTCAAGTTTCCTGCTTTGGGGCCCTTTTAAAGATGGAAGCGAACAGAATACCGACAAGCATGAATTATGCTTGCTTTTGCTTTCCTTCGGTTGGCAATAAGAATATGCCTCAAATTCCTACATGCATCTTGGCCCCTTTCCTATACCCAAGCCAAAATCTAGTTCTCTTGGGGATAAGTATTAAAAAATAATCACATGAATGACTACTTGTTTGCGATGCTAGTTCCTGCTGTCAGTGAATCAATGGGTCAAATGTTCCAGGCATCTTAGCAGTGCAAATTGCTTTAGCTTGGCTCAAAATCTGCAGCGTCAAAATCCCCATGTTTGGATGGCATCTTTTATTGTCTTGAGCTGCCAGATGGCAAAGTTGCCCACCTATTACTTTCTCACATACATCAATGCCATTGGCAAGCTCCACGATGCTGATCCTTCTGCCAGGAAAAATGATTGTCTGTCAACAGCAGATACTGTTCAGGGATCAGAGAGGGGTTGGAGGTAAGGATAGGGCTTAGGTAAGGATAGGGCTCCCATCCAGGACGGGGTGGGAGGCAGTTGAGAAGGGGACATTTTTATTTTGAAAAGTGTTTCCTCCTTTTGGAAATGCACAAAAGTTGAAGTTGCTGGAAAATACCAGGGCTTCTAGAGTTTCTTATACCAGTGAAGATTATAACATAAAGCTCTTTAAGGAGAGGGATTTATATAATTGCCATTCTTAAATTCTTTTGTATTCATTATTATTATTATTATTATTATTATTATTATTATTATTATTATTTTAAAAATATATTTGTATACTATTTTTTCAGCCATAATGGTTTTTGAAGCAGTTCACAATAATAAAACTAGATCTGTAGGCAGATGATATTGATGTCTTTTTAAAAGTGCTCTGCCTTTCGGAATGCCAGGAATTGTCAGAAGCAACCAACAAACCTGGTCTGATGTCCACCTGTCATGGCTCCTGGCTGTGTTCCCCTTAAAGGGGCAGCTGCAAATGGAAGATGTGGGAGGGGAAGATGTCCCCTCCCCTCAGGTGCATTAGGTGTTTCTGCTGCTGTTATTGCTCTGCATATTTCTGGAGCAGGGGTTCCCAACAAAATTTTCTCGAGGACCCCTCATCGAGCCGCTATTGTGACAAGGACCCCCATTAATTCCTAATCCTAAATCAAATTCCTAATTCCTAATCAAATTTTTCCAGTAAGCTTAACACTGATCTTGGAAGGGTTAGGTTCAAGGAACGCCGACGATTTAGGTTCAATGGACACTGACAAGATCGGTTCGAGAGTCACTGACTTACTTGCTTGAACATCAAATGCATTATCTTCCTCTTCATCTGTAGGCCTTTGTCGTTTTAACGAACCACTTTTTAACCAACGGTCCATTTTTAACTACGCGAACTGTAGCTTCCGCGAAAAACAACACTTTGTTTACAAACACTACTGTTTTGCAAAGAGGCAGCGCACGCCAGGGAGGAGGGAGGGGAATGGAGAAGACAGGGTACCTGCGCAGTAGCGCACAAATGAAGCCGACGCGCACAAAGCATCTTGGGGAGGTGAGCATTAGTAGAATGCGCACGCTGCCTCTTTGCAAAACAGTAGTGTTTGTAAAGCGCCACCTAACGGCATACAGCAGAACTACTGCCTCTATCTAATTCTAGTTTTGCGCTAGACTCTGCTCATGCAGGAAGCGGCCAAAACAAAAAATCTGTTATCATACGAAATATATTTAATATATTTTTTATTCTAATAGCATCTTGCGGACCCCTCTGGCATAGCTCGCGGACCCCTGGGGGTCCGCGGACCACCTGTTGGGAACCACTGTTCTGGAGAATAAATTATCAAATTAATATAATGACAGAACTCTCCCTACTTTGATGTGTATTAGCATTAGATTCCTGGTCTAATTAGACACCATGTGCATTTAGAATATTTTACTTTGGTGAGGTTGTTGAGGAATTCAGCTTGTATCTATTTGAAAATTATTGATTGCTTTCTGGACTGAATATTAAATGCAAGTTGCTCCGATACTGATTAGAATGCATTCGACGTGTCCTGTGCCACATTATATAGTCAAAAAAACAGATACAAATCTCTGTCAGAAGGAAATTGCAGTCTGAGTAAATGGTTTTTGAATAATTACAGTAAATGGGTATTAATTGCAGAAAATCTTATTTGGTAGGAATAAATTTTAATCTTATAGATTAATCTGTATGACTAGAGTTTACAGTTGGTCCCATTCCAATTATGAGAAGATGTTAAAGGTGGTCTCTAATCCCTTTGCTATAAAAATCTCAATCTGTTTCCTTACTACCTGTGAGGGACAAGGGATACAGGGAAGTCCCTCCCATCTTAAGTTCCAGCCCATCACCAAGCGCTGGAGAGAGTAAGGAGAGCTCTGCCTCCAGCGGAGAGTCAGGAAGTGGTGTCCGAGGCTCAGGCAGGGTTGTGGAGCCCATGCCTCAGGTGGGACAGGAAGTTGGACGCACGGGGGGGAGGCCAATCCCCCCAACTCCCGAATTGCGACGCAAACGTAGGGGGAAGAGGTTGGGTCTGCCAAAGTTGTGGTGCTGGAAGAAAACGCGCCAATCGCCATTCGGGAGTTCTGACACCTCACCTTAAGGATGCATTTTTACTGCTCTGAACACTGTAAATAGTCAGCACTTAATAAAAGCCTTAAAAGACCATGCTGGAGTCGTTACTCTAGAGTAGCCATACCAGGCCCTCTGACACTACCAAAACTACTTTCTCCTACTCGCCAAGATTCAGTTTCTGTTCAAATTCATTGTGTCTCCATCCTAATAACATAGAACACAGTCACTTGCTTTTGTACTGAAGGACGGTACTGGAGGCCAGTGGTGGTATCTTGTGAACTGCCCTGAGACCTGCGGGCATAGGGCGGTATACAAATTTAATAAATAATAAATTATTATTATTAATAATAATATTCCCTAATTCCATTCACAGTGGGCTCATGGGGCCCTTTCCCTCCCCATGTGTTATCGGATCTGCTAGTTATCTATGCCAGTTAGTTTATCTTCACTGCGTCTTCTGGGCACCTGGCTACTGTGACCTTGTTGTTGGCATCCATCTGGCTCGAGACAGCGGAGTGCACCTCCAAGGGTGAAGTAAAATGCTGCATTGCAGCACCA
Source organism: Zootoca vivipara (assembly GCF_963506605.1). Lineage (NCBI taxonomy): Eukaryota > Metazoa > Chordata > Lepidosauria > Squamata > Lacertidae > Zootoca > Zootoca vivipara. The sequence continues at coordinate 43,338,521 of NC_083277.1, forward strand.
AAGTGACCTCCCCAGGCTCAAGCCTAGGCAGTGTGTATGGAGATCATGGGCTGTGCAGATGTAAAGGAGGTGTCTCCCCTTCGCATTAACACCCCGGCACAGCCAGCTTGATATTTACAGCCTTTATTACGTATGTACAAGAAACAGCAACAGTTCAGGATTATGCGTCTGAACCTGTTGAGTCAGATTCAGGGAGTGGCTTCCTTCGATTCCCGCGCCAACAAAGTAGGCAGGGGAATCGCGTGAGACGCCTTTGACCCTTACGTTTCATTTCCCTCCTTGTCTGTGCTGATTTGAAAGTCCCCTCCCTTCCAGAGTCTGAGCTCCGTTCCTGGACCTCTGGGCGGTGGAAGGGCTCTGCACACTTGTTGTTCCAAAACATTACAAAAAATTCCCATTTTCCTCAAGTCTGTTTATATGTATTCTTCTGTAATAAGTTAGCTTGATCATAGTTACCATGGACCATATGATGGTTATTCCATTTTAATCCTGGGATTGTGCTGAATCAGAATGGCTAGACATCTCCAAATCTGGTTAGGGAAGGTGAGTACACTTGCCTTCTGGTAAAAAGCAGGACATCCAGAAACACACAGCTCTATATACTGGATTTGCATTTCCATTGCAGTTTTTTTAGTAGATGAGAAACAGCAAGAGTCCTTTTTGACTAGCAGGAGATACGTATATACTTGAGTATAAGCCGACCCTAATTTTACCTAAATAAAAAAAAAGACCAACCCTGGGAAAACCTATTGACTCAAGTATAAGCCGAGGGTGGGAAATGCAGCAGCTACTGGTAAATTTCAAAAATAAAAACATATACTGTCCTATGCCTTTCCCAGCTGTCAGCGGCGGGGGGCGGGGGGAGGGAGAAGCGGCGAGGAAGGGAACCTTCCCCACCGCCTTGCACAGAGCAGGCATAAGACGGGGATTCGGAGAGTCGTAGCGCAGCGCTTCTCTGAACCCCCGATCCTGTGCCTTTCTCCCCCGCCCCCCGCCTCACTCAAGTATAAGCCGAGGGCGGCTTTCTCAGCACATTTTTTGTGCTGAAAAAGTAGGCATGAGCTTCTTCAGATATCTGAAGAAGTGTGCATACACACGAAAGCTCATACCAATGACAAACTTAGTTGGTCTCTAAGGTGCTGCTGGAAGGAATTTTTTTTAAAAAAATTGTTTTGTTTTGACTACCTCAGACCAACACAGCTACCTACCTGTAACTGAAAAAGTAGGTTTATACTTGAGTATATACAGTACTTCCACTGCTTCTTACCTTTCCCCTATTACAGTACACACAAATGAGAAATTGCCCAACCTCTTGGTGGGTGGGTTTGCGTGGTGGGAATTGGTGCTGACCAGAAACAATTACTGGCTAGTCAGCGAAGCCAACATTTATGGACCCCTAAGAATAACAAATTTGAGGTATTAAAAATATTTGACTGATTATGGGCAGTGGCATTCCTAGTCCAGCTGGTACCGGGTGTGGCGCCTGTGCGGCACCCCGTACAAAGTGTGCATGTGCGGGATGTCACACATGCGCAGTCCGCATGGGGCGCCGCTGGCGCACGGTGGCCCGTAACGGGGTGCCACTCGCGCGGCAGCCTGTACGGACTGCGAGGGGCGGGCCAGGGAGGGGTGCGCCGAGTGACACCCCCCCAGGGTGGCACCTGGGGTGGACCACCCCCATTGCCCCCCTTGCTACATCCCTGATTATGGGATGCAATGATGACTTACGTGCACCAACATTCAGAAAGTATTGAGCAAAAAAGGATCAGTGGGCTGCATTAACTTAAAAGTATCTGTGACCTGCTTTTTCCTGCTGTTCTTTCACACTCTCTGAACTGAAATGGGAAGCAGAGAGTGAAAAGCACCTGTAAAAGTCAATCTGTAACATTTTCTTCATTACTGGCAAGGGAATTCAGAGCACACTGACTCTGCCTTTAAGAAAACGCTCTACATCGCTCCAGGAAATTTTGACAGTGTCACAAATAATTTATAAACCTAGTTTCTGTACATACGTTCCAGTACTGAAAATGACTTGTGCCATCTTACAGTGAAGGCTGGGGATTTATAATTAAAGCAAAAACAAAAGCAAAACCCTGAGCTTTCAGTCCTGTCAAATGCCATTATTAACGTTAAAATCTGCATTGTCTCATGCATTGGACAATGGATGTTTCTGTTGCGAGATGATACAGATGAAAGTCTCCTGACCTGAAGGCAGAGGAAGAATTAAATAATCCTTCAGCTCTGCTTTTATTATTTTCCCATGTGCAGGATATATCCTATCTTTTTGTGCCAGTGATGCAGATAGGAAGCTTGCTGGGTTTTAAATATATATATCGCTCTTAGTCCAGTGGAGATACTAGCAGCTCTTCACACCAGCTGGTAGAGTCAGTAGGAGCAGGATGGCACCGCTGGTGGCCTCATGCCAACAGCATGACCTAAACATAGCCTTTCTGCTGGTAAAGAGCAGTGGAGTCTGCTACTATACTTACACAGCTTCCTCCTGTGGCACAGTTGTGTGATGGAAGAACAGTTATTAGGTGGCAGGCAGCAGTGGAACACAGGGATGTGAGGAGCTTGAGAAAGGATTGGGTCCTCTCTTGAATGGCATTCTGTGTTTATGGGCTTATAGGAGCTACTGCAGAAGCTGAATCAGAGAAGAGCCTAGGAGTACATTTCCCTAGCATGTGCCAAATACCTACAATGGCATGCATGCGTATATAGAAGCAAACTATTGCTTGTGCTTCTATAACTGCTATCGATGGACAGGAAATTAGAATTATGATTGCTTTCCCTTAAAGTGTTACCTGGACATTTTGAAAACTTGCATGGGGACCATGCAGTAATAAATAACGCATTTTAAATCATATTTATGCAACAGAAAACTGAAGGATGTGCTCATATAGCCGGCTTTCTGCAGTCAATGGAACTCTACGGTGCTTGATTTTGGCTGATGTATCGCATCATTTCAAATACCACAGATTAGATCTTTTGCTCTCTCCTTGGTATTTATATAATCCCTTTCCTAACTGCTGAAAAAGCATGACATATCTCAGGATTTCTTACAACAACCATCTATAGTTATTCCCATATTACAACTGATTGCATTTTGACTGTGCAGTGATAAAGGTGCAAAATACCCCCAAGTTAAAATCCAAATCAAAACACAAGCATCTCGACCACCTGCAGGTTTTTAAAAAGGTGCATGCATATATATTCTATATATATTCTATATATATTCCATAGTGACCCTTTAATAAAGAATGTTCAGTCTTTGTTCACTTATACAAGAACCCTGAGAGGTAGACTGCTGTCATTCCTGTTTTATGGATAAAGATCAGGAAACTGGTTTACAACAGCATGCATCCTGAATGGAGGAATTTCAATAGAAAGCAAAAAAATTGATAGCACTTTATCAACTGGACAACGCACACATTTATTGTGTGAGAAGAAAGCTTACTACTGGGAACTTTATTTATTCTTTATTAAATTTATATACTGCCCTCGACAGTGGCATCCGGTCTGTGGACTAGGGGGGCTAGTCTAGTCCCCTAAATGTTCCCACGGTGCCTCCTTACCAAAGCCCAGTAAGTTTATGTCCGGCTTTTTTTGACCAACCTGGCATTCAACTGCAGCACCTGCGGGAAAGAATCAAAGAACTGTAAAACTAAGAATAAGTCTTTTATTATAATCCCATGTTCACATAACTGGCAGAAAGCTGCACTGAGCTCATGGGACTAAGTTAATGTGCACAGGATTTCTGTGTTCGCGTGCTTTTTTTTTATCTTAATATATCAGAAATTGAAGCAAAAGTTTGCTAGCTTAATTGCTAATGCTTAACAATAGGGGCACAAGACTGTACGAACCTAAATGCATTTACATTCTGCTGACTTGTACTGGGATTGCACCATCTGTATCACCGAAGAATCCCACCATATGTTTCAATTGGTCTTACTGCTCAGTTTGTCCTTATTTGTAGAGCATGCATTTGTTGCCATCTTCAGGCCAAATGAGAGGCTTGCATCCATTCTTTATTCCATGTACTGTATCCGTTATTCAGCCCTCAACAATTAGGTACCGACAGTGAATCTGACTGAGAAAAACTGCAGTGTTATATGGTGGTGTGGAGTTCAGCCTCTGCTTCATGGATTTTTCAAAATCTGAGGTGCTGTCTTTCTAACGATCGGCCCTCTCTAGTCATCTAGTCTGTTTTATTATCTCAGGATGAAGCAGCCTTTCCAGATGGTCATTTTCTCTGTTGGAGTGTCGTAAAAGGTGTTGTGATCAGAGCTTTAGCGCCTGCCTTTCTAAATGAGTAAGTAAGTGCAGTGGAACCTCAGTTTATGAACACCTCAGTTTACGAATTTTTGGTTTACGAATGCCGTGGACCCATCTGGAACGGATTAATCCATTTTCCATTACTTTCAATGGGAAAGTTCGCTTCAGTTTATGAACGCTTCAGTTTATGAACAAACTTCTGGAACCAATTGTGTTCATAAACCTAGGTACCACTGTAAGTAAAAAAGTAAAAAAAGCCTTCTTTTTCCATCTCTGACAGAGCATTAGTGACAGATACCCTTTTCACAGGATTTGAGCAAAAACCTGTTATACATTGCAGATACTTAAGTTCTTTTGCTGCAGCTGCCGACTGGCTGTTTTGTTTCTGTATACCAGTTGTAGTTTTTAAAGCTGGGATATCTGTTCTCACTCTTCTCCAGCCTGCTTGTCTACAGGTGATCCTGTCACTAAAAACTTTTCAGCAACCATCCTAAGCATGATGATTAAAAGTGATCTCACTGGGAATTATTTCCAAGTAAATGTGATTAGGAAGGACTGGGTTTTTAAGATTCTGTTTTTGTGTTATATTTCCCATTCTGGAGATTGTGTCAAGAATGAACTTACGGTTACAATACGGCTTTTATTTTTGTGATTGTGCCCCAAACTATTACTTTGTAAGGAAAAAAAGGAGACAGAAAGAATCCCTGGACAATTAAGTGCAGTCAGAGGCGACTATGGGGTGTGGCGCTCATCTTGCTTTCAGGCCAAGGGAGCCGACGTTTGTCCACAGACAGATTTCTGGGTCATGTGGCCAGCATGACTAAACTGCTACCGGTGCACAGAGGACCCTGACAAGTGTCAGAGTGCATGGAAACGCCGTTTACCTTCCTGCCGCAATGACACTTATTTATCTACTTGCATTGGCATGCTTTCGAACTGTAGGTTGGAAGAAGCTGGGACAGAGCAACGGGAGCTCACCCTGCCGTGCAGATTCAAACCACCAATCTTCCGATCGTCAAGCCCAAGAGACTCAGTGGTTTAGACCACAGTGCTATCCACGTCCCTTATTACTTTGAAAAGAAGAACCCACATAGCTGGTTAAATATTTGACCAGGGAAGAGGAGCATTATGAGAAGCAGGAAATACAGTGCTGTGCTAGGCACCATGTTCTTTATTATCGGAGTTGTGGTCACAAACATCTGGAGGGTCCAATGTGGGCTATCCCTGTTCTAACATATCACACCAGGATGGTGGCCTGATTCTGCAGCATGAAGTGCAATATTACAGGTCGATGCAGTTTAAAAGCAGTGGTTCCTCACATCATTATATGACTGTCAGGTACTTGTTAATTAGCAACTGCTAATATAGCTGAATATTGTTATGCAGTTCCCCACTCTTAATTGTTAGGCTAAGCCAGGCATCCCCAAACTTCGGTCCTCCAGATGTTTTGGACTACAATTCCCAACATCCCTGACCACTGCTCCTGTTAGCTAGGGATCATGGGAGTTGTAGGCCAAAACATCTGGAGGGCCGCAGTTTGGGGATGCCTGGGCTAAGCAGACCATATACTTTGGTTTTCTACCTCCCTCCCTCCCCCATTACAGTAAGATGCCTATATGTGGCCAAAGTCCTTTAGAACAGTAGAATTGGTTTCCATTTTGTATACAGTACTATGTATACCACACATGCTATTACTAACACATTTCCAGTTTTTTTAGCCCCCCTTAACTTCCCCCTTAACCCATTGCTCGGTCCCAGCTCCTGCAAACCTAGCAGTTCGAAAGCACGTCAAAGTGCAAGTAGAAAAATAGGTACCGCTCCAAGCAGGAAGGTAAATGGCATTTCTGTGTGCTGCTCTGGTTCACCAGAAGCGGCTTTGTCATGCTGGCTACATGACCTGGAAGCTGTATGCCGGCTCCCTCGGCCAATAACGCGAGATGAGCGCCACAACCCCAGAGTCGGTCATGACTGGACCTAATGGTCAGGGGTCCCTTTACCTTTACCTTTAACTTCCATTGCGGAAAATTATTTTTATTTAGAGGCTACATGAGTGTAGAATTTCTGAGGTCCATCCCTGCAGAATCAATAACAAAAAAATGAAAAATCCATACAGCTATTCCCTATCATTCAGTAGTACACTGAATATCGGGTAGCACTCCTGTTTCTTGATGGCTGCAGAGGAATTTTTGGCAAGCACAAGTTGGCCTACTCTGTAAGAAAATGTTGAGAGAAACTGAAACAACAACAGAAATCTCCCTTCTAAGGATCTGTTAAACACATAGGAGCCCTGTTGTGTCTGAAAAATCTTAGTTTCTGAACAGATAGCATATTCTGCGTCCCATGACAACATAGGGAAGACTGCAATGCAATGCAATGCATTGACAATGCCGCCATTCTCTGTTAACTGTAGAGTAAATGAATGATGGCAATTCCGGAAAATAGCCGCTGCAGAAGCCTCTTTAGTCAGACAGGAAAGAACACATTATTAACAACAAAAAAGTGACCCTTGTCACCAGGTTCATGGAGAGAGAGCTCAGGGCCATCCATAGCTGCCAAGTTATCCCTTTTTTAAAGGGAAATTCCATTATGCTGAATAGGCTTCCTCGCGAGAAAAGGGAAAACTTGGCAGCTATGGGGCCATCTTAAGCGTATCTGGCACCCTGGCACCGTGGTGTGAAGATCCCTCCGGCGCCCCCTGGCGGCCCGGTGCCCTGGCGCATTGCGCCACCCAGCCTTGCCTTAGAGCCGGCCCTGAGAGAGCTCCTCCTTCACAGTAGCAGACCTGTGTAGCTGGCCGGAGGGCACTGCTGTTGCTTCTGATTTTCCCTGTTCCCTGAGAATGGTATAAATACATGAAATTCTGTTTATTTCATATGAAAGTATTTTCTGACTTGGATCCAAAGGTGTGTTGTGTGAATGGGCAAGGCAACTCTGCCAAATCCTGCCAGTTTTTTTGATCCCACCGCATGAGCAGAGTTCTACACATGCTTCTCTGAATCCAAGCAGGGTTTGTTTTTTGTTTTTTAAAGTAACTAGTTCGATTCAAATTACTATGTAAATAATAGGAATAATCCCAAGGAGTGTGGTTTTTTTTTGCTTTTTATCAGGCAAGGAAAAGCTAGGGAGAATGTAATGTAAATTCATGTCCTTTAATGTTCATTAGTAAACCTATCCTGGGGGGTTATGCCCACCCCCACATCACCCCTGCTTGCCACTTAAAGGGGTTTGAATGCATCTTAGCTTTCTTAATGTTCTGTTCAAGGTCTAACTGCTGCTGGGATAATAAATAAATAAATGCCGGGGATTCCGTTCAGGGACTTCGGAATAGTTGCTTGCAGTGAACTCTGCAGCTCAGATCCAGAGCTTTTTGTAGACAAGACACAGTTGGGAATCCAAACTCAAATGGGAATGCTGAGGCTTGCTTTCTGTTATTTTGAAGACACATGAGGGAATTGTGAGAACTTGGGGCTTTTTGGAATACAAACAGAATGGCTCTTTGGAGAAAGGATATTGGTATATTCAGTATGCACAACCAGAGAATTAGCGAAGCAGTGAAGAGACAGAATGTGAGTAACTCTGTTTTTGAAGGAACAGCTTCAATTTTGTTTTATTTAGTAAAATGGTCGGGTAAACAGTTTAGGATCTTTGATCTTAACTTTTCTAATTAGTACATTATGTGTTTTTATTTAATTTATTTAAATTATATCTATCTCTAGAATGTTTATATTCCAGCATAGAACTTCCAATCTATCTGTGTGTCTGCCTACAGATGTAGATATACTGCTTCATCGGACCTGTTTACAAACCAAATTACCTTCTGCTTTCATGTCACATATTTAGGACTATGTAGTACGTAGAGGTGCAAACCAGTCCTTGAACACATTTGGAAGTAAGTAGAATTGGAGTGGAATTTACTCCTGAGTAGGTGTGATTACAACTGCAGCCTTGGGGCTAGGGAATTGTCCCATAGGGTAAAATAACTGTTTAATTCTATGTGTGTCGACCCAGAAGTAAGTTTCACTGCATTCAGCTTATTCTCAGGAAAGGGTATGTAGAATTTCACACTAAATGGTGTTAGAGTATGAAAATATGCATATTAACATGAGTTTGTTCCACTGAACTCCATTGGACATACATCTGAGTATACATAAATAAATCTGTTTATTTCATTGCATCACAATATCTGAAAATGATTGAAGTCTACAGTAGGTAATATTTTAAGTCAGATAATTCATAGAAACCCAACTAACTCCTATTATCTGTACTATTTTTTTCACTTCCTCTTTACATTTTGTAGAAGAAAAAGTAAAAAAATTCTTTTACTGATACTTGCTGTAACTCATTTTTAAGTCCCTCTATCCCACCCTCCTCACACAAGTTGAATTGCCTGAGATGGAGAATAATTGAATGCTACTACAGTTATCATAATTACTATTAGTTCAAGTGTTTCAGGCCATTCCAAACCTATGAAGTAATAAGAGTGTGCCTCGTCATATGAAAAACTGGCAGCATTTTCAAGCTGTGCCACTTTTTATATGTGAGAAGTGCAGAGAGAAAACACAAAAGCAACGGTAGCTCCACTCCAGTTGTACCGCTGCATACATCCTTTAATTTTTTTTCATAGTAGTGAAAGGCTACCACTATTACCTGCGAGAAAAAGTAAGGCACTGCCTTTGAAGACTACATTGCAAATCTGTCGTCTACATGTGATTTTTTTATGATGAAACCTTCACCAACAGGAAGTGCAAAGTGTCTCTCTGTGCAGATGCCCGCCCCCCCTTTTTGGAAATCCACTTCACGTAAAAATCATCCAAATTTTGCCTTTTGGAATTCAGCATTTTGAAAAGTGTATGAGCTTCCTCTCATGAGCACTGGGCCCATTTTTGAAGTTGTCAGCTTTGGTCCAGGTTTCTAGGTGTTGAATCTCTTGAGAGATCTGCTTTGAACAGGCATCCCCAAACTTTGGCCCTCCAGATGTTTTGGACTACAATCCCCACCTTCCCCGACCATTGGTCCCGTTAGCTAGGGATCATGTGAGTTGTAGGCCAAAACATCTGGAGGGCTGCAGATTGGGGATGCCTGGCCTTGAATCTAGTTTACTTACATGTGAATTCACACGCATGAGCGATATTTCACCTGATGCTGTCTGGCACTGCTTCTCTGCTGGCAGTGGTAGCAGGGCAGGACGGCATTTGCCATTTTGCCTCAAGCAGCGAAATGGGATGCAACGCCAATGCCCTTAACCATGGTTTCAGATTTGGACACAACGATAAACCATGGTTAATTGAAAACAGAAGCAAAAGTGTCCAATCTCCTTGTAGCTGTGCTTGAGCATAAGGCATATCATCTAAATCAGTGTTTCTCAACCTTTTTTGGGCCACGGCACACTTGTTCCGGGGAAAAAATCACGAGGCACACCACCATTAAAAAAGTTAAAAAAATTAACTCTTTGCCGCCCTATATTATAATTATGACTGTAAGAAACACTTGCCAAATATTGCTTTCCGGCGGGTCAAGCTCATTGCAGCCACGGGCAGGGCGGGAGAAAGCGAGGCAAAGATGGGGGTGTGGGATAAAAGGAAGGAGGGGAGAGGGGAGCGCTTAGTGTTGGGAGAATGGCAGCTGGGCTGGAAGAGCGGCGGCGGCACCTGCGCGCGCTCCCTCCTCTCGCGCTCTAGCTCTCCGCTGCCGGGTTGGCGCCTCGCAGTTCGCGAGCCACTACCTGCGCGCTCGCCCCCGTGCGCCTGCCGCGACTTGGCCAACTTTTCTGCCCACCAGCTCTCGTCTGCGCTCCTCCTTCCCCCCGTCCCCTCTCCCCCCTCCCACTCTCGGCGGCGGATCCCTTTACCTTGGGAGAGGAGGGAGCCTGGGCGCTGTACGGCGGCGCTGCTCTCTCTCGGGGGGGGGGGGGTTTCAGCAGCTGTAAAGCGGCGTGAGAGAGAAGCGGGCGGCTTTCCCTCCGTCTCCCTCCCAAAATTTATTTGCAAAAAAAGGGGGGAGGGAGGCTCTGGCCGGCTTCCTGCAGCTAGAGCGAAAGGGGACCACGATGCTGCAAAATCGCCCTTCTCACGTCACGGCACACCAGCCAGCTTCTCGCGGCACACTACTTTGACTTCACCCCTTGGAACAGCGGTTGAGACACGCTGATCTAAATAATGGATAAGCATTAAAACCCAACCAGATCGGCATGTAAGGGACATGTCACAAATTCACTAGACTGTCCCTATTTTCATTGCTGAAATGTTGGAGTTGTAAATAAATATGACTGATGGTTAATCACTTGGTAGCGTAGAAGCAGTCTCCTCTGCCTCTGCACGAAAGCTAAATCAAGTACATTAGCTTCCATGTTTGAATTAAAGCTGACGTCCGCTTTCTTTGGAGTGCCTTTAGCTGCAATTTCACCCTTTTCTGAACTCAGAAAAGGTTTGCTTATTTCTGCCCATTATTTTTCAGTTGTTTCTTTCTTGGTTGGTGGGCCATATTTTGAGCTTTGGTGTATCGCTTTGTGTTAATCTAATAGACCAAAATGGCTGTAAACTACCTATATGTCACAGGATGCTGCCACATGGGCGGCTCCTAGAATTGCTCATTTGTTGCTGTTCCACCGTAAGCTGCGAGAGGAATTGCAGTTGACTTTCCACACTTTCATTTAAGGTGTGCATCTCACTATGTTCCAGCCCCACAGTGGGTGTGAGATAGTTGTGTGGTCAGTATTTCCCCCTTCTCTTTCCTCTATTCCTCATACTGTACCTGTAGTCACTTTAATTCTGAAGCTATTGCTTTAATTGTTCCCCCAAGCCATCTCACCAAAAGGATAAAGGAAAGCAGTGGTTGAAACTGACCAGCTTCATGCAAGTTTCACATCCTTCTTCCCTACACCTTTTATTAACTTGTTCTCCACGCACTCCCTTTTCACACAGAGAACCTTCTCTTAACATGTGAAGCATGTGCTTCACTTCATTGTTTCTTCTTTTCTCCACTCAGTACCATGTTTGCACTGTCTTTTAGGTGTGTGTGTGTGTGTACAAAAAAACAAACAAACTCAAAAACGTAAAGGCACCAACTGTTGTTGTTGTTTTAAAAAACGGTTGTTTGCAATAGTTCATTAAAGTGAAATTGCAGAAATTAAAATTTTAACCAGTTTTTAAAAGTGCTTGCAGCAGACATGGAGAACCTATGGCTTTTCGTATGTTGTTGGAATCCAGCTCCCATCATTCAGCGGTGGAGGAAGCCGCTTGGGCGCCTGGGGTGTCACAGCGAGGGGTGGGGCGTGCCACCCATAGGGGCAGGGCACACCACAGGGCCTCCGAGGAGTCTGCCTGCCTCCTCCCACTCAGCCACCCTACTGCTGGGGGGGGGGGGGAGGCAGTGGGCGGATGTGGAGCCTATGCACGCCCAAGCCACTGCGTGTCTCCCAGGAGAGATATGGGGCTCAGGCATGCTGTAGGCCGTACGGTGAGTGCCGCCTGACATTTTGTCACCCCCTCAGTTGTGACACCTGGGGCGGACCGCACCTACTGCACCCCCTTGCTCCTGCCATCAGCACCAGCCACCACAGCCAGGGTGCAGAGATGATGGGATTTGTAATCCAGTATTTGGAGGGGTGCAGGTACCTGATCTTTGATCTAGGAAGATGTGTTTATTGAAGTAATTGGGTTTAAGCAGATAAACTCATTGACAAATGGGAAACGGGAATAGTTATTTAAAAATATGTTATATAGCATTTTGCTTATTCACATGGAAGGGGAATGGAAGGAACTTTGCCTTATCCAAAGCCATATTGGGAGCCTCCCTTGCTTGCTCTGGAGGCTGGAGACGGACAGTGTGATGATTGGTCCTGAGTTTTCTAGAGCTGTGGAAGGGGGGGAGAGCTGCTGGCTCACAGCAGCACTGGGTTGTGGCGGAGCCTGCAAAGTAGTGAGAGGCTCCCTGCTTTCCAAGCTTTTCCATGACAAAACAATAATATAAATCCTGATTTGCATTCCTTCTGCGTCTGGATAAAGGCTCTGCAAGTTTCTCCACACTCTTGCAATGTTACATCAGGTCGCCTCCCCCTGACCCCGTCCAAGCTGTAGGCAGTTCAGGGTGTGTCTCTTAATCTCTATTTCCCTTGTACACTGTTAAGGTTACTGTGCATTTTTTAAAAGATGAAACATAGCCTTTCCCCTCCAAACAGGTATGGTGATAGGGCTCAGCTCCTCACAAATCACTGCGTGAGTCAGAACCCCCTGAGCAGGATCAAAGAGGAGCACTAAGGACCATCCCCAACTGTGGAGAGGGCCATCCCCTGCTCTTCTGGATTTTTCGAGACATGATAAAAAAACAAAACAAAAACCGAAGAGTATTATTCAGTGTTATGTAGATGTCCTATAAAGAAGTGAGTGAATGATGGGTGGCAGTTCCACACTAAATGGAAGCAGTGGAAACAGACCACACTCAAACCTTCCTTCTTTTTTTGACTGCTTTCTTCATATACTTCATAGAAAGTGGGTTCTGAAGGGAGTAGAGATGTCCCTTGACGACTATACTGTAGATATAGATCAGGCATCCCCAAACTTCGGCCCTCCAGATGTTTTGGCCTACAACTCCCACGATCCCTAGCTAACAGGACCAGTGGTCAGGGGAGATGGGAATTGTAGTCCAAAACATCTGGAGGGCCGAAGTTTGGGGATGCCTGATATAGATGAACCAGGAGGGGGAGAGAGGTTGGATAGTCCCTGTTTGCTCTGCCTCCAGCCACCACATATTTGAAGTCCTGTGAATGCACAGGAGCTTACAGGTCCATATCCTGGTCTGTACTGTGAACACTATATTTCCTAGGCACCTTTCAAACCTTTTAATTGACACAGGTGTGTGAGCGTATGTCAGTGGGTGGGTGGAGCCTGTGTATATGTCAAGTTCCAGGTGCAATGAGAGGGGGTTAAGACAGTGACTTAACACACCCAGCAGCAAGAAAAGAATAGTTAAGAGCAGTGGTTCCCAGTTAACTAAGTACTGTGGGCCCCTATTTTTCAAAAGCCAAGCTATGGACCCCCTACGTTTTAAATTTTTGATATTTCTATGGTAGCTATTGTTAAGTGGATAGTGCCACGGACTCCCTAGGTGCATTATGCGGCCTCCCCTGGGCTCCACAGACCACTAATTGGGAACCACTGGTTAAGAGCATGTTGTATGAAAAAAAAAACACTATTGATGACTAAAAGGAAGTGAAATATAAATGGATGCTTTATAAAACATTGCTTAATGGTCAAAAATAACACATGGTAGAGCTCACCCACCAGAATGCAGGTGGGTGACAATATTGAAATTTCCCTGTACGCCAGAGAAAAGGCTAAGCTGGAATTATTTCTTTTGACTTTCTAGCTGTCTATGTGAGCAGAAAATATTGAGGAACACTCAGTCACTCAATCCCCCCCACCTGTATTTTGAGGTGGTATCGTCCCAAGAGGACGTACCATCTTGTAATTCTTTTTTGAGGACTGGAAACCTTATTGTATACAATTTATGAACCATGGTTTGGATCCAAAGATGTGTTTCTAGATGCAGATGTTTACTGTTCATGGAAGGGCTGTTCTGCATCTTGTACTAGAATGATGCATGAAAAGGTGAAATTAAATCCATATATGTCATTACCCTTGCACAATCTCTTACTTAACAAGAACTGCTAATACAAGTTGACCAGGGTTTGAACTTTTCAATAAACACTTGCCTGGACAATTGCAGGACAGTGCTAGAAGGTAATTTTTTGTTTCATTTGGTCATGTTTTTGGATCCAGACCAAGTTCTTCTTGTCCTACCTCTAAGAGTATAGTTTCGACTGCTTGAAATATGTGTATGTTTGTATGTGTGCAAATACTGTAAAATTGTGACTGTCTTGTATAAAGTGTTGTTTTCTTTTCTGTTCATTGTACTTTATGTTAAATTTAGTCTTTTCTGTTGAATCTCCTTTGCTTGCACCTAAACTTTATGTTGATTTTGCTTCATTTTTTTTCATTTCCCATGCTGTTCAGTTTTTGGATGCCAGGAGAACAAAGGTTTGTTCACTCTTTGCAGTCAATTTGTTTGGAAAGTGCAATATCGCTTAATGTGTGATCTTTTGTATGCTTGCTATAGATACAGTAATCTGACTTCCTAAACTAACTGTATCATAGTTTTCATTAGCAGTATCATTTAACAGTTTAATTCCTTTATTTTCATACCAAGTGATTAGCACTAATAACTTACACAATTGCACTGTACGAAGAAGAAGACTTTACGTCTAAGAAATCCCTGCAAACTGAATATTCAGGCTCAGCAGGTGCAGTGTTTGCTAGTGGAAGTGTCACTCTTTGATATTTACATCTTTAGTGCCTTTTTCCACTTCCTTGTTTTAGGATTAGTTCTTCACTATTACTGGTATCTGTAACTGGCACTGTCTTTGTGTGTTTGCATCCATCCTTTCATGATTTCTAACAGCAGTCAAGGAGCTCCATTGCAAAATAACACCATTTGCACACCGCTAGATTTTCACCACTAGTTGTTATTATTATTATTATTATTATTATTATTATTATTATTATTATTTATACCCCGCCCATCTGGCTGGGTTTCCCCAGCCACTCTGGGCGGCTTCCAACAGAAAAATAAAACACAACAATCTATTAAACATTAAAAGCCTCCCTGAACAGGGCTACCTTCAGATGTCTTCTAAAAGCCTGGTAGTTGTTTTCCTCTTTGACATCTGTTGGGAGGGTGTTCCACAGGGCAGGCGCCACCACCGAGAAGGCCCTCTGCCTAGTTCCCTGCAACTTGGCTTCTCGTAAGGAGGGAACCTCTAGAAGGCCCTCGGTGCTGGACCTCAGTGTCCGGGCAGAATGATCATTAATGATTGTGGCATTGCATTTTTGTAGATCCGTTGAATAAATCCTCACTTGGATATTCCTTTTACCTTGCAGCACCTTCAGCTAACTATTCAGGCACTCCAAGATGAACTTCGGACCCAGAGAGACCTTAACCATCTCCTTCAACAAGAAAGTGGAAACCGTGGTGCTGAGCATTTCACCATTGAGCTTACGGAGGAGAACTTTCGGAGGCTCCAAGCTGAACACGACAGGCAGGCCAAAGAGCTGTTTCTCTTGAGGAAAACCTTGGAAGAAATGGAGCTGAGAATTGAAACCCAGAAACAGACCCTGAATGCCAGAGATGAATCCATCAAAAAGCTTTTGGAAATGTTGCAGAGCAAAGGGTTGCCGTCCAAAGGGATGGACGATGACAACGAACGGACACGAAGGATGGCTGAGGCTGAATCTCAGGTTAATCATTTAGAGGTGATTTTAGACCAGAAAGAGAAGGAGAACATCCATCTTAGAGAGGTAAGCAAAGCAAGTTCATTTCTAAGAGTACTCAGTTAAGCATTTTGGGTGTCATAATTGGAAATTAAAATGTGAAACAGCAGGTTGTTATCCCTCTTTGCTTGTCATTTCTTTCAGACAGTCCCACTTCACAAGCCCTCCTTGTTGCAGGGTGTAATAAATAGGTTGTCTTTCTTTGGCATTGATATTCAATTCTATAGAAGCCAAGTTACATCATTAAAACAAGTGCTGGTTAATAAAATTCTAACAATCCTAACACTTTTTAATGTCACCTAATGTAGTCGTTTTGTTGCTGGTTTATGGTTAATTGAGGTTGGAATGGTGGGGATCCTTTTTGTCCCTGTGTTGTAATTTTTTGGTCAAATGCCGCCTGTTGCCAGTGTGAAGATGCTGACTCCAATCCACTGAAGCACATGCAAAGCAGCTGGAGGCAGAGCTGCACCCAGAATCCTTTTTTAGAAAGCTCTGATTCTATAAGTCAGCTTGGTGCAATGTTAAAAGAAGCTTTTGACATGTTCAAGTCCATCAACCAGACTGGGATTGGAGAAGGGCATTTGTATCTAATGCTCATTTCCATTGCATGTGGTTCCTAACCCTAGTACTGAAGTCTGTGTGCTATGTTGGAAGTAGGGATGGAGGAGGGATCTGGTGAACCATGAACTGTTTCTGATCTGAACTCACCTAATGTGGTTTTAAAGGTTTTTAGAGCTGACTTTAACATTTTACCACTGCCTTTCTACAATACTTCATGGGAGCCAGGACACAATGGTTGTTAGTTGCCCCGGGACCAAAATGCTGGATACAAAATATTGCAAGCAAATATTAGTTTTGGAAAGTGTTCTAAATTTTATCCTAGTGGTTTTGGTGTAGGGCGATTTTCAATTATGTTTTACTCAGAGTAGACCCATTGAAATCTTTGCACCCAAATTAGATGTTTGTTCATTTCAGTGGGCCTCATCTGTGCAAACCATAGTTGAATGCCACCCATAGTCTCCTTTTAGAACTGTTAAAGTGAGCAGACAGAAGAATCAAAAACACTGGCGTCGTGAGTATTTGGATGATGCCAAAGAAATGTGTGCATTTGCATTTCATGATGTGTATGTTGCCCCAGAGAAGAAAGCAGATTGAATGACGAAGCACTCAATTTCTTGAATTTCCATTGCCTTTCATGTGAATAAATCACATTGCATATTCTTACCTCAGTTACACTCAAAATGAAGACATTACTATTTCCCACAATCTTAACATTTGGAAGGCTCCTCAGATGGTCATGGCTTGCTGGAGTAAGTTGCACCTACTGAAATATACTATTATCCATATGCTATTGTTGGAATAGCAGCTTTCCTTCCTACAAACATTGCATTGCAAGTCACTTTTAAACCAGATTTTTTTGGGGGGTGGGTGGGTTCTGTGGAAGTTTGGTGCTGGAAGTGGATGAGATGCTGTTAAAAAAGAAGAACCCTGCCTGTTCAACTATAGGCTCTTTTATGAGCATGAACAAAATGTCTAAATCGTGACCCTCATGAAGGATCCATATTCTGCACAGATCCAAAGATGTTCCCCCGCCACTGGTGATCAGTGGGAGAATCACTCTTGCCATTTCATTTCCTGGAATGTGTGCATGAATCGATAAAAGCCCCAAAATAAATAGCTCTACTGTCATAGCATACTGTCTCTCACACAACAATGATTTCATGACTAACATGACCCAGTAGTTTCAGTAGGATTTAGTAATGTCTCACTACAGTTAGATTCAGGTCCATTATTAATCGTGTCCTCCCTCAAAGAGGGAGTTGCAGTGTGACCTGGCAACCAAACCCTGTGTTGTGGGTGGGTACGATTGGATAGCCACAACACCCTATTGGTAGGTCCTTTGTTGCTGGGTTCAATCAGGCCAATGGGATGCTAGCCAAACTGATCAAGGGACTTACATTTGCCCATGCACGTGACTCAGAGCTTCCTCTTTCGGCCAGTGCATCGGAACACCTGCCCACCTCTCCCTATTTTTAGGGCTTGCGCGCTTGACCTTACTATGCTTTCGTGTGTCGTCTGTCATTGGGGCAGGGGCATGGCAGGAATTTTCCCCACTTAGCTGATTGGCTGGTGCTACTTGGGTTTCTCCTGCCACGTAGCAAATAGTCACAACTTGTAAGGTTGAAGATAGGCTCTGGTTCAGGTGATAGGGATGGGGGAGCGCTCTCGCCATCCCTATATGAAGGGTATTCCGTTAAAGGAATCCAGGGACTCTATGGTTTGGTCAACCCTGTGAGGGGGTTGTGCCCGTGCCTGAGTCCAGGGGGACATCTGGGTGGTGGACATAGCATGTCCCCGGCTTTCTGCCATTCCAGGTGTTCACCCTTGGCTAAACTATGATAGAGCTCTGGGTCAGCGCTACCTGCAACGGTGCAGGGAGCTAGTCGAACCAGAGCCTATGGAACCACTCACTTGCTGTAATCAATAAAGTTGTGGCCTAAATTCTGCCAAAAACCAAGCCAAAATTTGAGTCTTGTCTGAATTTATTTAAGGGGGAGGTTTAAAGGTCTAAACACGCAATTCACAGAATGTGCACAGTCACTGGTATACAAATGTTGAAAAGAGAGCTGACTTGCCAGAGTGCTTGCAGGTGAACAAGACATAAGGGTAGAGGACTGTGATACAAAAAGTGCAGGGAATAAGAACAGCTAAAGAAAAAAAGCTCCCTGGGTGAGTTAAAAAAATATTAAAAAATGGATTTTTTTGTTGGTTACATTTCTCTCAACCTTCAGGGAGCTCAGAATGATTTCCTCATCTCACAACAACTCTGTGAGGTAGGTTGGACGGTTCGCTAAAGCCTTTCGCTAGCCCACCTAGTAAGCTTCATGGCTAAGTGGGGATCTCAGCCTCAACTTCCCACATCCAGGCCCAGCACTTGAAACGGTTTAAACACAAACCACAGGATTTTCCGATGACAAAACCTAGGATGACTGACTTCTCTCTCTAAAACACAGTTATCACATCTCTCTTCTAGGTTTTTGTTTTTTGTTTTTTTAATTGTCCATGAGTCTCAGAGAACCTTAGTGAATCTCACGATTTTTTTTTTTAATCATGTGGAAAACTAGCACAGATGTTTGGTATTACTCTTTCTTAAACATAGTGACCACACATGCTTTGCCCTAAGTACCATTAAGTATTTTTTATTATTGCTATTAAAATCTTGCCTTCGGCAAAGTCCCACTAAATCTCTAGTAAAGTCTGATGTTAAAATTCCACCAAGTACTTTATATATACATATGCTCTCACACACTGTCTCTGTATATACTTTTTTTTACATATTTAATACATTCTTACTAAAATCAGAATCTGATGTCACAGTTATATGCAATTTTTAATCCAGGCCTCATATGAAAAAGTAAAAGGAGGACAATGGTATGTGTTAGTATGTTCATGCATGCATTTGTGCATCTGTCTGTCTATCTAAATAAATAAAAATATTCTTAAAATTAAAGTTTGGAAAACTTTGCCTTCTGTTGTCCTTTGAAAATGGTCAGCTTAAATGATGAAGGTTGATAATAGAGCTTAAGCTGCTGGCGTAAATTATTTATTGCATGGTTTTTTAGAAGATATTAATGGAGCAAAGTTCCTTCTTCCACAGAACAGATGCTCTGCAGACAATTTGTGTTTACTGTAAATGCCTTTCACTGGAGCCAGTAGTAATTTACTAAGGAAATGTTTTATCGACACCAAGCATTGATTCCCCCACCCCTCTTGAGAAGTTAGTTATACAGATTAACAGCCACTCTAAGTCCAACCTCTTTATTAGGTTCATTAGTGTCTCTTTTCTTTTTATTTCTTTTGGACAGGCTCAAAGTATTAAACTAATTAGTGAAGAATGGTATTTCTCCCCCCTCCCCCCTCTCTCTTCCCCACAAATCTGTGTATGCAAGTTTTTTTATTTTTTAAAGAAGGTACATTTGCTATAAATAGCATCCTATTCAATATATTCTCTGTAAGACAATTATTTTTTGTTAAAATTCTGTGTGTATATTAAAGTCTGATATTTTATTTTTTATATATTTATTGAAGAAAAACAAAACAAAATTCCAACATATATCAATCAATCTCATTCCCCACCCCTCTTCCGAGCTTATGACTTCCCTCCCTCCCCCCATCCGGTTTTCCCTTTTCCAATCTATATCTCACAGTTTCATCTATTAAATCAAGTCCATGTCATAGGATTTTTTTCAATCCTGCCAGTGTCTTCAAACTTTTACAGTTATTATTAATATAGTCAATGAATTTACTCCAGTGTCTTTGGAATTTAGATTCGCCCTGGTTTTGGACTCCGCAAATCAGTTTTGCCAGTTCCGCATAGTCCATCATCTTCATCTGCCACTTCTGCAATGTTGGTAATTCCTGTATTTTCCACTTTTGGGCTAATAGTATTCTCGCCACAGTCATTGCATACATAAATAGGCTTTGATCTAACTTTGCTATTTCCTCTCCCATCATAACTGTAATCTTGGAAAGCACCCCAGAGAACTAGGAGTTAGGGGGAGGAGTTGGGGAAAGTCATTAAAGAGAACAGTAGTTACCTTCAAGGCTGGCCCAAGACATTTTGTTGCCTGAAGCTGTTCAGAGTAAAGGTCTGTAGGACTCAAGGCTGGTCAAGTTATTTTGGCAAACGAGGCGACAAAATGCCGTGAGTGCTTCTTCCCTGACCTGCCTTGAAATAAACAATAAGCTACTCTTACTAATAACGAAGTAACAATTTGCTGCCTTTTCATGTCAATCCCGAATTAGTTGCGTCAGGTGGCAGCTTCAGTCGGCCTGATTACACTATTCCTAATCGTGTTCTTGTGAAGGTTGCATTGGTTTCCATAATGAATGTGAAAAATTGCAACTTTAACAACTTATCATGAAGGTAAGAATGTAAGAAAGGCCTGCTGGAACATCTAGTCCAGTGTCCTGTTCTCATAGTGACCAACCAGGTGCCTATGGGAAGCCTGCAAGCAGGAGCTGTGCACAACATCATTCTCCCCTCCAGCAATTAGTATTCAGAAGCACTTTCCTTCTGACTGTGGAGCCACAGCATAGTCAGTGTGGCCACTGATAGCCTTTACCTTCAGTTGTTCCTTGCAGTTCCCCATATCCTTCCAGTTCCATGAACAAAAAAAGCAAAACAACCCCTCCCCCACCCCCCAAGCAGATAGTGGGCACTCCAGGCAAATTAAGCATTGGAACCAATATGAATTTAAAGTGCTTAACTCTGCCTTTTGGCTGTGTTCAACATTTGTTTTAATGTACCTGCATGCCACTTTGTGATTCCCTCTACTACAGAAAACGCTTTGTGTTGCGGATTGTCTGGTTTCCATGTGTTTTTGTATGACTTATAAATCAATTAGGATGCAAATTTGAATGATGAGGATGCCTTCATCCCAAATTCTTTTCTAGATTATGAACAAGTGTGGCTTTTACAAAATATCAGTGTGGAAAGAGAGAGAGGCAGAGAGGATAGATTATAGTTACATACAAGGGGGAATATCAATCTTAGCCTGTAATAGTTATTAAAAAATATTTCATTTGTGCTGCAGTATCAGACTAAAAGATAATCAGAATCAGATTAAGGGGCTAAATCTCTTCAGATTTACCTGAAAGGAAATCTCATTGAAACTCAGTGGGAATTTCTTCTAAGTAGACATTCAGAGGGTTATATTATTAATATGCTATTAATTACATGCTGGTTTCAGAAAGTTTTAGTACACTAGAGTTCAGGAAATGGGAATTGAGCCATGTATCGTAACTTGCTCACTACATTTTTGACTCATAATAAGAGCAAGTATTAATAATTACATTTTGCATTTATATAGCATTTTATGGTGCTAACGTATATCGCATAATCAGCCCAGTACTTATTTTGACAGCCCCAATTTGTTGTAGGACCAAATTGCTTCTCCTATATTGCAAAGGTATTGAGGCCAAGATATTGTGGTCTGACCACCTCATGGGTGCATGGCTGAGTTGAGATTTGAAAGAGGGAATTCTTCACCTCTTATCCTTAACCCACCACATTACATCCTCTGAATAATTACATTTCTCCTTTTAATGGATGGGGGCAAACAGGTTGAAGCTGAAGCCAAACAGATCAGATGGTCTTGGAGAGAAACTCTTGGACCCAGGAAGGGGCTGTTTCGCCTGGGATTTCCAGAGGGCATAACAGGCAACATAAAGTAACTAGAAGAACATGGGGCCGTTCCTGTGGTAGGTGAACACATCAGTTTCCAGAAGTGAAGTTGTTAAAATGACACCCAGAGAGGAGGAACCTGTGTCCCTGCAGATGTTGCTGGACTACAGCTGCCATCATTCCTGGATATCTACCATGTTGTCTGGAACTGATTGGGATTGGAATTTCCTTAGGTTGCGGAATGATAATCATACTATGGCCTGAATTTAGTTGCCTGGTGTCTGTAAAACCTGTATCTGTCAGGAAGTGCTGCCCTGGAAGACTTCTCAATGTCAGTAGACACGTTTTTTTTTGGGGGGGGGGTATGTATTTTATTGCTTTGTTTTTTAAATGTTATTTTATCTTGAGGTTTGACATGAGAAAACACCTATAAATGTTTGAAATAAAAATAAATAGCTGGGATACTTATGTATCATTTATTTCACAGATGGCTAAATGTGTCCTTTTTATTCCTGAGCCTTTTGAGGCAATTGTTTCAACACTGATAGGCAGCTAAAAACACCTAATAAAGCCTGCCATTGTGCTAGGTTATCTATGGAAACAAGTGCAGTGCTGAACATTTCCCCTGCGTTCCCACCACCACATCACTGCTCTCCCTCAATCAATGAATGATGAAATTGCATTTGAAAGTTATCATAGGTGGGGCACAGAATCTCTCTTGTGCTTTCCTTACTTGGAGGTGGTTGAGCATTTTTGGTATGTGTGTCCTTTGATTCTAGAAATGATTTCTGTTGGTACAGTGGTACCTCAGGTTACAGACACCGCGAGTTACAGACACTTCAGGTTACAGATTCCGCTAACCCGGAAGTAGTACCTCGGGTTAAGAACTTTACCTCAGGATAAGAACAGAAATTGTGCGGCGGTGGCACGACGGCAGCGGAGGCCCCATTAGCTAAAGTGGTACCTCAGCTTAAGAACAGTTCCAGGTTACGAATGGACCTCCGAAATGAATTAAGTTCTTAACCAGAGGTACCACTGTAATTGACTTCCCATTTTTAATTAAACCAAAACCTTTCCACTCTTCCCTTAATATGGTTCCCATAACATTTCACTAAACTAGTTGTTTTTTACCCTCTAAGTCCAACATAGCCAAAAGGATTGAAGTGGATTATATACCATTATTTCAGGTTCACTAGCCTGTTGGTTGGGTTTGAAGGACTAATGAGGCATTAAGGAACTATATAATGATGACCACTAGCACACACAACATCTTCTTTATCCACTTCAATTCTCTTTGTTGTTGTATGGGGTTTGGGGTGAATTACCGTAGCTCCTGCTGATTTTCATGTTGAAATTCCCTGCTGTACTATAGAAGAACAATCTGAAGGTTCTTGGCTCTGTGAAATTAGCAAAGCCAAAGCTGTTTATCTAATCTCACTTATTAAAATGCAGTGGCGATGTCAAAAATCCAAACCAGGTGAGTGCTAACTACTGAGAAGTTCTGTTGTTGTTTGACTGCCTACCATGGGGATATTCTGAATAGGGATTCAGTACTGCATTTCATAGCTTGGGGATATTGTTGCATATTTGTTGCTAAGGAAGGCAAGAGAAGAGCCTATTGTAATATGAATATGCATTTTATAAACACTCTTTTTATATACAACTGATCTTTCAAACATAGTAACTTATATCAGCTTTGCATGCTTAACAGTTCACCCATAAGCATACTTGCTCAGAAGTGTATATTCTGAGTTCAGTGGGAATTACTGCCTTCCCACGATGGGATAAGCTCCCGTTGCTTGGTCCCTGCTCCTGCCAACCTAGCAATTCAAAAGCACGCCCAAAAGTGCAAGTAGATAAATAGGTACTGCTCCGGCGGGAAGGTAAACGGCGTTTCCATGTGCTGCTGTGGTTTGCCAGAAGTGGCTTAGTCATGCTGGCCACATGACCCGGAAAAACTGTCAGCAGATAAACGCTGGCTCCCTCGGCCAGTAAAGCGAGATGAGCGCCGCAAGCTCAGAGTCATCTGCAACTGCACTTAACTGTCCGGGGCCCTTTACCTTTACCTTTAAGTTTGTTTAGGATTGTGGTATGCATGTCAAACTGTGCCATTGCCATTACTGGTCTGAGACTATTAGCTATGTGACTGTTTCCTAAAGACTGCCTTGTTTTCAGGGTTAATAGAACCCTGCATTAATTATAACCATCAGAAGAAGGAGCTAAATGCTTCCCTGACAAACACCATGTTGTAGGGTGTCTGAAACACCCCCTAAGCCCTATTGTGTATACGTGGGCAAAATTAAATGTTTTGGCAGTTTAATTATTATTTTTTGACCAAGCAGATATTTCCTCATCAAAAATCTTCAAAGAAGTTGCTACTATTCCTTTGGATTCTTATTGTTAAGTCAGGATTCCAGAAACACTGAAGAGTAGGACAGTCTTTAGAAAACATTCACGTAGCTAATAACCACAGAACAGTGGCCTTCCACTGCAGAATATATTCCCAATAGCTAGGATTGTGGTTTGACCAAGCAACTCAACCCATTAAGTTTTATCTTCTTTGTGGTCACTTTGTTGGCTTTATTAGAGACAAAGGTTAAATTGATCTAAGAGTAAATAACTACGCATGCAGCATAGATTATATTAATTGTATGGATACAAATATGCATGGCTACAACTATATATTTTCACTAGATGGCACTATTGAATGTGAATTGTGAAATTTTGCCCTCTTGTGACTGAACAGTGAGATATGGATAACCAGCAATCTGCTGCTTCTAACTGCTACTAGAATGTTAAACCATTAAGTGGATTTTTTTTCCCACAAAGGTCTTGGCAACAATTTGTTACAATTGTAAACAAACTGTTTCCCTGGCTGCAAAAGAAATAATCAATTATTATATTGCTGAATAAAAAAACAACTGTCTCATATTCTTTCATAGTTACCTAATATTGTATCATTGATGCCTACTGTTATGAGAGTATTTAACAGAAATGTTAGCAAGGCTTTTGGTACTGAAGCGAAATGGCTATGTGAAATCTAAATATGCAAACGTTTAAATGAAAGTTATAGCCACAATGTGTTTGTTAGTCAGTATTTTGCTGTAACAGAGGAACAGCTTTGCTATCCACTGGGATTTGCCACTAAGTAGCTACTATAGCGCTTACTCCCATGTTAGTTTACAGAGGGATGCAAGAGACCAGTTTATTAGGCAAGCTCAATTTAAGCATTCAGATTTTGAGAAGAAAGCTTAATGTGCAAGAGCTCCCCCCCTTACATTCAACCAAAGTTGTAATGCCAGTAGATTAAAAAATCAACCAGATGGCACATGAACATAGCTCCAACATCTCAGAGAATAAGTGTACAACAAAGTTTCTTTGAAATCAGTGGGATTTACTGCAGAGTAGCATTCATAGGCATGGGCTTCACAGTGATAAAAGAAATGCCCGCTTTTAAATCATTCTTGGTCTTTTCTGCTGTAAATGGAGATGAACTTGGAAATAATGACCATCTTATCCATCTCCAGTTGAGAATACTATTTTGGGAATAGTGGCCAAAAAATTCTTAAATTCAAGTGCACAAAATAGTCTCTCCCCCCCCCCAATTTATTCGATGGAATCAGCAGCACTTAAAAGCAAGCATATGAAAGCCTTACATGCCCTTGCAACATCAGTGTGATTGATTGTGGATTTCATTGCCTGTCTGATCGCATTTTCTGCCAGCCAACGAAAGCACGCGAGACTGGTTAGTAATAAAACCAAATGGATAATTGAATTCCAGTATTTGCAATGCATTGGTTGTAAATTTTTATGATGTAACTGGAATACAAAATGAAAATGATCAGTAAAGCAAAAAAAACACAGGACCACTAGATCTCTCTCACTCCCTACAACACCCACCCACCCACACGATTAAGATTGTTCCAAGATCTCTCCTTTCAAAAGGAATACCATATAAATATTTCTTCTTCTTCAGAGGTTTCTTGCTTTTCTGTTCTATGCAATAACCCCTTTTGTTGAACCAGTGATTATGGCAGCACTCAAGGGCTGTATCCAGGCGGCATTTCCAGAGCATGCACTAGGTGTGCATAGGTATGATGGTGACATCCAGCCCAAGTGTTGCATTATTAAAGCCATCTATCCAGGAGCAGAGGTGATGTTTGGATGGAGTTTCTAGGTAAATGGCACCATATAGATAACAGTACAGAATCAAAAGAATATAATATTTCCTTTAGTACAGCACATTTTCAAACAGATAATTGGTGGTGAGGGACACATAACACGGATAACCCCAGCCTTTGTTAACTGAAAACCCACTGTTAACTGAATTCGCTGCCCCTTCAAAGCTTGTGCAGTAAAGAATGAACAAACTGCTTGCAAAATGGGCGGTGGTGCGAGCTGAGTCAGTAACAATTTGTACCTTCTTGTCAGGATTTTGAGAGCAAGATGATTGCTGAGCAGTGCAAATAAGATCAGAGGATGTTAAAAGGGTTTTTCAAATGCAGAAGAGTCCATTTAAACCAGCACGGAAATTATGCAGACGAACCCCTGGGATCTGAGAAGCTTGTGAGCATTTCATACCAGCCTCCTCCTCCTCTGCTGCTTAGGTTGCTGCTATAGTAGCATTAACACCGTGCCTCTCAAAGAGCAACATAATGTGCAGTTGTTTGGGGGAAGCAAAGAATATATTTCAGTGCTTACTGTCTGAGGTGTTCTTGAAGTTTTGGCAAGAAAGTACTATATAAACATAAGTACTGAATTTATTTTTACAGTAATTTCTGTAAACTGTTAAAACATAGGCACATCAATGGGTGCAGGAGAGCTGTAAAATTGCATTACAGCGAACTCTTAGCTCCAGGTTTTTCTTCATGTATCTGAGCCCAAAAGAAATGACAGCATTCTCTCTCCCCCCCTTTTCTTTTCCAAATCTTCAGCGGATTTAGGAAGCAGGGTGTTGTATGTCTTAAACTTTGTTGGCTTCAGAAACCTCATCTAAAATGACTAATGCTCCCATAGTGATTTTAGCGATCTGTATTCATTTACACTGTAAAATGCTTTTAGAAAGCTGTGCTCTTGGAAGAGAAGTAGCTGGAACACGTTTTAAAAACAAAAAATAAAGCCACCTTGTTTTTTATGTACTACTCAGAGCTGTGTGATAAAACTCCCAGATAGGCATTTGCAGAATTTAAGCTGAAAGTCTAAATAATCTTGTTAGAAACATATGATTTCTACATGCCGTGACACTAATGGGATGGAATATATGCAAAACGAATAGAGAGTTTGGGCTTCAGATTTTTGTGATGTAAAGCCAGCCTAGGTCATGTTGTTGCAAGGTAGCAAAAGACCTGAAAACAAATGAGCCAGATGAGAAACCAAACTGCCAGTTTTGCTCTTAGCTTCCAACATAAAGATTTCTTGGCCTGATTGCTGCATATTCAAATATGTTTGGCAGTATTTCTAAAAAACACTGCTTTACTATACTTAGCATTTACAGTACTGGACTTTGTCTTTAATACAGGAAGCCCCTCCGGGATTCTGTAATGTGCTAAAAAAGATCTTGTCTAAAACTCATGAAAATAAATAACATCTAAATCTGGTTTGAATAAATGAGTAAAATGAACAAAAACCTCTTTTGTGTGTCCACGGCTTATATGTATAGTTTATGTGTATGTTTATATATGTGTACATACTGGCATCCCTATAGCTATAAGGTGACATACATTATAAAACCCACAGTTCTACATCAAGGGACTTTTTCATTCATGTATCTATCTCTTTCTCTGAGTCAGAAGGGTTCATCACCTCTCCAACAATATGTTACTGGAACATAAATATTCCAATCTTAGCTGGCCCATCCATTTCTTTATCTGTTTGCACCGAGCTTGTCTCTGGTGTATCCTTTATACAAGTTGCTTTGTTTCCTACTTAATCTGGAAAGATGGCTATTCAAAAAAAACAAAATAATTTTTACTCTCGTAGGTTTCAAGTATATAGTTCATTAAATTGAAATAAAGGTATTTCATGTTCTAATTCTTTTACGTATGGGTGATAGTTTAAATAGGCAATGAAGAGTCTCCTCCCAGGCCTAAAATTTTCTTGAAGCAACTAAGTTCTGGGCATGTTTCAGGGGTGTTTGTTTGAAGAGTGTAACCAAATGAACCTACTGGGACACTCTGGTTACTATGAACATAATGCAGTCACTTAAGCACTTAAATACCTCTGATATCAACAAGAGAGTTTAGCATGTCCTTAGGTCTCTCCGTTTGAAATTAGTGCAACTTAAGTGCTTTGTCTAGATCATGTTTTATGTTATATTAGCAAGCACAAAAAATTACCTATATGGGGAGCAATGTACAAATCCTTTTAAAAAGTTCTTGGGCTGAACCTGCAGAAGCATTTATTAACAGGGGAGCTGTTTCAGATTTTAAGGGTGGAGAATATTAAGAGCCAGCTCATAGATATGCTGAATGTCAAATCGTGAAATCCATTTGTGCAGTGCTTGCTATTATCTTCTGTTGTAAAAACAAAATGAAACTTCATTGTAATTTGATAGGGCGGATGGGAACTTGATTCATGTTGGACTGGCCTATTCTTGAAAGGAGAATGCCAGATATTTCAGTGATACAGAGGTTTAAAAGAAGACACACTCAAGAGACAGTAAGTTAGTCCCAATATGGGTCCAAAGGGACGCGGGTGGCGCTTTGGTTTAAACCACAGAGCCTAGGGCTTGCAGATCAGAAGGTCGGCGGTTCGAATCCCTGTGACGGGGTGAGCTCCCGTTGCTCGGCCACAGCTCCTGCCAACCTAGCAGTTCAAAAGCACGTCAAAGTGCAAGTAGATAAATAGGTACCGCTACAGCGGGAAGGTAAATGGCGTTTCCGTGTGCTGCTCTGGTTTGCCAGAAGCGGCTTAGTCATGCTGGCCACATGACCTGGAAGCTGTATGCTGGCTCCCTCGGCCAATAATGCGAGTTGAGCGCCGCAACCCCAGAGTTTTTACGGGTCCAAAATATACTTCCTGGCTGCTAGACATGCTCTTTTGTAAGTGTGAGTACCAGGAGCTCTTGCTTTTGGGTGAATCAAATGTGATATCAGATGGCCCACATACTAAGACCTGCCAGTGGGAGCTCTTCTTGCTGTTCCATCAATGAGAGAAGCCCATGGTGCAGTAGGAATGGTAGGAGCTGAAATTGCCAGTGTTTGCTTATTTAGCTCATGTCCAAAATGAAAATCAAGCCAGCAAATACAGTAGGCACTCACTGCTGTTACAGCTTTCAGTCTGCAAATGATTGATTTCTTTTCTCCCATATGCATTGTGTTTCCTTTGCATTAAATGAATGGGGTGGGATTAAGGTAATCACAAAATAATTTGTGTAATTAAATGTGTAAATTTGCCATGGCAAATAGAGAGACAAATAGCATAGCTGGCAGAGGATTAAGGTTGTCCATATGCAACATCCACACACCACTAGAGGACACTACTCCAGCGTAAGCCTCTGGCCAGCTGAAGTGAAGGAAGCCATGTGCTCCTCTGTCAGCCTGGGGCCTAAGGCATGAGGGAATTCTCCCCAAAGGATATGTGCCTAACACTCTCCATCCCAAGATCCTTTAAGCTGCCTCTGTTGTTTCAAGTATCCAGGGTAGGAGTGGGTCTCAGAGGAG
The DNA here is from genome assembly GCF_963506605.1 of Zootoca vivipara. Classification (NCBI taxonomy): domain Eukaryota; kingdom Metazoa; phylum Chordata; class Lepidosauria; order Squamata; family Lacertidae; genus Zootoca; species Zootoca vivipara. Next base: position 43,367,968 of record NC_083277.1, read on the forward strand.
TCCTCTCCTCCTACTCCTTGGGCTTAGAGACATCTTTTAAAGTGTGAAGGTGGCTGTCCTACAGAGTTTAAAACAGGCATCCCCAAACTGCGGCCCTCCAGATGTTTTGGCCTACAACTCCCATGATCCCTAGCTAGCAGTACCAGTGGTCAGGGAAGATGGGAATTGTAGTCCAAAACATCTGGAGGGCCGAAGTTTGGGGATGCCTGGTTTAAAATATTACAAGGCGAAAGGGACTTGGAAGATGTCTGTCCCCTGAGTGCAATTACACACACACGGTTTTGAAATTGCCTTGGGTTTCAACCCGAATAATGGTGGCTAGGGAAATCCACATGTGACAGGCTGGCAAAATTTTGTAAATATTTTATTAGTACCATTTAATCTTGACAAATATTTGTTACTCTTACAAGTCTTCATTATTGTTCCATTCAGTAACCTTTTCCTCATGTTGAAGATTAGCTTTCATGCAGCCCTTGATGTTTTTGGCTCATTTAATAGGTTTTCTTTTTTTTTTCATAAATGCAGAATCTTGATTGAAACTTCAAAAATGTCACGCTCTGTGCTGCAGTAGGAAGTTCTTGAAGCTGGGTTGCAACAGCCAGTGTATTCATTGCCTTCAGAAGTTTTTTGACTCAAGTTGATGCATTGAATATGGATGCAGGTGTGTGGATGTTTTGAGTTTACGTCTCTAAATTCAGAGGTGCTGGTTAGAATTAGCACCAGTTTTCTTTTCTTTTGCCACCCTTTGGATTCTGTTTGAACTCTAAAGCTTATTTGTCATGGTCAGAAAGTACTAGACTTAATCAAAGGCTGTGATTCTGAAACCTGAGGCAGCAGAATGAGCCCTATTCATTTTGTGCATTGGTGCTCCAGCCTAACAAGGCAGGCTACTTATTCTTATTCACCAATTAACAGAGATGGGAACAAACTGCGAACAAGTGCTAGTCTGTTGCTGTGGTGTAACATCACATTTCATTCTAGCTCCGTTTCCGTTTCCATGTTCGTATGATGCAATTGTAAGTTTAAAAAATGATACTGCCAGGAGCGTGTATAAATTCTTTAAATTATTCTGAACACAAAATGATGAGGAAAGCTGAGGGGGAATGTGTGCTGGTTTTGACCACGTGCTGGTTTTGACCCTTAAAGCCCTTTGCGTCCTGGGACCCTTGTACCTACGGGACCGCCTCTCCTGGTATGCCCCGCGGAGGACCTTAAGGTCCTCAAACAACAATATTCTGGAGAGCCCAAGCCGTAAGGTGGCTAGATTGGCCTCAACTAGGGTCAGGGCCTTTTCAGTATTGGCCCCCAACTTGGTGGAACGCTCTTTCACAGGAGACCAGGGTCCTGCGGGATTTGTCATCTTTCCGCAGGGCCTGCAAGACAGAGCTGTTCCGCCTGGCCTTTGGGTTGGATTCAGTCTGACCCCTGTGTGTTTCCTCCCTCATGGTTTGGATTTATGGACTACTTAAAATGAGGCTGCATTTAAAATTTAAATATTGCATTTTAATCTGTATTTTAATTAATTCTTTTCTTTTCTTTTATGTCTTATTGCAATTTTATTGGCGTTAGCCACCCTGAGCCCGGTTTTGACTGGGGAGGGCGGGGTATAAATTAAAATTCATTATATATTATTATTATTAAAGCTTGCCTGCTTGAGACTGGGAGTTACTTGCACCAGACAAAATCTTATAACTGCCAGTCACAATAAAGCAATAAAAATGGATATTGCTTATACCATGGGAAGATAACCTGTGGCCTCCAGGCATTGCTGGACTACAACTCCCATTATCCCTGAATGTTAGCCACACTGGCTGGTGCTGATGAGAGTTGGAGTCCAACAATGTCTGGAGGGCCACAAGGTCCCACCCAACCTTGTCAACGCTCAGTCTGTGGTTACTGTAAGTATTGTGTGAATTCAGTGCATAGGTCTTTTCAGTTAAAACTGAGGTTAAAACCACCTCAGAAATTCGAGGGGGGGCATATATGTTTAATGAGGAGGCCGCCTTATTGCTAAGTGGTTGACACTGGAACTTAGGTTAAGTATTTTGTTTGCGTTTCTTTCCGAAAACAGTGCTTGGAATTGTGAAATGTACTGTATAAAGATACTGCCCCTTCCCCTCTGAATATTACTAAAATGCAAGTTTTGTTTGAAGTCTTCTAGCTCATCCCGTTCTAAGGGCTCGAAAAATGTTGAAGGGAGTGTTCCATATAGCAGAAAACCTATGAGGACCCCTTTCTCTCTCTTTTAAATTTATAAGTGGCTCCTCATGTGGTGGACGTGTGATAAGATAAAAACATTTTGGGAATCAATTTATAATGAATTAAAAAAGATATTCAGATATACTTTCCCTAAAAAACCAGAAGCCTTCCTATTTGGGGCTGATGGGCAAAGAGATTTTAAAATCAGACCATAGATTGTTCACGTACGCCACGGTGGCGGCAAGAATCCTGATAGCTCAAAAGTGGAAATCACATGAAATACCTTCCATATTGGAGTGGCAAACGAAACTATTAGACTATATAGAAATGGCCAAACTGACCTGCAGAATACGTGATCAGGATGATGTGAGATTTTGAAAAGAGTGGAGTAAATATGTTGAATATGTAAAAGGAAATTATAAAGGTATGAAAACATTAGCAGGATTGAGATAAATCCTACATCTTTGATGTTGTGGAAAGTTTAGAAAATACGGGAGTGGATGAAGATTAGTTTACCTGCTCGGAGGGGGGGTGGAGGGAAGTCAGAGCTTGTCAAAAGCTATATGTTGTATAGATGTCAATTATATTTTGTATAAAGTTGGAAAGTGCAAAAAAGAAAACACTAAAAAAAATTATTGTAAAATAAAATAAATAAATAAATAAATAAATAAATTTAAAAGTGGCTCCAAACTGGGTTGGGGACAAAGGAGTGCTGTGCTGGGGTTAGTTACCAGTTTCATGGTCAGGGAAACAATGAGGGAATAGCCGTTCCCAGGATGTGGCCATTGTCACATGCTGACAATCTTCTAGGAGCTACAGGTAAGAGCTGAGTGCAGGGTGGGGACCAAAGATTGACAACCTACCCCAGAAGAATGAGGTGCCCCCCACAACATACCCACTGATAGCTGGACAAAACTATGGAAAGAACACCTAAATTTTACGGCATGTACTACACTCAAAGAAAATGTAATGAAGTTAGCACACCGTTGGTATCTAACACCAGTAAAATTATCCAAAATGTATAGAAATCAAAATAAATGGTGTTGGAAATGTGAAACATCGGTGGGAGAATTTTACCACATGTGGTGGGAGTGCAAAAAGGTTAAAAAAAATGGGATTTGGTTTACAATGAATTAAAGAAAATTCTGAGATATACCTTTCCCAAAAAGCCGGAGGCTTTTTTGTTGGGATTTTTAGACAAAGAAATAGCAAAAACTGACCAAAATTTCTTTTTGTACGCCACTACGGCGGCGAGAATTCTAATAGCCCAGAAATGGAAAATTAACGAAATGCCATCAATTAACGAGTGGCAGTCGAAACTTCTGGAATATATGGAAATGGCCATACTCACCAATAAAATCCGGGAACAGGATGAAGGAAAACTCAAATTGCAATGGAGTAAATTTGTTGAATATGCTAAAATTAATTATAAAGGTATGAAAACGTTAGTGGTAATAACATAACTCCCACAATGATACATATATAATGAATTAAACAATACGATATGAGATTGAAATAATTTACCATTTGCTGGAAGGAAGGAAGTCGTGCTGTTGATCTTGATGTATATATTGTTTTCTGTTTTGATATATCAATTTTGTTGGAAAATCAATAAAAAATTTATCATGAGAAAAAAAAAGAATGAGGTGTCCCCAACATAGGTTCCACCCCTTCCCATACACCCCACCTAAGTACACCATACACCATTTTCCTAAATTTCTGTGAAATTATTCCTTTTAGCTTTCATGTTACATTGTAAAACAACCCCTTATTGTTATAAATAAAACACCGAAACTTTCCAGGAAGAATTACTACCATGTGCCAATCAAGGTTCTAATATGAGTTCTACCTATTTCATATATTGGAACATTCTGCAGATGCGCACGATATTTTAAAACATTTTCCAATGATTTCTCCAGCAAATGACCTGTCAGAACCTTGCCTGGAAAAGGAAATGCATTTTTCAAAAACACTCAGTTTACTGGCAGGCAAATCTAATGAACAATTTTCTAAGGATGAATTTGTACAAAGCGCTACCCGGAAAAATGAAATGACTAATGTTATTAGTGTGATGACTAAGTTAAAGGTGAATTATCATCACTGCTAAAGTTGAACTTGAGAGTGAGAAATATTTTAGATTGTGGTAAAAGGTGTGGGCTATTGGAATGCAGCTTTTTCCATCGTTCCCGAGGGCTGAAATATATGTTGTCTTGGAAAACATATAGAACATGAAATAGAAAAAGAATGAGGATAAATTTATGGAAGAAAATAGCACTTGCTATTCAGCCTGGGGCTCAGTGGAAGGTAAAAGAGCATGATTCTGTCCCTTTATTACTATTACCACCTGACTTTTAAAAAACTATTTTCTATTCTACTAGGCTTGCTGTGATCGTTGAGAAAATCAAATGAAAATATTCCAAGAGCTCTGGCCAGGTAAAGGAATAATTTTTAAAGAAAGTTTTAAATTGATAATAATAAAACAAATTCCAGTAGCAATCCAGTTTTTAGAAATCCAGAACAAGTCCCTGTTTCGGTTTATTCTTCATCAGCTCTAGTTTCATAGTTTCAAGATCAAAGCATACCATTCATGTTTTTCTCAACTGGATTGCTACTGGAATTTGTTTTATTATTATCAACTTAAAACTTTCTAAAAATTATTCCTTTACCTGGCCAGAGCTCTTGGAATCTTTTCATTTGCTGTCATACTGTGACAAAATTCTTCCATTTTGGTTGATTTAGTATGCCAACAATTTCTGTGACTTGCAATGTCTTCTACAACCAAGTGGTATATAAATTGTATTTAAAATACTGTATTTTTTCATGTATAAGATGCCTCCATGTATAAGAGGACTCCAAATTAAGGAAACACCCCTCAGCACTACCCATTTATAAGACAAGCCCCAATTTTAAACCTATTTTTTGGTTAAAAAACAAACAAACCTATTCTTATACACGGAAAAATACGGTAAATAAATATGAAACTATTTTTTTAATTAAAAAACAACAACTCGTGTTACTTGAGGTTGTTGCACATCCATCTAAGCTTACAATTGGCTTAAAATGAAGCTCTGGAATAATAATCATTTGTAGCTCAAAACATCTGTGGGGTACCAGGTTGGCAAAGGCTGATTTAATCTAGTTTTGTTTTAATTATTTTAATAGAGAATTGCAAAACAGGTTGCTAATGCCATATGGCCTTCCCTCCCCTTTAAACTATACAGTTGTTTCAATTTTCAGAGTGGGTATGACTAACAAAATAACAGTACTTTTTTATGAAGCATTTTAAAAGCATGCTTGTTGCTACTCTTGCCTGCCTCCCCCAACTTATTTTCGCTAAATAGATATTTTAAAACAGAAAGCGGTGCTGACTGATGTTGGAATGAACACACAATTCTGCCTTCACATAAGCTATGGCCAAACTTATGTCTTCTCACTTATGGACGGAACACCCCAAAAATGAACAACCCACAAATATTATGAAAAGAATGGCAACCTTCCTTGTTGTGATGTACACCACTGATACAAAGACAGTAAATGGAACAAAATAAAGATCTAGTATGACTGAGGGGGAAAAATAGTTTTTATGCATTTGGTGGGAATATTTAAAATCCGCTGAGCTCCCAACTCTGTGGACAGATCTTAAAATCACATTGGAAGTTATTATCTGCTGATACACTCCTTTACTACCTGGGCTAACTGCTGCTTCTTTCTTACCACATGTTACTGTCAAATGTATCAGAGATTTACAGCAATTTAAAACAACCACCATCTAAACAGGCTCACTAATCCAACAAGGAATTTGTTCAGATTGATAAATTGAGGTTGTCTTTCTATCTGCACTTACATGGAAGTAAACTACTGTGAGCCAACATCTGTTGCTATAGGATTGTGCCAATGCCCAAGCTACACAGTAATCTTCATTAGGGAAAAATGTAGCTATACTTGCACACAGGCTTCCGGGTTCAGCGCCAGCGCTGATCGGCGGGGTTTTGTCTCGTCTCCGAGACGGCCCGTCCCTGCTAGGAGTGGGGAGGGCAGCGAGAGCGATGCTGCGCCCCTTAGAACCTCGGGAAGGGCGTCCCGGGGGCAATTTGCTCGGCACAGCCCCAATCCGGACTCCCCAACTCTTCGGTTAGCTCTAATAAGAGCTCCGGAGCGAGGAGGGTAGAAGTCGCGGGGGCCATTTTGAGCGGCAACGTTATTCTAGCAGGGAGAAGCTTCAAGCCGAAGGCGGAGAGCGCTGGATTCTTCCGAAAATAAAACGATTGGAAAAGACTGTAAGTAACCTCACGATTTGGATTATAAAACAATTTGGATCTGGGAGAGAGGGGAGAAAAGAGGAAGCCACCCCCCCCCCACGGCAACAAAAGAGACAGTAAATAGAAACCCGAAGCCATAAACAGAAGATTTGCAATTCAAAAGGATCCCTCAAAGGCCTCAAAGAGAATCTCCCCTTTGATGCAGGGTGAGAAGGGGAGAGAGACTGTGGTTTATGACTGCCCTGCAGCAAGAGGTAAAGACTGAGAAAAATATTTCTTTTCCTCGGGAGCCGGCAGCCCAGACAACCCAGTGAGTTGATCAGGATTTATGTTGTTGTTGTTTAGTCGTTTAGTCGTGTCCGACTCTTCGTGACCCCATGGACCATAGCACGCCAGGCACTCCTGTCTTGCACTGCCTCCCGTAGTTTGGTCAAACTCATGTTCGTAGCTTCGAGAACACTGTCCAACCATCTTGTCCTCTGTCGTCCCCTTCTCCTAGTGCCCTCAATCTTTCCCAACATCAGGGTCTTTTCCAAGGATTCTTCTCTTCTCATGAGGTGGCCAAAGTATTGGAGCCTCAGCTTCACGATCTGTCCTTCCAGGGAGCACTCAGGGCTGATTTCCTTAAGAATTGATAGGTTTGATCTTCTAGCAGTCCATGGGACTCTCAAGAGTCTCCTCCAGCACCATAATTCAAAAGCATCAATTCTTCGGCGATCAGCCTTCTTTATGGTCCAGCTCTCACTTCCATACATCACTACTGGGAAAACCATAGCTTTAACTATACGGACCTTTGTCGGCAAGGTGATGTCTCTGCTTTTTAAGATGCTGTCTAGGTTTGACATTGCTTTTCTCCCAAGAAGCAGGCGTCTTTTAATTTCGTGACTGCTGTCACCATCTGCAGTGATCAAGGAGCCCAAGAAAGTAAAATCTCTCACTGCCTCCATTTCTTCCCCTTCTATTTGCCAGGAGGTGATGGGACCAGTGGCCATGATCTTGGTTTTTTTGATGTTCAGCTTCAGACCATATTTTGCGCTCTCCTCTTTCACCCTCATTAAAAGGTTCTTTAATTCCTCCTCACTTTCTGCCATCAAGGTTGTGTCATCTGCATATCTGAGGTTGTTGATATTTCTTCCGGCAATCTTAATTCCTGCTTGGGAATCATCTAGTCCAGCCTTTCGCATGATGAATTCTGCATATAAGTTAAATAAGCAGGGAGACAATATACAACCTTGTCGTACTCCTTTCCCAATTTTGAACCAATCAGTTGTTCCATATCCAGTTCTAACTGTAGCTTCTTGTCCCACATAGAGATTTCTCAGGAGACAGATGAGGTGATCAGGCACTCCCATTTCTTTAAGAACTTGCCATAGTTTGCTGTGGTCGACACAGTCAAAGGCTTTTGCATAGTCAATGAAGCAGAAGTAGACGTTTTTCTGGAACTCTCTAGCTTTCTCCATAATCCAGCGCATGTTTGCTATTTGGTCTCTGGTTCCTCTGCCCTTTCGAAATCCAGCTTGCACTTCTGGGAGTTCTCGGTCCACATACTGCCTAAGCCTGCCTTGTAGAATTTTAAGCATAACCTTGCTAGCGTGTGAAATGAGCGCAATTGTGCGGTAGTTGGAGCATTCTTTGGCACTGCCCTTCTTTGGAATTGGGATGTAGACTGATCTTCTCCAATCCTCTGGCCATTGCTGAGTTTTCCAAACTTGCTGGCATATTGGGTGTAGCACCTTAACAGCATCATTTTTTAAAATTTTAAATAGTTCAGCTGGAATATCATCACTTCCACTGGCTTTGTTATTAGCAGTGCTTTCTAAGGCCCATTTGACTTCACTCTCCAAGATGTCTGGCTCAAGGTCAGCAACCACACTACCTGGGGTGTACGAGACCTCCATATCTTTCTGGTATAATTCCTCTGTGTATTCTTGCCACCTCTTCTTGATGTCTTCTGCTTCTGTTAGGTCCTTACCACTTTTGTCCTTTATTATGGTAATCTTTGTACGAAATGTTCCTTTCATATCTCCAATTTTCTTGAACAGATCTCTGGTTTTCCCCATTCTATTGTTTTCCTCTATTTCTTTGCATTGCTCATTTAAGAAGACCCTCTTATCTCTCCTTGCTGTTTTTTGGAAATCTGCATTCAGTTTCCTGTATCTTTCCCTATCTCCCTTGCATTTTGCTTGCCTCCTCTCCTCCGCTATTCGTAAGGCCTCGTTGGACAGCCATTTTGCCTTCTTGCATTTCCTTTTCCTTGGGATGGTTTTCGTTGCTGCCTCCTGTATAATGTTACGAGCCTCCATCCATAGTTCTTCAGGCACTCTGTCCACCAAATCTAAATCCTTAAACCTGTTCCTCACTTCCACTGTGTATTCATAAGGGATTTGATTCAGATTGTATCTTACTGGCCCAGTGGTTTTTCCTACTTTCTTCAGTTTAAGCTGGAATTTTGCTATAAGAAGCTGATGATCTGAGTTACAGTCAGCTCCAGGTCTTGTTTTTGCTGACTGTATAGAGCTTCTCCATCTTTGGCTGCAGAGAATATAATCAATCTGATTTCGATGCTGCCCATTTGGTGATATCCATGTGTAGAGTCGTCTCTTGTGTTGTTGGAAGAGAGTGTTTGTGATGACCAGCTTGTTCTCTTGACAGAACTCTATTAGCCTTTGCCCTGCTTCATTTTGAACTCCAAGGCCAAACTTGCCAGTTGTTCCTTTTATCTCTTGATTCCCTACTTTAGCATTCCAATCCCCTGTAATGAGAAGAACATCCTTCTTTGGTGTAATTTCTAGAAGGTGTTGTAGGTCTTCATAGAATTGGTCAATTTCACTTTCTTCAGCTCCGGTAGTTGGTGCATAAACTTGGATTACTGTGATGTTAAAAGGTCTGCCTTGGATTCGGATCGAGATCATTCTGTCATTTTTGAGATTGCATCCCATTACAGCTTTTGCCACTCTTTTGTTGACTATGAGGGCCACTCCATTTCTACTACGGGATTCTTGCCCACAGTAGTAGATATGATAGTCACCCGAACTGAATTCACCCATTCCCTTCCATTTTAGTTCACTGATGCCCAGGATGTCGATATTTATTCTTGTCATCTCATTTTTGACCACATCCAGCTTACCTCTGTTCATGGTTCTTACATTCCAGGTTCCTATGCAATATTTTTCTTTACAGCATCGGACTTTCCTTTCGCTTCCAGGCATATCCGCAACTGAGCGTCCTTTCGGCTTTGGCCCAGCCGCATCATCAGCTCTGAATCTACTTGTACTTGTCCTCCGCTCTTCCTCAGTAGCATGTTGGACGCCTTCCGACCTGAGGGGCTCATCTTCCAGCGTCATAACTTTTATATGCCTGTTGTCTTTGTCCATGGAGTTTTCTTGGCAGGGATACTGGAGTGGCTTGCCAGTTCCTTCTCCAGGTGGATCACGTTTAGTCAAAACTCTCCACTATGACCTGTCCATCTTGGGTGGCCCTGCATGGCATAGCTCATAGCTTCTCTGAGTTATTCAAGCCCCTTCGCCACGACAAGGCATTGATCCATGAAGGGGCAGGATTTATGAGTCAACTTTTATTTCACTTTGTATTTCTGGATTTTGTGGAATTTCTTTTTTGGTTTAAATGTTTGTGAAATGTGAGTTCGAACTTTATTGTTAATAAGACTTGAAGAATGCAGCCAGCTTGTTAAAATGGAGTCGAGAAAATAAACTGTGATCATATTCCACCCCACGTGACAAGTTTTGACCTTGGCAGGATTGAATTATGTCAACAAAAAAGTGTTCCCTGAGTTCCAGCGGTCTGTTTTGACCTTAATGTGGGAAACAAGAATAGAGCTATGTCAAGAGGAGACACGACGGCAAGAGTTACAGCAAAAATTTCAGATGGTGATGGCAGAATATGATTTTTTAGGAGATGAAGCTTTTGACACTGAAAAAGATGAATGTGAGAATGACAATGATGATGACTGTGATTTGGAAGGAAAGGATGAAGATGAGGACTGTCATGATTCAACACAAAATGAAGCACACCACGAAAAAAATGATGACTTTACAAAAAGTTGGATGGAGTGCCCTGCTTTTGAGGGGGGCACGATTGGTATTATTGGAACTCCAGAACGCCCACAGGGAAGAAGGAAAAAATATGCAGAGAAGAGAAGAAATTCAGGGGTCCTGTATGGTGGCCTGGATGGCAAAAGACTGTAAACAGGGGGTGGGGTGAAGGGAAAGTGATGTTGTGATTATATGGATGGATTAACAGGTTTATAACTGGTCTGCTGATTATGGAATTTGCTGGATTGGGGGGTGGAGCCGGTAATCGGGGATGTAAGGTTAAATTGAGAATAGTTATAGTTTTAAAAGTGAATGGATTTTGGAAAATGTGAAAATATGGAGGCTTATAGAGGGAGAAAAAATTAGGCACGGGAAGATAAAATGGGAGTTTGATTTTTCAGTGATTTGAATATTAGATGAAAATGTTAACAATTGATTTATAAGTTGTATAAGATACAAAGGCGTATTTTTATAAAGTAAGAAACTGTTGCAGATGATAAAAAAGGGATGAAAACCGGGGAGGGGGGGAGGGGAAGCCCACAAAATATGGTTTTACAATCATGAATGTAAGAAAAATTTTTCTGTTTTGTATTGTTTTTTCTCTTTTTTTGCCCTTTTTTTTCCTATTTCTATTTTTCTCTTTTTTTGGTATGACAATAGATGGTTGGATGGATGGCCTCCTGCGTACTGCCCTGGTTTGCTGGAGCTCCCTGGTGGCAGGGGGGGGCTTTGGGGTCAGGGGAGGGGGAGGAGGACAGAAATCCAAGCATAAAATGGACCATCTCTGACTGTTCACATACATGGGATACTTCTGTGGCAGGGGAGGACCCATGTGGGTGGGTAGGAAGGAGGTGGAAAAGGTGTTTATGTATGTACCGTTTTTTTTGTCTTTTTTGTATTCTGTAAAATTAATAAAAAGTATGTTTAAAAAAAAATATACTTGCACATCTGCAGGTATCAAATAATCTAAAGTAATGTTTCCCAAATTTACAATAACCATGTACCCCATTGATTACTACAGTACTTGGTTTTCTTGACTAGAGCAAATACAGTGTATCCTTTGAAACCCTTTCATTTACCCAAGTGGGATGTGTACTACACTACGGGAAACACTTATCTTCACGTTTCTTCTTATCACAACGTGCCACACCAATATTCTTGTTTAAATATAATTTCTTATACAAATTTGGATGTTGGAGAACATGAGTGGGATTATTTGTGTGTAAATATTCTTAAAATAGGCCAGAAGCTGCTGCTATTATTATTATTATTATTATTATTATTATTATTATTATTATTATTATTATCATATCATGAGCTCATTTGTATAATAATTTTGTCCCCAGCTGAATAGAGCTATAAAAGCGATGTTATTTGAAGGGAACACCTGCTCCTTATAAATACATATTGATTGGAAAGGAAGCTATGTGAATGGGCAATTGCAAATATTGTTTCCCTACAATATGTGTTTGGCTTACATATTGGAAAAGTTTGAAAATCATGTGCAATGCTGTGCTAATTACTGACCATGGGACTTGCCAACATGATTGTGTGCTGTTGCCAGCCACTTGAATTATACACACTATACTGAATACCCCAAAGAAAAATGATTGCGAAAACACAGAAAACAAAGCCTGGCATCTAACTTTGCACTCTCTCCAAGGAAATTCTTGCAACCGTGTCTTTGAAAAGTGTGTCCTGAGCGTTGGGCATGGGGCCTATAGCCTAGGATGCAGGACAGGAGGCTTCAGTCGGGATGGGGAATTGGGAGACACCAGTTGGTGGCTTTTTTATATTGGGCAAACTGGAGCGCCTGGTTTTAAGCAGAGCATAGATATAGTGCACATAAAAGGTGGAATGGAGAGAACTCGTGGGAAAGGCATACTGGAGCTGGTGTTGCATCACCAAGAACATGGAGTCCAACAAGCTAGAAATCCTCAAAGAGACTGACTCCTCCACAGAATCACTATGGGTGGTGATATCCCCAAGAATGTACTATTCCCCCCCTGATCAAAATGCCCAGGGAAACATCCATTTTCAAGCTTAATGTCTGTTCCAGGAAAGCTGGTAGAAAGCATTATATATATATATATATATATATATATATATATATATATATATATATATATATATATAAATGTAGAAGGTCCATCCTCCCCCTGTCCTGGGAAACAGGGGCCCTGACTAAGCCACAGCAACGTGTGACCACGTACAGCTAGTTAAAGATAAAATTATGAAACATGCAGGAGAATAAGTCTTGCTGAAGCAGAAGCAGCATGACTTCTGCAAGGGTAAGTCCCATCTCACTCAACAAGTCTATATGTCAACAAGCATGTAGACAAAAGTGATCCAGTCAAAATTGTGCAGGCCTGTGCAAGAGAGGGGCCAGCTGGGTAGACTTGCCCTGGACCTTGGAGGGTTGGGGGACCCTGCCAGGAACTGGCTGCTTTTTTGTTTATAACTTCATTCTAACAAGACTCCCACCCTGGACCTCAAACTCTGCACAGAGATGACATTGTGTACTTAGGTTTTCAAAAAGCTTTTGTGTTACATAAATTCATGGAGAATAGTGGTTACTAGCTACAGTTGCTATGTTGTACCTCCACCATTGGAGGCACAATGCCTCTGAAGATCATCTGTTGGGAATTGCAAGTAGGAGGAGTGCTGTTGCATTCAATGTCCTGCTTGCAGGCTTTCTGCAGGGATCCGGTTGGCCGCTGTGAGAGCAGAGTGCCAGACTAGATGGACCTTTGTCCTGATCCAGCAGGTCTCCTTAAGTTCTCTTATCTGTAAGACATTAAGACATTAAAAGCAATAACAGCAATAAATTGGAAAGGAGAAAAAAAAACAATGAGAAGGGTGTAAAAGAATGATGATAGCCATTGGAATTGTACATGATTATTGTATGACTGTCACGTTCCCGAGAAAAACAATGACATGAATCATGCAAGGGTTTGCTGAGCTTATTTGAGACTGAAAGCCATGAGCAATATATTATATGATATTATATTTTAGAATATAGATTATATAAACATGAAGTATATTCTCCTGACAGCTGTGCTGCGATTCCTGAAACTTTATTCTCATACATAAACTTAGTACAGTATTTATTATCATTTATGAAATTAATGTCACACTCTTTAACGACTAATTATTTTCACTTGGACTACAGCAGGACATAGTTGAACATTTGTTCCCACATCACTTAAAAGCACACTGTTATTACCAGTTGAAAACATATTTAGTATGGCGTTTTAGTGAGAACAGAAAAATTTAAATTTGAAGAATCGAAGCATAGCTGTCAAGAATGAAGGAAATTGTGCGAGAGGACTAAGAGAATTACACAAAGCAAGGCTGTTAGAGAATAAGAAGGTGTGGGTGGCAGCTTGTATGCAAGGGGGAAACTGCTTATGGGAGTTTACAGGCACCGTGGTTGAATAGCTGTACTTTTGTTTCCGGAGATTGGTAACTTGTTTGCATTAAAACAACAACAACAGGGTCCATGTTGGACTGGCAGTGTATGAACAAAAATGCGGTAGCAAGTGAAAATCTTAATTCATTGTGGCCTAATTTACAGGTAGTATTATAGTCCTTCATGGGTAACAGGTGCTCAAATGAGAATATGACATAAAACTTAAGAAGAGTACAACTGGATCAGGCCAAGTTCCCCAGCACCAGGTGTTCAGAAGCTAGGGTTGCCAGACTCAATGGAGGACAGGACTTCTGTGCCTTTAATTGCCCTGCTCTCTTTTGAGTCTGGAAACCTTAAAGAGAAACCAGCAGACCCTTTGTTTAATTTCCAAGCAAAGGGTCTGCTGGTTTCTCTTTAAGGTTTCCAGACTCAAAAGAGAGCAGGGCAATTAAAGGCACAGATGTCCTGTCCTCCATTGAGTCTGGCAACCATATCAGAAGCATACTGCTTCCAGGATTAGGCAGTAGTAGTACAGAGCCATCATGACTAGTAGCTGTTGATAGCCTTTGTGGATTGTTTACCCCTCCCTTTCAAAGCTATCCAAATTAGTGGTCATGACCAAGTTGGTGGCAGCAAATTCCATAGTTGGACTGCCACTGTGTAAAGAAGGACTTCCAGTTGTGTATCCTGAATTGTCCAACATTTGGTTTCATTGGATGACCCAAAGTTATGGTATTATGTGGAAGAACATCTCTCTCTGTCTCTCTCTGTCTCTCTCTCTGTCTCTCTCTCTGTCTCTCTCTCTCTCCCCTTCCCCGCTTTCTCCCCACTATAAGACTTCTGCCATGCCTCTCTTTGCTTGCCTTTTTTATTATACTACAAAGCCCAGATGTTGTCACCTTCCTGCATTGAGGTGTTCCTCCAGCCCATTGATTATATTGATTGCTGTTTTCTGCATTCCCTGCCCCCAGCTCTACAATATTCTTTTCAGGTGCAGCAACCTGCTCTGCATGCAGAATTTGAACTGTGGTTGCAGCATTATGGTGGATATTTTTTGTAATAGTCTTAATCCAGTTGTGGATAGGAGTAAAGGTAAAGATAAAGGGACCCCTGACCATTAGGTCCAGTCATGACCGACTCTGGGGTTGTGGCGCTCATCTCGCATTATTGGCCGAGGGAGCCGGCGTACAGCTTCCAGGTCATGTGGCCAGCATGACAAAGCCGCTTCTGGCGAACCAGAGCAGCACACGGAAACGCCGTTTACCTTCCCGCTGTGACGGTCCCTATTTATCTACTTGCACTTTGACGTGCTTTCAAACTGCTAGGCTGGCAGGAGCTGGGACCGAGCAACGGGAGCTCACCCCGTTGCAGGGATTCGAACCGCCGACCTTCTGATCGGCAAGCTCTAGGCTCTGTGGTTTAACCCACAGCGCCACCTGCGTCCCGTGGATAGGAGTACTCCCTCTTATAAATTTCATTCTTCAGTAATGTCAATACTGAAGACATTTAGGTCTGAGTTAGAATTGATAGATGTTTCACATATAGTACTATCCTGTGCAGCGAGATTATACCTTTTTCCACCAGTGCATCGTATTTGGTTTCTTCTTCCTTACTCCAGTAAGTTGCAATATATCATACTGAAACAACTGATATTTCAGATTGTTTTGTGTGGTTTCTCTTGTTACATAATTTTGTCGGCAAGGTGATGTCTCTGCTTTTTAAGATGCTGTCTAGGTTTGTCATTGCTTTTCTCCCAAGAAGCAGGCGTCTTAATTTCGTGACTGCTGTCACCATCTGCAGTGATCATGGAAACCAAGAAAGTAATATACAGGGTGTTCAAAAAGCCACTGTACACCTACTGTAAATACACTGTCCTTTGGTGTATAGTTACTTTTCAAACACCCTGTATATCATTAAATACTTTAAAGTCAGGATTGATGAATTGTTTTTTAATGTCAATTGACTCTTTTCTTCTCTTTTTCCCTATTTTTGATATATTTGCATTTTTAAAAGGAAAGATCTTCTTCCTGGTCAGTCACTGCCAATTTAGCCCCATTAATCCACATGTGAAGATAGGATTGTTTTGCCCCATTATTTATCACTTTACTGTTGCTTACTGAACTACATTTGTCATTTTACTGCTCATTCACCGAGTTTGGTGAGATCCCCTTTGAGCTCTTCAGTTTACCAGCTGAACAATTTGGTGTTGCCAGCAAACTTGACTACCTCACTTCTCACCCCTAACTCCACTTCATTTAGACGTTAAAAAGCACAGCTCTCAATACTAATCCTTGGGGAACTCCACGTGCTTTCATTGTGAGAACTGTCATTTATTCTGACTTTCTGCTTCCGGTTTTTTTAAGCAGTTACTGATCCATAAGAATGCCTCTCTCCTTATTCCATGACTGCTAAGATTACTCAGGAATTTTTGGTGAGGAACTGTATCAAAAGCTTTTTCAAATTCTTAAGTACACAATGTTTCATACCTAGCCACGGGTTTATTCACAGTCTCAAAGAACACTAAACGGTTAGTGAGACAGGATTTACTTTTGCAGAGCAAGACTTGTTCTTCGATACACTTGGTAATCTTTATTAATGCTTTCCACCAGTGAGAAGATACCAGTTTCATGTATAGACAGGCATCCACTCTAGTGAAATTAGTTTTAACAATCCAATCCTATGCATGTCTACTCATTGAGTTCCATGAGATGTAATCCCAGGAAAGGATTGCTGCCCACGTGAGTGGTGGATCTGTTTAGAATTAAGATAGCATCAACACATTTTTGCGATTAACCCGCCACCCCCTTCAAGATGAAATTAGTTGTTTTGCTTCCAGCTTGCTTCTGGAAAGAGGTTCAGTTAATCCAGACCATGTATGCCTGGTATATTGCTTTACACATCCTGGTACCCTCTAGATATGTTGAACCAGAACCCCCATCAGCCTCAGCCATCATGACCATCACTCAGTGATGAATTGGCTTATAGTCCAAAACATCTGGAGGGCATCAGATTGGGGAAGGTTTGCTTAGACCAATGTTAAGGGATCATTTGATGCCAGCACCCAGCTTTGGAACATATGTCAATGTCAAGATTATATAAAAAACAGTGGTGTTTTTTTAAAAGGGCCCTGAGCCTGTACAGAGTGTCTTATTTAACTGTTGTTCATTCCCTGCTGAATAAGCAATCCAGCTAAAGACCATTGCTCTATCTAAAGACTGTTCCTCTCTTGATTGGCAGCTGCTTTCCAGGGTCTCGGAGAGGGACATTTCCTAATCCTACCAAAAGCTCACTGTATGGTGAAAATATAGCTCATCAAGTTAAAGGCCAGTCTTAAAGCTTCCTCCATAAAATGTTGGCTTTCCATATATTGTGGGTTTTAAATGGAACCTAATGTTTGCACAAACAGGCTACAGTAAACATGACCTTCATGAATGCGAAATGCAGCTCAGCCTTAATTGAAGCCATGACTGGTACAGGTGAAACTCGGAAAATTAGAATATCGTCGAAAAGTGATTTATTTCAGTAATGCAATTTAAAAGGTGAAACCAATATATGAGATAGATGCATGACATGCAAAGCAAGATATGTCAAGCCTTTATTTGTTGTAATTGTAATTATTTGTTATTAGGCGGGTCAATTATAAATGGAATGTAATTAATGAAATGTAATAGTGATGTTTATTTTTGTATTACTGTAACTATTTGTTTTTTTACTGTGGAATTTCCAAAAGAAAGCATTTGTAAAAATTAAAAGGAAAATAAATAATAATAAGTTGCATTACTGAAATAAATGCACTTTCGACAATATTCTAATTTTTCCAGTTTCACCTGTACATACTTCTTTCTTTCTTTCTTTCTTTCTTTCTTTCTTTCTTTCTTTGGTGTTAGAGATACCATGCTGATGCAATTATATTTTTGATAGCTGTGTGGAAAACCAAGGAATTGGTAGCTACCTACAAAAGTGATATGGGCACTGCCCTCACACATCTTTGATTATTTCATATTATTTTGCATATCTGTTGATTTTATGGAGTGAATGTTGTCAAGACTGCAAATTAAAATGTGCAAGAAAGGCAAAATATGATGTTTTTGTTTAATGTCCTAGTGGCTTAAAGGCTGGATTTAGTGGCTCAAATGCTTCGTTCGGAAGTAATTCTTTAGTGCAAATATGGGTTCTGATTTCATACTGTTCTTCGAATTGACAGGTGACCATTGCCATCAGTAAAGAAATTGGGGTTGGCATAACCCTGTACATATTTATGCAGTAGCTACATTGTGGGGAGAGAAGGGTGTAGTTGAAGAACAAGAGTGGGGCATGTACAGAGATAGATACATACGCCAAGCAGTGAATGAACACAGGGTATTGATCGTGGCTGGAACCACAGACGTTAATGCAAGACCTCTTGTGGTAAGTTTTGCTAAGTTAATGAGATTACTTTTTAGTTGCATTCATGTTACTGGTTGTTGTTTTTTTCTCCATCTGAGCATTTGCTGTGGCATTTTCAACAAAAATATATTTGTTTTCTCATTCTGCCCATGTTCTGTATCAAAATTACTTTATTTTTTTGCAATCATTATTAGTTGGGTGGAACGACGAGGGGGAAATGAAAAACGTGAACCAAACTTCAGTTCAATTTCTTTCTGCTTTTCTTGCAGGTAGAATACGATATCATCTGTTAGGAATTATACTGCTAGAAGAGAAGAGTACGAAAAGGCAATTAAGAGCCTCGCTCCAAAGGATTCTTACCCAGGCAGGTATGATTGCAGTTCTTTGATTTGAATTTCTTTGCCTTTGATAGATGTGCTTTGCTTTGCTGTGTGCTTAAAGTGGCGTGTGGGCACAGATGAGGGAGGCAAATTATAGAGAAGAGTCTGAATATAGAGAAGAGTCTGAATGAGATCGGATTTTTTTTCCAGTTTCTGTAAAAGTGTTAGAATAATAAGATGTCTTTTCTCTCTTTCTCATTGTAGATTTTAAAGAGGATTACATAGAGAAGGGCATTCATTTCCGTAGCAAATTTCCTCCCAGAAGACTCGGGAAGATGAGCATGACAAAAATTAAAGTGTACTTTGCTGTCTGCTGCATAATTTCACATTGTGGATTTTTTTGAGGAAAGAGTGAACATTCAGACCATGAGATTGTGGGACAAGGCTGCCTATTTCAACCCCCAACCCCACCCCGCTGTGTGTGTATCTTTGTATATAATTTATATAAAGTGAACCAAACACCATATAGTAGTAAATAATTATTACTCTAGAACTTCCAGTAATAAAAAAAATAGCAAAAGTGAGGTGAAATATTCAACAGTTGGGTTTCTTTCCCTGGTTGCTTGATGACTGGGAAACTATTGTTTTTATTGATAATATTTATCCCTGAAATAGTTCATATTTCATATCTGAAGTACTGAGGAGGATGTGACTCTCATTTTGATTTTAGGTTAGTGTCTAATGTCAAGGTCAATATCTTTCCTTTTCCACAGCTATTTCAAAATCAGTCCTTTGTTTATAGGGGTGTAAATTGCAAGTACATGAATGCTAGTGGCTAGATACATTTATTTATTTTTAAAAATCCACACTTTGGAATGCCCAGTTATAGATGTGTTTTTGAAAAATGAAGCACATCTATACAAAATATTAATTTGGCATTCATGTGTTAAAGCTGTATTTTTAAAGGATTCATATTTTCCAACAAGCAGTAAATGTTTGTAAAGATTTCACAGAGGGCGAGGAATTGACAGTCATAAATAACTAGAAGATACTGGGTTAATGCTTTAATAGCAGCAACAAAGTAGCAGCCCCCTTTTGCTGCTACAAGTCCCATCAAGGTAAAAATACCTGGAGAGACTCCCCAACAACTAAAGTCAGGCCAGAAGAAGTCCTAAGCTGTAGCATTTGATAAACAAGCAAGGACATTCCAGTCTTAGCACTTTGAGGTATCATTTTAGACCTAAATGCTGAGATTGTATTAGGTCTTGGGTACCAATGGTTTTTCATTGTGTAATTGCTCACACTTTGCACCCACTGAGACAGATACATTTTCTTGCTAGTGTGATCAGGGATGATACAATTCCATAGAAATTATTGCAGTTAGCATTAGAATCAAATTGGAGCAGTTTTATCCATCAGAAGAAATGAGAAATACTGCTTTTGAATAAACTACACTCTATTCAACCTCATGTAAATATTTATATAAATGTGCCCTGTCGGACTTTACTTTCCTTTTTTTTCAGCAGGAGGGGTATGTTTCTAAAACTGAACTCAGATTAGCTGGATGCAATACATATTGTATGTATCCCCTAAGAGCACAATAAATTATAATGCGGAAACAAAATACTGAGGCATTTGTGCAGTCCCACTCCCCAAATTAGGGATGTTTTAGATTTCTGTCTGACATTCTTGGTTAGAGCTCTCAGAGAAGTATATAATAAAAGCATTAGACACACACACACACACACACACACACACACACACACACACACACTTTAAAACCGTATCGAAAATCTTCCAATTAACTGTAATACAAAGCCAAACCAACAAAAATAGAAAATAAGAATAATGAGTTTATTCCAGCATACAGTAAATAGTTCATCAGATCATTTGAACGTCAGAAGACGAATGGTTTGGCTAGACCTTCCTAGGATTTGTTTCCATTTACTGTGGTTGGGGCATGAGTAGCAAATGACCGAAAGCCAGTCCTTTGCAGATGAACTCAGAGCGTTGATGGGGACATATGGGGGAAAGTGCTTCTTAAGATAACCAGAGCCCATATCATTAGTCTACAGTCCTCCACACACTTACCCAAGAGTCAACCCCAGTGAAGTCAACAAAAGTTACTGTACTTCTGAATAGACAAGTTTACGGCTGCACTGTTGCTGTTTTAAAGTTCAAAGCTATTTCCTGAATTGGCACTGGTTCACTTTATGAGCTGTGGTAATGGTTCCTTCAACTGGCCGCAATCACAAATCTGCATACTGTATTCTGGGTGAGCGAAACATTAAAGTCTCTGCCTGAAAATGCCCCATATTTCATGCCAGTAATTCTACTTCCCTGTTCTATAGTAAGGTTCCTTTCATCTGAGATTGTCGAGGGATTTTTTTTATGTGCCTTAGCTTTGACAGTCCTTAGGGTATACTTTGTAGGAAGGCACACAGCCCCTAATGCACTTAGTTGGAAAAAAACTGCTATGTGTCCATAGGATTTTATCTGTAGGGCTGAGAAAAATATATATACAGAAATTGGGGCTGACTTTCTTCTTCCCCAGACCACATAATAATTAAATAAAGGCATATTATATTGGTGTATGCTTCCTAAGAAATCCTAATTTTATTATAATGTTATAGGGTAAACATTTAGAAAATGGAATATTTGTGTACAGGGAGTGTAAGTATGAAATAGTCCTAAATCAGACAGTTGTATTTTCCAAATGTAATGACTTATATTCAGTCCAACTCTGCTAATGCAAGCCACCCTGCTAACACAGTAGACCCTTGTGCCAAAATCTGCTCTTGTAAATCAGACACCAGCCCCCAGGTATTTTTACCCTTTGGACTCTTAGCTTTGTAATTAGGAGGAAGAAACAAGGCTGGAGGTTTTATTTGCACATTCATTTATGGGAGTGCTTGCTGCTTGTTTTATTTTTATTTTATTTTTAAGAAACGGGTATAGATTGCATCACTCGTTGTACCATGTAGCACTAATCCATGTAGAATATAAAAAGACAAAAGCATGCATACCAAGTGGCCTACAGACCCTTACATAGGTTGCAGACATTCAGAACTTGTGTTTTTGCTTGCAGCCGTGGCTAATGCT
This sequence comes from Zootoca vivipara, assembly GCF_963506605.1. Taxonomy (NCBI): domain Eukaryota; kingdom Metazoa; phylum Chordata; class Lepidosauria; order Squamata; family Lacertidae; genus Zootoca; species Zootoca vivipara. The sequence continues at coordinate 43,389,698 of NC_083277.1, forward strand.
GTTCAGACATTATGAGGATTGTCTGTGTCCTTGTGCGCAAGTGAGCATCTGCAGCCGCGAATTTTCAGGGGGAGGCACAAAAACAAGCGAGGAGTTATTTTTTGATGCATTCCAGAGATAGAGAAAGACATGTAAATAATTGGGCTTTAATCTGAAAAGTTCTGTTGAAGCATTTAAAAAATGTTTATTTCAGTTAAACATACCAATCAGTATGACAGACTGCAAGGGTTCTGTAGCCCTGAAGTCAAAGCCAACGGATAAGATGGTTGTGCAATCTGGCATTTGGTGTGCTGCTGTTAGCAGAAAAGTTAAAGAGAGAGTTGCTAGGGTTGATCTGAGATGCTAGTGCCATAATGATTCCCCACCCCATCCCCACCCCTCCGCCTTTTAACCAGACACCTAATCATGGGTTTGACCTTGGTCTTTGACATGAATGGCATGCTGCAGTTGCTTTAGAGTCTGAGGGCATCTGAATCCCTTAGGAAAATGCCACCATGAAACATTGCAACTTAGGACACGGAACTGCATTGCTGTGTTTTCCCATGGATGGTATTTCTTTGAGGTGCTTCCATACCATTCAGTTGTATTCGCTGTGATTAAGTGGGGACATAGCTGTTGTGGCTGTCATTATTACGGAGATGATTGTTATGTTTAGTTGTGTGATGCAAGCATCTCAGACAGATTTACAAGTACAATTTGTGCATCTTCATTGTTGCAACTCAAGAAAACACCCAAGCTGGTCAAAGTTTTATGACTTTGTTGATGTGCACTCAACAAACAGGACCTCGAAGTGCTCACAATGCATTGATAGTGGTTACTCCAACAAATTATTTTTAGAATTAATTAGCAAGCATTTGTCCCTCTTAATGCTTCAGATGTTCCCCATACCTGGAACTAAGCATAAAACATGTTTGTCATTTCTCTCTCTCACATACAGTATAGAGCAGTGTTTCCCAACCAGTGTGCCTCCAGATGTTTTGGGACTACAACTCCCATCATCCCTAGCTAGCAAGACCAGTGGTCAGGAATGATGGGAGTTGTAGTCCCAAAACATCTGGAGGCACACTGGTTGGGAAACACTGGTATAGAGGACTGAAGCACATGATAAAATAGGCCTAACAGCTGTGGAGTTGCCGTTTAGTCATGTCACACTCTGGAGTATCCAAAGGCAAATTTGGCAGTACAGATGTTTTAATGGACTGTCAGCTTTGTTTTAGTACTTTGTGCTTTGTTTTTCTTCATGGTATTGCGTGGAATCTACAGTAAATGACATGCATAGGGTTGTGCTGGACCGGGTGTGTGAGAAGCGTTTTGCATTTCCTTTTTCTCATGCAATTCTCTAGAGCAGTGTTTCAAAAACTTGGGTTGTCAGCTGGTTTTTTTGGGACAATAGTTCCCATCATTCCTGACCATTGGTCCTGCTCACTAGGGATGATGGGCGTTGTAGTCCAAAAACAGCTGGAGACCCAAGTTTGGGAAACACTGCTCTAATTGTGAGGTCTTTCCTCTTAGGCCTTCCAGGAGCAGAAGATGCCTCCTCCCCCTCCATGGAAGGAGAAACCTGAGGCCCAGGAGCTAAATATGGCCCTCCACCCTTTCTTTCTGGTACTCTCCTTAGTCATGCCCCTTTTCCCTAGGCCACACCCCTCACTGGCCCTCCTTTGCACTCTGTGTTTTTGCCTGTCTGCAATGTATCCTTGAACTCTGGCAATGCCTGTGATACCTACCTGGATTGAGGATGGTGTGTGTAAGAGTGACTGCAAAACTAGCCTACAGTACAATGGTAACATTTCCATGTTTTGCTCTGCTCCCTTTTGCCTCTGACCCCACCACTGGTATATGGCTCCTTGGAAGGTTTCCCAGAAGAGAATGTGCTCCTCAAGCTGCAAAACTCCCCCTGTCTCTGGTTTAATTCCACGGTGTCTTGTGTTGTTTTTTACTTTGTTAAAGAGAAAAGTGGCAAGTATGGTGAAGAAAACAGTGGATCTCTGCCTCCAGTTAATGGATCTTGGAGAGCAGTGATATCTGACTAGTGTTAAGCCCGTCAAAGTGGACAACACTGAGTGAATGGACGAATGGTATCACTCAGTCTAAGCATGTTCCTCTAGCTTTGCCTTAAAACCACCTTCTGGTTTGCATTTAATCTATTGCAAGGGGTCAAACCTTGTGCACGGGTTTGTCAGTGCTTACGTGATTTTTTTTTTTTACAGCTTTTACATAAAGCATGCCACAGTGTAAGCTATTGGCTTAAGATTTGTGATAAACGCTTTTAGTGCTAGTTGCAGTCATCCTGACATTTTTATGACATGAGCTTTGATATGCAGAATAATGGAAATTTGACCTTGTTTAAGATTATTGTGTACTGGTAAAGGATTGATTGGACAATCTGCCCGCAGGAACATCCATTTATTCCTATGTTGTCTAGATCTGATAAAGCTAATCACACATATCACATTGCCACAAATCTTTTTACTGTGGTGCCAAATATTTTGAGTAGTAGGAAGTTCGAAGACTTCTAGGCATCTTAATATACAGGAGAAGGAACAATAAAATTCATTTATTCAAGTACTAAATATCACATATATCTGAATGTAACAGCAGCTGGAAAAATGATAGTGGGTGTTGTCAATCCGTATTTGAATTGCAGAATGTGCTATTTGGGGTGGGTGGGAATCTCTAGAAGGCATATATTTATCCTCTCATTTTTGTAAAAAATCATTTTTGCTTGATGGCACCGTGTCAGCCTTATATAGTAGTTACACCTCCAAGTAGTGGCCAAATATATCCTGTAACTTGGCCTATGAGTTGCAGATGGTCTAAAAGTGCTATGCTATACATGTCTGCTTTAATGGTGGAGTTGAAGGTGAGAGACCATCACAGTCATATTAAATTATGTGCTAGATTTGCCATGAGATTTACATTTTTCGGTATGCTATACTTTTTTTCTTTTTTAAGGAACATACTCCCTGAATTCTGGATTAATCTAGGTTTCTCACCTGGTAGACTCTATTAACATGCTAATGCTGTCATGTGGAATTTTTTCAACCTATACTGACCCAACGCCTGTAAACATTTATCCTTGTAACTCCAGAGATTATTGTAATCCACATGTGTACAGTGAAGCATGAGGCTTCGTAAATGCATACTGCTCACACTCTGACAACACACTTGAGTCCAAAGTCATCAATATTCATTCAAATGCAGAATAAACCGCATTTGGCAAAATCATGCCTGCTAAGTGTTGAAAAGTTAATGGAGTTGAGAAAGAATAGAAAACAGGACTTCTTCCAAAATGGAAATGAACAAGAATTCCCTTCACAGGGAGGAGACTCTGCAGTGGTATGGTGGATATTTACATTGTGTGTTTAAGCCACTGCTACTTTGCGCTCCAAGAACAGCACATACCAGGGCTTAATTTGCGCCAGACTATGCTTCACCTATGCTGTGCTGGAGAACAGAGGTCTGACTCCCTCACTTCAAAGCACCTTGAAATATAAACTCCAAGAAAAGAAGAAAGCTCCCATATCAAGAAATGTGGCATAGGGCTATATCAATCAGTCCCCACTACCTATGGAACCATGAGTATGCAAGTGCACAAATTATGATGGTGAACTTTAGTGAAAGGAGGACTATTTGCACAGAGGAAGTACTTGACACACAAACAAAAAACTACAACTGAAATTAAAAAGAAAGCAGGAAGGCCAGATGGATAACCCTCATAGATATTTCTCCTTAGGATTTCAGAGATACAAACCCCATCAGGATTCATCTGTCCACTGCTGCAAGTGAGAGACATCTCATTACGGGTAAGCAAGGGTGTGTGTTTGTTGATCACCAGGGAGGGTTGGTCCATGCTTCAAAGCTACTGAACACATTTTCTCTCATTCCCTTATGCATTCCAATACATGCAAAACACTTCCAGCGTCCATGGCCACAGATTATTTCTCTCTCCTCTTGGAATATGAAAAACTGAACTGGCTTAACACCTGTCCTCAACAGACTGGAGGTGCAGTGTCTCCCACACAGGAGACGTAGGGTAAGTATGCAGTTTGCATTACGAACTTATTGGCAACAACCTTCCCCTATTTTGTTTTTTTTTATTGCCTGTTAATCCCAACCTTTCTTCAAACTTGTTCAAGCTCTTTCCAAATGGCAAATGGAATCAGAGCAATCTTTTTTAGATAAACGCTAAATGCTTCACTCAGTTATTGCTGTTGCTGTCCAGTCATCACCAACCCATTATTCTCTTCAGGAGCAGAGCTGGGGAGTGGAACAAACAGAATATGAAGACAGAATGCAACACCCCAGATGGGATGAGTGAGTATTGCCTTAAAAATAGCATTATCTCACTGCTATTCCTTAAAAACAGTGCAAACATCAGAGGAACTCCCAATGGAAGAGTGGGAAACTGGGATAAGGCATGTGGAATGCAAGGACACCTAAATGATAACTCTCTTTCTCACATAACATACAACCACAGATAAGCACCTAGTCTCTGGATATATCAGTTACAGCTGCTACATTCATTATTATCACAATGTCTCTCCTATTTTCCCACAGGAAACCAGGAAGCCATCCAACATGCAGAGAAGCAAGGGTACTCTTGACTGAATGCCATGAAAGATGCAAGCATGGCCTACAGTGGCAGCAGAAACCAATGGGAAGCCAGTTGTTTCCATGTGAGGTTGTCACTGTTGGCCTCCCAGGGCTCCTGTGTTTTTCAAAAGTGCACAGTAGATGGAAATCTATCAGGTTTCGCTGTGCTTTCCACAAAGTAGCAACAATGAGGGAAGTTGCGCCTGTAACTCCACTGTCTGCCACACATCTTATACAAGCATAGAGGCCCGGCAAGAACAAAAAGCTGGCAACCACGTTCCTCTGTGAACTTACTCTACAACTGATGCTGATTGATAATTGCTGTGACTGAGCTGTGTCGCTGTTTTTGTCATGGCTAGCTGATTCCTCCCTTCACCCCCTACATGTCTCAATGCGGGTGTCTTCTTGATGGGTCTGCCTAGCAGACTTTCCCCTTTATCTGCTTTGCTTACATCTGTTTTAGACTATGCTTTTTGTTGAGTTGATTCACATGCAGATATTTTGGAATAGCCAAGTAGCTAAACATCATTTAACAATGAAATATGTGAAATAAAGTGCTACAGCTTCTGTTTCATTATTCCACCCCAGAAGGGAAGCTCTGGTCATCTTTGTGTTCCGTCTTCTTCCTTTTTAAAATATAAGCTTTGTTCTTCACTTTCTTAAAATACTTCTAACAAACAATCCCGTACATCCCCCCACCCAACATTCCATGCATATACAATGTAAACCATACAGTCAAACATTTTCTGTGTCCCTTCTTGAGCTTGGATTTTGCTCGGAATTATGACTGGCATTTTAAAACTTCTTAATGAGCTTTCCTGGGAGCATGCTGCTGTGGCAATCCAATACTGTTCTGTATCAATAGTAATGTTTTAAAAAACATTTTCATTAAATCTTCAACCTACTTAGTCTGCACTTCCTTTGCAAAATTGTGCTTAGAGAGATGCTAAGCTGATATTAGAATATTAATCAGACAATCTACTGAGTTCTTGACTATTTGTGGGCACTAATTTGAAAGCTATATTATAGGAACGTGTGATTTACCTTTTATAAAAAATAAGGCTTAAGTATTCTATGTCTTTGTAAATTTTGTTTTTTTTTAAATATCTCTTAAGACTCTTGAATAGTTGAGCAGAAAGTCAGTATTCAGTTGATTAGTTGTTGATTAGACTTATTATCGCAGAAGCCTTAAAAAAACAAGAAAGTTATTTAGCGATGGAATCAGAAGAACTACAAGCTTAATTAAAAGAAGTAAGAAGGCACAGACTTTTTTTTTTAGAGAAATGAACATGGATATGCTGTTAAATGGAATGTTTTCTATCAGAAGGTTTTATTACATCAGGGATAGGTGCTTGCAGTTCTTGAAATACTAGCCTTTGAACAATTCTGACGTTTCCTTTCCAAGCTCTCACTGTAAACTGAGAAACACTGGAGTTAGCATTAGTGTGATTCTCAATAACATCAAATTATTCTCTGTAACTCTTCTCTAAAGAGTCAGATGCCATTTAGTAGTTTCTTCATTTAAGATTTTTTGGACAAAGTATATACCTTATTTTATGGGTATGTCTTAAAATATGAGAAACAGGGTAAAAATACCACGGTTGCAGATCACAGATCTGTTTAGAATTGAATTAATTCTGTACTATAGCCTCTGAACATTTTTCCAACAAAAATTAGTAGGCAGTTTAAATTAGAACTATAACTAACTCCATTAAAAAAAAACTTTCTCAGAAAGCCAATTGTTTTAAATAGTATTCATCTGCAATGCTGTTGTTACATTTTTTATTCCTTGCCCTGCCATATCATTTTACAGGATCTACCTGTTTATCAAGAGAATTTAGATTTGTTGAAATTAATAGTTGGCCGCATATTTTGCAGAAGGGTGTGGGGAAGACAGATCCTGAGGTAAATGTGGTCTACATGATGTCCGTCAATCTGCAAGCTCTCCACAGATGCTGATTTATGTAAGCCACAGTATCCTAGAAATTAGAATTTCTAGAACTGTGTATTCATTTAATGGAAGTGACCATAGCATATTTTCAGGCAGTCTTCTCTTAGCATGGTTACCGTTGCCTGAGGGGAGAGTTGAATGAATGTTTTCTGGCTCTGCCTTCTCATCACATCACTATTGTTGCTCTTGCAGCTCTCAATGTGTTTGTGGTTGAACTTCAGTAGCGGGTTTGTATATAACACTAAGTCAGGGCTATTATGAACCATAGTTAATGTTAATCATAATAACCCTAATCAAGCTGAGGCATCACTTAAACCTTGCTCTTTTTTTACACACACACCCCATGCTTATTAAAGCAAACACAAGTAAGGAAGAACTGCTCTTGACTCAAGGCTCTACAGTTTGGGGGCACTGATAGTTCTCTACCCATAGTTACGAGGAGGTCCAGGATTCTGCATAATGCTGAGCAATGGTTAACTTTAAGGTTTATAAACCCTTTAACAATAGGTAATACATCCAAGAGGGACCATAGCTGCCAAGTTATCCCTTTTTTTAAGGGATTTTCCCTTATGCTGAATAGGCTTCCTCACGAGAAAAGGGAAAACTTGGCAGCTATGAGAGGGACCCAGGTGGCGCTGTGGTTAAACCACTGAGCCTAGAGCTTGCTGATCAGAAGGTCAGCGGTTCGAATCCCTGTGACGGGGTGAGCTCCCGTTGCTTGGTCCCAGCTCCTGCCAACCTAGCAGTTCGAAAGCATGTCAAAATGCAAGTAGATAAATAGGAAGGTAAACGGCGTTTCCATGTGCTGCTCTGGTTCGCCAGAAGCGGCTTTGTCATGCTGGCCACATGACCTGGAAGCTATACGCCGGCTCCCTAGGCCAATAATGCGAGATGAGCGTGCAACCCCAGAGTCGGTCACAACTGGACCTAATGGTCAGGGGTCCCTTTACCTTTACCTTTACCTAATACATCCAAGACATTATTCTGTAGCTTGGTTGGGGGGTAGAGCTCAGCAGAGACTCCTGTGTGTGTGTGGGGGGGGGGGGTCTTCACTCTGGTCCCCTTTTCAGGCACAAATTAGGCCCGCCTCCTCGACTGGCACCGCAGTTGGATTCTCAATCTCCCACCCTACCTCCCTGTGTTTTTGCTTTATTTTTTTAAACTGTGTTCTGTTGGTTTGTGTGCAGACCTTGCTATAGATGTTTCGGTCACTGTATTTGGGGCCAGGAAGAAAGTTTGCCTTCAGACAAACTGGCTGGTCTCCAGGCAGGGGCGTGGGAAGGGGGTTGCGGGATGCCCCGGGTGTCATCCTGAAGGGGAGTGGCATTTGGTGCGGGGCCGCCCCACGATTCCCCCAAGCCCAGCGAGCGGGCAAAGCGGTGAAGCAGCTGCTGCAGCTCTCCCCCTTCCCTGGCTCACTGTAGGCTTGGGAGTCAGCCTGAAGGGGGTGACATTCAGCGCCCTCCCGCGCCAAGATTGGCCCCCAGGGAGGACCGCACAGTCCCTGTGGGTGGATCACCCCGCCCCTGGGACAGATCACCCCAGCCCTGGGTACACTGCATGTGTGCCGCTCTGGGTGCCAGAGCACCCAGCTCTGCCACTGGAGGTTTCCGCCTGCCTCATAGAAATTGTCACAACTTGGGCAGAGTGTCCTTAGTCTAGGACACGCGTCTAGTGTCCTTAGTCTAGGACACTTGAGCAGAGTGTCCTTAGTCTAGGACACTTAGTCTAGGACATGCGGGGTATTGTATGTCTTTGTTGACCCCCCCCCCAAAAAAACAGGGTATCCCGTAAAAGGGATCCTAGGGGAGGTGTTTCTGTCTGTATGCCCAGACAGGGGAAAGGACATAGCGCTCCCCAAGGTGGCGATCCTGATGGTTTGCTCCTATTTGATGTAGGTCATAGGACAATCCTATACCAGGATCGACCCCTGGTAAGCAGTCAGCAAACGGGCTGACCGATTGGAAACCCCCAGTGCCTGATCCCAAACTCACATCTCTAATATAAATTAAGTCGTTTTAATCCGAGAATTTTGTCCTGTTGTTCCTTTCCTTACTTGCATGGCACCTGGCAGTGGGCTCACTGCACCTTGGCAAGCAACTTACAAAATCCATGCTCGAGTCAAAATGTTTTAAATTGCACCTTAATTGAAAGTTTTAAATTTGGCACGATGGGTCTGTGCACCTGGCTGTTAAACCAGAAGGTTGGTAGTTTGAGCCAACCCAGGGATGGCTGGGGGCAGGATTCCTGCATTGCAGGGGGCTGAACCGGATGACCCTCGGGGGTCCCTTCCATTTCTACAATTCTATGATTCTATCAGAAGAACCGTAACAGAGAAACTCGCGTATTTAAAGGACCTTGCCATGGACGGGAAAAACCCCCACGGGAAAGCCTTTTGTTCTGAAGGGAACACTATGGCCACTGTGCTTGAAAATGTCTCTTCTCTTTTGCAGTTCTGAGTCAGCGTTAGGCCCTTTCCCAGCTGTCTGTGGGCTGACATCGATCTGGAACCAAATTTGTGCTTTCCTCCATCTGAGATGTGTCTGCAACAAACCCCACAATGTGGCATTTCTCTAATCATTGTTAGAATTAACCAAGCAGAAAGGGTACCTTTCCCATCCTTTTTGTAATGAACACTTTCACCCTTAAGCAGATACGTTAAATTATGACCAAGTAAATGATCAGGTTTTTCAAATACCATTGGATGTAAATTTTAAAGCTCAGTCAAATTGGGATAGTGCAATGCATTGGAACCTGTGTTACGCTGTGGAGGTGTTGGGCTGCTATTACATATGCCCCAAAGCGTATGGCTTAGCCATTTTTTTTTTACCTAGGACTGGGTGGTGTGTGGAGGTGGGAGATTTCTAATGGATGGATTGGAAAGAGAAATGTCTAACTTTGCGCACTTTTGTGCAGCTTAGTCAGGACCACAACACAGGAAAAATAAAAAGTGGCACCACATCTGCATTGAATGGAAGTAGAGCGAAATGCAATGAACTTAAAACCTTAGCTTTTCGAGCATTTATCTCGCTTAGCGTGCTTGCCAGCAGAATAAGGGTAAACATCCAGACTGAGGATAAGATAAGGAGAGCCTTGCAGGCCCATCTAGTCTAGCATCCTGTTCTCACAGTGGCCAACCAGATGCCTATGGGAAGCCTGCAAGCATGACATGACCACGACAGCATTCCCCCCATTTGTGCTCTCCAGAAATTAACATTGAGAGGCCCACTGTCTCTGATACTGGATGATATAGTCATGATGACTAGTAGCTATTGATAACCTTATCTCCATGAATTTCTTTAATCCCCATTTAAAGCCACCCACCTTGCGGTAGCAAATTCCAGTTTAACTATGTGCTGTGTAAGGGATATGCGCTTTTGTCAGTTCAGAATCTTCCGACATTCATCTTCATTGGATCACCCCAAGTTCCCATACTATGGGAGGCAGAGAAAAATCTACTTTCTTCGCACCATTTACGTACCTCTGCCATGTCCCCTCTCTTTTACTCTTCCTTTTTATAAACTAAAAAAGCCTCAAATGATGTAACTTTTATGCCCAGGGGAATTGTTCCAGCCCCAGAACCAGAGTATTCAAGAGTGGATGTGCCACCACCATACGTTCGTATAATCGCATTATGATATTGGCAATTTTATTTTCAATCCCTTTCCTAACATAGAATTGCCTTTTTTCACAGCTGCTGCACAATGGGCAATTACAACTCCAAAGTCAAAATCTTGGCCAGTCACTGCCAGTTCAGATCCCATAAGTGTATATGTGATTTTTTTTGGGGGGGGGGGGAGGTGCCCCGATGCTCACCATTTTATACCTGCTTACATTGAATTGCATTTGCTGTATTAATGCCGCTGCAGTTTGGAGAGATCCTTATGGAGTTCCTCCTAGTCCTTTTTGTTCTTATCACCCTGAACAATTCAATGCCGTTGGCAAACTTAGCTACCTCACTACTCACACCTAACTAGATCATTTAGGAAAAGGTTGTATGTATTATAGAAACTTCATAAAATATTCAGAATTTAATCTAGGTAATTGTTTAATCAAACTGTCTTCCACAGGAGTTGTGAGGGGGAAAATAGTAATTACATTCCCAAAAAGGAACACCACAAATAGGCATAATGAATACAACAAAAACAACCCCACCTTCCAGTTACCCAGCTAATTATACACAGAACAATGAATGGCTTGTTGGGAACTTAGAAACCAATTGGAAAGGTTTTCCTACGCAAGATAATAAACTGAAAGTCACTTTCTGATCTTCTCCAGAATTCCATTGTCTGTTGCATTTTGCCATCAGGAATAGGGAAGAAAAGCTTTTAAGCAAGTTTGATTTATACTGCAAACAGGAAAAGTATTATGAGGCAAGCCTGCATCTTATGATAGACATCTAGGAATACTCATCTCTGACAGCCTATACATCTTTGACGAACGGGGTGGAAACTCTGGCTTGTGTCCATGGACGATGTATGACACTCCATTCATGTGCCAATTCATCCTAAGTGCCTTTGGGAGCTGTTCAGTTTTCAAACATAATGTAATAGTTGTTGAGCTCCAACATGGTTGCCCTTTTGCATGGCCAACTTTTCCCCACCCCCTGCCCTGATAGAATTTTTGGCAAATGCTGAAGACACACCTCTTTACCCTAACCTTTGATACCTGAGATGTGTGTTTTCAAGACCCACCCTACTCCTGTGCTTGTAATTTGTTTCAACTATGTTTCATTCTGAATTTTAAATTGTTGTAACCCCACCGCCCTGGGACCTGCTGGTGAAGAGTGGATACAAATGCAGTAAGGAATTTATTGATAATATTGAATAAGGATACAGTAGTTAGATATTTTAAAGGCATTATACATTAATGCTTAAAACTTTCTCAGTTGATTCAGCTCACTCTCACTTTAGGCCAATCTGGGTGTTACTCTCAATGTGGAATTCCAGAAACAGCCACCATTTTGACTACTGCATTTGAAATAACATATTATTTGGCACTCAGCATCTTAATAGACATATACAGGGCTTAACCCAGCCAAGGCTAAGTCCCATTGGTTTCAGTGGGAGAATTAAATACAGTCTTAAAATATCTTCCAAAATAGCAATGGTATCTAAACATTTTTAGTTACAGGTAGGTAGCCGTGTTGGTCTGATGTAGTCAAAACAAAATAAAAAAAATCCTCCCAGCAGCACCTTAGAGACCAACTAAGTTTGTTATTGGCATGAGCTTTTGTGTACATGCACACGAAATCTGAAGAAGTGTGCATGCACACAAAAGCTCATACCAATGACAAACTTAGTTGGTCTCTAAGGTGCTGCTGGAAGGAATTTTTTTATTAAACGTTTTTAGCTTTGGCTACATAATAAACTTCATGATTTACAACACAATCCTATGCACACATAAAAATGCATAGAATTGCAGCACAACTAAGGAATAAACTAGACGAGATGGTAAAAGTGGGACTGAATTTAATTTGTGTAGGGAGGTTTTCTTCTAAAAATCACCTGTGCCCTTTCCTCCCCATTCAGAATCAGGGGGAGGGGCCTGGCTGTTGCAGTCTCAATTGAGATTGCCTTGCTGCAGCTGCTCTTAGCGACTGGAGAGAACCTTGAGCAGACACAGCACCTCGGCTCTGCTTCCTTTCTGTACTTTGCCTGCTGATTGCAGCATCTGGGCTTCATGAGGCATGGGACCCTCACCTGTCCCAAGCCTACTCCAACTGAGGAATCACACACCTCCTCAAAGAGCTAGTGAGCCCCACCTGGGCAGCTAGGTAGCTGGGCTGTGAGCCTCTGCCTTCCTCAGCCTCCTAGAACGTCCCTCCTTATGCTCCCTATGCCTCAGAGCCCACCGAGTTTGTGGAGACTGGGGACCCTCTGCCTCCGGCAATGGGTCCTGTTTTGGTTCCTGTGCACTGTCCCCAGGTCTGGATTTAGGTTTTATGAGGCCCTAAGCTACTGAAGGTAATGGGGCCCTTTATATGTCCAGCTGTCCTTTTGTCAACAACAAATTGTTGCTGTTTTTTGTGTTGGAATATATGGTATGTGGTAATTTATGGACCTAATAGGTATCTAAAGCCATTTGCCACTGTTGCTGTATGTAGGTTTTATTTTATTTGTTTTTCATCTTACATTTTGAAAATGTACATCCATTTTTTCCATTTAAATTCTCCCCCCCCCAAGAGAGTGGGGCCCAAACTATAGCTTGTTTAGCTTATACGTAAATCCGGCACTGACTGTCCCCCATCCCCTCACCATCCCCCATCACGCTGTGAGTACTTCCTACACCAACCTCTCTTTCTCCATTCCCCGGTGTGTCCCTCCCCCAGCTACACCCCTCGCCAGGATCCTCTTCCTCCTCCCCAACGTCCTGCCAGTTCATGACACTGTGATTTTTCACAAAAGCAATTGCTGCTCATGGGACACATTGTAATAGTTCCTTGTGCATAACGTAAGTCCATGCTATTTGCCACAGGGAAGGTGCAATAAAAAAGGGGTCTGCGTGATGTCCCGAATGTCGCCGTCTTCCTTCTTCTAACCCAAGTCTGCAGATGCACACTTCCACGGACAGGTGTACACAGACAGTGGGTGTCCCTGCTGTTTTCTCTCACTGCTGAGTTTCAAAAATACATTTGTGTTTCCTGAGTCTGGACTTGCATACCAGCTCGATAATAATGGCCACCTAGGCTGCCTGTACCTTATACTGTACAGCATTTGTTTATCCTTCGTCAGGAGCCATAGCAGGTGCTGAGGGGGACCCCAAACTCCAGCCAAGGGGTGCAATGTGAGCTCACAGAAGGCAATTCCAATAACAGACTTTCAATGGTAATGAGAGAATCCAGGGAATGGAATATGTGTGTGAGTGAAAGCCTATAGTGAAAGCAGAGGCAGCCAGCTACCAGGAGCTTTCGGCGTCTTACTTCTCAAACACTGTTCCACAAATCCCCTGCCTTTGACGATCCTCCACCTCCCACTGCGAGTTACCCTGCTAGTTGCTCCCTCTTGCTGCTTCTCTCCCAGCGTATTCATGCCCCATTCCCCCTTTTCCTGCACCCTGCATCTGTTGAAGGAAGCAGTGCAGATAACAACATTCTTCCCTGAAAGCTTATCTTTGGAGCTATGCAGATATGCACAGTTCTTCGCAGAGAAGCAGCTTCAAAAATAGCTAGTGAACTAACTAACTAGCTGGGCAGATTGTCATGGCCATTCTGCCAATGGAAATACAATGGAGAACAAAACCTCTCCCTCCTATTTCTGCTGTAAGGTCAAGGTTGGGTTGTGGGGAGGAAGATTGAGGAAAAGGGATGGTAAACTGGTTCTACAGGAAGGAAGCCACTCCCACAGACACCATAAGTAGCGCCATGAAGCTGGTGCACATGAGATAAAGAGCAGTACCAAAAATCCAATGACGCAAAAGGTTGGCATAAGCCTAATCTGAGAAATCCTTGAATGAGAGGTCCAGAAGTAGCAGTGTCAACACAAATGTGGGGGAGCATCATATGCCTTGTAAGGAGGCAAGGACTGATAATCCCAATGAATAAGACTAATGTAATTTAGTCCTGTGTTGAAATTGTTTGTTTGTTTCTACTTTACTGCTCCAAGATAAAGAATAATTCTAAAGCCTTTTAAAATGCGCATTTCAAAATTATATTTAAAGCTCATAAAGCACGTCAAGACTTCAAAACCCACTAGGAATATGGTATTGTATAATAACCTTCACAGTTGCCATGGAATTAAGAAAATAACTTTTGGTAAAAAGTATAAGGTCTGATCCAACTCCCCTTATGCACATTCTAGAGAGCAGGGGTGTGTGAGGGGGGACTTCTCAAGTTCAGTACATACACAAAGCTTCCTCTGACACAGAAGTGAATGATACAGCCCTGACTGCACACAGTTAAAAAACAAAACACATTGCAGTGTATTATCACGCTCTGCAGTTATCCCCATAAAGAAGACTGGGTTGTATTGAAGTCTTATAACGTTGTGCTCTTGATGCTCTATAGCAGGGATGGGAAACTTGTGACCACCACCCAATGCGTTCTTTCTTGGACTCCATTGTACCTGACCATTGGTCATGCTAGCGGATGGGAGCCCTGCTCCATAGTAACAGCATCATTATTGCTGATTTATTTTGTGCTGATAAATACAGTATTTTTCTAATTACACACCCGTGTGCAGTGAAAACATCCTGCTTAATGTATTTGCTATAGGTAAACATTCAGATCCTTAAAAATGTTGATTTGAAAGTAGGTCTTGCTGAAATTGGTGGGGTTAACTTGCAAGTAAATATCTTTCTGGATTGAAGTGCAAGTTCCAAAAATATCGTATCATGAAAGAAAAGACGAGCCAACATAATAAAGCTACTTTAGAGCTGCATCAGTTCACTATATAATTACTATTCTGAAAATGTCAAATTTGAATGTAATGTCTGTAAATTGCTTGTTTCAAATATCAGTAGGAAAACTCTTTGAGTGGTGAAGTTCGGCAGAAGATTTTATGTGACATTTCCACCCCCTACCGTTTTTTTTGAATTAGCCATACAACGTTCAACATAATTGAATTACTTATTTGATGCCTGGACAGAGAGGCAGCCGTGTTGTAATCTCTCTCGCTCCAAATGCAACATGCTGCCTTTGTCACCGTTGACATTAATTATTGATAAAGGTTTCAGAAATAGTGCATGTGCGTGTAATATAAGATAGAGGCTGCGGAGATGCTAGAGGGATTTATAGGCAGTGCTGCACCTGTGGCATTGGGGCTTGTGCATGTCTGAACTTTGGATTCTGCCGTGAGCTGCCGAAGATCTGCATCAGTGAGAGAATAAATGATGGGAAGATGAATCGCCAAGCTTACTTCTATCGTGTCCCTCCACAGGAACTGCACAGAAGGACCCAGCTTCAGCCTGAGCCAGCAAAGACGAAAGCTCTTCAGACCGTCATAGAAATGAAGGTATGGACTTTTAATGCTTACCAGCATGCTTCAGTTTAATGTGATAACCACACCATTAATGCCTGTTGGCTGAAGCATAAAATGATTCCCAGCTTTTATTCTAGTCATGGGTTTGCACAGCATGACTGTGTCACATTGCCACCCACATTTTGTTCCCAAATGCGTGTCGTATCTGTTAAACTTCCCATACTTAGTGTGGGATGCTACCACTTTGGGCAAAATATGACAATATTCATTGTCTCCCAAAAGGATATCATTTTCCATTGTGCAGTATTTTCCTGACAAATAAAAAATATTGCACTCCTTTCTCTCAGCCAGCACAGCTGTTTTCTCAAGCAACTTGCCTGCTGACATATTTGTAGCAAGAGACCGAACAATCTGAGTTTGCAGGTTTTAGAGACTAGGAAACAGAAGTGGCTTTTCTGAGCAGAATAATAATACTTTAGAGGTTTTATGTTTTGTCAAAGCAGACTTATTATTCTCCATTCTGCACCATAATCATTCTTCACACCTGTTGCCACTATTCTTAATTCAGAAGGAGACTCCTTTAGACCAGGCATCCCCAAACTGCGGCCCTCCAGATGTTTTGGCCTACAACTCCCATGATCCCTAGCTAACAGGACCAGTGGTCAGGGATGATGGGATTTGTAGTCCAAAACATCTGGAGGGCCGAAGTTTGGAGATGCCTGCTTTAGACAGTAGGCATACTATGAAGTAAAATTGTATCAAGGTATGTTTATCTGTGTTACAGAACATGCACAATTTTAACAAACATAAATATTTGGGACATTGTACTCCTTACTTCTACTCCTTACTCAGTACATACGGGGAAATATATAGATGCAGGTGCAATATAAATATAGTCATTATAGCAACATTAAGATATGATCAAATCAAAACTATGTTGATTAGATTTAGGCAGCTATTTACATGACACTATGCATCTCCCCACCCCCAGCACTATAAGCAGAGTGCATTTAAATCCTTACTTCATTCATTCACATAGTACTTCAGTGAGGTAGGTCACTATTTCAGGTATTGGTTTGGAGTCATGTGCACTATTGATGGAGTGATTTGCACCATTTCACTGTTCATTTGATCACTCTAGCTCTCACTCTTTTGAGTTGTTTTTAGATTTGCACTCACTTTCAACTAGTTACCATTTTGAGGGAAGGGGTAAGTCACAATGACATGAAACGCTAAAATGTTTGTGCATCAGGGTTAGGCTCATCAAAGTCATGGGCTCCAGTGAACACTATGCATTTGACAAACCGCAAATACTCTGCTTTTGGCAACAGAATGGCTGGCAAAATTCTTTCCAATTTGCTCGGTCCCATGTAAATCCCTCTATGGAATGACTGAAAACATAGCCATTAAGCTTACCAAGTGACTTGAGTCAATTACCATCTCTCAGCCTAATCTACACATTTATTTATATCCTCCCCCTTTTTAAAAAAGATATAAAATAATAATATTAATAATACTATTTATATCCCACCCATCTGGCTGGATAATGCAAGCAAGATATTTCAGAGAATTGTTCTGAAGATAAAGGGAAGAGAGAAAGAATAATGTGTGCTGTCTCTAGCTCCTTAGAGGAAAGAATCACATGCTGCAAGATCCTTGGCTCAGGAACCAGTCCTTGTGGTAGTGAAAAGGGCGTTGTGGGCAAGAGCCCCCTGAATTAGATCCTGCAGCACCAGGGCCTATAGAACCAGAGCTAGGACCCTCCGGCTGGGCCTGAGGGGCCAAGTGCCTCTCAACCTATCTTGCTGGTCTGCAGGCCAGAGAGCTGGTGCTTTGAGCCTAGGAATCGTGGACTGGAGGCAGAAGCTTAGGAGGCCTCAGTCTACCTCTATCTAGCTTTTGTCAAAGTAAGTTGCTCGCCTGGAGCTCTTTGGGCTGTTGTAACTGGGGCAACACTTAACTTGCCCCGTGGGCTCCTTTACCAGACTCCAGAGGATGTGGCCTTTCTTCTTTCAACCCCTCTCATGTGGGTAGGAAAAAGAACACACCCAAGTGTTTAGTTTCAGTTTCATAGAATATCAGCTTGTTGGGTAGAATTCCAGTGTAGTGATAAATGGCGTACGCATGGACGTGGGGAACAAGGTCTGCACCCACAACTGGACTTTTCCCACTTCTCCCCTTGTGCACCTGCTAGACCCATTCTGGGTTTCCTCCCCGCCCTCCAGAGCAGATTTAGGGGGCATGGGGGAGGGGTTGGAAGTCCCATTGTATGAGTGGACCTCATTCACGTAACAACTTAGTGGAATCCCGCCTGTTGTGTTATACAAACCAGGGGGGTATAGTTTAAAATAAACTTTGGTCAGTTTCAGTGCAAGCCAACATGGAAAACTAGTTATGAATCAGGCTTGTTTAACAAACCAAAACTCTTTGGGTTTGTTCCTGATACTCTCTCTCTCTCTCTCTCTCTCTCTCTTTTTTACACAGTACAAAGATAATACTTTCTGGAAAGTGGTAACATTTCACACACACACACACACACACACACACACACACACACACACTCAACAGGGCTCCTAGGCATAGCTGTCAAGTTTTCCCTTTTCTCACGAGGAAGCTTATTCAGCATAAGGGAATTTCCCTTTAAAAAAGGGAGAACTTGACAGCTATGCTCCTAGGTATACATGAAAGTTTTATGTCATGTATTTATTTATTTTTTTACTTAAGCTTTCTCTATTAATTTTTTTAAAAAATCTAATTGTCAGACTTCCCCCATAATATCTCTTTTTCACCTCCCGAGTCCAGTCTCCATTCCAAGATCTCCATTAACGCCCTCCCTCATGCCGGAACGTGCCATGTCCTTGCAGTGGCTAGTTTAACACTGCTTCTGTGGTAAACTGGTATGATGGCGTCCTGGGCTGAAAGTGTGGGTCCAGATAATTTATCCTGGGTGGCTGCAAGGTTTCTAGGTATGCCAAAAATGCATGGGGGTCTGGAACACTGATATTCCATTTCCATGGATACCTGTGCTGACGTTCCAAAGCAATTGGTCCTGGGGCTGGGGGTTGGGGGAGTCTGTAGGGCACTGCTGGGATAGAGACCACAAGTGAACCCACCTCATGTTTTGTTTGGAAGCCCAAACAGGTTTTTCCTGCCCCCCCTTTACCTTTACCTTTCTTCAATGATCACACACCTTATCTTGTCATTGTAAGGTACCATTGCCTTTTTCATTGTCCCCAACCTTCTTTTCATCAGGCTTGTGGGTTATCCATCTGTTCTACCTTCAGCAGTTTGTTTCTCAGGGGACTTCCTACTTTGCCCCCTTTCTTTAGCCATGCTGCTTCCGAGATACCTATCCCTTAGCTTCCTTACCTACCAGACCATTATATCACTCAGTTTCCCTGCAGTCAACCTTCCTCATCTGCTGCAACGGCCACAAATCTTCCATTCCTTAAGCTCTATGTAATGGTTTGTCTTAGCCTTTCATTTTCCTCACAGAGTTGCCATTGTTTCCAAACATTCTTCTCTAGATGGTTTTTCTTGACTACTTAGAATGTTTGTGAACATTTCATGACATCACAGCAGCTCAGGCAAAGGAGCTTTTGGGAGGCAGGCATCCGGCCAACAACTAGGTTTTCTTTCCTCATGTTCGATTTACAAGTTCGGAGTGTCTACAAAGGAGAAGTAAACCCTTGTTTTACTATAAAGAAAGTCAGGCAATGACGCCTTGGGGGAAATGCATCACTTAAATGCCTTCTGAAAAATACTAACTTTTGGTTCTTTGAAACAATTTGTTCAAATTTTCTATATCATTATGTTACACTAAGTAATGTTCTGACAGATTTTTTTTAAATGGAAATAATATGTCAGCAAAGTTTGTGAGACTCTGATAGATACCGGTACCTATATAAATGAGTCAATTTGTTGATATACAGTGGTACCTCCGGTTGCATACGGGATCCATTCTGGAGCTCTGGTCAGATCCTGAGGTGTGCGTATCTGGAGGTGCCACTTCTGTCCATGCACACGGCACAGTTTGGTTCTTCTGCGCATGCGCGCAGTGCATAGAGTGCTTCTGTGCATGCGCGGGTGTCGAAACCTGAAAAAATACTTCCGGGTTTGCTGCACACGTATCCCGAAGGATATGTAACCAGAAGTGAACGTAAGTAGAGGTACCACTGTACTGTATTGAGAAATTCAGCTGTCTGAAAGACATTAGTGATGGTTAGGCACAGCAGCCATCCTAAAAGGAAGAATGTATCTAAGTGTTATTGTTACTTTCAGTACTGAGTGATTGCCTTTCACATATTTACCCTGAAGGAAAAATAATTCTTGCAGGCATGATTATTAGCTTGGATTATTATTCTTCGTCTAATAAAATAAGCATTGTAAAGAAAATAGAATTATAAATCCTTTTTTTAAAAAAAAAGATGCCTGATTGATTTCAATTTCTGTTTTTTTTAAAAGCAAAATAGCCTAAAAGTGTCCACAAGTAACTTTTCAGTAATTCCTATTGGAAAATAGAGTTTTAACATGAGGTTTTGTTTTGTTGTTGATTTACTGGAATTGAATATTGCAAAAGCAGTTCATAATGCACATGCATACTGAACTACCTAAAGATTACATAAAAGGAATATTCCAAAGAAAAAAACCCTAGGTTTCCCAAAAATAACACATTGTTTTATTATTTGTGTGGGGCAAAGAATCTGAAATCATGGATGTGCTGTTTTTACATGATTTTGTAAAAACTGTATTGTTTTGATGGTTTGTTGTCCACATTATCAGACTTGCAAAGTGTGAAGAGAATAAACCCTTGCAAGACCAGGTCCCCTAAAAATGCTTTCTTTAAAAGTAGGAAAATGGTGCCCCCCCCAGAATACCAAAAGGACCACATGCATTCTGGATAGGACTATAGTATTAGTTCAAGGTTGGGGGAGTTCTTTGGGAAGAAGGGCAGGCTCCTCTCCCCTTAGTTGGTCCACATTCCGCTTTCTGTTGCCTACTTGCTGTTTCTCCTTTGCATCGTCACCGCCATCTGCTTCCTTGCCACTGAGATAGCTGGTTAGCAAGGTGGTGAATGATGGTTCTCCCTTTCTTCCTCACTTCCTTCCCCAGAGAGCAGGTTGGACTGAGCATGAGCAGCAATAGAGGTACTGAGCAGTTATTGTGCCTGCCCTATGCTGCTTAGGTAAAGGTAAAGGGACCCCTGACCATTAGGTCCAGTCGTGACAGACTCTGGGGTTGCGCGCTCATCTTGCATTATTGGCCGAGGGAGCTGGCGTATAGCTTCCAGGTCATGTGGCCAGCATGACAAAGCCGCTTCTGGCAAACCAGAGCAGCACATGGAAACGCCATTTACCTTCCCACTGTAGCGGTTCCTATTTATCTACTCGCATTTTGACGTGCTTTCGAACTGCTAGGTTGGCAGGAGCTGGGACCAAGCAGCGGGAGCTCACCCCGTCACAGGGATTCGAACCGCCGACCTTCTGATCAGCAAGCCCTAGGCTCAGTGGTTTAACCACAGCGCCACCTGGGTCCCTCTATGCTGCTTAGAGAAGGTGGCAAATGGATCCAGGCTGTGTTCAGTTCCACCAGCAGCTTCCTCTTTACCTTCTTACCGCTTGCATTACCTTCTTGCCCATCCCCTCTCTATTCCCCTCCAGACCATGCTAATCCCTGAGGAGGTGAACTCTGTTCCTTGAGGCATTGCATCTTTTTGGTCTCAAGTAGTTGGAGTGGTTCTTTGCCTTACTCCAGCCACTTTCAATTGTATCAGACACTGTCTGTATCTCTCCCTCTTCCAGTTAGCAGAGGTGAGTCTTCAACAGTCCTCCTTCCATTCTGCTTATTGACCCTGCAAGCCTTTCCCATTCTGAACACTCTTGCAATATCCTCCTATCTCCAGATCTTCCTTATCTGGGTGGCATGCGTTTTGAGAACTGACCTCCCAAATGACCTCAGTTTTCCTTCCTTATCATTTTGCATTGTTCAGGGCCGTCTTAAGCATATCAGGCGCCCTGGCGCCGTGGTGTGAAGATCACTGTGGCGCCCCCCCCGCCCCGTTTCCCACCGCGGCTGTCGGGCGGGCGCAGCGCACCCAGCCTTGCCTTAGAGCCGGCCCTGGCATGGCTCTTGGGTATGGATGGATGAATCTGTCAATTTCATTTTCTCATTTTTTCCAATCTTAAATTCAGTTTTCCACATTTCCACAGCACTTTGGGGGACTTATTTCTTTTTAAAATAGTTGTGTGTATTTTAATGCATTTTTTTCTTACGAAACACATTTTTGCCTGCAGTTTTGACTAATACACACATTTTTGCAATCAGTTTCTCCTAAAGTGATGCATTTTTGTGTATTATTTTTATATGTGCTTTTAATGCACATTCCCCGCTAATGTAGTAATGTACTTCTCTGATTAAAAAAATCAGAGAAGTACAACTTTCAAAGGACAATCCTGCAAATGTCCTCTGGTCTTCTCTCCTTCTAAGAGACTTCAAACCTTCAGGGACATGGAAACTCTTATGTATGGAATAATTTCCTTCCTTTTTAAAATAGTTTCCTCTAAAAATAGAATGCTTGGATAAGAAGTTAACACATTGTTCCCAATCCAAAGGCATATGTGGGAAAACTCTGTATGTGCAGTAGGGCTTCAAACCACCTTTATGGAAGCAGACCTTCTACTATCATTCAAAACTCATGAGAACTTCAGAAATAGTCTCAGAAGAGATCTTGGAGGAAAAACCTTGAAAAATCCTGGTGCAAGAGCGCAAGCCCTTGCAACTACTGAAATTATATCTTTGGGTTGTAATCTTTGGTAGCAATTATGAGGAGTAGATACCTGCATCTGGGGCTTTCTTTAAAATTAGTCATATTCTCCAATATTTTGGCATTGCAGCTATTAGGTTTTCTTAATGAAAAGGCATTGGTAAAGCCCCTATAATATACGTAAGAATTACATTCAGGAAACTCAGAAATGATGGACATAAGAAATCAAACTGTCATCTATGCATGTGGAAGATTTGCAAGAACTTATTTCTGTTTATTTCAAGGGGGAATCCATTGGAATGGCTACTAGAGAATTTCTATAATTAAAGTATACATAATTTGGGAAAACTGTGACATACATAGTGACAACTGTGTTACATGTGCAAGAGAGGAAGTGGGTGCATCGAGAGTTCTTAACTGAATGAATTTGTGGTTTACCTTGGTTCTTGCAGAGACAGCCGTCTATATGTATTGATCCAGCTGTGATATATCAGGTATGTTAAAGCACTGCTGCTGCAAAGCTTAGTGTGTAGTGTGTAGTGTTCACTTTGCACGGGACTGCCCTTTCTCTAGTTCTAGAGTTAGATCTAGATCTTTTCAAGACCAGTATGAACACAAGAAGGACAGAATCACAGTATACTTTGCATGAGATTCTCCTCTGATTGCTCTTTTTTTGTGAATGACTCTTTATGCTTTTCCTATCTCATTACACTTTTGTACACTTTTGACAGGGTATTTCTTCCCAAACCTAGTCTGCTTAGTATTGTTTCCTCTAAACTTTTAAAATCTTTTTGCAAATTTTAGGAGCTTGGGAGGAGACAAGATTTGCTCTACAGCAAGGTTTTGTAGTAAATCCCTGTTGCTTCTTAAAGATTCTTATACATGCTTATTTTCCAGAAAGAAAATGGCTGGAAGATCTAGCGGTTAGGCTACCATCTTAAAACCATTCACTCTTTGCAAGTTCATTTTGTTCTGCGGGAATTTCCTCTTTGAGTTAATTGTCTCAAGATTGCTTCCTAAATTTTTATTACATAATGTACTTCATGATCATTAGACACGTTTTGTGAGCAATCTACTCACAATTACCTACAGAATTGCTCATAGAAAGCATTTATGGATAATTCTGAGAAATGTATATTACTGTATTGCCATTTGCATGTTCAGACCCAGAGACCTCCCCCCTAAATAAACACACATTTGTCTCAAATGTTAGTTTTTGTTTTGGGCAGAATTTAGGCTAATAATAATAATAATAATAATAATAATAATAATAATAATATATTATTTATACCCCGCCCATCTGGCTGGGTTTCCCCAGCCAGTCTGGGCGGCTTCCACCAGAATATTAAAATACAATAATCTATTAAACATTAAAAGCTTCCCTAAACAGGGCTGCCTTCAGATGTGAGGTGCCAACTTTATTGATTACAGAAAAGTGAGTGGTTGCATAGACTCTGGTTCGACTAGCTCCCTGCACCCTTGCAGGTAGCGCTGACCCAGAACTCCATCATAGGTCACCCAAGGGTGAACACCTGAGGTAGGTGAAAAGCCTGGGAACAGACTCTGTTCACTCCCCAGAACTCTCAAGCTTGCAAAGCAGTGTGATCTGCTGGACGTCGCCACCCGAGGCAGCGACAATCACAAAATCCCAAGGCTGCGCTAAGGCTATAAAGCCCCCAAAGTTGCAGCCACAGCTAAAATCAAGCTAAATCAAAGCCACTGTGAAATTAAGCCCTGTGGGCAGCAAATAAACACGAAGTGGCAAACTCCCTTAACTGGGAGCGCTCAGTCGCTCAAAGCCCCTCCGGAGGGAAGGAGAAGGGATGGGGAAGGATAACTTAAATCGGGTTGAAACAAAACTAGACAATAACAAGAAAGATATCACCAAAAGATGATCGTCGAAGGCGAATCTCTTGGCTGCACACAGGACACGCTGTTTGCTGTTCCAATGCACGAGCCGAAAGAGGAAGCTCTGGGTCACGTGCATAGGTATATATAGGTCCCTCGATCTGTTTAGACTGCACCCCATTGGCCAGATTACACCAAGCAACGAGGGACCTACCAATTGGGTGTTGTGGCTATCCAATATACCCACCCACAACTAGGAGGTCAGTCTCAAGTCTCACCGCAACATGTGCCCTCTTTTAGGGAGGACATGATTTATTCACTAGCATTTTATGAAAACAGAATCACTGTTCTTTGAATTAAATTACTGCTTATGAATGCTTAGTTGCCTTGTCAGAAAGGTGAGGTACAAATACTGAAAACCTAAATAGTAACAAGAATGATAAAAATAATAATCTGATTGGGCAATTTAGATCATTCTTCACCACTCCTTTTGTGTGGAATGGTTGTGCATTGGCTTTGTGGGATCTGTGTTGTGGTTTTGAGTTGGAGCCAAACTGGAATAGCTATTTGCAGATATGTATAATAGTGTTTCAGTGCTTTACACGTAACTTTGACTCTTTCTTTGCTTCCTGATGAAGGGATAGAACATCAGAAATACCTTACTACTAGTAAATGAATTTTGATACCTAATTTATAGAACATAATAGTTTTATGTATTTAAGTTTTTTTTTAATTTTCCTTATATTTTCCTCAGAACTATTTTTCCTTGTTATGGGGAATTTTAAATGAGCAACTTTACAATGTATGTATTTCCCAGAAAATAGAAGATGTAAAGATGCAGAGTGCTGTGATTTCGTCATTCCCTTTGTTTAAGTTTTCAAGTTGTTAGTTGTGCCTTGATGTTGGAAGTGATCTTAGTTTCAATAAGCGTCTTTAATGTTGCTGTCGTATCAGCTGCTTTTAAGGTTCATAGACTGAACTTTTAAGACCTCATGTTTTGAAGGTTTGCTTTTTGTACACAATTAGTTTGCAGTAGCTCTTTGAATTCTCTCTCCATTTTGGTTCTCAGCAAGGATGTCAGAAACTATTTACTGGGCCCATTTGGGAACTTTTTCAGGACCTCTTTTGGTTCTGAGTTTACATGTCAGTGGTACAAGTTTGGACCTGCAACGAATGTTGCTCCTGTTCAGGGTTCCAGCCACCCCCTTTCTAGGATACCCTTGTCACAGAGTTAGTGGTGTGAACCAACCCTGTGAGGTGCCAATTATGGTTTTAACCCTTTAAGTACAGCCACCACCCTCCTGACAAGCCTCCGTCACAAGAAAGTGCATAGCCTTCTGACTCTTAGCCTGGGATAGGTATCCTGGGAAACAGCCAGCAGATTCTTTCCAGTCACTGCTGGAAGGAAATGTCTCTTCTGCTTGCCCAAACAGAATGATCCTGCTGTGTTCTGTTCCAGGGAGTGGTTTCAGCCAGATGCAGTTCTAGATTGAGCAGGCAGAGGTTTACTAGGCATGAGCAAGGGATCCAAAGCAAAGTCAAGTTAGTCCAAGTTCAGGTTCTGGAAAGGCAGTGTCAAACAAGGCATGATTCCATTAAGGAACAGTAAAGCAGGATTCGGGTTCCAATAAAACAAAGCTGAGCAAAGCAAAGGCCAGATTATAGTAAGGCAAAGTTCAATTAAGGGGAGAAAAGGATTCTATATCCTGAGTTGCAGGATTTTAAAAATACCCCAATAATGGACAAGGTATGCCAAGAGGCGCTGAGATAGTTCTCCATATTAGGAACCAATGAAATAAGTGCGGCAGAGTGGTGGTGGCTTCCATTTGACCTGGTTCTATTCTATTTTCCTCCGTGGTCTATTACTTCACTGAGCAATCCTGATGTCTGATCCGCCATGCTGGAAGGGTTTCAGCTGAGAGGGAGGTGTCCCATTGTCTAGTTCTACCCAGCTGTGCTGAGCTCTGCCGCTAGGAGGCTCCATTGCTACTATGCCTGCCTAAATTGCAGGTGGACAGGTGCTACTTCTGGCAGTATCCCTGCTGGTGGTAGCCAGAATATACCCCTGAAACAGGTCGTTTTGGAGGTGAGAGGGAATGGAGGGAGACGTGCCAAGGATCTGCTGACAATTGGCTTGATCTGGACCTCCCTGCTGCACTAGCTGGCGCGCGCGCGCGCACACACACACACACACACACACAAACGGATTTTCCTGCTCCTTCTTCCACCCATTCCATATTTAAATAAACTGTTTCCCCCTTAAACACATTGGGCAATGTTATTTCACTGGGATCATGAAGCTGGCAAGATGGGCAGCTTGTGAGGGCTCTAGAGGCTAGACCTACAATAGAAAGATAAAACACACACTTATATCCTTGCTTTGCTGATGATTTATGCAGTTTCACCCTGTGTGGTTTCTTGGCTTTAGAATCAAGGCAAGCTTTTGACTACAATGTGTTTCAGATCAGAGCACCTTCTTTTATGAGTTGCCTGAATGCAAAGAAGCAGTATCCTTGTTTAGAAAACAAGGATGGGGGGTCCACTTTTTATTTTTATTTTTTTAGTTATACAACTATATGGGGGCATGTTCCAGTAAAATTTAGACCAAAAGTCATCACAGCTCCTTGTGCCAATACTGTTATTTTTCCTATGTTGCTCTTGTATTGCACTTTATACTTTCAAATACTGCATACCAACACCTTTTTTCTTTCAAAATTAGGACACAAAAATAGCTTCACTAGAACGTAATATCAGAGACCTTGAAGATGAAATACAGATGTTGAAGACTAATGGAATTCTGAACACAGAAGATCGAGAAGAAGAAATCAAACAAATAGAAGTTTACAAGAGTCACTCAAAGTTCATGAAAAACAAGGTATATTCTTCTAATCAAATGAGAGCACTATTTCAGTTCAGATTTTCTGAGGGTGGTGGTAATTTTACTGTCAACCCTTGATCCGAAGAGGGTGGTGCTAAGAAAACCTTCCTGAAAAGTATGATAACTTTCAGGAGGTATATTGTTTTCACTGATAATTGACCTTAGTGAGAGAAGTTTCCATGTTATATTCTGTGTGCATAGGCAACCTTTGTTAGAGCCGTGTCACACCAGCGTGAAAAAACTTTTGTTCTAGTTTGAGGGCATTCTTTGGGGCAAAACATATTAAATTGCTGCAGAAAGAGGAAGTGCTTTTGTCCTCCTGACTAAAAATCAAGCATTCCTGTTATCAGTTCTCTGCCATCTCACCAGAAAAAGCAACTGTGGGATGGAAGACAATTGAGAGCTCGCATAATTCCGCATGTGGCACATATATTCATGCGATGTGGACAATGGTAGGAATATTAGAAAGGTGTAACTTTTCTACACAGGTTAAGAATCCACTGGACTATAAAGACTACAAGTCAACATCAGCTAAGTCTGCTGAGTCACCTCTCAAATATTAGGTAGTCACAATTCAAGTAATGAGCTAAGGAGAAATATGTTTGATTTGCTTCACCTTCAGAACAGTACTCCGCCAGAAAGCCACCACATGTTTGGGGTCGTGTATAAATAGATTGAAGTTTCAGAAATGTAAAGAGGAAGTTGCAATGATTTTGAGAAGGTGGGATGCAATAGATTCCTCGGCTCTTAAAGGGCAGATGGTTGCATACCATTGTTTTGCCACAGCCGTCTGATCAACCTTTTGATAATCATGCTACATTCTGATGAAAGTCTGTTTAACCTGTGTCAACAGCCCTGTCCTTCCTCTGACAATTGAGATTTGCAGCAAAAGATACTACTTCTGCCATTCATCACAGGACCTTTCAAGGTGGAAAAAAATATTTATATGGCTGTCAGCAAAGAGATCTTATTATACCCCATCTGTCGGACCTGAGATTGCTGATAAGGAACTGTGATAAAATATAAGTCCTGAATGATGGCAACCAGGAGAACAAGGCTCCATTCACTGGCAACAACTCTAGGTGTTATAATGCTCTTTGGAGGAAACAAGATTAGATTCAAAGAGTATCTACATATATTTTAATTTAAATGAAAAAGCACACACGACTGCTAAAGGTAGACAATTGTGGAAGGTTGACTATTTTTCTTGAAGTCCATGCTTTAAAAAGCAAAGTTTAAAGTTGCTCAGAACGCACGCGCGCACACACGATTTATTTGTCTTTGTTTTGGTAGGCATTATCCACTCTTGAGGGGCTCCTAGGTTAGTAGCCAAAACTTTCAAAAAGAAAAAAGGTTATAGTTTTTTTTAAAAAAATATTTATGTAATTGGAAATGGGACAGACACAAAGCTTAATTTGTTTGAATTGGAATTTGGATCCTGGGCCAAATCAAGACAGCCTCCAAACACATTAGAATCATAGAATCATAGCGTTGTAGAATTGGAAGGGGTCTCAAAGATCATCTAGTCCAATCACCTGTAATGCTGGAATCTCAGCTAAAGCATCCAATGACAGATGCCCATCCAACCTCTGCTTATAAACCTCCAATGAAGGAGAGTGCACAACCTTCCGAGGGAGTCCGTTTCACTGCTGAACAACTCTTACTGCCAGAAAGTTATTCCTGATGTTTAGTTGGAATCTGCTTTCTTGTCATTTGAATCCATTGGTTCGAGTCCTACCCTGTGGAGCAGGGGAAAACAAGCTTGCTCCATCTTTCATGTGACAGCCCTTGAGAAGGTGGCTGTCATATCTCCTCTCAGTCACCTCTTTTCCAGGCTAAACATACCTAGCTCCTTCAACCATTCTTCATCAGGCTTCATTTCCTGACCCTTGATCATCTTGGTTGCTCTCCTCTGCACATGTACCAGCTTGTCAGTATCCTTAAATTGTGGTGCCCAGAACTAAGGGCACTATTCCTGGTGTGGTCTGACCAAGGCAGTACCAAGCGCTACTATTACTTCTCTTGATCTGGACATTATAGTTCCATTGATGCAGCCTACAATAGGCTCCTGCATCACACGTTAAGCTTGTGATATACTAAGACCCATAAATCCTTTTCATGCACTACTGGTATGCCAGGTGACCCCCATCTTATATTTGTGCATCTGGTTCTTCCTGCCTAAATCCATTTTGTTGGCTTGGGCCCAGTTCTTCAATCTGTTAAGGTCATCCTGATTGTCTTTTTGGCATTTGCTGCCCTTCCCAGTTTGGTGTCATCTGCAAATTTGATCCCCTCATTTTGTTCATCCAAGTAGTTTATAAAGAAGTTGAACAACAGTGGGCCCAGGACAGAACCCTGTGGCACTCCACTTGTCACTTTTCTCCAGGATGACGAGGACCATTAATGAGCACTCTCTGGGTTTGGTCAGTCAGTCCACTTAACAGTTACCTCATCCAGCTCACATTTTCCCAGCTTCCTTGCAAGAATATCATGGGGGACTTTGTCAAAAGCCTTACTGAAATCAAGATACACAAGCATCCCCCTGACCCACCGATTTTGTAACTTTATCAAAGAGAGAGAGAGAGAGAGATTCGTCTGGCATGACTTGTTTTTGAGAAACTCATGCTGGGTCTTAGTAATCACAGCACCCTTTTGTAAGTTCTCACAGACCTACTGTTGAATTATCTGTTCTAGGACCTTTTCTGGTATCAATGTCAAGCTCACCGGTCAGTAGTTACCTGGGTCTTCTCCCCTCCCCCTTTTTTGAAGATGGGAACATTTACCTGCCTCCAGTCCGCAGGGACTTCACCTGTTTTCCAATAATTCTCAAAGATTATAGACTAAGATTGCAAGTTCCTTTAGTACCCTTTGGTGCAGCTCATCAGAAATTTAAATTCAAGTAATTTAAATTAAACTAGAAATTTAAATTCAAGTAAAGTAGCTAGGTGTTCCCTTACCACCTGTTTTCGTGCTTTGGCAGTATCCTGCTATATTGTGGTCAAGGCACACACCCCTAATAAAAATGACTGGCCATTCAGCATGAGAACATCTTTTGATTGGTCTTTTCACCATCATCATGTAGCCAGATTTCAGTCTGCAAGCTGGTACTGAACTGGAAAAATAGGGTTTTTATTTTATTTTATTTTATTTCTTATTCCACTAGCCCAAACCCAGTCTTTTCCCTAAGAAATATGAGATACTTTGCTTTATAAAAAGAGGTCCAGTCTTATGTCTTGTTTCAACCATTAAATAGTTCACCAGAGAAGATCTAGGTTTTTTTTATATGTGCATTGCAAAACTCTCTGTCAGTTTGCAAATCATGTAGCTGGAGTTGCTTGCTAGTGAGTAGAAATACATAGCATATCTGTAACTCATATGACACCATGTTCTTTGACTGATTGTTTATCGGGTGTTGCTTGTATGATGGATAAAATTGGGAAGATCTTTCAGTAGAGATTTGGTTCTGGGATAGCCATATGGGACTCATATAAAACACATGCTGTACTGCATACTGGCTTCAACTTGCCATTGTGCTGTGTGGAATTTCACTCACCTTATTTTGATATTTTGATTTTGGCTATATATCTGCGATTACTGGTGGTTTTATGGCAAATACATGGAACCACCAAAAAGATCTTTAAAGAAATTAACATGCTCTTGAGTAAGTTGAATATTATGTTTTAATTTTGTCCTTGAATGGGTTTTCTTCTAAACTCCTCTCTTATTTGCACTGATATAATGCATAATTTGTTATTCCTTCTTCCTTTGCTTAGCTTGTAATCCTTTTAGATTCCTTTTAGATTGTAATTTAGACCTGCCTTATTTTGCTTAAAGTCTCCATAGAATACCAGCCAATTTTCAGTGCTTGCTATATTGTAAATGCTAATTATTATAATAAAAGGTGGCCAGAAAATGGTTCAGTTAGAACAGGGATGGTGAACCTGTATCTCCCCCCCCCATATGTTGTTGGACTCCATCAGCCCCAGCCAGCATGGCCAAAGGTCAGAGATTATGGGACACAGGTTTCCTATTCCTGAATTAGAATAACAAATCTAATGGAGAAAGATGAGTTTGCATTCTTTAAATATTCAACATGTGCAAGTATTTGTAATTGTGTAAGATGCCTTTTGGATTTGATTCTAAAAGAATTGATATCTTATGGGGAAGTGAAACAAAGCAGAGTGGGACCTGCAAGAAATATTTTCTTGCAACATGTGACTCTGCAATATTATAGCTGATAAATGTACTTTTATTAATCTGGAGCATGTGGGCTGAGCATTGTAAACTTGTGATCAAAATCCAGGTTTTATTGGCTGCTACTCCAGTTTTAAATCTTTCTTTCTCCTCTTCTGTACTGTAGTTATGGGATAAACCAAATCCCACTATTGGAGAAGACGGCTTAGTGCTTATGGGATGAATCCATGGCAAAGTGGCTTTCATGACACGATGCAACGTTTAGACAACATGTGGCTCGCAATCACCTACATTTCTGTCCAAAGCTTGTCCAGCAATATCAATCACATGTGGAAATAAATAAATGTACTTTATATTGCATATGAGCATATGTAGATGAATTTTACTATCTGAACTCAGGAAGCAAAGTGGTGTGGGGGCTGCTGGATTAAATTGTTGTGCTTACTACTAGTACTACTACTACTAATGCCACTAATACATATATATGTATATCTGCAGATTGACCAGTTGAAGCAGGAACTTTCAAAGAAAGAATCAGAACTTCTTGCCTTACAAACTAAGCTTGAAACCCTTAGCAATCAGAATTCAGATTGCAAGCAACACATTGAAGTGCTTAAAGAGTCACTTACTGCCAAAGAACAGAGAGCTGCCATACTTCAGACCGAGGTAAGGTATTTTATTAGCATCTAATGCAGTATAAATGTTTAGTTAATGGAGTGTGTCAGAATTAAGAATGATGTATTGGTTACAAATCTGTGCAGAGGACAAAACCCGACCTTTGAAAAATTGGTTACGAAGTAGTACAATAGCTTGCGCTATTAGCTGATGCCAGACCAGCCCCGTAATCCTTTTGGACTGTCTTCTGGATTTGATAGCAGGTGGCCCTTTGCTGGAATTGGAAGGTTCTAGCAGGAAGCCCACAATAAGTGTATGCATTTTTGGAATTTAATCCCTCCCCTTGTTGCTAGTATTTTGTTCAGTTGCTTCCATTTATCTTTTACAAGGCTGTCTTAGTTGTGCATTTGGATTTGGCACACGGTTCAGACCAATATACACATTTGTATAAAGAAAATAATCACTTGACTGTCAGGGGAAAATGTGTGAAGGGAACACTGCAGATCTCTGCAAGCTAGAGCCAAATGATACGTTATGTGGGAGATATGTGCAGTTACTCCTGTGTTTTTAAAAATTGCAGTGCAGCTAATATGGGATGGTGAGGTGAAAGAGCTCTGAATTAGTTGTGGGGTTGGGTGAAGGAGTTGCTAACTGTTCTTCTCATGGCTCCTCATGGCTGCATTAAAGCCTTAAAAACACACAACTGTTGGTAGTATGCATTTCCTCTCATTTGGCCCTCATAATCCCACCTGATAAAATGAACGCATCAATATTTAACCCATTTTTAGTTTTTCCTAACTAGGTGAAGGAGAATGTTCTGTTGCATATTGTGTATAATACTACATCCTCTTTCAAAGAAAGGAATAGTAAATAAAATCTAGAGATTATAAATCTACCACCACTGGAGAATAATACAGTGGCACCACAGGTTACAGACGCTTCAGGTTACAGACTCCGCTAACCCAGAAATAGTACCTCGGGTTAAGAACTTTGCTTCAGGATGAGAACAGAAATAGTGCAGTGGTGGCGCAGCGGCAGCAGGAGGCCCCATTAGCTAAAGTGGTGCTTCAGGTTAAGAACAGTTTCAGGTTAAGAACGGACCTCCAGAACGAATTAAGTTCTTAACCCGAGGTACCACTGTATCCATAATTCAAAATGTAGGCTGATTCTTAACTTCATAATGAAGGCAAAAGAGAAGTGAGCTTTCAAGGTTGCCTTATCTTTAAGCCTGCAATATTTAAATTGCTATGCTTTAAACGGAGCCTGTGGTCCTCCAGAGATCGCTGGACTCTAACTTTTCTCAGTCCTAGCAAGCATGGTTGGTGATCAGGGTGATGGGAGCTGGGAGTCTTCAACATCTGGAGGGCCCATCCCTGCTTTAGACTTTAAAGTTTGAAGCCTTTTCTGAAGATTCATATTATTCTAAGATATGACATTATTCAGGTCAGGGCCTGGCATCATGCCTAGCAGAAAGGCTGTGTATAACTATTAACTCCTGATACAAAGGGTTAAATGATGAGATAAGAGTGGTCCTTTGGAACGCCCTCCCATCAGATGTCAAAGAAATAAACAACTATCTGACGTTTAGAAGATATCTGAAGTCAGCCCTGTTTAGGGAAGTTTTTAAGGACTGATGTTTTAATGTATTTTTAATCTTTTGTTGGAAGCCACCCAGAGTGGCTGGGGAAACCCAGCCAGGTGGGCGGGGTATAAATAAATAAATAAATAAATATTATTGGATGTGGTAGATTTTGGTGGTTTGGACAGATGATACACCTTTGAACTCCACGATTACATGAAACCAAAATGTGTTTTTGAGCTACATGTTCTTTATAAACAACTTTTATCCAGTTATATGCCTTTGTTCACAAAGGGCTGTTTACGCCAACAAAAGCTTTTATGAATGGAAGGGGAGGGAAGTGGGTTTTTTTGCACATCCTCCCTTTCCCCTGTGGCCCCTGTCCCACAGCACCTGCCATGATATTCCAGAGCTCTTCCAACCCTCTCAAGCAGATTTTAGTGGAGAAGCAGAGGGGACTTAGAGTGAATTTGTGACTCTTCCCATTCCATTTAAAGATCCCACTGTTGGATCAACAGCCCTCCAAGAGTGATGGAACACAATTGGATGAAACACAGTGTTGCTTAACTCATAACAAGAATCATTGCAATATCAACAACATTATATTGTTGATAATTCATAATATTTTCATAATAATCCTTATGATAATTTCATAATAATATTATGATAACCAAGCCTAGTGCAAAAGTTTGTAGTCTACGCACAGCAACTTATATTACATTTTGAACAATTTAAGTCACACTTAAGTAATTAAATGACCTAATAAATTGATGTAGCTTTGAAGCACAGCATGCTCCTTTATGTGTTCCATGGAGGGCTAGGTGATTGCCATCCTATGCTTTGAAGTAAGTAGTGTGAGACTAATGATTTTATCAGACAGCATCACAAAGAGCTTTCTTTATTTTCTATCTTTAAGACTTCTTTGTAAAAGGAAATGGAGAAAGTTTCTTAATGGTGTCCACTTCTTGCAGGAAGCAATTTGGTTAAAATTAGCTGTAATTGTTCATGTGCAAGAGCTTTTTGGCAGCAGAACTGAATACATTAAAGGCACCTTTTTCTGAGGGATCAGATGGAAATGAGAGCCTCCATATGTCTAATAGGTTAATAGGACACTTAGGCTTAATTCACTAGTGCTTATTTCAGAGGAGAGTAGAACTCCAGCACAAACCAAGTACATGGCTGAATCTAGTGTGTTTGTAGAGGAATTTCTTGGTTTTCTGAATCTTTATTAGTAAATGATCATAAATCCTAAAGAAGATGGCAGTTTTGTTTTCTGTAAAATAATTTTGCACCATCTCTTTTGCCACATGAAGCCACGGGTATATTTTCAGAAACAAATTTCATCTTTGAATCAGCATGTTGTTGTTTAGTCTTTTAGTTGTGTCCGACTCTTCGTCACCCCATGGACCAGAGCACGCCAGGCACTCCTGTCTTACCATGCCTCCCGCAGTTTGGTCTGACTTTCCCAACATCAGGGTCTTTTCCAAGGATTCTTCTCTTCTCATGAGGTGGCCAAAGTGTTGGAGCCTCAGCTTCACGATCTGTCCTTCCAGTGAGCACTCAGGGTTGATTTCCTTTCAAAATGGATAGGTTTGATCTTCCTGCAGTCCATGGGACTCTCAAGAGTCTCCTCCAGCACCATAATTCAAAAGCATAAATTCTTCAGCGATCAGCCTTTTTTATGGTCCAGCTCTCACTTCCATACATCTCTACTGGGAAAACCATAGCATTAACTATACGGACCTTTGTCGGCAAGGTGATGTCTCTGCTTTTTAAGATGCTGTCTAGGTTTGTCATTGCTTTTCTCCCAAGAAGCAGGCGTCTTTTAATTTCATGACTGCTGTCACCATCTGCAGTGATCAAGGAGCCCAAGAAAGTAAAATCTCTCACTGCCTCCATTTCTTCCCCTTCTATTTGCCAGGAGGTGATAGGACCAGTGGCCATGATCTTAGTTTTTTTAATGTTGAGCTTCAGACCATATTTTGCGCTCTCCTCTTTCACCCTCATTAAAAGGTTCTTTAATTCCTCCTCACTTTCTGCCATCAAGGTTGTGTCATTAGCATATCTGAGGTTGTTGATAATTCTTCCAGCAATATTAATTCCGGTTTGGGATTCATCCAGTCCAGCTTTTCACATGATGAATTCTGCATATACTGTAAGTTAAATAAGCAGGGAGACAATATACAACCTTGTCGTACTCCTTTCCCAATTTTGAACCAATCAATTGTTCCATGTCCAGTTCTAACTGTAGCTTCTTGTCCCACATAGAGACTGAAAGATACTGTAAGTCGCGAAGTGTTGAATATTTGATATTCATGCATGTGTGAATCATCCCTGAGGCATGGTGGCTGATAAGGACATTATTATACATGAGATGATCAGGCATTCCCATTTCTTTAAGTACTTGCCATAGTTTGCTGTGGTCGACACAGTCAAATGCATTTGCGTAGTCAATGAAGCAGAAGTACATGTTTTTCTGGAACTCTCCAGCTTTCTCCATAATCCAGCGCATGTTTGCAATTTGGTCTCTGGTTCCTCTGCCTCTTCGAAATCCAGCTTGCACTTCTGGGAGTTCTCGGTCCACATACTGCCTAAGCCTGCCTTGTAGAATTTTAAGCATAACCTTGCTAGCGTGTGAAATGAGCGCAATTGTGCGGTAGTTGGAGCATTCTTTGGCACTGCCCTTCTTTGGAATTGGGATGTAGACTGATCTTCTCCAATCCTCTGGCCAGTGCTGAGTTTTCCAAACTTGCTGGTCTATTGAGTGTAGCACCTTAACAGCATCATCTTTTATTTTCATTTTATTCCCTGTGCTTTTCATTTATGAATATTTTGGTTTTAAATAACCGGCATAAAGAAGGTTTGCCCTGACCTGACCTGACTGGGCTATAAATGATTTCAGGTTTGCCTTTGATAAACAGCTATCACTATAGACAAATATTTCCCAGCATCTGATGTTATTTCTTAAATACAACAGAATCTGTGAAATGCCTCCACTGAAAGGTACTGTAAGTCACGAAGTGTTGAATATTTGATATTCATGTATGTGTGAATCATCCCCACATCCCTGCAGCAAACTGAAAACCAACCATATGCACTATACACTTTTTAGTATATTCCTCTGTATAAAAGTGTTGATATTAATTATAATTTAAATCAATATTTATTTTAGTTTGTAGTGATGCCGCTTTTGCCAAGATCATTGGTATTGCTAATTATTTACCTCTCCCCCATCTAAAATACAAGCTTTTGTATTGAAGCAAACACCATACATTTTGAAACATAATCCCACAGTTCCTCCATAGGTGACATATTGAGGCTCAAAGGAGGGTCTTTTTACGAGTGAAAAGGATTATTCAGAAGCATAGACTTAAATGATAAGGTTTTCATGGAGTCAAGTATGTACCTGGAATGATTTTGATGGAACTTGTAGGTTTCCTATTATATATCAAGGCCGTGCTAGACACACAAATACCAGTCATGCTGTTGTCATGACAACTTCATCATATTTTTTTGTCATTGCAATCTTACCATTCCCACTATGTGTGTGACATCTGTCACTTTTGAGAGAAAGAGAGAGTGTGTGTGTTAATTAGGTAAAGGTACCCCTGACCATTAGGTCTAGTCGCGGATGACTCTGGGGTGCAGCGCTCATCTTGCTCTATAGGCCAAGGGAGCCGGACAGCTTCAGGGTCATGTGGCCAGCATGACTAAGCCACTTCTGGTGAACCAGAGCAGTGCACGGAAATGCTGTACCTATTTATCTACCGTACTTGCACTTTGACGTGCTTTCGAACTGCTAGGTGGGCAGGAGCTGGGACCGAGCAAGGGGAGCTCACCCCATCACGGGGATTCGAACTGCCAACCTTCCGATTGGCAAGCCCTAGGCTCTGTGGTTTAGACCACAGCGCCACCCGTGTCCCTTAATGTTAATTACAGGCATGCTTGTGACTGAAAGAAGGAAGGTGCAAGGCAGTAAATTCATGAGGAAGAGAGGTGGATGAAGTCAAAAGCATGCTGATTTATTCCATAGAGAGACACAGCTTAATGATAAGGAAATCCTACCTCTAGAAACAGAAGTATAATGACTGTTTTGAATTAACTGCAGCTCAACTTGTGACGTGCACCTTGATAGCCTTTGAGAGTACTATATACATTACTGTATAAATTGTCTTAAGTGGTAAGCTACAGTAAGGCAACTATGAGAGTTAGCCATGGTCTATGGCAGGCATCCCCAAACTTCAGCCCTCCAGATGTTTTGGACTACAATTCCCATCATCCCTGACCACTGGTCCTGTTAGCTAGGGATCATGGGAGTTGTAGGCCAAAACATCTGGAGGGCCGCAGTTTGGGGATGCCTGGTCTTTGGAAACATAATTATACCTAGGAGTTGGACTCTGCTTCTGTTTGCAACCTTCAAGAAAGTTTGAAAAATATAAGACATGAAAAGATGAAAAGTTGAAAATCCGCTACTCTACCAATAATTTGGTTCTTTAATTAAAAATCACCATGTAATCAGTACATAGTGTGAGGCCTGTTGATGGGGAAATTTAAAAAAGGAGACAATTGGGAAACCAAAACAATGTACAGTGATACCTCTGGTTAAGAACTTAATTCGTTCCGGAGGTCCGTTCTTAACCTGAAACTGTTCTAAAACCTGAAGCACCATTTTACCTGATGGGGCCTCTTGCCCAGTGGGGGCACTGGGTGGATCTTTGCACCCCAGCAGCGCATATACTAAAGGTGGCCCTGACTGCAATGGAATTCCTACTGCCTTTGGGGCTGGTCTGGAAACTCTAGCTGGTGTAGAATACAGCAGCTATGATGCTGAGGGAAGCAGACAGCATGTGACACCTCTGCTAAAACATCTACACCAGCTGCCAATATCCTACTGGGCTTGGTTCAAGGTGGTCTGGTACAATTACCACACACAGATGGCATTCTGCTTAAGCTCCAAGAGAATGGTTGTAGAATACTGACAGAGTGTGTCACACACACACACACACATTCAATTAATTTTCTCAAAGGATGGATTGGAAATTATTTCTTTACTCAAGTTTATTGAGGTTTCATCTTCCGCATTTTTCATAGATCAAACATACTTTTCCAGCCAGATACTCCTAGTTAATTAATTGACACCCCAAACACTTATTTCGCCTCAAGCCCCTCAAAATAAAATCCCAGAGTTTTTTCTGGCTTGCTTCATCCTGTTCAGGTCTCCTCCAGCTCCTTCCTTCTTCTGCATCAAGCTTTTAAAAAGCAAGACTTAAGAAAGAGCAACCCCTCATCCAAAAATTCAAAACTTATTTTTATATATTGCCCTCAGGATGGCAGTTTGTCTAATAATAACAACAATAACTATTATTATTATTATTATTATTATTATTATTATTATTATTATTATTATTACCCCTCCCATCTGGCTGGGTTTTCCCAGCCACTCTGGTTGGCTCCCAACAGAATATTAAAAGCACAAGAAAACGTCAAACATTAAAAACTTCCCTAAAAAGGGTTGCCTTCATATTGTCTGCCTGGGAAACACACTTCTTCCCAACCATAGTAGGCACAAGTTCCCTGTCCTGCACTGCATCTTGACTATTTTAGGAGGAAATTGGCCTTGGAACAAAGCATCAATGTGCTTTGTTTTGATCCTAGTCACAGTTAATTTGTCTGACCATTTGCAACTGTCACTCGAGCAAACAAAGGGCTAACTCAGATGGCCTTACAGAGGTGTGTTTTGCTTCCATAAATCACATGTTTGTAGTCTTGGTTCAATGCAGTTGTGGAAACTTCTACATTGGATTCATATGGGTGTCAGGTGGGATTGGGTAGTAAGTGGTTACTCCAGGGGCCTTCCCCTCAGGAGAAGTACCATTAGCATAGATGATTTCAATGTGATCTGGCTAATGGTATGGAAAGCTATCTAAATGTTTCTGCAGTTGTGTGGAGCATAGGAATGTGGGAAATGCCTCCCCACCACATAATTCACACTTCCTGACCAATAAACTAACTGAAAAGCAGCCAGCCTACCCTTCAAAATGTTCACCTCCCTGAATATTATAATGCAGTTCTCTAACCAAAAAGTGTGCACAAAAATATTCACCAATCCTTCCCCTCCCCGTCCCAAAGGAACCCAGGGAGGTAAACAACAAATGATAAAACAATGCAGCATGTTAAAACCATGATGAAATTCTTAAATGTTGATAATATTGTGTTCCTTTAAAAGGAATAGCAAATAATAATAATAATAATAATAATAATAATAATAATAATAATAATAATAATAATTTATTTATACCCCACTCATCTGGCTGGGTTTCCCCAGCCACTCTGGGTGGCTTCCAAGTAAGGATGTCAGAAGTAGACAAATCTTCTAAGACAGATGTCAAGCCTAACTTGTTACTGTAGCAATTTTTTTGAGTAAGCATACACCAGAGAACTTCCATTTCATCCTTTTAAGCTATCTATCTTCTTGCCTCAACAACTGTTTAGTTGGAAGGATCTGTTCTTTAGTATAAGCTACTTGCAGGACAACGTGCATTTTACATTTTTGCAATTGCAGCGTACAAGAACATATATGAATACTGGATGCAAAATTTAGCAGCCTGGGAACCTTGGGCTTTATTAATTTTATTTTCTATCTACCTTAGAAACCTTATGGTTTTGTAGACATAGAGCAGGCACTGAAACATTGGTTTTGAATGTGAGAAACCCAGGTTGGAATTCCTGCATAGTCATGAAACACCCTTGGACAACCTCAGTCTACTTTACCTTTCATGAGTTTTGCGAGTTAAAACACCAATCTGAATTTTTGCGGAACAGATTGATGTAAATAGAAGAAATAAACAATTCATTATTTTTTTATGATGTAGTTTCTTTGTTGTTGAGAGTGGGAGAAGCAATGTGCCATCTTCCCAATCTAAATTTCTCAACGTGCTATTTACTATGGGGAAATCCAAACGTCTGTGTCATGGCTGGATTCCACAGTTAAATGTGCACCCCATTGCAATACAAATGGCAGCTAGGTGGGATTTAGATTGGAGAAACTGCAAGGGCAGCAGGAAATGTCCCTAGTCAAACCACCACTTCCACAATCAATAAACAGTCCCCCACCATCTCATAGAGGGAAAACAACAACAATAGATCAATTGCTGTTCTCCTGGGGCAATGTTATTTGGCCCCTAGGCACATTTGAATACATTACTAAAAGCTCTAGCAAGCTCGTGGGATTTGTAATTAGTGTAGAATTCTTTATTTTGTACTTGTGCCAACACAGAGAGTTTTGGGGGGAGTTGAATCAAACTGGGCTATGTGAATATATCAACAGTAACTGTGTACTTCAAGAGAGGAAAAATGAGTAAAGGCAAAGGGTACTTTTCGGATATGGATAAGCTACTTTACTACTTCACTATGACGAGCTGGAGTTGTTGTTTCGTTAGGCAGCCTCAAGGCTCTAGTAAATGGAATAGCTGGCACTGACATACGGGAACAATTTTCTTAGTTTTTAGTTGCTGCAGGGAGGAATTTCAGTTGTTGAACATGGTGAGCCATGAAAGTTGTGGTTGTGTACTTGAGAAGAAGTTGTACTAATCTGCTACTGTGCACGGTAACACCTTATTAAAGATACTGTATTTGTTAAAGCAGTGTTTCTTGAAAGGAGACACAAGTTAATGGGCAGCCTCTTTATTAAAATAATAGTTCTATTACAAATGAATGGTATAGAAATTCTTCAAAGGCAAAGTCCTAATTAACCCTTACTGAATCTGTTCTATAAGGAATTGTCAAGTCTCTTTGAAAGGTAGGCTAATTTTGTTTGTGGTATGGGAAGAATTAGTTTGTAACAAAATAACTGATTCAGCATTGGCCACTTTGATATTTTCTTCTGCAATATGTTGCCATCCTCGTTGTATAAGATTTATCAGATGCCTCTCTTTTATCTATTGATAACTTTTCTATTGAAATTCTAGTAAGAGCCGAATCTAAATATTTTGTTCAACACCTGAATATGAAAACACTATCCAAGTGGCTAGCTCAGTCGGATAGAGTGTGGTGCTGATAAATCCAAGGTTGCAGGTTTGATCCCCGCATGGGTCAGCTGCATATTTCTGCATTGCAGGGGGTTGGACTAGATGATCCTCAGGGTCCCTTCCAACTCTACAAATCTATGATTCTATGACATACCCATGATATTTTTTAACTAGAAGTTTGCAATGTGTTATAAAGAATTTTTAAGTTAGGTAGTAGAATAAGAGTTAAATGGGGATGTTTGGATTTGGTTAATTAGGAAAATTGCTAAAAAGGGGTTATAATTAGGCTCGGGTAGGGGGGAGCGGGGAAGTCAAAGTTATAACAATGTTATGAATATTAGATTGGGTTTTTATTGTTTTTTTTCTTCTTGTGTGTTTTTTGTATTTTTGTATTGTTTTTTCCTTTTTCCTTTTCCTTTTTTCTCTTTGCAATTTTTTTCTTTTTCTTTTTTTATTTCTGGATGTTGACTATGATGTAAGATGATGATATGAATGGAAATATTAAATTGAAAATACCAATAAATATAATTTAAAAAACAAACCAATTTGCTATACCAAGGAAGCAGTTCCCATAGGTCTCCTGCCTCTCACCAGATATCCCTGGACTGCATTCCCCCCTCTGCTTGCCTGTCTCGTTATAAGGCTGGCAGTAGCAAGATGCGTGCTCATATACAGTTACCATACTTGGCTGGGGTAATCTACAACCCATGGGCCAGTGATACACTGAGAAGATAATTTTTTTCTCATCTCTTTCTCTGAAGCATATGCCAGTGTCTTAGGAGCACAACAGCTGCTCTGTATCCATAAAAGCCACTTTGTGTTTTCCCCTCCTGCCCTATTTTACAAGATCAGCTATACTGAGGATCAGTAGCAAAATGGGAAAGACCAAGCAGCTTACGTAGAAAACAGCCTTGGATCATGTTCATAATTTATTTGAAGATAAAACCCTAATTGAAGAAAACAGTTGCAAACATATGTTTATGTTGAAGCAGTTTTGCATCATTTATAAATGCAAACGTTAATGGAAATATAAAACACGCATTACCAGGACAACTTATTCTTTTTCGCTTTTTGTTTTATTTTGTACCCTGCCTCACACCAAATGCTTGAATTTGAGAACAGTGTTATGCAACACCCAACCACGCCACCCCCAACCAAAACAATATGCTATACTGGGATCCATAGAATCCTGGGTGTCTATACATACGCAGCACCAGAGCATCTCTATTTTTTCTTTTCCTTTCCCATCAGTTTCTCACTCTAATAGCAGAAACTGCTCCAAAAGGTCCCAGAGTTTCAAGAGTGAATCACAGAATCTCAGAATTGTAGACTTGGACCCTGAGGGTAATCTAGTTCAGCCACCTGCAATGCAGGAATCTCAACTAGATCATACATGACAGATGGCCATCCAACCTCTGCTTAAAAACTTCTAAGGAAGAGGAGTCCACCACCTCTCATGGGAGTCTGTTCCACTGTCAAACAGCTCTTACTGTCAAAAAGTTATTCCTGATGTTTAGTTTGAATCTCTTTTCTTGTAACTTGAATCCATTGGTTTGGGTCCTAGACTCTGGAGCAGGAGAAAACAAGTTTGCTCCATCCCCCATGTGGCAACCCCTTAGATATTTGAATAAGGTTATCAGCTCTCCTCTTCGACTCCCCAAGTGCTGTGAAGGGATGAAAAAACTTTGTGCATACTGCTTTAAACCCTGCCACTCCCTATCTCTATGAAATACATTAATTGTTGATAAAATATAGCAGCCCTCTCCCAAACCACTAAATGCCAGCCATCAAAAGCTAATTAACATTGAATATGTTGGCGCTGTGGGTTAAACCATAGAGTCTAGGGCTTGCTGA
Source organism: Zootoca vivipara (assembly GCF_963506605.1). Taxonomy (NCBI): domain Eukaryota; kingdom Metazoa; phylum Chordata; class Lepidosauria; order Squamata; family Lacertidae; genus Zootoca; species Zootoca vivipara. The sequence goes on from NC_083277.1 coordinate 43,432,921, forward strand.
TCAGAAGGTCAGCAGTTCGAATCCCTGTGACGGGGTGAGCTCCCGTTGCTTGGTCCCAGCTCCTGCCAACCTAGCAGTTCGAAAGCACATAAAAAATGCAAGTAGACAAATAGGAACCACTACAGCGGGAAGGTAAACGGCGTTTCCATGTGCTGCTCTGGTTTGCCAGAAGTGGCTTTGTCATGCTGGCCACATGACCTGGAAGCTATACGCCGGCTCCCTCGGCCAATAATGCGAGATGAGCACGCAACCCCAGAGTCGGTCACGACTGGACCTAACGGTCAGGGGTCCCTTTACCTTTACCTTTATGTTTATGTAGTTCTATTTTCATTATCTTTAGATGTGTATTCTCATGTTAATGCAATAATTATATATTAATGATACTGAATACTGAATATAGTGGTACCTCCGGTTACGAACTTAATTCATTCCGGAGGTCCGTTTGTAACCCAAAACCGCTCGTAACATGAGGTGCGCTTTCGCTAATGGCTCCTCTTTGCTGCTGGCGCGCAACTTCCGCTCGTATCCCGGGGTAAAGTTCACAACTAGGGGCATCTGCTTCCGGGTTAGCGGAGCTCGTAACCCGCAGCGTTTGCAAGGAGGATGGTACGTAACATGATGTTCCACTGTACTGAGGTGGGGGAAGAGAGGCAGGTCCCTTTGCTGCGCCTGGTGGGCTGAGGTGAGGTGCGGCCCCTGTCCCTCGCCTCCCTTCCCTCATTCACCCATGCAGGCTCGACAGAAAAGGTGTGTGTTGCTGTCTGGGGGGCTTCAGTCTCTCCTCAGGTGAAAGGACCGGAGGTCAGCCAGTCAGTCCTGCGTGATGGAGCTTAGACCTCCCCTCCCCTTCCTAACTACACTACTGTGGGGAAGTGCCCCACCTCTGCCTCTGCTGCTACCCTCACAGCATTGGCAGTGGCAGAGATTCAGCCATAACTTCCCTCGCCATGAAACGGGCGGCAGGGCTCACAGAGAGATGCTGAGCTTCCTGGCTCAGGGGAGCTTGGAGCTATGCACCCGGAGAGGTGGTGCTGGGTGAGGAACCTAGGGAACGGGGCGGGCAGGGGTAGTTGTGTCCACACTCCCCACCTCTCTCTACTCCACTGCACACACACACAACCCGCCACCCTCCAACCCGCAAGTGCTTGGCTAGTGACAGCCTTGCTCTTTGGCAGGAAAAGAAGCGACTGCTTCCGCCCCTAGGGCACAGCTTTTAGGGCTCCCAAAACACATAATGCTTTTTTCATCCCAAACAAAACCCCTCTGGACATTTTGACTTTTTAACACTCACCCCGGACACTATTTTTGTTCTTTGAATCCCAGATATGTCTGGGAAAATCTGGACATATGGCAACTCTATGTTAAGTGGTATCTGAATGTTCAGGCAATTTTTCAGAATGCAGGATATCACTAAGGCTATATTGTTAGTGCGAAGCCGGAAAAACAGAGTAGTACTGCTGACCATTGCTTTTATTATGTAGCTGTCTGTACATGACCAAATAAACAGTACCTAAATCTTAACAGCAAACAAAATTCTAATAATTCTGACACATGTGGGCTTTTAAAAGTAGGTATTCCTGGTACTGGCTCAGCCTTATCTTCTCATCAAAGAGAGGCCATTAATCACAACCAAAGCTGTAACCTGAGAATGCCCTAGAAAATTATAAGAGTATGTTATCTGAGCAGGTTTATAGTGGACAGGTTTAGTCAGGAATGGAAAGAGGCATGTGTTTGAATTGTCTGGTATTATGATACTGCTTTTATTGAACATTTGTGGCATATATTTTGTCTGTCAGATTATTTAGCCTTTGATTGTAACCCAGTGCAAGATGCTGAGGATGAGCTAAGAGTCCAAGCAAGTCAAGTAGTAGATACCCCTTAGGGGTGGCCTATCATGTATTTAATTGCCAAGTGAAGTGTGTGGGCACCTGCCAAGTGGACATACCTTAATAGATCTCAAGAAAGGCACTGCTGTCAATCAGGCATTGGCCACAGAGAGATTATTATGAAATATTTGCCTCTTCACTTGGGTACCACAGATATAGATTTGCATTGTACCTAGATGTGAAGGAGACACATTTGCCTTGCTTATCCTGCGTTATTTCTGGTGAACATCATGGAGTATGAAATGGAAATGCCATGCGGCCCATATTGGAGTGTTATTAATGAAAAAATTAATAAAAAATGTTTTTTAAAAAAGAAATGGAAATGCCTATCTGCATTAGTGGCAATAGATGGCTATGGGCTGGGAAGCTGTTGCTGACAAGTTCCTTGGTGTGTAACCATAGCTTGCATTCTGCTCTCCATGACACTTGATGGCGCTCAACATGACAAACAAGTCTATTGCATGAAGTGCGAATTGGCCTTGACTCAAGATTGTTTTACTTAATTTGAGGAGTACAGTGAGGAAAAAAACATTGGCCCAATACAGAAGGCTTGGGTTGAATCATCACAGCTTAAAACCAACGAAACTCCTCACTATCTATGGTGAAAGATTTAAAAAATGAATATGAGAGCTGAGAGCATATTTAAACAAGGGTTGAAAACCTCCTGGACTTGATTCACTTGAATTAGCTTGATTGCATTTTATCAATTGCAGCTGCTCTATTTAGCATAAAAATGCAAAACATCTAAAAATCATTTGCCTTGCAGCATAGTAGAAAGATGTTTTTGCTTAGTTTTAAAGATGTTTCAAATGTGTATTCTATACAGATTCTCTGAGACTAGATCCAGAACATATCTAGTTACAGAGAATTAGTACAAATTTTGTAAACTTTCAGAAAATTAATTGAAGAAAAAATGCTGCATTTTGAATGGCATATTTAGGCATCTTTAAGCCTTTAAGTGTTGTAAATTAAGCAATTCAGAGATGTTTGTTACAGTGTCATAATTAAACATCTGTTTCTAAAGACTCAAAGAAAAGTCTCCAGAACTTTTCACATAATATACAATTAGTTTCACTTGGCTGAACACTGACCTGCTTCAAAGAAAAATCCAGAAGTCATGTAAAACTAATTTTCTGTCAAAATTAGAGGAAAGACTTTTAGCCCATTATGGTATATTGCAACCTGATTTTGAATATTTCAGGGAGAAAAACAATGCTCTGGAATGCCTAGTACTGAAGCTCAGGGGCATCCTTATCTCAGCTCCAGGGGCTGCTAAGAACTGCTGCCTCTCTCTCCTTGTTTTGTTTTGTTTTTGCTGTTTATGGGATGTAGTGTTCTAGCTTTGTCTTGATTGTCTTACTTGGAAAAAAGATAGTAAGCACAAGTTGGGCAAAAGCATTGCAGGAGATTGCAGTAGAGCATCTTTGTGGACCCTTCCAGTAATAATAATAATAATAATAATAATAATAATAATAATAATAATAATAAATTATTTATACCCCGCCCATCTGGCCGGGTCTCCCCCACCACTCTGGACCCCCTTCCAACTCTCTGGATTCTAATTAACAGTTCTTGCATAAGCTTGTGACAAAAAAAGTATCCTTTGAAAACTGGGGTATTTTCCTATGTATGCAGTGCAAGTGTAGAAAAACAGTGGGTGACATGGATTTTTAAGCCAAGATGCGGATTGGGGGCTTAATGATTCACAGCTCAAATACCGGGTTTTTCTAGATATCTTTGTAATGCCTAATGCCTATGTATTGCTGTTCATTAGATGTGTTTCTTTTTACAAGAATTATTCCTATCATGTTTATCACATTCTCCAGCCTGCAAATTGCAATTTTCTGTAATTTAAGTTAGCAGGGTGATATTTGCCAATGTCTAGAATCTGGATCCCTGCTATTCTTATTTAGTGAAAGCCACTGAAGTGACTACTGTAGGCATAAATGTTAGCAGTTTCTCAGCATATCACCTTTAACTTTATCAAGTCCAGAAAACAGCTCTTCTGTTTTCTGTTTCGGTCTGTGATGATATTATGATACTGTTAAGTATGTGATGATAAATGTAATTAAATTTGCATAGTTCAGGACCCCAGGCAGTTAATCTCTGGAAGACTTACTATTAAGACTCCTTCTGTATGCTAGCATTGTCCAGTTCTGTGAAATGAACCTTCAGTTTTGCAATCTTTTGGAAAGATTAGAGCAAGGAGCTGAAATTCACCCATGTGCAGAGTAATCTGTGCCTGGAAAAAAGATTATTCTGAGAATGCTTTCCATGAAAAGGAAAACAGAACAGGAATGGTATTTGTTTTGTTTTTATATATTCAACATTACTTTAATGGCAGATTTATAAGACTCTTGCATTAATGTCACCTTTCAGTGATTGGGAAATAAGTTTTCATATCCAGGGTCTTTTATGTCACCGTTTTAGTAAATCTGCCTTCACATTGCATTTACTCCTGCTGTAAATTACTTGTCTCCTGATTATTTCTACAGTGCTGCATAGAGTCATTCATACTTATATTTATGTATATAAATCAGTTAAGGAGTGTAACACTGCTAGTTCTACAGAAAGATGTACACAACTCTTGTGGTATACAGTGGTGCGTCGATTTACGAAGTTAATCCGTTCCGAAGGCATCTTCGTAGGTCAAAAAAATCGTGAGTCAAAAAATGCAATTGGAAACGCGATTTCCCATAGGAATGCATTGAAAACGGAAAAATTCGTAAGTCGAAGCAACCCTATCTAAAAATTCATAAGTCGAAAAATCCCTATCTAAAACCGCCACGGTTTTCTTTTGGATGTTGAGACATTCGTAAGCGTGCGGCCATTACCCCCATTCATAAGTCGAAAAATTCGGTTGTCGAGTCGTTCGTAAGTCGAGGTATCACTGTATCATTTCAATGGGTTTTAGACCCAATTGTGGCATGGATACCACCGTTGTTACCCTAATGGATGACCTATGTTAGGAGTAAGACATGTGACCAAGTTGGTTCTCATCGAACCTCTAAGTGTCTTTGATGTCATTGACTATGGTACCCTCCTGTACTGGCTACATAAATGGGGTGTTAGGATAGTTATAAGCTGGCACAGTACCAAAGGGTAGTTTGGGGAGATGACTATTCAGATTCATGGCTTTGGAGTTACAGCTTACTTCCCCTGATCGGGACACTATACCTCTGTGGATAGCGAGAACGTGGGTGGTGCTGTGGTCTAAACCACTGAGCCTCTGGGGCTTTCCAATTGTAAGATCAGCCGTTCAAATCCGCGTGATGGGGTGAGTTCCTGTTGCTTTGTCCCAGCTCCTGCCAACCTAGCAGTTCGAAAGCATACCAGAGTGAGTACATAAATAGGTGCCACTGTGGTGGGAAGGTAAACAGAATTTCTATGCACTCTGGCATTTGTCACAGTGCTCTGTGCACCAGAAATGGTTTAGTCATGCTGGCCACATGAGCTGAAAAGCTGTCTGCAGACAAACGCCAGCTCCATCGGCCTGAAAGCGGAGGTGAGCGCTGCACCTCATAGTTGAATTTGACTGGACCTAACCATCCAGGGGTCCTTTACCTTTACCTTTACTTCTCTGAATGCAGCCACAGAATAGTGTTAGCTTTTTATGCTGCTGCATCATACTGTAGACTCATGTTGACCTTATAATCTACTAAGACCCCCAGACACTGCTTTTTTCTGGGGACGACGATGCACGGGTACGCCTACCCCTAAACATTTTGTGAATCTAAGTTTGGTCTCATTGCGGGGCAGTATTTCAATATGAGTAGGAAAATGAGAGTACCCCTAGACATTTTTAAAGAAAAAGAAGCACTGCCCCTAGATCCTTTTCACGTGTACTACTGGCCAGTCAAGTGTCTCCCGCCTTATATTTATGCAGCTGGTTCTTCCTGCCTAAGTGCCGAACTTTACATGTGTCCCTATTGAAATTCATTTTGTTAGTTTGGGCCCAGTTCTCCAATCTGTTAAGGCCATTTTGAATCCCATTTTGAAAGGGAATGTCAAGGAAGTCAAATACGAAAATTTGTAAAAAGCTTGGAGATAATAGAAACTTAGCTAGAAATTACATTGCAGATATGGAAAGACACCACAAAGTCCACAAGGATGCCATTGTGGTTAATGAGCATTGTCAAGGAAACTGTTAGAGGTAAGAAGACTTCAGAAAATGGAAGTTTTGCCCAAGGAAAACAGAAATGAACACATTCTTGCACCTAGAAGCCATACAAAATACAAGCAGACAATAATACAAGCAGACAATAAGGGATGAAGGGAGGGTAAAGGATTTGAGGAGCATATCACTAAACCAACAATGACAAAAAAATAAATGTTTCTAGTTTTGTTTTGTTTTAACCCAAATCATCCTTTGTAATCTGTGTGGAGGAAGAATGTGTTAACTCTTTTCTGTTCTGTTTTTTGCCAGCTCAAAATCTCTCTTACCAAGCTGCCCATATCTTTTCTGTGCAGCTCAGGGAGATTGAATCTGAGCTGGCCAAGGACCATAGAGAAAAGAGTTAAGTAGTTTTTCTTCATGGGCTCTTGCTCCAGTCAGCCTTGCAACATGCCCACACTGCTTTGGGCAAGGTTATATTTTATAATTGGGGAAAGTGTTTTCTTTTTCAAACTGCACTAATTTAAAAAGAAGAAAGCAGCTGGTAAATATATAATGTTCAATAATTTTATGGCCACAGACATTCGCAGCATATAAACACACCACAAAACTGGCTATGGATCAGAAGCTGATTTTTTTAAATAATAATAATAATAATAATAATAATAATAATAATAATAATATATGTGTAAAACAAACATGGTGAGATGATGGGGTGGAGGGAGGATGGATCAAGTGCTAAGTTTGCTTCTGATTTTTTTCCTCAGGAAAAATATAACCCTTAAAGTGAATACAATCATTGATACATTGCTCTGCAAGTTAAAGTGTAAAAAGTACAGTACATATATATTTAAATAGCAATTCTATTCTTAATGCTGCAATTGTATTCAGATTTTCTTTTTTTTTTTTTTAAATTTTAAAAGTCATCTTTATTTCAATCCTTTAAAATACAATACATCAAAAAAACAACAACACAAAAAAAATAATAATAATAATAATCCTAAATAATAGTAATAATATCAAACTTCACAATTTACATCTACTAATAAAGCATAAGAAAAAGAAAAGAAAGAACAAAAAAGAGAACTGAATAAAAATTACTTCCAGATCACAACACATCGCTTAACTTTCCCTTTCCCTTCACTTGCGATTCCTTACTTCAAAGTAATATATGCCTCTATATTAGAAACTTTATTTTAATTACTCTTCTTATTCTCTATGTTATTTCCCAAGGCTATCTAATTTAAACAGACCATCAGTTCCGTTTTTATATCTCTTTTTTTAAAATATTCTTCCACCCTCTCCCATTCCCCTTTAGATTTTTGTTTTGGAATATTTCTGATCGCTGCTGTCATCTTCTCCATATTCATAAATTCTATTAATTTTAACTGCCACTCCTGAATTGTGGGTACTTCTTTTTTCTCCATTTCTGAGCTACCAATAATCTAGCTGCCGCACACGCATATAAGAAAATATTTTTCCTGTCATTTGGCATATTATCTGGTAATATGCTTAATAAAAAATATTCTGGCTTCTTCCCAAAAGTGATCTTCAACATTTTTTTTAATTCATCATATATATTTCCCCAGAATTTAAATATTTCTTTGCATCCCCACCAGCAATGAAAATAGTTCCCTCCTTTGGCATCACATTTCCAACAATTATCATTTTCATTCTTATATATTATTGCTAATTTTTGTGGGGTCAGATGCCATCTATATACCAATTTGAGCATATTCTCTTTTATGCCCATACAGGCTGTGAATCTCATTGAATTTTTCCACAAATTATCCCATTGTATTTTGTAAATTGGTCTCCCCAAATCCTGGGCCCACTTTGTCATTGTCTCTTTTATTTCTTCGTCTTTTAATTCCCATTCGAGGAGAAATTTATAAATTTTTGATAATGGTTTCGTATTATTCTCCAATAACAATTCTTGTAATTTTGACTTCCCTTTCCCGAATCCTATTTGCTGATGTTTTTTAAAAAGGCTTTGTATTTGGTGGTACTGCAGCCAGCTATTGCAATACGGTTTAATCTCTTCATAAGGTCGTAACTTCCATTGCTCATCTTCTCTAATTAATAAATTCTGATACGTCAGCCATCTCTTGTTTGTACCTTTCCCTCCAATTGATGTCATCTCAAGGGGGGATGCCCACCATGGTGTTTGGGGTTCTAGTAATGGTCTAAATTCTTGCCAAATTTTAAATAATGATTTTTTCGTCACATGATTAGCAAATTGTCTATATTTCTCTTTTTCTTCCTGGAGTAAATAGGTGTGCCATCCGGCCACATTTCTAAATCCCTCCAGTTCTAGGAGTTCCTCGTCCTCCATAACTATCCAGTCCTTAAGCCAGCACATACATGCGGACGCATAATATAGCCTTAAATCGGGGACCCCCCATCCTCCTCTTTCTTTGATATCTGTAAGTAATTTATATTGTATTCGTGGTTTTTTCCCCAGCCAGATAAATTTACTTAACTCCTTCCTCCAACCTTCAAAAATATCTTTTTTCCCCAAAATGGGTAACATCTGGAATAGGAATAGAATTCTAGGTAAGATTGACATCTTAATTGTAGCAATTCTACCTGAAAATGATAAATTCAAATCTTTCCATCTTTCCAAATCCTTTCTAATTTCCCTCCAAACTTTCCCATAGTTATTCTCATATAACTCAATGTTGTTTATACTAATTACTATGCCTAAATATTTAAATTTCTTCACCACCTCCCAATCCAATTCCGATTTCAATTTGGTCATTTCTACTTGTCTTATGTTTTTGAGCATTACCTTTGTTTTATTCCCATTTATTTTTAACCCTGATACTCCCTCAAAAACTTTTAATACTTTTTTCAAGTTTCCAATTGACTCCTTCGGTTCCTCCAACATAACAATCATATCGTCTGCGAATGCCTTTATCTTGAATTTTTTATCTCTTACTTTTATTCCCTCAATTTTGGTATCCTTTTTAATATCCCTCAATAGAAATTCTATTGATAATATAAATAATAATGGTGATAGGGGGCAGCCCTGTCGCGTTCCTTTCTCTATCTTAAATTCCTCTAACACCTCCCCATTTAGGATTAATTTAGCTGATTGTTTATTATAAATTGAATTAATTCCTCTCATGAATCTTCCTCCAAGTCCAATTTCTTTCAATGACCTTTTCATAAAATCCCATGATAGAGAATCGAATGCTTTCTCTATATCCAAGAAAACCAGGGCTGCTTTCTTCCCTGGTGACCAATCTAGATATTCCAATAAATCAATTAAAATCCTGACATTCTTTGACATTTTTCTCCCCGGGAGGAACCCTTGTTGATCTTGCCCAATGATCCTATTCAATATTTTCTTTAATCTATTTGCCAATATATCTGTAAAAATTTTATAATCTACATTGAGTAATGAAATCGGTCTAAAATCCCCTACCTGTCTGCCTTCATCTTCGCCTTTAGGAATTAATATCACATACGCCTCTTGCCACGATTTAGGTATAGATCCTTTATCCATAATATCATTTATTACCTTTTGGAGGGTTTCGCCTAATTCTTCCTTAAATATTTTGTAATGTCTACTTGATAAGCCATCCGTCCCCGGTGATTTTCCTAGTTTCAATTTTTTTATTGCTTCATATATCTCTTGTTTTGTTACCGGTTTATTAAGCAATTCTTCTTCCTTTTCTATAATCTGAAATTCCTTCCTCTTCGCAAAATAGTTGTCCAAATTTCCCCCCCCTATTTTCTTCTCCTCATATAATTTCCTATAATAAGAATTAAAACATTTTTGTATTTCCTCAAGCTTCCTCAACTTCCCTCCTTTATACATTATCTCTGTAATTAATCTTTCTTTTTGGTTTTTCCTTAATTTCCATGCTAATAATTTCCCTACCTTATCTCCCCATTCAAAATTTCTTTGTTTAGACCACCTTATTTTGTTTTCAATTTCTTGACTTACCAATATAGAGAGTTCCTTTTGCAACACCTTTAATCTCATCAACTTTTTTTCATCCCTTGGATCTTTTACCAATTCTTTTTCCATTTCTTTAATTTCCTCTTTAATTTTCCCCATATTTTTTTCCCTTTCTCTTTTCACTTTGCTTTTTTGCTGAATATATAATCCCCTCACGAAGGCTTTACCTGCGTCCCATGTTGTCGCTAGCTCCACCTCCTCTGACACATTAACTTTGTAAAATTCCTCTAATAATTTTTTAACTTTTTTGATAAAATCTTCATCATTTAATATCCTTTCATCCATCCTCCATCTATAATTTCTCGTACCTTTCTTTTTTATTTTCACCATTATTTGATTGTGGTCGGTTATTGACTTAGCTAATATCTCACTTTTAGCTACGTTCTGTGCCAACCCAGGTGAGAGCCATATCATGTCAATTCTGGAGGCAGTCTTTTTTGCTCCTGAAAAATAAGTAAATTTTCTCTCTTTGGGGTTTTCCCTCCTCCAAACATCTTCTAAATTATAATTATGAATTAAATTTAAGAAAACCTCTGGCAACCTTCCTCTGTCTCCTCTCCTTTTCCCCGATCTATCTAAATCATTTTGTATAACTCCGTTAAAATCTCCTAGAAAAATTATCTCCTCATCTGATATGTGCTCCCCCATCTTCTTTCCCAATTTCTTGAAAAATTCCTTTTTACACCCATTTGGAGCATAAATATTCACTACACAAACCTTTCCTTTTGGCAAGTACAGACGCACCCCAACCATTCTCCCTTCGTCGTCTTGGAATAATTTTTCTGCTTTAATCTTTGGTTTGACATAGATGACTACTCCTCTTTTCTTCTTTTTATGTGATGAAACAAATTCCTCACCTAATCTTTTATTTATCAATACTCTTTCATGTTTCTGGGATACGTGGGTTTCCTGGAAACACATAATATCCCATGTACCTTTTTTAATTATATGTTCTACTTTATTTCTTTTCAATTTATCATTTAAACCATTAACATTCCAGGAGATGATATTAAGATCCATTTCTTTATTAATTTTATTAAAATAAAAATCACCAAATTTTCAAATTTCGAAAGGAAAAAAAATATTGAAATTCAAATTCGACAATTTCCCAGATTTCCCGCCCGGGATCTGGTTTAGAGGAGTGTGTCTGTACTTTTTCCGAGTCCTACCAAGAAAAAAAAATTTCTGAGGTTATTTTCACAATCTCTTATTCTATGGGTTACCCTTTTATAATTAAATTCCCCAAGATAGAAGCAGAGGGGGGAAAGCGAGAAAGAAGAGAAGAGAAGAGACAGGAAAGCTGTTCTTTAAACAATGAGTGCTCCCCCCCCTTCCAAAGTGGGAGAAGCCACCCCCCCTCCTTTGAGAGAATTACGCTTTTAATATTACTTATTTTAATTTTACTTTGTTATAGGAGAGATGCAGTAGTCCTTAAGAAAATTAATCACTTTGCTGAATTTAATTTTCGTCTTCCTCCTTGTCTTCTTCCAGTTCTTTAAATAATTCTTTCTTGTTTCTGTTGCAGAACTTCTCCGCCCCGTCCACCGTTCTGAAAGTTCTTTTCCTTCCTCTGAAAGTAAAAGTGATTCCTTCAGGGTACTCCCATGTAAACCAAATCCCTTGTTTCCTTAGGGCATCTGTCACTGCTTTGTACCCCTGCCTCTTGAGCCTGAGCCTCCTCGGAATCTCTTTAAATATGGCCACCGTTCTTCCTTCAAATTGCAAATTATTTTGCTTTTTCTTCTGTAAGATCTTATCCTTGAGCAGCATCGAGTTCAGGAATATCATAACGTCTCCCGGACCTTTAAAGTTTTTCGCTTTGTCCACTTTTACTCTGTAAATTTTATCTATGTCCAGGCTCAGATCTTCTTCTCTTACTTGTAGCCATTCTGCTAGGCCTTTTATCATTTTCTCCTCTATCTGTTCGTTTGACGATTCCGGGACGCCTCTTACTCTCAAAACCAGCTCTTTCTGCCTCATCTCCAGAAGAGCTATTTGATCCTCCAGGTCTTCTTGTCTCTTTCTCAGCTTTTGTGTCATTTCATCCTCTTTCTCTCTCTCTGCCCTCAGGTCTTTATTTTCTGCAGCTATTTTTTTAATTGCTTCATCTTGTTTTTCTACCTTTGTGTTTATGTCCTTCACTGCTTTATCCAGCTCTTTGTTCTTACTATGTACATCTTTCATCTGACCAGTCAGTTCTGCTATCATTCTAGAGTTTCCTTCTACTTTGGTCTCCAATGAATCTAGTTTCTCATTTAAGGTTTTATTCATTTCTATTATCAGTTCTTTTATATCCGATAAAGCTTCATTTTCCCCTGCATTTGGATTTGCCATTGTGATTGACTGTCTCCTTGTTGTGCTCCCTGTCGCTGCTGTGGAATTTACTGTATTTTCTTTGTATTTCCTTAAGGGCATTTTCCTTTTTTTTTTTTTTTTACCGCTTTCCAGTTACCCAAAACAGAGTCCTAAGATTCTCTTTTCTTAGAGAGTACCCTTTTTTTAAAAACTCTAACCAGACATCTCTTTCCTCTGTAGCAATAGCTTCAGAAGGGGTGTGATTTAAAGAAAGTTCGGGGGGTGGAGTGAGGTTTTAACAAAGTCACACATTTAATGAGACAGTGTATCTTGGCAGAGTTCCAGCTTGTAACTTTCCTCCTCTCACAGCTAGATCCTTGCAGCTGTTGCAGTGAGCTCTTTGATCTTATCTTGCCTTTCCTCCGTCTCCTCCTCCTCCTCTCTCTCTCCCTTCGCCTTTCGCCCCCTCTCCGTTGTCTTTATTCTTTGTTCTTGGAACCGGAAGAGAAGCTTTCAAAATGATTTTACACAGCTCACAGACTCCATCTTGTAATGGAGATCCAAGTTTAGTTCTTAGTTCTTTATTTCGTTATTACGTCCGCTCTCCCGTCTCCCTCCTCCTCTCTGCCTTCCCCTATCACTTCGGGAGTTTGGTCTGTTCCCCGTAATAAAGTTGCTTTCGTGTCTGGGAATGTCTTTCGCAAAAAATCAGCGATGCGTTTAGTGATCCCTTCGACTTAGCCTCCCGACCGTGGTCCGGTTTTAAAAGCTTTTAAAAGAATTCTGTCACACTCACGGTCGGTATATTGTCTTGATACTCTTTGTCGAAGAGCTTCGGTGCTCGCTAGGCGGATTTTCCGGGCGCCGCTGCAGCAGACACTTTGTAATCGCCGCCCAGTAGCCACCAAGTAGCGTTCGCGAACGGCTCCTCTCCGCAGCTCTCACCGTTCAATGAGGTGCCGCTGCCGAGTTCTGCCGAGTTTTCGCTGCTTTTTTTAATCTCAATGAGGGACCCGTACCCCCACCTTTCTTTAGAAGGGTTAAGGCGCCTCACCCTTCTAATTTATATCGCTGTCTGCTGTTTTTCCGCTCCGGTATTGCAGGAGCTCTTCTTACAGCGATCCGCTCCCTAGCGCACCCTCACCGGAAGTCTGTATTCAGATTTTCTTGTGAGCAAGCCTGATGATTTAATACAGTGAGACTTTCTTCCGAGCTGCAGAACTTACTGCGGTAGCTAACAGTGCCAAGATCTGATAACTGCTGGTGTAGATAGATGGTATCCATGTGAGTGACAGCTGTCATTCCTTGTAAGAGAAGAATTTCTGCCTTAGCACTGATAGCATATTTTCATATGCTATCATGGCATGTGGAAAACTCATAATCTTACTTGTGTGATACTATCTACATTCCTTTACGTGTCAGTAGATTTTATTGGGGAATACTGGAGTGTTCTGGAAGAACAGAATGATTCCTGGGCCATGCCTTGTTTTCAAGTATTCCTTTTCCTTCATGGGATTGGAACCAAACATCAGTTGTCACTTATTCGAGACAAGTACAGCAGGATATTTTTCTAGAACTAGTGCAATTTCCTGAGAGCACAAGCTTGGCATTTATATTGTGCTTGCATGGTATGAAAAACACTGCAATTAGACTTTTTTGTGAGGTAGTAACTCCAGGGGGAAAAAAGCAATTAGATATTTTACCATCTGAATTTTGCATCATACCAGTTGGAGAAAGATAACGTGGACAATCCACTTTCTGTATTTTGAATTATTTAGGACCCACAATTGATTAACGGAATGCCTTCACAGCCATTACACTGCTGAGAAATGACCTAATTAGGTAGCCTTTACTCAAAATGGAGCTTTTAATTAAATAATGAGAACACCTCATTATAGTATCATATTTCTGTCAAATATAGAATTCAGGATCAGAGTATAAGTGAGCAGACGTAGGTTACGTAATGTGGTGCAGCCATATGTAAAATGCCGTACTGTACTAATTCAATAAGTTATCTAGTAACACAGTGGTATTGGGCAGAAAGTGAAAAAGCAAAGTAGTATTGGTGAAATGCTTCCAAATTTCTCTCTTAGTTTCATCTGATGGATGGCACTTTCAGGTGGTTCATATTTTTCAACGAACTACTTCATTCTTTGCGTTAATACCCAACTTTCTTCCATCATGAAAGGTGGCATGGATAAGGTTCTTAAATTTTCCAGTAAGTGTCTGGACCCAGAGCTGCCTAGATTCATCAGCATAGTTGCTGCATTATGTGCCTTCATACCATTCCTACTTCCCCCTCTAATGGTTGAAACCACTATGCAGTAAGTCCACTATGGAGTGGAGCCATTCTGATGCAGTGGCTAGAGAGCTATGTTCTCAGTCATGAATCTCTCTCTCTTGCTGTGGCTTGTATGATTCAGCTCTTGCAGCAAGAGCCTCCTTGATTAATCTCGTTTGATATTTTGTTGGGACAGAGTAGGTATCACCCACTTGAAGGGACGTGCCTTTGCTCAGCCACAAGGGTTTTTGTTAACACCTGGATGGTGACCATCGACAGCAACAAAAAGAGGCTTAAAGGGCAAAAAGAAGAAGTATCCCCCCCCCAGGTATTATGTGTCAATCAAGCTTCCTAATAGGGGTCAGCAAACCTTTTCAGCAGGGTCCACTGTCCCTCAGACCGGGGGACGACGACTATATTTTTCTTGGGGGGGGGGGAACGAATTCCTATGCCCCACAAATAACCCAGAGATGCATTTTAAATAAAATGAAATATTCTACTCATGTAAAAACATGCTGATTCCTGGACTGTCCGCAGGCCAGATTTAGAGGGTGATTGGGCTGAATCCAGCCCCTGGGCCTTAGGTTGCCTACCCATGTATTACACATCCGGGGAATGTGCATTACTCATTCATATGTTCTCATTTCTGTGTAATGGCTTTAGGATATAATAAACCACTTAGAGAATTTCTTTGAAATATGAAGTGGTATATAAATTACCTAAATAAATGGATCAGGTCCATCAAGTCCAATGTCCTTTCCCCCCATTGGCCAAACATATTCCTGTGGGATGCCTGCAAATTGGACATGAGCACAACAGCCCCCTGCTGACTTGCGACTCCCAGCATCTGGTCATCTGAAGCATAATGCTCTGACGGTGGAAGAGGATCATAGCCATTGTTGGGCCATGTCATGGCATGAAGGATGCATGCTATGTCTTTTAAGGAAATGTGGGGTGCAAGAAACCCAGGTTTGACATTTGCTGTACCCTCAGCAGATAGCTGCAGCCAATTCCGAATCCCTGATAAGAGTAGCTATGATACATGTTGTTTTCATATAAAACAATTGCTACATTCAGTATTCTGGGTTGTATGCAATGGTGGCATACAATGGTGGCAATGGAGTGAAAATAAATCGTCCCGCCTTGTATAAGCAGAAGTGCTCTTGCTTGCCTAATGCCACCCTTTAATTTTTAAATGTACTCCTGACAACATTGGTTGTAAACCTTGAAAAAGTGTGATGTGTGAAGAAGGCCTGCTCAACCCTATTCTTCATTATCAGTTATGTAATAAGTTCCTTTAAAAGCAAGAGACGAAAGCAGCAACAATTTTCTTGGGCAGCACATCAAGAAGCTCTGACAGGCTCTGATGCCTCTCAGTTTTTTACCCTTTGCATCAGTAGTTTTCTTCTTAGGAATCTATGCATGTACCTACTCATTATGTGTGTTGCTTCTGCAACAGATTAGCAACAAAAGGTGTTGCTGATTGCTGGGAGTTTCTGCAGGAAACGTTGGTAGCCAGCAATACATTCTATTGCTTCCTGTTATACGGAAAATTGGAATTGCTTTTGCAGTTTATAAACATAATGCTGACATGTGACATCTATTTTAAAAGCTTACTATGATTTCGTAATATTTTCTGAAAGATTAGGACCTGGGAGTTTTTGCTCAAAGTACAAAACTTTCACCTTTCTTGCATGCACAGAGGAAAATTATGTAAAAACTCTAGGTTTGTACTTTTCCCTGTATATATCCTATGGTCACACTAAGTCATCAGGTTTAGTTATCAAAAAGCAGAGTATTTTTGGATGACTCTTTTCTTTGGCAATTTCCTGTTCTCCATTCATGTTTATCTTTGAACAATTTTCATCTGTCAGTTCCCATTTCTCCAGGCCTGCTAGTTTGTTACGTTTATCAGTTGTGAAACTGAAGATCCAGCTGGCACATCTCAGCTGAGTAATTCACTTCTTTGGCTGCAAACATTTCTGATCTCTTGATAACCCTAGCTCACTTCTTTGGAGAACCATTTGCTCAGGATAGCTTGCTGTCAGGTTTTTATAGCTGGCTGGCACCAGACGCTGACTTTCCTTTGTATCTCGAGTTGGAAGCAGCTGTTCAGCTGTTAGCAGTAGACAATATTGCCAGTGGCTGAGTTCATTTTGGGATAACTGTAGAGTATTGTACAAGGACCACAACATCACAAGAAAGCTAGCTTTAAAACGAAGCAGAAATAGAGATATGCACAGCTTTTGTTCACTACTAGTGCAAGGATGCTTTCACCATCTGCCTGCAGTCGGCATCTGGGGAGCATCTTTGAGAGCACTTTCAAATTTCTCCTATTTTTGTTGGATATTCTTGCTTGCAAAGCTGAGTAAAACATTTTTAATTTGGCATAAAGACAGTTATTTGATGTGCTTGTCTCAAAAGGTAGAAGAGAGTGGAGATTACGTTTTCCCCTTGGCTAGCACAACAGTCAGCTGGTATTTGTAATAATAATAATAATAATAATAATAATAATATATTTATACCCCGCCCATCTGGCTGGGTTTCCCCAGCTACTCTGGGTGGCTTCCAACAGAAATATTAAAATACACTCATTTCTTAAAGATTAAAAGCTAGGACATGATTAAAAGATTAAAAGTTACTAGGACATGCTTTTGTACCATAAACTTACAACCTCAGTCTCAATTTCATCCCCCCCCCAACCATTTTTGTGTTAATTTATTACACTATATATTGTTAATCTTTATATACAGTTCAGGGCAGAGTATATGTGCAGTCCAGGGTTGATTGGATGCTCTTGGTGGGGGAAGGTTCTTCAAGGCTCCCCAGTTCTCCCCAGTTAAAGCTGTTGCTTCTGGCACATTTGTTTTCAAAGGGCAAGTAGAAGCTGCTTTCACTATGTGCACACAAAAGTTCTCAAAATGCTGAAGGTTTTTTTTAAATAAGAACAATAAAACACTTTGGAAACTTTTTTGTATTAAAAAACCACCACTTGGGAGGTTTGTAGTCCTGCCCCCCACCAGATTTACAAGACCAAGTTTATACTTTGGCACAAAAAAACCCAATATAACTGTACCATTTAGGAATCCAACGTTTTAAGAGTGCCAGGAACAGGTACGTAGTACTGTAAAGTAGTGTAGTACCCAAGATGACCCTTGTGTACGTGAATGTTTGGGAAATTAGATACAAATGATAATGTTTTACTGGGCATTGAAATACAGTCAAGAGTGTCTGTTTCCTTTCATCGTCAGCAGCTTCTACAATCGTGAGCCCTGACATTTGTTCCAGCATGTCCCTGAAATTAACATGATTGGGTGTGTGTTTAGACATTGCAAGTGATGGACTGAATTGTCGTATCACATTGCTCTCATGCAAAATTCAGAGCTTCATCTCCAACAGTTTGCTGACCTCACTTTTGGCAGTGTCTTTGAACAGGGCTGAAGTCAATCCTGCGGTGCTGAGGATCTTTATTATAGTCTCTGTGGGAAATGTATATGCATACACATCAAGCTGGGAGTTGTGTTTTCATTAGTGCTTAACTGATTGCTGGTCAGCAGGGCAGTGATGAAAGTGCTGAAGCTAAATGGAGAGAGTGATATCATTGCGTCCTATTTTCCCTGGATGCTGCTAGGATGCTAGCTGCTCATCTCGTTCATGAGTTCCATAGCACTGCTACTAACTCTGGCTGTGCATAGCTTATGTAGAGGCAGGTTTGTACCAGAGATTGTTGGCCGTGTTGCAATGAAACAAAAGCATAAACTCACTTGAAGGCCTGTCCTAATGCCACATGAATCAGTAACCCAAGAGCTATGTTATTCATCAGCTCAAAGACTTGTTTCCTGGAATGCCCTTTTTCTTCTATTATACTACTTCCCCCAATCTCTCCCCATGAGGTGCAGTTGAGTGTTCTGACAGCCTCTTTCAAGATGATAAAATACCAAAAAAAAAAAAAAAAGCAGGCTCCAGTCACAAGGTTATGCCTGAGGGGGATAGCATAAACCCCACCATCAACTCTTGCATTGTTCTTACTATTAGCTGACTAACATAGACAGGGTCGTGCTGCTCCTGGGGAAAGACCATTGGAGAGAATAGAAGCTGTGCTGGCCCAGTGATTTCAAGATTAGTGCCCAAGAGTAGTCTCTCCCCCCTCCCCCCAGATTCCATTTGGATCTAAAAATATGGCCCCTAGATTGCCCCACATTACGGGCTTAGACGAATATTTGGACTGGCTCCCGTTAGGAAAATTAAGGAAGGGTCCATGCTGGATGTGGGAAGGACAGATAAACTGACCATTTGGAGTGGCACATTTGGCTTCCGAGGAGCTATTACACCAAAGCAGAACCCATATTAGCCAAGATAGCTAATAGAAATAGTAAAATAAAAGTGCATTTCTGCTTCTTCTTAACAAAGTGGTTATTAGCAGTAGTTATAATGGGAAGATGGGACCCAGGTGGCGCTGTGGGTTAAACCACAGAGTCTAGGGCTTGCTGATCAGAAGGTCGGTGGTTCGAATCCCTGCAACGGGGTGAGCTCCCGTTCCTCGGTCCCAGCTCCTGCCCACCTAGCAGTTCGAAAGCACATCAAAGTGCAAGTAGATAAATAGGGACCACTCTGGCGGGAAGGTAAACGTCGTTTCCGTGCGCTGCATGACCCGGAAGCTGTCTGCGGACAAATGCCTGCTCCCTCGGCCTATAGAGCGAGATGAGCGCCGCAACCCCAGAGTCGGGCACGACTGGACCTGACGGTCAGTGGCCCCTTTACAATGGGAAGAGGCGACAATCATAGACCTTTGATATTTGTAAAAATCAACAAGCTAGAAATAGTTTCATTAAAGTTCCCACTTTTGCCAGGTTCCTTTGCCTTAAATAATTACCTGCCATGAAGAAATGTCAGAGTTGAAGCTGTCCCCGTTCCCTGCCTGGAACAGTTTCACTGGCTAGTTTTCTGCTTGTTCCATTGCTGATCAAGGCAGAGGTTCTCAGTTGATAAAAAAAGTTAGCAATTGTTTCAGAATTTCAGGTTTATGAAACAATCTCCTGATTCGAAAGCCTTCTTCTCTAATATTGTAACTTTGAAATCAAGCATGAACTCCGCATCAGGTCTGCCATTCTGTGTAGAAAACTCTGCCAAGAAAATACTTGGGGACAGAAGTTGCGAACATAGTGCGTGGCTAGTCTTGACAATTTTTTGCACTCATGCAACAATTGAAAATGGGGCTCTGATTACTAGTAAATTAGAAAGTGCCTCAAGATAGCTTGCCTATCCCTAATATGTCTGATGAAACCATGTTTTAGACTAAAGTCTGTGCTGTAGTGGGGGTGGGGAGGTAGACTAGTGACTATAATATTTGTTTGAATATTGTGACCACACAGAAATAAAGAGGCCAGGCCCCAGATTGGGTGAACTGGGTCACATGTATTTGCTTGAATACAGCAGATCTGCAGTGGGGGGAAACTGGTGTAGGATACTGATTGATTGCTCATAACAAACAGTAGGTGAACCAACCTTGCCAAGGCAAGGCCAACCTGCCTTCAGCCCCACCACTTCAGGTAAGTAAGGAGGCCTACGTGCTTCACCAGCCTTCTGGGGCCCAACAGCTATGAACAGTTATTACATGTTAGCTCCAAAGCAGCTCTCTCCCATGCCGGAGAGTCCCATAGCCCCGAAGGCAAGTCTTCACCCTTTAAAGGAATGGAAGTGCTCATCAAACCATAAGTACAGTGGTACCTCTACTTACGAATAACTCTACTTACGAATGTTTCTACTTACGAATAGAGCTCCGTCCGCCATCTTGGATGCGGTTTAGATAGGATTTTTTCTACTTACGAATTTTTAGATAGGGTTGCTTCTACTTACAATTTTTTTCTCCCAATGCATTCCTATGGGATTCGACTTACAATTTTTTTCGACTTACGAATGTGCGTTCGGAACGCATTAAAATCGTAAGTAGAGGTACCACTGTACCTCATAACTTCCACAGCCCAGTGTGTCCAATTAACCTTTCTAAAGGTTTCTCCCTGCTAACTGAACCCACCACCAAATCCATACAGAGTAGGCAAAAAACTCCACCTCCAAGGTCAGTCATCTGATAGGCAAAAAATTCCTACCCTGGGTGGTATTCAGCTATGTTTTACGCACAGTGACCCACTGAAATGAATGGGTTTGACTAAGTTAGGTCAATTAATTGAGTATTGAATGCCACTGTCATAAATGGTGTCCTACAGTGACTTTACCGGAGGGTGCTAAAAACTGAATACGCCAAAGGAGAGGTGGTGTGGGCTTGTATGACCTCATATAACATAACCGTCCCTAGCCAGCACAGTGTGTGTCCACATGTGAAGCCCAAACACAATTCCTCCCTTTTTCAAATGGCCACAAAGGCTGCTTGCTGCCCCAGTTGCTTCAGGCATGATGGCAGCAGGATTGCGGCATGAAGCAAACTAATTCAAATACCTTGTTCAAATTTTGCATAAGTGTAAGGGTGTTGTTGCGGCTTCTCTTCAGTAACAACGTCCGAGTCTGCTCTGTCTTTAAGAGTTTTATTGTGCATAGTATTTACAGTGCAGATAGCCCAAAAACATGACCTCTCAGTCACTCGCAGAATCCGGGAGTGGGCGTTTCTGGCTACGGGACCAGCATAAGAGTTTGGGCACCCTGAAATGCCTCCTCCCGACCTTACGTTTGGTGGCGTGCCTTAACTCGGGCGCCGGAAGGGGCTGCCTGCTCCCCTCCACCTCTTGGTCCTGGCGGCGCAGGGGCTCTCCCACATCGCTGAGCCCTGACACCTCCGTCCCGCTCACTTCCTGATTCCCCTCACCTGACCCACTGCTGCTGCTCTCACTGGGCGAAGTGCTGGTCAGCAAGAGGGAAGGAGGCTCCCTGTAGAAAGGCCCCCTGACAATAAGTAACATAAATTAGCTTATATTGTAGATGGACACTGATACACCTAATTTAAAATATTTGTGTGTGTGTGTGGAGAGAGAGAGAGAGAGAGAGAGAGAGAGAGAGAGAGAGAGAGAAACAGAGAGAGAAATTTTGTTTGGCATAATATACATTGTTTGATCCTGTGTGTGCTTACTAAGAAATAAGTCCAACTGGGTTCAGTGGGATTTAATTCTAAGTAAGTGTTTATAGGATTTCAGTATATCTTAACAGAGCCTTAGGCAGAAGATGGCAGTGAATTCCATTTTTATTGGCATTTGCTTTTCTAAAAACAATTTGAAAAATTATTAGAGACAGAATGTTCAAAATATGAGAGCTTTTCCAGGATTGATGGTTTTTAAAATTGGTTTTGAGTATTTTGAATTTACAACTATCATTACATTGTGAAATAACATTGACTCATGAATGACCTGCTTCCTTTTGCTGTAATTCAAAGAAATATTATGACAGCTATAGTTTTATAGCAAACATAAAAAAACAGTGAGGTAAGTTCAGTGAGGTAAAGCTGGTGTTGGAAGTTTTATTAAGAAAAAAATATTCAAGTATTAACACATGTTACTGTTCCCAGAGGTGGGTTTTTTTAGGGGAGGGGGTCTAAAAGTAAATTAAACACTAAATTCTGGCTTTGGGGTTGTGGCTTAAATCCCTCTATTCTTAATAGTACAAAAAGCCAAAATGTAAATTTGAATACATCAAATTTCTCAGTGCTCAATATCTTACTCTTCAAAAGGAGAAGATATTTTGCTTTGCTTTGCTTTTCTAGTGCTATATTGTATATTGCAGGGGTTCCCAACAATATTTTCTCGAGGACCCCTCATTGAGCCGCTATTGTGACAAGGACCCCCATTAATTCCTAATCCTAAAATTAAAAAGTGAGAGCCAAATTAAGAGTCTTTTTATATTTTATATTTATACGTTTTTTACAGTTCTTCCTCTTCATCTGTAGGCCTTTGTCGTTTTAACGAACCACTTTTTAACCAACGGTCCATTTTTAACTACACGAACTGTAGCTTCCGCGAAAAACAATGCTTTGTTTACAAACGCTACTGTTTTGCAAAGAGGCAGCGCGCGCCAGGGAGGAGGGAGGGGAATGGAGAAGACAGGGTACCTGCGCAGTAGCGCACAAATGAAGCCGACGCGTGCAAAGCATCTTGGGGAGGTGAGCGTTAGTAGAATGCGCGCGTTGCCTCTTTGCAAAACAGTAGTGTTTGTAAAGCGCCACCTAACGGCATACAGCAGAACTACTGCCTCTAATTCTAGTTTTGCGCTAGACTCTGCTCATGCAGGAAGCGGCCAAAACAAAAAATCTGTCATCATACGAAATATATTTAATATATTTTTTATTCTAATAGCATCTTGCGGACCCCTCTGGCATAGCTCGCGGACCCCTGGGGGTCCCCGGACCACCTATTGGGAACCACTGGTATATTGTATATTGAATGATGCAGAGAGGGTGGAATGCTGCAACAATCCATTGCCTCTTACTCAAAGTAAATTGCTCTTTTGCAATTTGCTTCATAGTGTTTAAGATCAGGAGGTACCGTATATAACCCCCCCCCCCCAGAAATAGCACTTCTATATTAAAGATAAAATTACATAAAAATGCAATTTCTACTTCCCTAGCACGGAAACATATTATTAAAAATTGTTCTTGGCTGCCGCTCATGGCTAGCTAAGACAGAGCATAACCACAAACCATGTTTGGATGACACACTAAGTCAAATTGCAAGAGCTCCGTAGATGAAATGAAGAGACCTAAAATAATAAAAGTGCTGAGCAATAAGGGATTTTTTTAAAAAAAAACTAAAAAAACCCTGTTAAAATACTTTGTATAATTTTATGTATATATGAGATGAATAGGGCCCCCATATATCCTAATTTACAGAGGACAGTCCTGTATATGAAGGGAGTCCTTTGTTTGATGGGGCTGTCTGACCCAACCAAGTGCAGTTGAAAGAACTGTCAGGAGAGAGAGCAGAAAGGGTCTGGAAGTTGCCCATCAACAGCCAACACCTGGAAAGCAGACTGAGCAGGCACACCTCTGATCACAGGCTTCCCTCCTATGCTGGGATGCACTTGTATTTCCATTTAAATTATACTATTTGCATCTGCACATATAAATTTGCATACATAACTTATGCAAATCTGTTTCCTCTTTGCACACATTTTTTTCCATTAGAGAACTGCGCTGCAGTGTTCAGAGATGTGCAGATTTTGGTGGGCAAACATGTTTTGATTCGGTTTGGGATGTGCAAATTGGGTGCAAAAAAAAAAAAAAATCCTTCCAGTAGCACCTTAGAGACCGGATGTCAGGGGGGTCTCTCTACAGAGAGCCCCCACCAATCATCCTCACCAGCTCCTCGCCCAGCGTCAGCACAAGCAGCGAGTCAGGAGAAAGGAATGAGGAAGTTAGCGGAGTGAAGAGAGGGCTGTCTCATGTACCAGAGCCCCAGCACTGCTCGGAGAGAGGGATAGCACCTCCATCATTCCACCTCCAGTAGCACCTCCATCATTCTGCCCGGACACTGAGGTCCAGCACCGAGGGCCTTCTGGCGGTTCCCTCGTTGCGAGAAGCCAAGTTGCAGGGAACTAGGCAGAGGGCCTTCTCGGTGGTGGCGCCTGCCCTGTGGAACGCCCTTCCAACAGATGTCAAAGAGGAAAACAAATACCAGACTTTTAGAAGACATCTGAAGGGAGCCCTGTTCAGGGAGGCTTTTAATGTTTAATAGATTATTGTGTTTTATCTTTCTGTTGGAAGCCACCCAGAGTGGCTGGGGAAACCCAGCCAGATGGGGGCGGGGTATAAATAAATAACAACAACTATTATTATTATTATTATTATTATTATTATTATTATAGGGGAGGAGGAGCACGGAGGGCTTTCGGACACAGGGCAGCCAGGAAGGCGGGCCTTCCCTCCGACGCCCAAATTGAGGCGTGCGGCCATCCATAGGGCCAGGGGGCAGTGCTTTGGGGTGCCCAGGATTTTATGCTGGGTGAAAACCCGCAGGAAGCCATTGCAGGGTTCTGACACGGACTGAGCAGTCATATTTGCTGATGTTCTTGCACTGTAAATAGTATGCACAATAAAACTCTGAAAGACAAGATGGAGTGGAGCGTCTTTACTCAAGAGTAGCGGCAACCATCTCTGACACCAACTAAGTTTGTCATTGGTATGAGCTTTCGTGTGCATGCACACTTCTTCAGATACATGCATTTTCATGCATGCACACGAAAGCTCATACCAATGACAAACTTAGTTGGTCTCTAAGGTGCTACTGGAAGGATTTGTTTTGTTTTGTTTCGACTACGTCAGACCAACACGACTACCTACCTGTAACAAATTGGGTGCATTCACATTAAAACGTGAGCCAAACAAATTTCTCTGTTATTCTTTGATAAGATCAGGTGGGCACAGCAGTGCATTGACTTGCATCAACTTGCTATTTACCAGAGACACAATGAGTTCAGACTAAACAGCGTGAGTAGTCTCTGGAGGTAAAGACTGGTTGGATAAACAGATTTATGGCTTCCTCTTCTAGGCAGCTGCTGAAGGGCCGTTCTATAGGAATTATGGGATTTAGCCCAATGCAGTATGTTCCGTATGAGGCGCTCTGGGGCTGAAATTTCCTAGTTTAACATATATACTAATGGAGTCTGAACTGGAAGAGACTGATCAATAAAAAAAAAACCTTGAAGGAAAGGCTTTTTCCCCAGCTGGAACTCGGTTCTGGTACCTCTCAGGTGGGCACCATTGCCATTACAGTGGTGCCTCGCTTAACGAATGCCCTGCTTAACGAAATTTCCGCTTAACGAAAGGTTTTTTCTAGCGGAGGTTGCCTCGCTAGACGAATTTGTTTTACGAAAAATTCGTCTAGCGAATCGTGGTTTCCCATAGGAATGCATTGAAATTCAATTAATGCGTTCCTATGGGCAAAAAAAAAAATCCAAAAAAAAAATCAATGCATTCCTATGGGATTCGCTAGATGAATTTTTCGTTATAAGAAAAGACCAGTGGAACGAATTAAATTCGTCTAGCGAGGCACCACTGTATAAGAGAACAAATGAGGCGTTCGTACTGAGTTCCAACACCTCTTTTTCTTGAAAAATAGCACTACTTGAGACTCTTAGTAGCTGGTTTGATGCATATGTTGAGTCAGTATATGGCAGCTGTGAAAAGGATGGATTCCAAGTTAGGGATCATTAGGATAGGAGTTGTAAATAAAAATGCAAATATCATTGTGCTGTTATACAAATCTGTGTCGAAACTACACTTGGAATACTGTGTGTAGTACTGGTCACTGCACCTCAAAAAGGATAATGCAGAATTGGGAAAAGTTTGGAAAAAGGAAACAGCAACTATCCTATGAAGGAAAGTCACAACATTTCAGACTTTATAGTTTAGGAAAAAAGGCAAATGGTGGGCATGATAGAGGTGTGTAAGATTACTCATGGTATGAAGAAAATGGACAGGGAAAACTTCCCCCCTCTCATAATATTAGAACTCGGGGCTATATAATGAAGCTGAATGCTGGATAGTTCAGAGCAGACAAAACAAAACACTTTTTTACACATTGCATTTTTAAATTGCAGGCCCAGGCCCACTCAGATGAGCTACCAAATAAACGAGGCCACACAGTAGAAAGGGATCAAATCAGGCCATAACTTTATTGACTACAGATGAAGTGGTTTGGCATAGGCACTGAGTAAGCATTTATTTCCGGCCTGTCTGCCCGAAATGACATCATGGTCGACCTGGCAGCGGGGATTCCTATGACTTACGTCAAATAGGGGGATCCCCGCAGGGATCGCCGCCTCTAGGAGCGCTGAGGCCCAAGCCCCTTGTCTGGCCAAATGGACAGAAGCAACTCCATCACGGATTCCTTTCATGGAACATCCTATTTGTGGAGGGGAAAGTGAGGGTACAACCCCCCCCTCCAACCAAGACGAAGGTTACCCAATGCTTAAACTACAAACGTTGTGATGATTGCTACAAGGTAGGCAAAATCTCCAGGTCATAGCCAATTTGCCTGGTAGGCAAATTCTTACCTTATTCCCAAAATACAGCAACCATCGCGGCCATAGTAAGGTTAATTCAATGAGTAGATGCAAAATTACAGGAGTGGGTGTGTGGGTTGATCCGACGAAGAAGAGCTGGGTGCCGGGGACTGCTGCAGGCTGATTTAAATCCCCCAGGAGCGGACCTGAGGGAGACCTGATTGTTCCCCCAGGCCCGCCCCCGGACGGCCCGGCCCCCACGCCTGGCTGCCACTGGCCAATTCAGCAGGCTGACACGAGGCAGATTTTCAAGCCAGAAGCATGATCCAAAGCTCGTGCTCTGGCAAGGAACAGTCCCCAACACGTCAGGTGGAGTAGGGGTGGGGAGGCACTGGCCACCCCACAATGCCGCTGCACCCATAAAAGTGGGTAAGCGGACCTACAAATTTTACTTACAGAACATAGTGATGGCTACCAACTTGGGTGGCTTTAAACAAGTTCAGGGGGAATAAAGCTATCAGGAGTCGCTAGTTATGGTGACTATGCTATGTCCCCAGTATCAAAGGTAGTTGCTGGGAACTGCACATGGAGATAGTGCTGCTGCACTCAGGTTCTCCATGGAGGTGTCCCATGCGCATCTGGTTGGCCACTGCGAGAACAAAGTGCTGGACTAGATGGGAGCCTTGGCTTGATCCAGGAGGACTCTTCTTTCTTATGTTCTTATAATAATAAGTGGATCTGTCGGTAAGTCACTGCCAGTGATTCTTCTAATTTCAGTTGTGATCACCATTTTTCAATGCAACCTCAAAATATGATAAATAGTGGCACCATTAGAAATGCATCTGCTTTACTCATCATCCATGTGGTTGTACAGCAGGTGGCGCTGTGGTCTAAACCACTGAGCCTCTTGGGCTTGCCAATTGGAAGGTCAGCGGTTCAAATGCACGTGATGGGGTGAGTTCCCGTTGCTCTGTCAACCTAGCAGTTTGAAAGCATACCAGTGCAAGTAGCTAAATAGGTACCACTGTGGTGGGAAGTTAAACAGTGTTTTCATGCACTCTGGCATTCGTCATGGTGCCCTGTTGCACCAGAAGTGGTTTAGTCATGTTGGACACATGACCCAGAAAGCTGTCTCTGGACAAATGCCGGCTCCCTCAGCGAGATGAGCCCCACACCCCATAGCCACACCCCATAGTCGTCTTTCACTGGACCGCCCTGGGGTCCTTTACCTTTTTACATCTGACTAAGCCTGTGCGGTACCAAATATTGCCTTTATGTGTGCACGTGTGTGCAGCTGTGTTTGTGTGTGTATGTGTGCTTTACATACACACATACACTTTTCAGTTCATACATGGTGTGGACTGAGGAATATAATTTCATGTGTCTTGTGAAATATTTTTCCTGAAATCATCTTCCTATTTTATAAGAATTCCTTATGGGAAATCAGCCTACTACTTATTATGGTTTATAAATTTGATTTAAAGTTTGCTTGGTTAGGCTATTGGAGATTAGCATTAGGCTCTTGATACACTTCCTCAATAAGCCATATCATGCTACCAGTTTAGTAATTATATGTTTAACATGCTACCAGTTTAGTAATTATATGTTTAACTTGCAAATATTGAAATTTAGGAGCAGACTGGCTATCTACTTCTTCGTTGATTTATCTACAGCTTCTTAGTAAACCATATTGTAGTAGTCTCCTGAGTTCTATTAAGTCATACTCTTTCCAGATCTGAATATTCTCAAACCCACCCACCCCAAATTCCTCCATTACAGTAAATATTTGTGTGCAGGGAAAATCCTTGACTTGTTTGCCTTTGTATATCTGCCAGATTTGGAATAAACTGCTTTACACAGGGATTCACTCAGATGGCATCCAGATCTTTTCTACTTGGTAACTTTCCCAAAAGAAATAGCAAAATCTTTAGAGAATTCTATAATAAGCTCTACAACTTTGACATCTCAGCAGACGAAAAGACCAAAGACAGGTTACGCTTCCTCACATCTTCAGTTAGGTTGAGTAAAGGAATTGAAGAATAAGAAGGTCCTAGGTATGCATAGGATTTCAGGGGAACATTAGAATATATATTTTAAATTCTTTATACTTGTTTTTGTTAAGCATGTTGAATGAAGTAATGTACAATGAAAGCATACCTTTCCAATTTCATGGGAAATATCAGAAATAATTGTTGATCATAAACAAGGGAAAGATTTATTAAGCTTGTTACCCTTCTTTATCAGGATTTTAAGATATGGACTATCAACTAGGCCAAAAGATGAAACAAGATATTAGGCAGATACATTGTTAAAGATTTATTGAAGGTATAAAATTCCATACACATGCCTATTGATCTAAGCTATTTAATATACTCCATTTAGAATCAGAAGGCCTACATGGAGCTTTACTTTGGATGTGGAAAAAGCAATCGATCATATGAAGGGGAACTATCTGTTTCAAGTATTATACAAATTTGATCTAAGGGGAGAGTTTGTTGCATGTATCAACATATATGCAAAACCCATGGCTTACGATTTGGTAAAAAGAGCAACTCTGAAACTTTTAATTGTCTTGGAGGTACTCAGCAGGGACCTCCACTATCCCCATCTATTGTCTGCCATAGCAATACAGACCCTAGGATGAGGTTATCTGAATGAGTTCTCATTAAAGGGGTGAAAATTGAGGAAGGAAAAGATCGACTATGAGACTCTGTGGGAACTTTTAGGAATCTAGTAGCACTATTCAAAATCACTCTTCCCTTCCTTTGGAAACAATGGGAGGTATGTTTTAGGTTTAGACCTGCTCCTGAACTGGTCAAAATCTGTGCCTAGTCCTCCAATTAGTCCTCCTAACAGTCCCCCTTTCAGCTCTGCTGACATCAGAGCTCTGACATTGATTGGGCCAGAGGATAAGAGGTTTCTGAAGTGGCAATAAAGGAGTAATCTAACATCAGATCTCTCTCTCTCTCTGATGTACATTCATTACTCATCATTCATCATTGTATTTGTATGCTGTTTTTCTATAGTTAAAACCATGCTCAGGGCTGCTCACAACATAAAAAATACATAATTACAAACTAACAGAAGTAATCGTAAACATATCAAAAAGTATACAACCAAGTGGAACATTTAACACATAAATCATAATAAGATATAAAAACAAAGATGCAAAAAATTAATATAAATAATAGCAACAATGCCACCCCACTAACTCCCTAAATATCACCCCAGTAGCCTCAGCTTTTGTAGCTGGAGTCAGTCAGGACTCCGCCCTCCCAGTCCAGGTGAAAAAAGGCATGCAAGGCCGGGAGCAGGTCTCCCAGGAATTACAGCCAAGATGGTTTTTGATGTAGGAGCTCTCTCTCTCTTTCTGACTATCCGGGAGCAATAAAATAGCAGCCTATCATTTATGCTTAAAATCAGCCTTGGCACAAGATGGGTTGGGGCTGCTTTTTAAGTATGATGTATGATTACCTGTCTTTTCTCTCATCCTTAACTAATGGCAGCTTGAGGAGAATATTTAATCTGCTTTAAAAAAAAACCTGTATGGAAATTTTTAATTTGAATGAGAATTAAAAACTTGCTTTCCTTTAAAAGCATGAGTTTTCAAAGCTTGCTTTTTGAGCCAAGAAGTGTGCCCAGAACATTTGGAAAGTGTTAAAGTTGGTGGATAACTGAGTTTCACCCTGCACATTAGTCCAGAAGGTGTGGATCGGTTCAGTTCATAACTGGAATGTACAAAGATTGAATTCCTCAAGCATCCTTATTCTTTCCTTGTGTGTTAAATAGGCAAGAATTCTAAAAGAAGAAGCCAACGCGCCAAACAGCTTTTCCATACAGTACTTAACTTTTATTTTGTGTCAAAAGTGTGCCAGGTGCTTTTCGGAACCTACTGCGTTGAATTCTTCTTGTGCGTCTTATTGAAGGATGTGTGATTCTTTCTTTCTTTTTTTAAAAAAGAAGGAAACTAACGATATTATTGCATCGAGCTTTTGCAAAGTGAAGAATGTCACTCTGAGCCGCTTTTCAGTTGACACATCTGCATGGCCAATGATGAATTAAGAAATGACGTAATGCTTGCTTAGTACATAGCCGATGCCCATATTGGAAGTGGCTGGATACAGTTCAGGCAAAGGTAGTTTGGTTGCTGGGAAAGCCATTCCCTCCACCCCACTCCATGACTGCATAAAGCTGCAAGGGAAATTACAGACAGGGAGAACAACCAGTATTCCACATCTCATTTGTCCCTTGAAGAACACGTCTTCACGCACAAGACCACACACAAGAGTGTGCGTACAGACTAGTTGTTCCCTTGTGATACTCATTGCTCTGCCTGTTTTCAACCAGGACTACTCATGCTTCGTAGTGTTTTAGGAAGGCAGCTGTGCAACAGAGCTAGTATTGCTCACAGCTGGGAAAATAAAGCAAGCAAATGCTGGACTATAGCAGGGGGAATGTGAGCTTCAAAATCAACAGCCGCTCCAACTTCAGTCCCATTTGGTCTTGCAGAGGTGGGCAGTAAAGAGAAGTGGGCACCTCCTTCCCATCACCCACATGAGAGAAGACAGGAAGATGTGGATACCTTTAGTAATGGTGTATTGGTGGAAAAATGCTCAGTAATATAAAAACTTAACAAATTTGAGGTTTTTAATAGTAGTTATAAGATGCATCTCATCAAAAGATGGTAGCCTTAATGGTTAAATCTGGTTTGTTTAGAATATAGACAGTTTAAAGCCCCAAGTGATAGTATTCAAAAATAATAAGAAATTAGGACTTATTTTACTGTCATGGTTATTCTCTGAATACCAGAACATCTAGTTGGCATGAATAAGATCACTTCTGCCTGAACATTTGCTGGCTTCTAGCACACTTTTTTTTAGCTTGCTGTTTGGCATTTCCAGGCTGAGTCTGCAGACAGGTGCCTGTTTCTAGAAGCTTTGATCGGCTGCAGAGAAGGGATGTTTGCCATTCCTGCCACCTCCTGCCTTGTTGGACTCGTCGCCCACTCTGCTCTTGTATCTGCTGTGGAGCAAAACTCAAATCCTGCTCATTGCGGAGCTTTGAAAGTGACAGATACCAGCCAGTTTGCTTCCAGGTCCAATTCAGAGTGCTTGTTTTGACATTTATAGTCCTAAATAGCTCTGGATCTTGATTATCTTAGGCAGTATGTTTACTCCCATGCAGACCCTCCCTGCAGGATTTAAGATATTTTCCAGCAGTTCTGCTCCAGGCTCCATCTTATGTAATGACCAGATTAGGCTCTACTGGGAGCCATGCCTTCTCTGTGGTCATCTCATGCTCTGGAGCAGGCTCCCCCAAACTGCGGCCCTCCAGATGTTTTGGCCTACCAACTCCCATGATCCCTAGCTAACAGGACCAGTGGTCAGGGAAGATGGGAATTGTAGTCCAAAACATCTGAAGGGCCGAAGTTTGGGGATGCCAACTCTGGAGTAAGCTTCATTCAGCTTCTGCCTTGTTGTCTTTTTGGAGACACTTAAATCTGTGTGTTTGTGTTCTTTTATTTTATTTATTTATTTTTATTTTGGATGCCATTTCTCCCTAGTTCTGTAGAATGTGGCGATTCTCCTGCTGTTTTGTTGATTGATTGACTTGATCTTTTATTTTTTATTTGAATGCAGTTTTTTACTGCTTTACTTTGCACAGCACTGTGAAATTATATGAATAGTACTGTAAAATCATTTAAATAAAAAATAAATAAAATATTTCCTGGTTGAGATCTGGTAACCATGCTTGGAAATCTCTGTGAAGAGTTACACTACAAAGAAGAGGGAAAAGAGAAATATAAGCACACAGTCACCCTGATGGGCGATTGAAATTATATACATTTTATAAGCCTTTGAAAGTTGGGTTTTTATTCTTTTGTACAAGAACTATTAAAATAAGTGGCCTTATATTCATAGGTGGCACATATCAATTTTCTAATATCATTGTTTCATATGAACGTTTGCCTGTTCTCATAATAATGAAGCATTAATTTTTATTCACAGATGATGCTTATGATATTCTTACCCAGAATCATGTAATAAAAAGAAAATATCTAAATGTCATTGAACTCAGTGTACATCTTTTCCCCAGTGTAATGAGGAAATGAACTCAGCCATTTCAAAAACAGGAAGAAACATGCATCATGAGATCTAATAGATCATCCAAATTAGTCCCAAATTGACTTTCAGAAACAGATTTGGAGAGCCTTTTGTTCAGAGCAAGTTTAGCATCACAAAACCCGGAACGGAACATGAAATAAATAAGGCTCCACACATCTCCCCCGCCCCTTGAAATGTGCTGCTTTCAAACCAATAAGCAATAATTAATGTGAATATTCTCACCTGTTTGTGCTTTTCTGTGTTTTAAAAGATCAAGGCAGCATTAATATGTAGTTAGAACAGCTGCGGCATGTGAAATTGGGGTGCTGCAATGGCGCTGCCCACCTAGCTGCAGAAATGTGACACTTACCAGGACTGGGAAGAGGCAGGGTGAGGTTGGTGATTCTCTCACTGTTGCCCCTCCACAATCATTGCATCTGAGAGGGCAGTGATATAGTAACACCCACCTCACATATTGCAGCTGTGTTAGAATGTTGGACTAGGGATCAAATCCCCACTTAGCCTAAAAGCTGACTGGGTGACCTTGGGAAAGTGACGGGAGAACTGCGCTGCAAAATTCAGAGAAGTGTGAATTTTGAAGGATGCCTATGTTTAGTTCATGTATTGTTCAGACATGTGTGCATTAGGCAGGTTTGCCTTTGAAGGAGCACTCAATTGCATCTGTCCCCCATTCCTATGCCCTCCCAAATATGATTTGCATCTATTTTTTTCAAATGAAAAACGCAGAGAACTACAGGATTAGGATGGTAAGTGCTCAACAACCTGTAACACTGTATGGAAACCACAGCCTAAAATGTGTCTTATAAATAATTTAAACAAACAAACAAACACAACTTAATCACAATATAATGCCATTTAAAAAATCTATTAACACTCCCACATGTTCATATTTTATTATAGGTTGATGCCTTGAGATTACGTTTAGAAGAAAAAGAAAGTTTTCTTAATAAAAAAACCAAACAACTGCAAGACCTCACAGAAGAAAAGGGAACCCTGGCTGGAGAAATTCGAGATATGAAAGACATGTTAGAAGTCAAAGAAAGAAAAATCAATGTTCTTCAAAAAAAGGTAAGTGGCATGACAAGGCCCATTAGGCAATCGAAGGAATATTTTTGATGGAGATGACAAGATCAGGGGGGAAGTAAGTGGAAGCATGGGAAGGCGAAAGTGTTATAATCAAAAGGCAGTGACCACACAACAAAAAAACAACAACAAAATTTTGGAAGTGAGAATGGAGAGAATCTACATTTTTATAGGCTGATTTCCCCTCTTACTTTTTCTTTGTAATTCACCCATACTTCTTATGCTTGCATGTTTTGAGGGAAGTTGCCATCAAACTTACGATCTCAGATGGTCTTATAAGTCATTGCAGTTCTTTTGAGTTCATCTTTCTGCCAAATGAAAGTTTTCCCAAAACAGTCTGTTGCTTCAGTTTGGTGACAGTACCTCGTCTGCTTTTATTAGCAAAGCAATTCAGGGGAAGGATGAAGATTTCCCCCCTTCCACCCCCCACCCCAAATATTTTTCTACTTCTGCAATCGTTGTGCTGCCCTTGAGCATGTGGTGTATTCCTGTTTTTTCTTGATCGGTCCAGTTTGACTACAACATAATCATTATAAGTTAACAATTGAGTTTGCTATTAGTTTAACAATTTAGTTGAATTTGACAGTTGAATTTCTAGAATACAAAATACATAATAAAACAAAAACAAACCAACAACCCCCTCCCACAAACACATGTAAAGAGCCACAGGTTGTTAATTATTCTGGTTGAAGAGACAAGTTTTTGCCTGGCAGCTAAATATATTAATGAAGGTGCCAGATGAACCTCCATGGGGAGAGTATTCCACAAATGGAGAGCAGAAAAGGCCATTCTCTTGTTGCCACCCTCCTCTCATGGAGGAGGCACATGAAGAAGGGCCTCAGATTATGAATGCAGAGTCTGAGTTGGTTCACGTGGGAAGAGACGGTCCTTGAGGTATTGCAGTCCTGAGCCGTTTAAGCATTTATGGGTCAAAACCAGCACATTGAATTGGCCCAAGAAACTAATTGGCAGCCAGTGCAGTAGGACCAGGGTCAGTGTAATATGCTCAAACTCCCTTGCCCAAGTGAGCAACATAGCTGCCAAATTCTGTGCCAGCTGAAGTTCCCAAACCGTCTTCAGAGAAAGTCCCTACTAGGGAACAAATAGAGTCCCACTTCCATGTTATAATTTGTCTCAAAGGGAAATCCAGCATATTCTTGTGTGTGTGTGTTTTCTGTGATCAAGAAATTGTTGGGAAATGTATTTCTCAAACAAACTATAGTTTAAGATGGGAGGCTAAAAACTTGCTTACTTTTCAGGAAAGATTTTCATAATAGCACACACAAGTCTTTTCACTTTTTTTTAAACTCACATATTCAAACAGATGTTCCCTGCAGGTCTAGTGCTTTAAATGGTATAGTAAGGATAAAAGACCAGAAAAAAATGTTTTGTGGAGGGGAAACTCCCAGGTTATGACTGTAGTTTCCTATGTGGCCTTCAGGAGTACATGATTTATTTTCAACAGATGGTGTGATAAATTCATTCACAGATGATTTATCTGAAGAAAGTTTTAACTGAAACATTATCCTCTTTCTCCTCCAATTGTTTAAGTAAATTCATATCATTATACTATAAAGAAAACGTTCACTGTTTATTTTCCTTAGGTCTAGTGTGCAGTCCCCAAGTTAGACATTCAGTAGTTTTCCATTTAAAACTGCAGTCTTCTTTCTCTTTTTTTAAAAAAGCAGCATTAAAAAAATGCTCTCCTTACTGAGTCCATCAGCATTTAGACTGATTATAGAACATGCCTTCCTTTTAAAAAGCTGTTTCCTCTTGGCTTTATCCAGAGGGCTGTCTCTCCCTTCCCCCAGCACCCAGTAAATTATGCTGTCCTTCGTAATTTCATATAGTGGCACAGAGGCTTCCTTGTCTATTTAATGTTATGACATGCATTTTTTGAAAATCTGCTGTATCCCACAGTCCTGATCATAGAAGGACTTCTGTGGCCCACCGTGCCATTTTTTTGGAGATGCTGAAGATAATTTTTTTGCCTTAACCTTCTGATGAACCCTTCCAAGTTCTGATAACAACTGACTTTGGGAACTATCTCTCTTGATTTTTATCGAAATGCTAACTTCTGAATAATGCTAAACCAGGGGCCATAGGTCAGTGGTGGAACACCTGCTTCGCTGAAGAACAGCCTAGGATCTCCTGTTAAAAGATAATGGGGAGGACCTCCCCGCCTGAGAATTTGGGAAAGCTATTGCCAATCAAAGGGATGCGGGTGGTGCTGTAATCTAAACCACTGAGCCTCTTGGACTTGCCGATCAGAAGGTCGACGGTTCGAATCCCTGCGACGGGGTGAGCTCCCGTTGCTCGGTCCCAGCTCCTGCCAACCTAGCAGTTCGAAAGCACGCCAAAAAAGTGCAAGTAGATAAATAGGTACTGAAGGTGTGAAGGAAAACGGCATTTCCATGCGCTGCTCTGGTTTTGGTGTTCCATTGTGGTTTCGGTGTTCCATCCATTTAGTGCTATGACAAACTGGACATGCTGCTTACATGCTTGTGTACAATCTGGCTGCCCTTTCATCTTATGTGCACCAGTTTAGTGTGGAAAAGTATCCTTACTAGTAGTTGTACCTTTCGTGCTTGCAAACAAGGGATCTTCTGAAGCTTTTTATGATGAGCTTTCTTTGTATGGGACCCACTTGTTCTGGTGACCCACTCTCAGTGTTGCCTGTCACAATACGTAAGTATGGATCCTATTTCCTCAGAGCCCCCTGCCAAAACTCAGGAAAAATTCTCAAAGGAAGAATTTCCAAAACCGATAACTATGTAAGTTTCTTACATTCCTTGATTTGTTTGGCCTCTGCGGATTTATGGACGCCATGGCCTTAGTTTTGCCACTGTGTTTTGAAATGAATGTGTACGCAAACATGAATGAAAGTGGAGGATGTGCTATTAGACTTTTTTGAGCATAAGAAATTTGGGGAAATAGCTGGAGGCAGACTTTTGTTTTGTTTTGTTGAGGATAGGAATGTGATAATAAAAAAAGGATTAAAATAGTACTTACTTTCACCTACAAAGCTTTCCACATTAAATTATTATGGTTCCCATACTTAATGGCTAGAGGCTCATAACTAATGAAGTGCTATATGACATATTGCCCTAACCTACAAGCCAATTAGAGTTAGCAGTAGGTGTCATAAAACCATAGCTATAATGTAATGTTTGGAATTGGAATGGTTGGACTGAGCCTTATATGCTTGGTAGGTACTGCCTTGCTTGGATTAAAACTGAAGGTATGTGGCCCAGAGTCAGTTAGTAAAATTCTATGCCAGAACAGCATGTAGTTCTTAAATTTGGATTAAACTGTCAAACAATTTACAGCAATGTTAACTTGGGTTTGAGTGCTGTTGAGCAATCTTCATTCTGTGTCATTACCACCCACTTGTAAAAAGAGGTGACTTTTGCACACACAAAAAAACCCGAACAACCCCAAAACAAAATTAAACTGTTGGGAGCTCTGATTAGAGCAGGGTCCCTGTGTTTACTTTTGACTTGGAAAAGTCATCATGATATTTTTCTAGCTCGTCATTAATGCCAGAGGACAAATCGTTCTTACGAGTGCACCCCCATGTGGTGGCAGCTGGTATTTACCATGCCAAATGAAAGGCTAAGGCTGTGTGCAGACTTCAGCCTTTGAAATACTTTTTGTAGACATCGCCTTGCAAGTGTCTGCACCTGCAAGTTATGCAGATAGCATGAGCAGTTGTTAAATTGTTGTCATCTGTACTTGCAGAGATACGTCCTCTGTGGCTAGTGCTCATTTGTTCCTTTGCTCGCACCTTTTTATATGCCCTCTGTGCTCCCCACACCCTGCTGCAAGTTTATGGATATACCGGAATCTGGGCTGCATCCAAACTAATGCTGACATAGAGTAGACCAATCGATATTAATGGTCCTGAGTTAGCTGTATGTACAGTGGTACCTTGGTTTATGAACTTAATCCGTTCCGGAAGTCTGTTCTTAAACCAAAGCATTCTTAAACCAAGGCGTGCTTTCCCATAGCAGCGGGGGACTCAATTTACAAATGGAACACACTCAACAGGAAGCGAAACATGTTCTGCTTCCAAGGCAAAGTTCACAAACCAAAACACCTACTTCCGGGTTTGCAGCGTTCTTAATCCAAGTTGTTCATCAACGAAGCTGTTCTTAAACCAAAGTACATACCACTGTACTAATTTCAGTGGGTCAACTCTGAGTATAACTGATATCGACTGATACAACCCTCTGTGTATATCCAAAGTCTTCCCTTGTTGTTGGCATTTGTCTGTCTTGGGAGACAGGCAGCTTCATGACTGCATATCTTTTTCCTTTTGGCAATGCACTCTGATTATGCTCAGAGGCTGCCTGTTCTAGCACCACACATAACTAACTACTGATTGCAGTGTCTGTTTTATTGCAAGCCACTTGTGGTCTGGTATGCTCAGAGCCTCCCTGCGCTGACACCAGACAAGCAGAGAACACCACACAGTTTTATTTACTGAAGGAGATGCAGTGGGAGGGGGAGTCCTTGAGACTTCTGTTATATCTGATCCCTGCTCTACCAGATAATTCCACTGGGGTCGTTGAGGATTCCTACAAGGCAACAAACAACAGCAAGAGGTTTGAGGTGTAGAAATTGGGTACACCTCAAATCTCTTGGACTGCCACCATAAGCAAGCAATGATTGCAACATGAAATTGATCATAACCTTGGTATTTTGATAAACTTAGAGGGATAATGGCAGAAGCCAGTGCCTTTGCAATTGTGTTTAAATACAGGAGAGAAAGAGATCATGGTGGTTGTTTCCATCCACCTTTTTAAAGGCAAAACATTAGTGAAACTTATTCAACTTCCAAACACTGAAATATTGGCATTCTGATATATTGGGGGGGGGGGGGACTTCGCATTTGAGCTTAAGTTCGCACAAAGCCTTAGACTTTAACCTGGCATGGTAAATACCAGCATTTTTAGAGTACTGAAAAGTGATGTTTTGACATTTTTTCCAGGGGCGTAGCCAGGATCAAAACTAGGGGGGGGGCAAGCCATGGTCGTTCAGGGGAGGGGCCAAGGCACAGAAGGGGAGGGGCCACAAAGTGGGCGGGGCTAAAGGGCCAACGGGCCTGATGACATCATGGCGGTGGCAGCAGCGGCCACCTTGTGCTTCTGGGGCTGGTAGCGTTGGCGGCTACCCTGCTTGGCTGGAGAGGACGGGAGGGTCGGGCAGGCGAGAGGGGGTGGCAGGGCGGGCGAGGGCGAGGCAAGACACGGCCGCAGCCATGACGGCTCCAAGGCGTTGCTGCATATCAGCATAATATTTCAACCATGGTTCAAGCCCCACCTTAGGAAAAAAATCCTGCATTGCAGCGGGTTGGACTAGATGACCCTTGTGGTCCCTTCCGACTACAATTCTATGATTCTATTGATATATTACCATACCATATGCATCGTTCTGCTTTCTAGAATTGTCCTACTCCTAGGCATAGCAGCCAACTCCTAGAGGCCTAGGTGCCTCTCCCCCCCCCCCCAATTACTGGTAAATACCGTATTTGAAAGAGTCATCCCCCCATGTTGATGGGCTTTCTATGTGGGGCTTATCTGCGCCCCCCGTATTTTATTAAGGATGAAAGAGGGAGGGAAGGAAGGAAGAAATAGAGAGAGGGATAACTCATATTTGTGGGTGCCTCTGGGTGACGCTGTGATGCTGGAACTCTGCATGTACAGGAGCCTTGTAAGCAGCTTTCTCTCTGCTTGATTTACAGCAGGCACGTCCAACAGGTAGATTGTGATCTACCAGTAGATCACTGGATGTCTGTGGTAGATCACTGGTAGGTCACTGGCACCCCTAAAAAAAGCTCACCCAAAATTTTCCTCCTCCCTCAAAAAAGTTGAACTATGACCTGAAGCCCTAAACAAAAATGGGCCTCCCTCCCTCCTAAAAGAAGCTCAACAAGTTTGACCTAAACCCCAAAAAACAGGGCTTCCCTTCCTTTAAAAAAAACTCAACAGCTTTGACCTGAACCCCCCAAAAGGGGGTAGATCACCCCCAGTTTTAAACTCTGAGTAGATCAGAGTCTCTTGGGAGGTGGCCACCCCTGATTTACAGTATACAGATGCAGGAGGAGGGGCAGACTGGAACACCAATGCTTTTTATAAACATCACTGTGTCTGTCAAAGCTACAGCCCCCCCTTTCTTATTCACTTCTTTTTAGCCTTGCAGAGCCACCTTAGTCAAATTGAATCCTCTGAGTCTGCACCCTCATTAAATCGCCAATAGAACTCTTAATGCTCCTGAATGCTCATTAACAACTCCCACTTAAGAACACTAGGGTGAAATGGTCAGCTATCGAATCTTGCCTGGGGATATATGCTCCATTGTCTTAACTGCTTAACTACTGGTAGCCACTTTGCTTTATTTATTTGATGTGTTTTTGTTACTGCTGTGTTCCCCGCCCCCAGCAAGCGGAGACTTAGCTGCTCTTGCTAAAGCAAAGCCCTTTCCACTTCAGTTTTTGGAGGGGAAAAGTGCTGGTTATGGTCTGTAAAATACATTAATTTTTTTGCTTCTAGGGGGGGCAGCTGCCCCCTCCTGCCCCCCCTGCCTACACCCATGATTTTTTCCAAGCATATTTTTTTTTGATGGCCTTTTGCTCGTCTTTCTGCTTATTTCCGGCTCTCCTTAAAATTTAACTTGCCAATTTATTTTCCCACTTAATTTAACTGGCTGTGGTGACACATCCTGTTCTGCCAGTGGTGTAGCAAAGCTAGGTCAGATTGTGATGATGTCATAGGCTCCCATAAACAAAATCATACATGGTGCCATAATAAGCCATTAAATGGCAATAGGAGCAGAGTCCTGGGGGAACTAAAGGGCACTGAATAGCATTGAAGGATGAGTGAGTGAGATCAGGGGTGGCCTGTGGAATTGCTGCCTCCTCCTCCTTTCACTGCCAGTGCACCCCACCCCTCACACTTCCACTTCCGCTGTGCCCCGTCTCTTGCCAAACTTGACTTGGGGCTTTCCTCCAGGCATTGCCACTCAGCTTCTCCTCTGGACAGGGAAGCCGATTCGCATTGTGGCACGCAGGAATTGCAAGGCAGAAAACCCTCTCACCAGTGGGCTGTGGGGGGCAGAACACCAACTCTTGCACTTCTGCCACCTTAGGTGAGCGCTTCAGCCTGCCTCATGGTCAGTTTGGCATATATATTTCTGGAAAATCAGCAGGATTAAATATGCTAAATTTGAAGCATTCACTAATGTCAAAATTAGTGAATTTAATTACTGCCCTAAAAAGACCTGCACTTTCATTGACCTTTACAGCTGTGGATGCATCAAGTACATGGTGAATTACTGTAACACCTTTTCTTGTTTTGCATAAGCAGGAGCTGCTTTGAGTTGAGGGAAGGATAAAATAAATTCCTTTTCAAGCACTAGAAGATTGATGTGAAGACAAAATGTATGTTTGATATAGTTAAAGTAAAATGGATATTTCAGTCTGTATTTAACTATTCAGTTGAAGTATGGTGTGACCTGATTCATTCTTTGAAACCTATCTAATATAAAATCATAAATAATTTTAGGTTTCTTGATTATGGTATATGATGTGATAGTTCATAACTGTCATCTCACTTGTCAGACATTAACGCGTGCTCCCAACAACACTTCCTCTGTGACCTTTTGGTGTTCGTAAGTTCAGTCTAAGCTGCTTTAAAATACAGGGTGAGATGTGAAGGAAGCCATTGTTGAAGGGCCATTGATTTTGGTGGGTCTACTCTTGAATATGACTTGGGCTGCAATCTTACCCCCACTTACTTGGGAGTAAGGTGTGTGTGTGTGTCATAGTATAACATTTTATGTACGCTACTTAGAAATTCTGAATCTTAAGCAGTACAGTATATAAATACCTGAAGCAAATAGTTCCATAGGACTTATAGCGTGAGCCTAACCATATCCTCTCAAAAGTGGGCTGAATATCACCTAACTTATTGGAAACCTTATGAATGAAAATTCGAATTCATTCATATTGAGTCCTTGTTTTATCACCTATAAGAAATGGGCTACCCATTTCATTACAGCAGCAGCTCTCTGGTGTGTCAAAAAGAGAATTATCTTAGCTCAGGTACTAGAGATCCTTTAGCCAGACAGGTAAAAAGAAATGGCAGCTTCAAAATATATAGTGGATCTAATGTGTGGGTGTTGGGGTGTGTGTATAAAATGAGTCTCATAGCTAAGTTATGGCAAAGGGTAGATGGAATAGAATCTTAGTTTTCAATGTGTTTTTAAGTTGTTTCATTGTTGTTTGGCCACCTGGGCTCCTTTGAAAGGAATACTGGGATAGAAACGTAAATGAATTATTGAATGGATATATATATATCTCAGAGAGGAGAATTCTGACAAGGTATAAAGTAGGTGAGTGTGCCTTATTTGTTCTAAAGTTGTAGATGACTGTTGAATTGGGGACTCATTGTGCAGGATGCACTGATACAGCTACAGCAGCAGCGATGCAGATCAGTCAGTGCTATGCCAAATTTTAGCCTAGTATGTTGTAACGTACCAGCTTTGTAAGCTTTATTTACTGTGGTTTATATTGATAAATTGCTTCCGGTTTCTCCCCATTTGCTCAAGTCAGTATTTTGCATTATAACAGCCTGGGCTGCTCACAGGGGCACAACTGGCAAGGTCCATTATCACACATTTCAAATATAACTGCTGTAGCTGTGTTTTGCTTTATAAGCCCAGAAATATATTTATATTTAAAATAAGTTTTATTGAAGGAATTGGATTTTCATTGTTGCCGAAACTTGTCGCGTTTAACCTTCTGCATTTATCTATGTTTGTTCATGCATTTTTTAATTAATTAATTCAATACTTTACACACCACCTTCCAGTGGTAATGGATGTTCAAGGTGGATTACAGTAACAATACTAACAGCTGAAAGGCAAACAGCGTAACATTAAAAATAAGAGAAGCAGCAATAAAACAGAAACAGCTGTAACACACACAAATATAAAGCAGCAACCACTTGAGCAGCGTAAATAGATAAAAAACATAGCAACTAAACTCACGTCTGAAGTAGATTAAAAGCTTCCTGGAATAAAAATGTTTTAGTGGGATATTGGAAGGCTAGCAGAGAGGGGGCAGAGCAACTCTCCCCA
This sequence comes from Zootoca vivipara, assembly GCF_963506605.1. Taxonomy (NCBI): domain Eukaryota; kingdom Metazoa; phylum Chordata; class Lepidosauria; order Squamata; family Lacertidae; genus Zootoca; species Zootoca vivipara. The sequence goes on from NC_083277.1 coordinate 43,475,756, forward strand.
GGCAATGAGTTCTGAATCTTGGGTGTGGTCACGGAAAAGGTCTCCTGGCGTGTTCCGACATGAGGTTCAGCTGGACATGGAGAAGAGTCTCTCTCCTAAATTTTAATATTCAGCATATTAATGTCTTAATGTTAGCGATCATGCATTCAACTCACTGTCTTCCATGTGAAGCCTCCAGTTACCCAGTGTTTTTTAATATACCGTATTTTTCCTTGTATAAGACTAGGTTTCCCCCCCAAAATTAGGGGTGCTTCTTATACACGGGGCTATCTCCCCCCCCATTTTCTTAAATAGGGGCGTCTTATACATGGGGGTGTCTTATAGACAGAAAAATATGGTATATTGAATCATTCTTAGAAAGGCATTACCCTCCACATTTGAAAATCATAATTAATTGATTGACACAAAGATGTAAGAATACATATTTTAGATGTTTAGCTGTAATGATAAATGAAAGGTGTTTTTTTTTAAAAAAAATCTTACTAGCTGTATTTGCATTATTGCTAGATGTAGACAGAACCTGCTGTCCAATGTTGTCAGATTGCTTTGATAATTTTCTTATCACCGAGTTTATATATGTGGTTGCAGAATGGTCTTGTTTCACTAGGTAGAGGAGAGAAAAAGGCCAAATTCAAAATAATAATAATAATAATAATAATAATAATAATAATAATAATAATTTATTTATACCCCTCCATCTGGCTGGGTTTCCCCAGCCAATCTGGGCAGCTTCCAACAGAAAAATAAAATAAAATAATCTATTAAACATTAAAAGCCTCCCTAAACAGGGCTGCCTTCAGGTGTCTTCTAAAAATCTGGTAGCTGTTTTTCTCTTTGACATCTGATGGGAGGGCGTTCCACAGGGTGGACGCCACTACCGAGAAGGCCCTCTATCTGGTTCCCTGCAACTTGGCTTCTCGCAATGAGGGAACCGCCAGAAGGCCCTCGGTGCTGGACCTCAGTGTCCGGGCAGAACGATGGGAGTGGAGACACTCCTTCAGGTATACTGGACCAAGGCCATTTAGGGCTTTAAAGGTCAGCACCAACACTTTTAACTGTGCTCGGAAACGTACTGGGAGTCAATGTAGATCTTTCAAGACCGGTGTTATATGGTCTCGGCGGCCGCTCCCAGTCACCAGTCTAGCTGCCGCATTCTCAAAGAGAATCTCAACCTTGTTTGCTTGAATATACACTTGAATATAATTTAAATACTTAATCAGATTGAATTCTAAGATCAAAGTGAACTGGGCTGCATTCAGGTGTCCCATTTCCCCCCATATTGGTTTTGAAACGTTAGGAAAATAGTTCCTTGGCTGGCCTCCACTCAACCTGAAAGCTGTGGAATGCATCTATTCCCTATCTTCACAACAGTTATGGCCACATTCATAACTTTGGCACAACAATCATATTGCATGTTTTGTGGGTGTCTAGCTATGCTTGGAAAGCATTTATTTTGGACATCATTGCAACAACCATAAAAATGCCAACATTTTAGAACTGTAGGGTCCTGTCCCCCCCACACGCTGCAGTCATAAGTACATTTTACTTGGTAGTAAGCTCCACGGATAGCCATGAGACTTACTTCCAGATAAAGGTGGTTAGGATTGGGGTGTGAGGAGAGGATGAGTATTCCCAGATACACTGTGATGTTATCGGCATGGGCCTCTTTTGGCCAGCTTCCTCACAGCAGTTCATTTCTATGTTATGTTCCTGCTCTCCCTCATCTGAAGTCTGGCAACAGAAGCCAGGTCCCCAGAACAAGAGCGCTTTGACTCCCTCCTTTTCTCTTGACACAGTCTGCCCCAGAGCAGCTTTAACAACCTTGTAAAAATGTCAACTGGCTTGAGGGGAGCTCCCGCCCTAAGGCAAGTATCCTTCTGGCATTCTTTTCATGTCTTTCCTTTTCTTGCTTTGAGTGCAATCAGTAGCCAGGTATTCTTCCTGTAATTACTATATACCTGCCTCTCATTCGTTGTCTAAAAAGAGAAAGCGTAGAATCTGTTAGTAACCAGACTTCACTGTAAATAATAACTGAGGACAGAGAGAGAGAGAGAGAGAGAGAGAGAGAGAGAGAGAGAGAGAGAGAGAGAGAGAGAGAGAGAGCTGCATATAATCAGCATTCTGTTGATACCTTGCTATAAAGCTCTGCATGGCTTTGCCTAGCAGCTTCATGTAAATGTTAAATAACACAGGAGATAAGATGGACCACTGTGGCACCAAATTACCTTTCCCAGGGCCACCTTCTGGGCTTTATCTTCCAGGGATCGCTGGAGCTATTAAAACACAGTGCCTCCACCCCTCTTTCACTTACAGGAAGGCAACCTAGAAGAATACCATGGTTGATAGTCCTGAATGCTGCTTGGAGGTTCAATAACTGGATTAATAAGGTTCTGCTCTCCCTGCCTCTCTCCCAGTTCAATTCAACCACTATGTCTGCCCAGATGCTTTCAATCTTAGAAGTTCGACTCAGAGCATAAGAAAAGCCCCGCTGGATCAAAGTAGAAGCATCAGCATCCTATTACCCACAGTGGCCAACCAGATGCAACAGAGCTTTCCTGCTGCTGTTCCCACTAGAATTCAGAAGCATGGTGTTTCTGATCTACTAGCAGCCATTAGCCTTATCCTTCATGAATATGACGTGGTACTAGTCAGATGATTGGTTTCATGCAGGAAGGCCTGGGCACAGCCTTCCTCAATGAAGGAATAGCAATGTCCACCATCGAACAAGCTGGTTCTACTCTGGCAGTTCTACTCTGGACCAGGAAGCCCAGAGCATGAGGACCTATCTGGCAGATCTCACTTCTCCTGCAATAATCTTGTCTTGTCTGCAGATTACACAAATGGAAAGAGAGTCATGCAAACATACTAAGAGGCAGTACTGCATGTGGCCCTGAACAACATGTTCGGTTTCTGATAATTGGCTCTCATGGGAAACTTACAGATTCTTGCTTCACACAATTAACTCAAGGCAGTGTCAATTTACTCTTGGCAGAAAGCCAAGGTCTGCCTGGCCTGGAAACTACTCTCTGATTGGTTAATGACCAGCAATGAACTCTGTTATCTAGGAATGCTAGCACAGTTGTTTCTTGTTGGGTGTTGGGCGTATGGTTGGAGAGAGAGAGATAGAGAGGATTTGTTTTGCTTTGCTTTGTATGCAGAGAGACTGCTGGTTTTATTTTCTTTTAATAAATCCTGTAAATAGTTATTCTGCGTCTAGTCGACTAGTCATTTCCACCTCAAGTAGCTTCTGCGCTGTGCAGGAAAACTCTGCTAAAGCCACTAGAGCTACCGTATGCCTGACACTTCAAAATTCTAAGACAACATATAGAACCTTCAATTCAGGGTTAGTAATAATAGAGTCACAGTTTCTGTGGTTCAGGGTCAGGCTATATACAAAGCCATAGTAAGCTAGCTTCCTTCCTTCCTTCCTTCCTTCCTTCCTTCCTTCCTTCCTTCCTTCCTTCCTTCCTTCCTTCCTTCCTTCCTTCCTTCCTTCCTTCCTTCCTTCCTTCCTCCCTCCCTCCCTTCCCGCTTCTTTGTGTGTGTAACAAAAGTATCACACCTTCCCCAGCAGAACTTAACCAGTAATGTATTTCAGAAACTAATTGTTTGCAGGTTTCATACTTCCTCTTCCAACATTCCATATCTCTCTCAATTATTTCCATCTTTATAGTCATGGAAATTGCATTTCTGCTTTTAATAATAGAATAATGTTTAACATCTCCGTTAGCTTATTTCCTTTGTGCGGCATATAATTTAGTAAATATACATGAATGGGGTCTTGCAGCCCTTCCATGTTGCAAGTATACAGATAAAGCTAGTTTATAGAATAAGCAGCTAAAATGCACCCACAGCTAGACTGAGAGATCACCCAAATCTAGCCTCATTTGGAGCCACATGTTCCCAGTCCAAGCCAGGCTAGCTTCCTGATGAGATCATTGCCTGGGTGATGGACCTTTAGGGGAAGTAAATAGGTTCTGGATGAGGCAGCAAATGGGTGGAGCCAGCTCATGGTTAGTTAGAATGTTTGCAATGATCTGGACCAGAAGCAAACCAGCAAACTGGGGTGTGAGAGAGGGAAAATGATGTTTGATTTCTGATTGACTCAGGTGGGTTCTAGCAACTGCTACAGCCTATCAGGAAAAAATGGATACTGTAACTCTTTTGTTTAATGCTTTGAACTTCTTAGAGAAGGGGCAGGATGCAAATGTAACGTACTGTAAGAGGAATGGAATAATGCTGCTGTTTGGGGGCCGACCATTGGTTGAAATGTGCTGTTCCACCTGCATTACTACTATTGCCAGTTTATTATCAGTGGAATGTAAATGATTATTCATGTTCATGCAATATGCAGTAGCTGCTTTCCAGTAAAGTCTGTTTATTAGTCTCGCTGTAGTCAATGACTGCTTTTTACTATAGTTCTCAGCCCCCCCCCCCAACACATGCTGGAAAGTTTTCGTCATGGAAATATGTGCGGAGACAACAAGCACATCGGCATTCAATTATGTCGTATCTCTGTCAGATGTTAGAAACACTATTTAGATTTTTATTAGTTCCTTGTTCAATTTACACTTTAGAGCTGTGAATATCTTGGAGGAGGGTAAAATAAATATACATTTAACCCCAACTGAGCAGGCTGAGTGTGGTATGTCTTATTAATTTCCTGTCTCGTGAGATTCCTTTGGAAATTTGTCTTAAAATAAGTAAAAAATAGGTAGCCCAACTCACCACAAGTGGATTCCTCTAGATAAAGATCCAACTTGCCTTGGCTTTGTTTACACTGATCTTTGATCTCTCAGCTGTATGTTTGATGTTGTTTGGTTGATTTGCAGAAATTGAAATAAGGGTCTTTGGAACTACTGAGCAGGTCTCTTGTTCTTAGGAGTGGTTTACCCCCAAAAATGAACATTCTTCTTGAGTCACGCCTCATATGTCTATGTTGACCATTGTTGTCAGACTCTAAATGCTTAGAAGATAGAAAGGAGTATGGGATCAGATTGACACCCAATCCAATGAGCCCTTCAGCTTTAGATCAATCACTAGAAAAATTGTATAGATACTTTTTACCAGAGCATAATGCTACTAACATGAGTCTGACCAAACTGTGGGAGGCAGTGGAAGACAGGAGTGCCTGTCGTGCTCTGGTCCATGGGGTCACGAAGAGTCGGACATGACTAAACGGCTAAACAACAACCAGAGCATAATATGTTTTGCATAATTAACTCCAAATGAAGCTGCTGCATTCTGAATGACTATATTTAAATAACTGAGCAACTGAGATCTTAACAGTCAGAGATAGTTAAAACATAAAATCTCTGACTTTTTGTTCCTTATTTGTGACCCCCTATTTGGAAAACCCACATACGCACTTAGGTGAGGTGGTAAACGTTGCACTGATGAAGAAGTAGACCAGTCACATGATTTTGAGAATTTCTAAATCAAACCTTGGCACGTAGGAAGAAGTGAAATTGTGGAAAATGTCAGGGAAGAAAGCAAGCAAATGTACCCATTAAAGCCTGCTGCTATGTTAGGATATGTAGACAGATGTGTGTGTGTGTATATATATATATATATATATATATATATATATATATATATATATATAAAATTAGGGGGAAATTACTCTCATAGCAACATAACAAGTAAGTTTGTGGCATTAGAAATACTACATGTAGCACATAGACGAAACCTAAATATCAAACGTAAAAATACACTCTACTTATCTGTATTCAAGTCTTCTGATAAATCTGATTTCATTCAATTTCAGTATATTTCAGTAAAAAAGTGTTTTATGTCTTATAGGAGCTAAATCTAGCATCTTGTCTTCAGGTTCATTGTTCTTTTCTCTCCTCCTCCTTTTCGCAAGACCACATTCTGTGCTTTGTAAATGCAAACTTACTGCTTTGCTTCTCTTGCCCTACTTTCCACTTCATACCTTTCATCTCTGTCCTCATATCCCACTCGTTCCCCTTTAAGTTACTGACTGACTTTATTCCTTCAAGCCCTTCCTCTAAATTCGTTTTGTTCCATAAAACCTTTCTTGGCCCAGTATGAACACCTGCTCTGCCATCTATGCTGCTACTTTGCAGTGGTTTCAGTGCGGCTTCTTAGCCATCTCATTGTTCCATTTCCCTTTTCAAGCACTTGCCTTCATATTTGACCAGGCGAACAAGACCTCTGCTATTTCTGTGTCCCTTCCCATTGTAATACCTAGCACACACTTGGGAGCCAAACAAATGTTGAATGAAAATGATAATTTTAAATGCATATTCTTGGTATCATTGTCATGCCACTAGCATTTAAAGCAGGGGTGAGGAACCTTTTGAAACCAAGAGCCACATTCCCTTCTGGGCAACCTTCCAAGGGCCACATGTGGGCAGCGCCAGAGAGAAAAGTGGGCGAAGCAATGAATATAAAATTTACCTAAGTACGGGAGGCTAGTTTCTATACACCAGGCACAGGCAAACTCCGACCCTCCAGATGTTTTGGAACTACAACTCCCATGATTCCTAGCTAACAGGACCAGTGGTCAGGGATGATGGGAATTGTAGTCCCAAAACATCTGGAGTTTGCCTATGCCTGATATACACGGCCCCACAACCCTGCCTAGCATCCATCAAGAAAAGCAAGAGACATGATTATAGTTCGAGGAGACATTCTAAGCTGGTAGAAACATGGAGGGTGAGAAGCGGGACTAGTAAGGGATGTGGTCTGGGGAGAGATCTGAGGGTCAGATAGAGGGACCTGGAGGTCCGCATTTCGCCCCATGACCTAAGGTTCCCCACCATTAATAGTGTCGTTGTAAATGCATTTGTTTCCTCTGCTAAATGTGTTTTAAGAGTCCCCCCCCTTTTCATAAGATCATTAGACTTAAGAAGTCACTTTGTTGCACCAAATTATGTATGCAATGGAAACATTTGGTTAATTAAAGCCAAGGTCTTTAATCCTGAAAAATGATCCAGTAGTAGCTGAGAGTTCCTGTTATTGGATCACATCCTTAAATTGTTACCGTAAAATCTGTTAATGTAATATTTCAAATACTTTCCTGTCTGCTTGACATGTGATGACCGCACACAAGTATGTATGTTTCTGGCTGTAGATCAGCGATGGCTTGCAAAAAAAAAAAAAAGGTTTCCTGTGCTGCCCGTCTATCAGTCTGTTACATTTTTTTCATACTACTTTTAGGAGGCGAAACCTTGATATATATATTCATTCCTCGCATTTGTTTTCTAAAAAAAATAACTCTGTGTCCAAAGCACACCTATGTAAAAGCAGAGACCTACAAAAATATTATCTATTACAAACTTCTGAACTGAAATAAGATTTTATGCACTAAGTACTTGACAGACTTATCCCAGATCCTAAAACAGAGATATATAGTCGTTTTCCTGTAGAGAATAAAATCTATTTAACAAAGCTAGTTGAGCATTCATTCAAATTACAAACAGTTGAGAAAATTATTTTATTTAATGTACTGTATTTGTAGTCCACCCCTTCACCCAGGAGTTGCAGGGCAGCAAATGACAGGTGTTTAAATCCCAATTAACCTTAAACATTTGATAAAAATCAAGCAGCATCATTACATTAAGAACAATCACATATAAAACAGGCAGTAGAAGTGGATATAAAATGGCACCATGCATTTCATTCCTTTCACACAAGCCAGGGCAAAGAGGTGTGTGTTTACCTGTTGAATGAATGAAAATACTGTAGAGGTAAGGGAGGCTACTCCAAAGCTATGGAGCCGCTCTAGATAAGCTCTTCTCCAGGTCCACTGCAGTGCAGATCTTGCTCTCTGAGGGGACTACCAAGAAGGCTTCCTTTACAGGTCTTAACAGCCAGGAAGGATGATATGGGAACAGGTATTCTTTTACGATATTTGAGGCCCACATCATTTAAGGCTTTATATATCATCACATGAATACCACTGGCTGTCAGAGCAACTCTTTTAACTTTTTTGCTATACTTGAGTGGCCAGGAGCACCTTTTCATACCCCAGCTACCACTTGCAGCAGCAGTTGTAATATCCATGTCATCCCCTCCAACATTTCTCCGATGAAAATAGGGACATCCCATTCCAAAATGATAATTTTACTATTTATATACTCCACACATCTTATTGGGTTCATAGAATCATAGAGTTGGAAGAGACCACAAAGGCCATCCAGTCCAACCCCCTGCCAAGCAGGAAACACCATCAAAGCATTCCTGACAGATGGCTGTCAAGCCTCTGCTTAAAGACCTCCAAAGAAGGAGACTCCACCACACTCCTTGGCAGCAAATTCCACTCTCAAACAGCTCTTACTGTCAGGAAGTTCTTCCTAATGTTTAGGTGGAATCTTCTTTCTTGTAGCTTGAATCCATTGCTCTGTGTCCGCTTCTCTGGAGCAGCAGAAGACAACCTTTCTCCCTCCTCTATATGACATCCTTTTATATATTTGAACATGGCTATCATATCACCCCTAAACCTTCTTTTCTCCAGGCTAAACATACCCAGCTCCCTAAGCCGTTCCTCATAAGGCATTGTTTCCAGGCCTTTGACCATTTTGGTTACCCTCCTCTGGACACGTTCCAGCTTGTCAGTATCCTTCTTGAACTGTGGTGCCCAGAACTGGACACAGTACTCCAGGTGAGGTCTGGCCAGAGCAGAATACAGTGGTACTATTACTTCCCTTGATCTACTCCTATTGATGCAGCCCAGAATTGCATTGGCTTTTTTAGCTGCTGCATCACACTGTTGACTCATGTCATGTTTGTGGTCTACCAAGACTCCTAGATCCTTTTCACATGTACTGCTCTCAAGCCAGGTGTCACCCATCCTGTATTTGTGCCCAGCACTCTGGACAACTTCCAACATACGTAAAAAATAATAAAACATTAAACTTTTTAAAAAACTTCCCTATACATGATTGCCTTCAGACAACTCGGGGGTCGGATAACTCCATACCCTCCAACATTTCTCCAACAAAAATAGGAACATCCTAAGGAAAAGCAGGACATTCCGGGATCAAATCAGAAACTGGGATGGCTTCTCTAAATCAGGAACACCCCTGAAGAATAGGAACACTTGGAAGGTCTGTGTGACGGAATGGCCTGGTGGGCAAAAGAACTCCAGGGTGCAGAGAGTTAAACCCCAACCTCCTGGATAAATGACACATTCCATTCCTGAGGGGCGGGACTGCCAGGGAGTTTAAAAGGAATGGGAGTCAGTTAATTCAGGAGAGAGGGTTGTGGGAGCGACGGAGAGGTGGTTAGGCAGTTGGCAGTTGGGAGTTAGGGAGTTGGTAGAGAGTAGAGTGTTAAAGAGGGATGCAGGAGCTGTATGAAGAAAACTGTGTTAAATAAAAAGAAGATATGTGCTTTTAAGAACCAAAGAAACTCATGTTTATAAGTTAAATAATAAAGTTAAATGTGCTTAAACGTTCACTGACTCGGCAGTGTCTCAGTACCTACAGAGGTGTGACAAAGAGGGGAGAACAAAGCTTTCCTGGGGAAGAGGAAACTGTTTGCTGTTTCTCCTGTCATACAAAGGGCTGGTTAGCGAAGCCGAAGGAGCCACATAGTTGCCTAAGGGAGAGGCACACTGTAGCAGTAGGGATCCCAGGGAGGGAGACCCCACTGGTGGCCATAGGTTTCGAACGCAGAGCCTGAGGTACTCTGGAGACAAGTCCAATTTGGACTCTGGAGGTTTTTTTTTTTCTCCTGTTTGTGGAGAAGCACAGGGAGAGCCTCTGAGGTTAAAGCAGTGAGGTGGGGGATCCATCACATTTTTGGTGGCAGCGTCGTGATCTGAATCCACAACCAAAGTTGAAGTTTGTGGGAGTTTTAAAACAATATTTTCCAGAGAAGGAAAATGGCACATTTAAGAAAAGCAAGAGAGGCTAAAGGGGATGAGAGGACAGAAGGGGCTGAGGGGAGCCCAATTTCTGAATTAGAGATGATGAGACTAAAAATTGAAATGGCTCGAATTGAAAGTGAAAAGGAGAAGGCTAGAATTGAAAGCGAAAGGGAAAAGATAGCGGCTGAGGAGAGAATGCAGAGGTTGCAAATGGAAAAAGAGATACAGCTGGGGAGAATGCGTTTGGAAGAGATTCAATTAAGAGGAGAGGTAGCTCCAAATAGAGAAAATGTGGAGGTTACCTCAGCAAACCTCAAGAGATTCCCAAAATATGTAAATGGGGATGATGCCGAAAGCTTTCTATTCAGTTTCGAACGCATTTGTCAGGAATTAAAAATAGCTGAGGCGGACTGGATGATGTATCTGAGGCCTCAAATATGTGGCATATTGAGTGAAATATACTCAGACTTAAGGGATACTGAACTATCCAGTTATGAGATATTTAAGCAGCGGGTGAGAGTACGCTGTGGGCTAACTGCTGATCAAAGCCGAAAAGCCTTTAGAGAACTAAAAAGAGGTCCCAAAGAGACATTTTCTCAGCTGGCAAGCAAGCTAGATCGTTTGCTGGACAGGTGGATTCAGGGGAGCGGGGTGTCAAGCTTCCAAGAATTAAAACAGCTAGTTTGTGTGGAGCAGTTTTATAAACACATCCCTATGAATCTACGCTGGTTTATTAAAGACAAAAGGCTGATGGATGTGGCCAAAATGGCTTTAATATTAGATGAGATTGAAGGAGATTGTCCTGAAATGCTGATTCCAAGGCAGTGGCCAAAGAACAGGCAGATGAAGCCTTATGAAAAAGGGGAGAAAGCAGACAGGGCTCCTGACAAAGCAGACACTCCAGTAGTCAGAAAAATATCTTGCTATTTTTGTGGATTAGAAGGTCACATAAGATCAAGATGCCCGCAATTAGCAAAACAACAAAATGCCAACACGGCTACAAAGTCAGTAAAGTTGCTAACCCAAGCTGAGGTAAAAAAATCACCTCAGGAAAGTAACCCAGAATCAACTGTCAGTGCCTCAGAGACTGTGGCTAACATAAGGCAGGTCTGGAGAGCTGATCAGGGAATTAATAAAGACTTTATGGAGCCAGTGATTTTAAATAATCAAGAATATTTGGGTTTACGTGACACAGGTGCAGAAGTGAGTCTGGTTAGATCACACTGTGTGACACAGGATCAGTACCTTAAAGACCAAACTTTTAGTCTGAAGGGAATATGGGGTCCTGAGTTCGAGGTTCCGGTAGCAGAAGTGGATATCCTATATAATAATGTCCAAGTTGTCCCTGCGTCCAAGCTGTCCCGTGTGTCCCTGGGTCACTGCGCATGTGCCCCAGGGATACAGGGATTGGACAGCAGAGACTGCGCGCGCACTCTCCCCCCCCTCCGCCTCCTCCAACCGCCGCTCCCGCCGGACACCGCCTCACTGCAGGGCACGTCAGGGAAGCGAGGGTGGAGGCCGGCGAAAGCCTCCTCACAACCCTCCCTGGCCGTGAGGAGCGGCGGTTGGAGGAGGCAGGGGGGGAGAGTGCGCGCGTCCTTCCTGTCGGCGGCTGGGGGAGAGGAACGGAGGAGGAGAACGCGGCGCTTTCTCCTCCTCCGTTCCTGTCCCCCTGCCGCCGACAGCAAGGACAGGTCCCAGGGTTCGGAGAAGCGCTGCGCAAGCGCTTCTCCGAACCCTGGGATGTCTTCTTACTGTCGGCGGCTGCGGGAGAGGAACGGAGGAGGAGAACGCAGCGCTTTCTCCTCCTCCGTTCCTGTCTCCCTGCCGCCGACAGCAAGGACAGGTCCCAGAGTTCGGAGAAGCGCTGTGCAAGCGCTTCTCCGAACCCTGGGATGTCTGCTTCCTGTCGGCGGCTGCGGGACAGGAACGGAGGAGGAGAACGCAGCACTTTGTCCTCCTCCGTTCCTGTCCCCCTGCCACTGACAGCAAGGACAGGTCCCAGGGTTCGGAGAAGCGCTGCGCAAGCGCTTCTCCGAACCCTGGGATGTCTTCTTCCTGTCGGCGGCTGCGGGACAGGAATGGAGGAGGAGAACGCAGCGCTTTCTCCTCCTCCGTTCCTGTCCCCCTGCCGCCGACAGCAAGGACAGGTCCCAGGGTTCGGAGAAGCGCTGCGCAAGCGCTTCTCCGAACCCTGGGATGTCTTCTTACTGTCGGCGGCTGCGGGAGAGGAACGGAGGAGGAGAACGCAGCGCTTTCTCCTCCTCCGTTCCTGTCTCCCTGCCGCCGACAGCAAGGACAGGTCCCAGAGTTCGGAGAAGCGCTGTGCAAGCGCTTCTCCGAACCCTGGGATGTCTGCTTCCTGTCGGCGGCTGCGGGACAGGAACGGAGGAGGAGAACGCAGCACTTTGTCCTCCTCCGTTCCTGTCCCCCTGCCACTGACAGCAAGGACAGGTCCCAGGGTTCGGAGAAGCGCTGCGCAAGCGCTTCTCCGAACCCCAGGATTCTAGCGCCCGTTATTGAACGGGCTGAAAACCACTAGTAGTTTATAATGGCGTGAGGAGAAAATGGAAAGTGGGTGTCTGGGATAACATCGATACACCAATTCTGATAGGCAATGATGTGATCAAGCCTGAATTTAAGGTTCAAGTTATCACTAGAGCACAAACCTCCACAAAAGGGAATCCATTAACTGCAGTAGAAGAGGCCCAAGCCGATCCTGAGGGGAACGGAATGTTGGGGAGAATGTCAGTTGTAACCACCATAACTGCCACCAGGGCCCAGTCCCTAGCAGAACAGAGGGAGGATGAAACTCTAAAGGGACTGTGTGAAGAAGCTAAAGGGCAGTACAGCAAAGTGGTGTCAGTAGAAAGGCCCAGGGTTTCTTGTATAAAGGAGGAACCATTAATTAGTAAATCTGAGACAGGCAAAACTGCAGCGGAGTGGGAAAGCAAAGAGCAATCAGTGTTGCCAGAGAAGACCAGTCTGCAAGAGCTGCAATTGGCACATGATGCCCCCACAACAGCGCATTTTGAAATAAGCCAAAAGGAGAGAGTCCAAAACCAAATTTACTGGACTGCTATAAACAAAGACACCAGAGGTTCTAAAAGTGAGAACAGTTTTATTTTAGACCTCGGGGATAGAGCCCTAAGATTACCAGAGGAGATTCCTCTGAGGGAAAATGTAAATAAGACTGTGTTAAAAGTCAATGGAAATGATTTAACAAGACAGAGCTTACCTAAGGAGCTCATAGCCGACTTGGGTATGAAGGAGGTGTTGCCACTTGGCGGAGTTAGCTGTGTAGAGACTGCAAATAACTTTCTGCAAGCCAAAGAGCTTATTGAAAAGAATGAGGGAACACCGACCTCGTCTGTGGCACCTTATCCTAACCACCAACAGTACAGGGTGTCTGAACGTTGGCAACCATTTGTGTTAAGTTTTGACTTGATTAGTCGGGAAGGCAAATACAGCCCTTCTGAGCTGGTTGATGGGCAGCAAACCAGTGCTCTTTTACAACTATTACTGCCTGAAAGGAAGGAGGAAGAGAGCGTGGCACATCCAGTGATTATATCTAGCATGCTGGAGATGCATCGCTATGTGCCAGAGACTAAAAGGCAAGCTGTTGGCCAGGCGCAAAGGGCACAGCAATGTTCGACAACAGGGGTTGTATACCTGATGATGAACGGGAATCCCGTGTGTGGCAAAGGAGCAGCTCGAATATGTAAACATGCTCCTCATTCGTCATCTTGTGATCCTGCTAAGGCTGAGTATGTTCCAGCGAGGAGTCGGAAACAGCGCGAGGCCCACAGGAAAAGGATCGCCCGAAAGCGGAAGCGGCTTGAGATTTGCTTGCGCCGGACTATTGCACTGAGAGGCATGTTCCAGTACCATCTGAAACTGTCTGCAGAGTCGTCAGTGCGAGGCAGAAGATCTGCTCAACGCATGGCCAGTGCAGCGCAAAGAAGGAAAAGCGATGCGGCAGGAGGAGGAAAAAGGGCGTGTTAAAGGCAACAGTTTTCTTCCAATGCAGAGACGTCAGGAGTCCCACTGACTAACGCAGCTAAGGACAATCTTATGCACCACTTATCGAGACTTATTCCTTCTAAAGTCATCATTGACTGGTGGGAGGAGGGTTTCTTTTTATTTATTAGGTGTCGCAAGAAGAATTGCTGAGAACAAGTGCCTTCATCGTTTGGGGAGGATCTACTGTACTTTTGTGGACGGTGATAACATGATCTTTTTAAAGACAGCAATGTATTTAAAGGTTGCTTGAATGTAGAAAATGTTTATTGTATAGTTTTTAGGAAATACCCCAAATTTTAATAGAAGGAAAGGTTTAACCTTGCTGTATATGTACATAGGTGGGTATTATTGGGAAAATGCATTCTATTTCTTTTGAAATGTTAAAGTGTATAGTGCATATGTAAGTGTGTATATCTGAAGTCTAGGTTAACTGCAGCTATAGGTATAAGTTTAGCAGGGGAATTGAGAGTTGCAACACAGGTTTGTGTAAACAGCGCACCTGGGGGGAAGGTAAGCCAGGGAATTCCCGACTCTATCTCCCTGCTTCGGCATTACTCTGATAATTTTGAGTATGCCTGCGCAAGGGTTTTCGGGGGAGGGGAGAAAATGTGACGGAATGGCCTGGTGGGCAAAAGAACTCCAGGGTGCAGAGAGTTAAACCCCAACCTCCTGGATAAATGACACATTCCATTCCTGAGGGGCGGGACTGCCAGGGAGTTTAAAAGGAATGGGAGTCAGTTAATTCAGGAGAGAGGGTTGTGGGAGCGACGGAGAGGTGGTTAGGCAGTTGGCAGTTGGGAGTTAGGGAGTTGGTAGAGAGTAGAGTGTTAAAGAGGGATGCAGGAGCTGTATGAAGAAAACTGTGTTAAATAAAAAGAAGATATGTGCTTTTAAGAACCAAAGAAACTCATGTTTATAAGTTAAATAATAAAGTTAAATGTGCTTAAACGTTCACTGACTCGGCAGTGTCTCAGTACCTACAGAGGTGTGACAAAGAGGGGAGAACAAAGCTTTCCTGGGGAAGAGGAAACTGTTTGCTGTTTCTCCTGTCATACAAAGGGCTGGTTAGCGAAGCCGAAGGAGCCACATAGTTGCCTAAGGGAGAGGCACACTGTAGCAGTAGGGATCCCAGGGAGGGAGACCCCACTGGTGGCCATAGGTTTCGAACGCAGAGCCTGAGGTACTCTGGAGACAAGTCCAATTTGGACTCTGGAGGTTTTTTTTTTCTCCTGTTTGTGGAGAAGCACAGGGAGAGCCTCTGAGGTTAAAGCAGTGAGGTGGGGGATCCATCACAGTCTGCCATGTCATTTTCATAGGTGGCCCCACGTAGTGTACATTACAATAGCCCAGTCTAGAGGTTACCAGAGCATGGATTGATGTAGGTGGACTATCCTGGTCTAGAAGAGGCTGCATGATCAGCTTGAGCTGGGCATAGGCACTCTGGGCCACCAAAGCCAGCTAGGTATCCAATGGCAAAGATGGCATAGGAGATCAGATTTCCTTCTCTGTGGGCAGGCTTTGGGATACTGGGAGACAGTATCTTGCAGGTGATACAATTAATCCTATCTTACGGACCACAAGACTGCAGCTTCAGAAGAAGGAAAAATGGATGTTGGAAAAGTAGAGGAGAATACTATATTTCATATGTTTTATTCTACATCAACAATTTAAAAAAATATTTTAGTATTAATGTTTCACATTGCAATGTAATCGGGAAGGGGGAGAGGAAGTGTTATTTTTAAGCAAATGGGACTGAAGAGGTTTTAGGCCTCCATGCTCTGTTTTGCATAGGCTTTGCTTTTAATTTGTAGCATAGCTAATTTTGGATTCACTTTGTTCCAACTTGCTTTATTTTAATACTAATTTTTGAAAAGGAAATTAGACACTGAAAAGAACCAAGCCAAAGTATCCAAAATCAACCTTAGAATTAAAACGTTCTTTTAAACCATAGTTTTTCCTCAGTTATTAAAAAATATTGTGTAAGTGAAAACAATATTGAAAACATTGACCTGTGTTTATATTACCAAGGTTTCATAAAAAATACTGCAAATAAACCTGTGAATGGTTCCCCCCCCCTTTCTCATCGTATTTTAAAACAAATCCTTTAGAGGTACTTTCTATTAATGGTCGTAATGTCATTTTATCATTACCTGCAAATTCCAAAACACCGTTTTGTCTTAAAACTCGATAATGAAGGTTATTTCTTTTAGCACTTAAGCTTCTATAGGATCATAAAGCTTGTCTGCAGGTGAGATTTAGTTAAATCCTTTGAATATTTAAGAAGCATTCCTGAACCTTTCGCCAAAAAAGTGACAAGATTAGCACGTAAAAGTTTATTGACAGGATGCATAATTGAAAAGATTGCGTGTGAAAGGTTTTTAATGATTTTTAATAGATATAGTGGCAGTTTTAAATGCTGTGATTATACCCATTTATTGAAATACCAAAGGATTATGTGAAGTCATTTTAATAGGTAATGGTGCAACAGCTCTGCAACCAAAGCAGGTGGAGATTACATGTTAGCAATGCATATGATGTTCAGCTTGTCTGGTCTTGTCAGCTGCTTCCATGCTGGTTAGAAATAAAATTAACTCCAACGCCAGCTGGTTGTTATCTGCTTATTATTATTATTATTATTATTATTATTATTATTATTATTATTATATATTATTATTATTTTATATTATTATTATTATGTGTGTGTTTGTGTGACTTTAAACTTTTTTAAAAGTCCTGCAATAGAATAAAAAATCCTTCATATATACGTGCAAATCTTAAACTTTGTTGCTTTTTCAGTTATTTATTAAAAATTTATCTATTTGCCACAAAGGTTAAATCCAAATGCCTTGAGTCTGTGTGTAAACAAAGCAGGTAACAGTACCCTATTTCTGTGTAACCAACTTATGAAATACTGTAGTTTGCATAGCTTCACTTAAATACTAATAGATTAGTTATGATAATTTCAAATTAACTTTCTTAATTTTTAAGAAACAAAATTATGGGCTATGGCTCAACCCTATGCACACATTACTATTATTACTATTGTTATTAAAATATTTATAATGCCCATCATCACAAGATCTCAGGGCAATTCACAGAATAAAAAGCAAGGTACAAACACAAGTAAATAGTTAATACAAAAACAGCAAAACAATAACCCCACTTTCCCACAAAGCCATGTAAAAGGCTGTAGAATATTAATCAGCCAAAGGCCTGGTTAAAGAGGAACAGATATGATGATGAAGGCGCCAAGTGACCGTCCCAGTGGAGAGCATTCCAGAAATGGGGATCCACTGCAGAAAAGCCCCGTTCTCATGTTGCCACCCCCCAGGCCTCGAATGGAGGAGGCACATGAAGAAGGGCTTCAGATCTATGCAGAGTCTGGGATGGTTTATATAGGAAGAGGCGGGTCCTTGAGGTCCTTGTAGGAAATTCTCTGAGAATCACTGAGGTTACTCTCAAAAAAGTGTGCACAGGAGTAGAATTGTCTGCTGCCAAGGTGCATCAGCCTTCGTTGGCACCCTGAACATGACTCTTAACTCCTTAAGCTTTGTTTACAGCTGACTTATTCAGTACAGTGGTACCTTGGTTTATGAACACAATTGGTTTCGGAAGTCTGTTCATAAACTGAAGCGTTCATAAACTGAAGCGAACTTTCCCATTGAAAGTAATGGGAAGTGGATTAATCCATTCCAGACGGGTCCACAGAGTACTCAACCTGAAGCGTACTTAACCCGAAGCATGGGTGTAATTGGTTCTGGAAGTCTGTTCATAAACTGAAGCGAACTTTCCCATTGAAAGTAATGGAAAGTGGATTAATCCATTCCAGAGGGGTCCGTGGCGTTCGTAAACCGAAAATTCGTAAACCCAGGTGTTCATAAACCGAGGTTCCACTGTATTGCACTCAGCACACACGTTGCTCCTTAAGCCCACATGTAGCTGCTGTGTGACGGAAATCTTAGCTTCCTACCTCTGGTCACTTAACAAACACACCTTTTGTTTTGCAAATTCCTCCTTTCTCTTCCAACATTTTATTTAGGGAACCCCTCCCTAAGGAAATAGAACCTTTTAAGGCCCTTCATCCTGCCCAGACACCCAGGTATTCAGTCTGCCTGTTCTCCGTGGGTCACTCCAGGACAGGCTGCTCCAACTCCGGATAGCCTTTTCTTTCTACCTCCGCTAAAGGAAGTTGCCATTACTGAATCAGACCACTGGTCCATGTAGCTCAGTATTGTCTACGCGGGCTGGCAGTGGCTTGCCAGGATTTCAGAGAGGGAGCCTCCCCAAGCCAGGAGGGAGGGGAGAGCCACAGAGAATCTGGTGTGGTGCAAACAGAGCATCAGACTTCTGCTGTGCTTGCGCCGCGCTGACCTCACCCCTCCCATTATGCACAGTGATGTGGCTGATGAGAGGCCAGCAGCATGGAAGATTCCAATGCCAGCCACTCACCTGTTAATATGTGCCAATTTTGCATTTATTTGTGTGAATCAAAAAGCAACAGGAAGATCTTCTTGGGTGTGAAAGGGAAAGGGGAAGAAGAAATACCATCTGTTTTATTGAAAGAGCACAAAGTTCTCAGTTCTCAGTTACTGTATCTGAATTTGGCTGCTCCCTCCAACCAAAGCTGCTGTTACGAAGCTATCAGGGTTTTACGCCAGCAGTAACATTTATGGTATTTATGAATTGGTGGAGATGCCTGTACTTTGCAGCATATGCCCTTTACATCTGCGAATAACATTTTTAGACCCGTTGTCTTGGATAAATTTTGTGTCATGTTTAAAAATGTCTCTAAGAGAAAGGAGATGTAAATGTATTGAAATCGGCAAATGGCAGAGGGGAATAATGTTTCAAATTAATGTTTCCGGTGTAACACAGCGTAATAGAATCGTAATGAAAGAGCATGGCCAAGCTCTCAAATTCTAATTGCATGTTTTCAATTCATTCTTTTTGGTTGTCTTGTCCCCATCGTTTTAAGATTACAACTTACTGGATGTAAAATGTGCAGTGGCTCTAGTATTCCACAGGGTGTCATGAGGTAGTTGTTAGAACTGCTATTAATGCAGAAAGGAAATGAACATGGTCTACCCTCTTCTGAACACTAACAAGTGTTCTATTTCTAGATTCAGGTAGGTAGCCGTGTTGGTCTGACGCAGATGGAGGAAAAAAAAAAATCTCCAGTAGCACCTTAGAGGCCAACTAAGTTTGTTCTGGGTATAAGCTTATACCCAGAACAAACTTAGTTGGTCTCCAAGGTGCTACTGGACAATTTATTTATTTTTTAATTTAAGTGTTCCATTTGGTAGTATAGTGTGCACTATAAAACAACCGGTTCTTAGCTCTTTAGCATGTATTCTCTTTTTTTTCTGCATAAGATGAACACACATAAATGAAAGCATTACTGTGGACAGATCCTTTCCCAGGGCAGAGCGATTCCACCTTCTCACACAACATGCACAGGCTTAGTCTGTTCCCCTCTATAACCCAGGGTAGTAGTGGTCCCTGAAGCTTGCTTTATTTGTTTGTTTAGCTTTTAAAGACACTTGGTCAAGGATAGGATGTTGCTTCAGCTGCTGCGGCACAAGGTTCTCCTTGCATAGCCATATGCCAACAGAGATTGATGCCTTGCAGCACAATTCTGTTGGCCACGTGGCAAGCTCCATTTGTTTTAGTAGTACTTAACCATTGCATAACTGCAAGCTACACCACTTGAATCACTGGGGTCATGTTGGAAAGGGAGAAGGTGAGGAGAGTTCAGGTAATATATTCACTCAAAGCCAGTCAGTGATACCCAGGGCGAAAAGGAATGCTAATTATTTCCATTGCTCTCAAGTTGCACAATATAAAGAGGGCATGATTTGTTTGAGATATGCCATTTCATACTTACTTGACCTGATTCATGCCAAAGATTCTTTCCTCTTAAGAGCCTGCTGTTGAGTGTCGATTACAGAGGACCAAATCATACGCTGGCTTTGCACTAGCGACATCCTTAGGTCAGCTGTCATCTCCATTTCATTTTCTGTGATTGTTACAATGATAGAGGAAGCAGCAGCTGAAGGCCTGCCCTCTACCTAATTAACATGCTGCAAAGGGTTACCAGAAACACCCTCCTGAAAGGTATTAGTCACTCATCTTAAGCCCTTGCATTTCCCTTCTGTGCAGGGATGCCACAGCTCTGCGCTGAATGAGTTGTAGTGCAGTGTTGGGGGTTTGCTGCTGCAACAAATCGTATTTTAAATCCCCACTACTGTAGTGAAAATCCTATTTGGGTCTCCTCTTGAAGACAGTACCAAGGCATGATGCAGAATGCAGATCTCCACTATTTGAATTGGGTGGAACGTCGGCACAATAAGGATATTTAAAAGTATGTTGTCATCATCATCATCAGCAGCTTCATAGTTAAATAGTGATTAAATATTTAAATAAAGGAAGCTAACAAGCTTCCTTTCAAGGTGATCTAGCAAAGTCAGATCCTACTTCAGAACAGCTTTTCAGCAAGGGGGAAAGGTTATAAAAAAAAAAGTGGCTTAAATGTAAGTTTATGTAGGCCAGCTCCACATGACTGTTCTGACCCTATACTGCAGGCATGGGCAAACTCCGACCCTCCAGATGTTTGGGACTACAATTCCCACCATCCCTGACCACTGGTCCTCTTAGCTAGGGATGATGGGAGTTGTAGTCACAAACATCTGGAGGGCCGGAGTTTGCCTATGCCTGCAATGCTGAGTCAAGCCCAGACCCACCACACTTTAGGCCTGGTTTAACATGGGCTTGTCCCCCCCCCCCCAGCCTTCATCACTATCAACTTCCCTTTCCCTACCCAAAGATACTCACAGGAAACAATGGCATATGTTGATGCTCCGGTTAGTTCCTAGATATGTAATTGCTACAAATATGGCATATGTAGTACCATCTAGCTCCCCTGGAACCATGGAAAAGCTAGTTCTCATTGTACCCTTGATTCCTGGGTGCTCCTGTATGCTGCCATACACCCTTGTAGCAGCATCTAGTGCAGGCATCCCCAAATCTGGAGGGCCGCAGTTTGGGGATGCCTGATCTAGTGCCTAACAGAAGTTCTGCCATGAACCATCCTACTCCCCTTTTAGGGAAGTTTTGGTAGGAAAAATGGGGTATAGGAACCTCTGCACCCTAAAGTAAGTGTATGTTATTAGGAGCATGCTAACCAGTGCTTTTTTTCTAGATAAATAGGTGCTGGTACTCACCATAAAGTTGTTAAAGTAAGTGCCACACTTTTTAACAACAACAAAAAAGAGGTCCCAGGACTGCGGGTGGCACTGTGGTCTAAACCACTGAGCCTCTTGGGCTTGCTGATCGGAAGGTTGGCGGTTCAAATCCCTGCGATGGGGTGAGCTCCCATTGCTCTGTCCCAGCTCCTGCCAACCTAGCAGTTCGAAAGCATGCCAGTGCAGGTAGATAAATAGGTGGCGGGAAGGTAAGTGGCGTTTCCATTCACTCTGGCGCTTGTCACGGTCCTCCGTGCACCAGTAACAGTTTTGTCATGCTGGCCACATGACCCGGAAAACTGTCTGTGGACAAACGCCGGCTCCCTCGGCCTGAAAGCGAGATGAGCACCACAACCCCAGAGTCGCCTTTGACTGGACTTAACCATCCAGGGGTCCTTTACCTTTTTACCCTTGAGTGCCACCTGAAAAGAAAGCACTGCTAACAGTTAAACAAATCTAAAACAAATCTAAAACAGTTAAACAAATCTAAAACAAATCTCATGAAGAGTCGGACACGACTAAACGACTAAACAACAACAACAAAACAAATCAATTTCAAGCATACATTGGAAACTCACATTAAGGATTGAACTGAGTGAGGTTGCCTTGCACCAAGATCTTTCTGTTTTGTTGGCTGTTGGAGATTCACAGAGGTTAAAATCAGAACTGAATGATTTCAGACTATGAACATTTCAGTACAGTGGTACCTTGGTTTACAACCATAATCTGTTCCGGAGGTCTGTTTGTGAACCAAAACAGGTTGTAACCCAAAGCGCACTTTCGCCAATGGGGCCTCCCCCCCCCCAAAAAAGTTCATAATCCAAAAAAAAGAAAAGAAAAAGGGTTGTAATCCCCCCCCAAAAAAGGTGCAAACTGGGACATGCACTTCTGGGTTTGACATGTTTGTAATCTAAAATGTATGCAAACCAAGACGTGTGGAAACCAAGGATCCACTGTAATGTGTTTGCTGTATTTTACCCCCCACCCCAGGTTTTCATGAATTGCCTACTTTTGTCAACAGAGCTTCCCATTCTAAAGCCTCCTTTTCAGAATCAACCATGAGTAATCTTGCATTCTTTATTTTAAAGATTGAAAATCTTCAGGAACAACTTAGGGATAAAGACAAACAGCTAACCAATCTGAAAGACAGAGTGAAGTCGTTGCAGACCGATTCCAGTAACACAGACACGGCTCTAGCAACGTTGGAAGAAGCTCTATCAGAGAAGGTATGGTTTTGTTAACACATCCTTTTAGGAGCGGGTTCTAATTTTGTAGCTGCTAGTTCGATTGCACAAATAATTGCACACAATAATTCTACTCTTGGGGGCAGTATTTGCACTGCATGGATAGGGAGTCCCAGTGCCAGTTTTAGTGGGTAGGGGGATTTCTCAACAACCAGGCATCATGGAAGGTGCTGCTGGAACATTTGTAAGTGTCCAAACACTGTAAGTGTGAAGAGGATTAGACCCTGTTGCGCCCTCGGTCAAATTAAGCTGCAGTTACATTTGTGTTGATAACAATTTGAGATAACTGTGGTATTGCTGGAAATAAGCAGTTGAATGTGCCCGATACAGAGCTTTCAGCCACTGCAACTTAGTTCTTGCTTGCTTTTGTGATAAAATGCATGTAGATTAGGCCTGTAAGGGGGATAGATATATACACCAGGAATGCTTGCCAATGCAAATAATACTAGAAAGGATACATTGTTGGGATTTCATCATGTTAGTGGTTAATCAAAGACAACATGGTGTATTAGGGTATTTTAACATGTGTTTTCAACATCTAGCTCATGGAGATTACAGTTCAATTAATCTTCGTTTTGTGCTTTAGAATTATGTTGTTTAACCTTCAATAAAATATAAAAATTAAAGCATGATTAACAGCACAAATGCTTTTGGGATCATGCTTGTACTATTTGGGAAGGAAAATATTTTTTAATGATTTTAAGAAATGTCCATAAGCCATAACTTTATACAACAGCTTCCTATTAAAACAGAGGATGGCCAGACAATTTCACCTAATTTTGGGGAAGCTGCATTCCATACCAAGCTTTGGAGAGACAACAAATTGAATAGATTCAGTTTATCCACAATAACATTAAAATCAGAGATGTGGCAAATATTTAAAATATGCAGCCTTCTCAAAAGTGTACCCCCCACCCTTCTGTTCAGTTTGATCAACTTCATTTTGAGTATGGTTGGACCAAACTTGAAAAGGGGCTGCTACACCTGGCTAGCTTCTCCCCAACCCCAGTCCCTTTGGCAGGGATGTGCAACCTCAGGGTACAGCTTTCCAGTCCTCTCTGTCTAACCCTCAGGACTCTCCCAGATCACACACCCTCCTGAGCCACCCCTTCTTTGCACCCTCATTGAATGTTTTTATCTGGAAGGAAAGCACCCCTGAATTCTGATGATGCTTTTTGTTGGCCCGGATGGAGGCTAGAGAGGGGTGTGTGAGTGTAAAGAAACTAGCCTACTGTACAATTGGAAGTCCTTCCACCTTAGTTGCTCTGCCCACTTTTGCCTCTGGCCTAAACCACTAAAGGTGTGTGGTCCCTGGAAGGTTGACCACAAGGGAATGCGACCCTTGGTGTGAAGAAGGTTCATAGCTGCCAGGTCTCCCGTATTCCCTGGGAAATCCCCATTTTTCCAGCTGTTCCTAGCTGAAAAAACAGATTTTTTTGTCTCCCCCCCCCCCGGTTTATTCTGGCGCGGTGGCCATTTTGGAACTGGGCGGAGCATGCTCAGAAGCGACTTTTGATGCTGCTCTGCCCAGTTCCAAAATGGCTGCAGTGCGACTTCTGGCGCGGCGGCCATTTTGTAACTGGGCAAAGCAGTATCAAAAGTCACTTCTGAGCATGCTCCGCCCATTTCCAAAATGGCGACAGCGCTACTTCCGGTCTGCTACTTCCGGCCCTTATTTCTCCGACAGCAACTTGGCAGGTATGAGAAGGTTCCCCAACCTTGCCCTTGCACTTCTTGTAAAGTGGGGCAATTGAAAGGGAGCATGGGGAGTGAGGAATCAAGGGTCTGGGCCAAATTAGTCTCAAGGCAAGCTTATAGAGGGAGCAGGGAGGCTTTGAGAGGGGTGGGAGATTGGGCTGCTTGAGCGTTCTAGTCAAACACTGAAATGGATCGCACACTTTAAAAGCCTTATTGTTTTTTGGGGGCTTAGCATGCAGGTACTAAGTTCCGTGCCTAACTGGAAACTTGTGCTGCCCATATAAACACTAAAGTGGCACATTTCCTCATGCCTCACTCTCCTACATGAAGTTTCCATGGCTGTGGACTCTACTGCCCATATCTGCTGTTGTTTTTTGCAATCTTAAGTGTAGCACTAATGAGAGAGAGAGAGAGGCTGTTCACTTTGAACAGTGATGGCCAGACTTGGCCCTCCAGCTGTTTTGGGACTACAATTCCCATCCCCCCTGACCCCTGGTCCTGTTAGCTAGGGATGATGGGAGTTGTAGTCCCAAAACAGCTGGAGGGCCAAGTTTGGCCATCACTGACTTAGAAGCCACAGTGAGAGAGAAGGTGAGGACCAACAAATTCCATGAGGGGTGGTTTGGGACTGAGGGTACTGAAACTGGAGCAGGAGGAGAGCTGTTAAAGGAACAGTCTGAATTAACTTTCCAAATAAGCATAGCATTATTCTCTTCCCCATTCCACAATCTGTGGAGATGTCAGGGCAAGGATATCCAGAGTGAGGGTCGGCCTGAGGCAGACTGAGGCAGCTGCCTTGGGTGGCTTCCCTGGCTGTTCCTGCTGCTAGAGGAGGGAAGAGAAGCAGTGAAGGCAGCTTCAGGCAAGATCTCATGAGATCCTGCAGAAATCTCATGAGAGGTTACAGAACTCTTGTGAGATCTTGCTGGAAGCTGCTGTGCGATCTTGGTAAGCGAGGCTTTGGTGAGAGGGTGAGACTGCTGAGAAGGCAGCACCTTCAGTTTTGCCTCAGGCAGTGAAATGGGATGGGCTCCCGTGTTCATAGTAAATATCCCCCAGTAGCTGTAATGTATGTTCAAGTGTAGGCATTGACTCAAGAGATAATATATGTATGAGAAATCTAGAAACCCTTATTCAAAGTTTTAACAAGGCATCTTTCAAAGCCCAAACAGGAACAGTGATTAACTTGGGACAGGCAAAAGAAAACAGGAACAGTTAGCTTCCATTCCGACATTAAGCATCGTTGCTACCTGGGAGCCTTGAATGATTTTCCTGCAAAATTAATGAACTCTGAGCTTTCAAACAACACAGGAATCAAGTGTATATGAACCCAGGCTTATCCATGTGGTCCATCTCAATATCCTCACAGGGTGAGATGCCGGGTTAATGTTATGATAATATCCAGTAATAATCATATGTTAAATGAATACTCTCAAACTCTGTTTGACTTCAAACAGATGCCTAAAGTACGGTATATCTAAATTTGTCAGTGCTCTAATTTGCCTTACTTTAGAAGGTGAACCAGGATTACGTGCAGTTCAGCATTGCTATCAACCTAAGGACTTCCAGCTCTTCTGGAAAAAAATTGCTTTTAAAATGCAGTAGCTAATAATACCTGTTCTACATCAACATTCTTATTTCAAGATCTATCTCAAGATCATTGGTCTTAGAGTTGATTATTTTTGTATGTCAAAAAGCTCCAAATGTGTATGCTTGAAAATTCCCTTGACTGAGGCCTTATTACTTGGTTAAATAAATGTCTTCTCTTGAATGTTAAAAATCTCACAATAATATTAAACATTAGTTATATATTTGTACATGTAGCACAATGCCCAGCTTTTCCCATACATAACAGAAAGCACTTTCATGTCATGTACTATATTGTATTACAGTAGAAAAGAACTAAGCTTATTGGAGAAACACGAATATTTGCACTTCCTTTTAAGTGAGTGTACACTAACTGCTACCTTCTGAAATGAAGCTTACATTTACACCTGAGTACATCTCCTGTGTGCGACGCGGGTGGTGCTCTGGGTTAAACCACAGAGCCTAGGGCTTGCCGATCAGAAGGTCGGCGGTTCGAATCCCCGCGACGGGGTGAACTCCCATTGCTCGGTCCCTGCTCCTGCCAACCTAGCAGTTCGAAAGCATGTCAAAGTGCAAGTAGATAAATAGGTACCGCTACAGCAGGAAGGTAAACAGCATTTCCGTGCGCTGCTCTGGTTCGCCAGAAGTGGCTTTGTCATGCTGGCCACATGACCTGGAAGCTGTACGCCGGCTCCCTCGGCCAATAACACGAGATGAGCGTCGCAACCCCAGAATCAGTCACGACTGGACCTAATGGTCTGGGGTCCCTTTACCTTTTCACATCTCCTGTCAGAGAGTATCATAATATGATACTAGCTCAAGCTGAGATAGCAGTATATTGAAAACAGTTGTTTGCCCAGTAGGAAGAGAGGTGGAAACGTAAGCTTATGTCCTTCTAGGGAAACCATTTATAGATCAACACTCCCTTTTCAAAACTGGTTTACAGTGGGATATAGGGAGACGATATTGTGGGTGGGGTAGGGAGTCAAAAGGTCATATGACAAGGTTGGATGCACAGTTTGTGACCCATCAAGCCAAATCCTGCAATTTGCCTGCCCTGCACGGAAGCAGACTAGTGGCTCAGCAGATTCACTGCTGGTCTAGGAATTCAGAAGCAGAGGGGTGTTCTCAAGCACTTGGCAAATCACAACATGCTGGCTGATAGGCTGTGTTGAACTCGATAGGTCATACTTATGTACGTGCATTGAGCTGAGTGTGCAGTTTCTTGGATTGTGACCTCATTCTTCATGTTCTTCGAATGAGAGCAAATCCAGAATTACTCTTTAAAAGGAATTTATTATTTGAGCCTCTTAAAAGTCCCCATTTGTGGAGTGCTTTCCCCAGGGAGGCTCGCCTGGTGCCTTCATTACATATCTTTAGGTGCCAGGTGAAAACATTCATCTTTTCCCAGGCCTTTGGCTAATGTTATGTCTTTTTGCGTTTTTATATTGTAAACCACCCTATGATCATGATCCTCAGATGAAGGGTGGTGTGTGTGTGTGTGTGTGTGTGTGTGTGTGTGTGTGTGTGTGGTCACATATTTTCCAAGCTGCTGGTTCAAGTTATAAAGTGTAACCATGTTTTCACTATTTAGGAGAGAATTATAGAGCGATTAAAGGAGCAGAGGGAAAGAGATGACCGTGAAAGGATTGAAGAAATTGAATCCTTTAAAAAAGAAAACAAAGACCTGAAGGAAAAAGTTAATGCTTTGCAAGCAGAGCTAACAGAAAAAGAGGTCAGTCTTTGCAATTAATTGAATATTTGTATTGCTGTGATTCAAATTGCATAGTTTTACAGTCATAGAGTGAGATGTTTCAGTTGAAAGCAAATATATTTAAATAATTTGGGATGTAACATCTCCAAAGCAACCATATTTCTGGGCTTCCAACTTTTACATATAATTTAATAATGGCTGGGCTTCAAACATGCCATTCCGGGAAGAGAAACAATTTGGACGCAGCAGAGGCTTCCAGGAATTAAAGGTTACTTCATTTCTGTCCTTATCTTTTTACCTGTGCTAATTGTAGCTGTAACCCAGGAAGTCCCCGATTCAAAACTCACTTCAGCTATGAACTCTCTAGGTGGCCTTAGCCAAGGCATTTTTCTCTCCACCTCACCCCTTCCACTCTCAGCTGCAGATGGCCTTCATAAGACTACTGGCTGTTGTAAGGATTACACAGATAACACATGCAAAGTTCTTTGAATAATACACTGTGACATGTAAGTGATGACAGTAATGAGAACAATGTCACACTATTATTTTTTCACAGTCCATATAATTTTCACGCACCATAGGCGTAGCCAGGATTTTTGTTAGGGGCCAGGCACCTGCGCGCGTGCGGGAGCTCAATTAATTGAGTACTTTCCACGCTTTTTTGTGTCCCCCTCCCCTTGGCTACACCCATGCTGAGCCCTACCATCCTGGGCCTTTGAGAATTGATAATAGCAGTAAAGGGGAGATGAGACACATTAAGAAACACCCTGTTGGAAAGAACCAGAGACAAGCAAGCCTAAAGTTGTGCCACTGTGTTGGTTGGACCTATTCAAAACTATGACGATGCCTCTCAGACTTAATGTGATAGCACTAGAATTATGTCTTGCTCCTGGAGGCTAGTACTTGGCCATGTTTATGGGATTGTTATTTTGAGGCTGCAGTGGAAATATTTGCTGCTCTCTCTCTCTCTCTCTCTCTCTCTCTCTCTCTCTCTCTCTCTCTCTCTCTATATATATATATATATATATATATCAGAATCCATGGTTTTTCTACAACTGCATTTGCAAATGTATGTTCTGCTTAATGATTAATAATATTAGTGATGTCTTAATATTTTCCCGTTGTGTTAGTGCAGAGGCTGAGACATCGGCATAAATAGGAAGCCCCCTCCCTCTCTCCTGTAAACCGGCAGGTCTGCAAGTCCACATAGACATAATAAGCCCATCTTTTGTTGTTGTTGTTTAGGTTTAAAGTGGGTCCACTGCAATTGCTTAGAGAGAGAAAAGCCCCGGTAAAGAATAAAAAGAGGTTCACTGAACTTAATAACTGTCCGTGATCATCAGTTTTCTTTCAGTTAGGCCAGAAGCAGGGTAAGTGGGCCAAGTATATATACTGTGCCCACAGAGGTGCAATGCTCCTATGCTGTTGATTTCCTCTAAGCTTTTTGCAGCAGGGACTAAACATGGTGCCGGGCTTTCTACCCATGGCTCTGGAACATCACTGCAGCTGTGCTTTAGAGAATGGCAGCAGTGCACAGTCCCCAAGCCCACTGTAAAAGGCTTTGTAGGGATTAAAAAATGGGTTCTATGTTTTCCGGTAACCTTCTCTTTCAATTGTCTCTTTTATATATATTACATGTATTTAGTCTAGCTTAATTGACCTCAAAGAACATGCATCGTCATTGGCTTCGGCTGGACTGAAAAGAGACTCCAAGTTAAAGTCTTTAGAAATAGCCATAGAGCAAAAGAAGGAGGAGTGTAGTAAGCTAGAAGCACAACTGAAAAAGGTAAATACTAACAACAGATCTTATTTCGAATGCATGCCTGCGTTTCTGCAGTGAAATATGTCATCTGTTAGTTCCAAGTCGAAACTACTGTTAATGAATGTAAATGTGTTTGTTTATTAAGCCTGAAACCTGTCGGCAGTTTTAAAATGATAATACTGTATTATTATTGCCATTTTAAAAAATTGTATTCAGCAGAAAAGCCATGTAAATATATACGGGAACTTTTTTTTTTGGATGTACAGCATATTTAATCACATTTAGTCTAAATGATTTTGTCAAAAATGATTTGGAAATCATGTTAGCACATTTCTACCATACATTGTTTCTCTTTCCTATGTGAGTTAGTATTGTGTATGTTCATTGTTGAAACACAAACTCATGGCATACTTCTTGGTTTCAGCATCATGTTTGCCTTCCACACCTTGTAAACGGGCTCATGTTGCCAATAGATCATTAAACCAAGGGCACAGTCGGGCCAAAGTTAAGCATATTTAACTCTCATTGAAAGTGCAACTTGGGGAAAAAAACACCTTTAAATTTGGCTGTTGCGTGGCCCAGACATCATTGTGGACAGGTGCTTGCAAAGTGATTAACTATATGAACATTAAACCTGACAAGGCAAAAGTGCAAGGTCCCATGTACACCCATGGACAGAAGATCATACTTTAGTCGTACAATCTTTGGTTAAGTCACAGGCAAGGGGAGAGACAGCCCAGTCCTCATATCTGGGTTGAATTGCCTGATCAGTGCTTGACAGTTCAAGATAGGTTGCAGCATGCTAAATGTCAAACAAACAAACAAACAAACACACACACACACCAGGGCTGTCCTTTCCATTTGGCTTAGTGGCACGGTGCACCAGGGCGCCTCCCCATCAGGGGTGCTGGGCTGCGGCACCCAGCAGCCCCCCGCGCTGCTCATGTTCGAGGCGGCAAGTGCGGCGCTGCTGCTGAAGCAGCCTAGCTCTGCCGCTGCCCCTCCTCCATCGCACTTGCAGGGGGCGGTCGAATGTATCCTTCGCCGTGTACTGTTCCTGCCACGCCCCCTCGCAACAGCAGACTTGCAAGGGGGGTGCGGTGGGAGCAGTGCCCAAAAGGGCTCCTTTCGGTGCGCTGTTCCCGCCAAGCCCCCTCGCAATAGCAGGCTTGCTAGCCACTGTTCCAACGGCACCAAGCAAGCGGGGGGGGGCGCCGGAGGGATTTTGCACCACGGCGCCGGATACCCTTAGGACGGCCCTGACACACACCCCAAAAGGTAATAATAATCATATATAAAGAGCATCAAGATGCAACCCCAAACAGTCCTAACTGGACTGAAATCTGAGATAAAACAACCTACCAAAATCAGCGCATTGCGCATAACATCCAGTGCACCAATGTAGGTTTACCATCCATACAAGTCAAGGAGTGTGTGTGCATGCTGCAGTTAAATTATGTGCTGCAACCACCTCTTTCACTCCAGCAGCTAAGGATATATTTGCACTTCATTGCTGGGCGGGTCTGACTCAACACCGTTTGCTGCCTGAAGCAAAGGACAAGATGGTGTCCCTTGCATTCTAGATGCAGAAGGTTACCAGGTTCTCAGTTGAACCTTACTTCAATGCTGCATCTGAAGACGGTAGGTTGGCTCAAGGGATGCATGGGCAACTGTGTGGCGTGCACAGCTTTGTCCCTCAGCACCTGCTGCCCAAGGTTGCTGTCAGCACAACAATACAAACACAATACGTAGGCTAATAGTTAGTAGAGAATATATAATAGAATAATGGTATCATTCAAATTATAGGAAGAAGCCCATCAAAGTTCTTATGTACAATATAACAGAGTGGTAGCGAGGACCGTCAAGCCGTGTGTTCAAAACAGATGTCTAAGGACAGTCTCTCAATAGTCTTTCAAAAGTTTCGACGGAAGACGTCTCAAAAGCCTCAAAAGGACAGTGTCTCCGGACAGTGTCTTCAAGATTGTTGTCATGGCAGTACTGGCTGTACTAGTGGGCTATGCAATGCTTAGCACATTAAAGAGCCAGATTTTCACAGATGTAACAGATCTCAAGTTTTTATACCAAGTGTTGCTTTTAAAAAAACTGTATTATTCCTCAGCCATTTTTAGCAATATTCACTGGTTTGTGAGAAGAACAGGTACTTCTACAATGAAAGTTTCAAATTTGTGGTGCTAAACAGAAACATGAATTGTTATTGGTAATTGACCTCAAACAGTTCTTCTTAATGTATGTTTCATTTGGCAGCGTTGCTTAATTTTAGCTGAAATTCCAAACATTGTGTGAGAAGACGGTCATACAACAGATCCGCATGCTTAGTGTTCAGCCATTTGAACTTGTAGGAAAACCTAAGTTCATGCATTTGGTTGGTAATGAAAGTGATGAAGTATTGATATGCCTTTGTTCCTATAGGTAGAGAGATGTTTTTTGAAACTTGCATTCCACAGTAGTGATGGGTCAGGAAACTGAAATATTTGTTAAAATTGGAAAATAAATTCCAGATGAAACTTCAAAAGCATGTTTTTAAATTTATCATTAAAAAAGAAAAACTTGCTTTTGGAAGTTGCATGTAACGTATCATTCCAACACACACACACACACACACTTACACACACACTTACACACTTACTTTTTGATTAGTTTTTAAAAGAATAATTGAAATGATCAAATCACTTCAAACCACTTAAAGTACTTCTGTATTTACAAAAAGTAGCCCATTCACAACTGACCTGTTTCTTGTTCTGTTTATGCAAAGAAAACTGTTTAGTTTTTAGTTCCTACTGGCTACAATAACAGCAAGGTGTATTAAAGAAAGCATGTGGTATGCCGAAAGTTAATTTGTAGAGGTTAGGGTTCCCTTTGCTATTTTATCTGATTTTCTGCTAGTTCTTCTTTCATATATTTTTGAGCTAGGAAATGGATGAAACGGTGAAACCAATTCACCAGCATCAAAATTCTTTCAGCTTTCAAAATGCCTTGTTGCTTTTCAAGGCTTTGCCTTTCCGTGTGCTGCTCTGGTTCGCCAGAAGCGGCTTAGTCATGCTGCCCACATGACCTGGAAGCTGTCTGCAGACAAACGCCGGCACCCTCGGCCAATAGAGCGAGATGAGCGCCGCAACCCCAGAGTCGTCCGCGACTGGACCTAATGGTCAGGGGTCCCTTTACCTTTATCTTATACTGTAGGGTTATCATATTTCAAAGAGCAAAAATCAAGACAGAAAAGTTGTTGAGCAGGCTTCCAGATATGTCTGGGAAATTCTGGACGTATGGCAACGCTGCTATATATATATATACAGTATATTGCATATCTATTCATTTCCCTTGGGTGGAGGGAAAAAACACCATACTGTACAGTTAAAAATGAATGCTAGGATATCCAACTTTACAGATGACAGTCCTCTATATGAAGGGCTGTCAGCTCTCTATTTCAAGGTGTTGTCTATTTGATGGGCCTGTGGTTTAAAGATCAAGAATTACAAGAAGGGAGGGCAGAGCCCTTGAAGTTGCCCAATAGCAGATAGCTCCTGAACCATAGAGGTCATCTTGCCATAGTTGTCCCTGCTGTCTTGCAATGCATACCTATTTAAATTATAGCAAATGTTTCTAAATTTGCATCCGTGCACATAAACTGGCATGCAGCATTTTGTGCAAATCTGTGCCCTCTTTATGATGCATTTGCTCTTTTTTGGGTGATGTAAGTGGCCACACTAGGCAGGATTATGAAGAGGGAGAACCAAAAATGCCATGGGAGAGATTCAGTTCGCACATGGGATTCTGAGGCCTCCACTACCCATTAAAGTCTGCTCTGAAATTCAAGGAGGGACTCTTTTTGCTGCACTTTCTTTCAATGCAGTGAAAGAATCCACAACGGAGGGAGAAATCTGGACAGCTTCACTGCATCCGTGAATTTTCAGGAGGCTCTTTGGATCAGAGCTTAATAAATTAAAGCTCGCAGTGTGAAATGCATGAGAGCATTAACAGAAAAATGCCCCAATGGATGTTCGTTTTATAGACATTTTGCCTTCATGAATGAAGAAGTCATAGGAATTTTCTTTGTTTAACGGCTGTAAGTAATCCTTAAGCCATTTGTTCTCAAGTGGTCTCAGTGAATACCCTTGGTGGAGGCAGGTGTGGATTTTCAATCACTGGCATCCTGTTCAAACCCTTAACCTCCCCCCCCCCATTCCCACCCCAGTGATTGAGTTGTCATGGGGTCATCATAAAGCTGAAGTCCCACAGGGTAGTAGGACTTCAGCGAGACTGCTCTAGAATAAGTGGTTTATAGCTTACAGCATCATTTGTTTTGCTTCCTTATATACTATTCCCCTTCAGAATGTCTTCCTTTTGTTCGCTGCCGCTTAGATTTCCTCACCACTACTGTTTGCCAAACTGTACTGTTCAGAATTCAAATAAAACTGAAATGCAGTTTTGTGTTAATATGAAAGGAAGGCCATAAATTTAATGATAAAGTTTAATTAATCTTTTATTATTACCATCTTTGAAGCTTTGGTGATAAATTGCAGCCTTGGCCAAAAGCACTTCTAGTGATTCATTGCTGGAGACCAGCACTTAATGTATCATCAAAAGTGGACAGCTTTCTGTATTTCATGGGTTATTTCACTTGAGAAAGGGAAAGTAACACAAACCTTAGATTTCTTACTCCAGCTATTCTTTTTTAGGAGCCAAAGTCAACATTTATTTTCCCCCAGTGCCTCTCACTTGCACTAAAGAATGTTTAGAAACTTAAATTTCTAGTTAAAATAAAAATAAAATTCCGAGTTCTTCTGTGCAAATGTGCTGGATTTGCTGAGCTAATACTGTTTTCCTGGATCTTTCCTTCTTTTCCTGTCTGTGCTTCATTCCTTCCCAACTTTGCAATGTAGCAAGCTGAACAGTTGTTCAATCAGATGTACAATCCAGTAAGTCATTTCAGAAAGTGTCCTCTGTAACATACGAAAGCATGAGGATCCATTTAACCACCACCATGTTGTCCTCCTTCCTCTGTGGAGCTTTGCAAAACAATGATGGCTTCATTTGCATTGTGTTGAAATAAAGTGAGCTTTGCGGACTTTAAGGCTATTATATTTTCAAACGTTTTGTGGGAAGTTGTGTCGATTAGAAATTGGATCAGTAAGTTTTGCGATCAAATTTGAAGTGCCTTCAGGTCCTCAACTACTTCAGTGTAAGAAAGCATGCAAATATCAGGCTTTGTTGTTATTTTACTGCTATACTCATGTAGTACTTCAGTGGATCCTTCAAATTAAACTTAAGCTCTGGAATGTTATTCAGAATATCTTAAATGAAGAATAAATAGTTACTGTCTATTTTCTTTGTGTTATAAAAAAATGCAGTGTGGTAGGTTTCAGGCAGCAGACAGGGAATTGCAACGTTGCAACATTAAATGTTCCTTATAGCATCCTTTTAAAATGTTGTCACAAACACTTGAATTTTATTTATTAATTACGTTTTATAACCCCCCCCAAGGAACTCATGTACATGGTTTTTCCCTCACCAGTTTATCATCACAACAGCCCTGTGAGGTAGGTTAGGCTAAGAGACTGCCCTAAAGTCATCCAACGAACTTCATGGCTGAGTGGGGAATTGAACTCTGGTCTCCCAAGTCCTAGTCCAACACACTAATCATTACACCACAATGGCTTTCACAAACATACTTGCTAGAAAGAGAGAGCTTCTGATATCAATGGGACTTTCTCCCATAGAAGTGTACCCTGAGGCCACTTATCACAGTGTGGCTTTTTAAAACAGGAAAATATCCTCTTGCTGCTTAAGTTTAAATAATTTAGTTTTAGTTCCATGCAGTGCTTTTTTTCTGGGGGTATGCAGGGGTACACATACCCGTAAACAGTTCGTGAATCTAAGTTTGGCCTCATTGAGGGACAATATTTCAATATGTGTAGGAAAATGAGAGTACCCCTAAATATTTTTTAAAGCACTGGTTCCATGTATTTCAGCAATGTAAAGAATAAAACGTCCAATGGCACCTTAAAAACTAACACATCTTATTGTGTTGTGTGCAAGAACCTGCTTTAACAGATGTGCAATGCCAGAAAGAACACTCAATCCAAATGAATCTAAATGAATAACTTGACAGTCATTATAAGTAATTTGTGGAACACCAAGACATATAGATGATTATATATGAATGCATTACATAGATATATTGTCTATAAATGAAAGCTTTTTTATATCTTAGTGACAGATTTACACTAATAAAATTATTGTACCTTTTAAAAGGCAGAAAGAATGTTAAAGCTGTGTTATAGAAACCTGTTTTTAAATTACATAGTGTTTTGTAATTGCAGGTGGAAGACGTCTCTAAGGAAAATTTCTGTTATGTGCAGCTAGGACATTATTCCTCTTCTTTATATTTGAGCAAATTCCACAGTTGTAATGAAAATTTAATGTCCTGGTGAGGAAATAATAGGCCTCATAAAACACACCACATTTATTTATCCAAAATTAGCCTGTAATTCCATTTAGTTTTAGGTAGATCTTAAGTTCTCATATAAGGTCTAAATTTATTCCTACTTTGCCATATGTATACTTTTAGATAAGTTACCAACAAAACATATTGTATTTTGGCCAAAAATAAAATAAAAAATAAAATAAAATCTGCAGCAAGATGATTTTAGTAGATGGGAAATGGGTGCAGTTGCTCTTACAGAATGAACTTCATTCCCCACCCCCATCTCATTGGCTTTACACATGCATTATAGTAAACCAGAGTTACCGTAATTATTTGTTATTGTTTATGGCCACCTGTCAGGGATGCTTTGGGGTTCGTCCACACTTCCACTTATCCCGTGCCTCCCAAGTGGTTTTCTGCATGTCCTATGCTTTCTGAGCATGATTCTAAACAGTTTTGACTTTGCCCCATCAAGGTGCCAGGTAAAATCATTCCTTCTCTCCCAGGCCTTTGGCTCATTAATCAATCAATCAATCAATCAATCTGTGTGAGGGTTATTGTTTCTGTTTGTTACTATGTTATGTATTTTTGTGTTTTTATATTGCAAACCACCCTGTGATCTTCAGAAAGGTGGCGTAGAAATAATAACAGCAGCAGCAGCAGCAGCAATGATAATAATAATAATAATAATAATAATAATAATAATAATAATAATAATAATAATGGACAAGCAGCCTTTGTGACAAACCATAAATAGGTAAACCTTTGATTTAATTGAAGCCAGTGGAGCCTTGGTGTTGACTTCAGTTCATGTATGATATTACCTGGTGTATAATATGGACAAAATGAACAGACATTCCACTATCTCCCAGTTTAGATCTATTTTGGCCATAGCTTTCATCTTTACTGGTTTGTAGATGATAGTGTTTCAGGCAATATCTTTTAGAGTTCCTGCATTTGTCCTGAGGCAATTAGTACCTTGCAGGAACTATTTTTGTTCTACATTAAAACATTGCTATCCATTTGATAGATTATGTTTTTCCAGCTGTTCTGTGGAAATTGAGGACTTAATGACAAGAAACATGCAGCTCCTAAGTTCAACACTGCAAATACAAAGGAGGCAAGTTTAAAATTACTTCCTTCACTCAGTCTGAGGTATTAACTAATAATGAACTGAACGTTAACATTCTCTTGAATTCCATATTATTTATCAATACAGTTTGAAGGATCTAACTAAAGTATTTTATTGCATGTCTCTTTCTGCTACCTCATTCTATTTATTCATCATTATATGGCTCTTTTGACTCTTTTAAGTTAAGAAGTACTGTACTTATGTATATGTACCATTGGCAGAAGACTAAACAGTGCCCATCACATGCTAATTTATAAAGCACATGTTTTCAATTTCTTTGTATTTGGCACAATTATGTAATATTGGTGTATATAGTAAGTTTGTATGATATGGAGACATAACTCTGCTACTCGCTGTGCATGCAAGCAAATTAGGGTTCAAGACACCAAAACACAAAATGGGTCTTAGACAAGCGGTTGTATCACTTGGAGAGCCACTGCCCTAAAATAGGAAAGTATGTTAATAATCATTTTAAAGTAAAATTGTAATGTTATTGGATGTTTAATTAATGCAGCGACTTGAAGGCCAGTTCATTAATAAGGACTGACCTCTTTGATTCCTCCATATGGCCCCATCTCCTCCTATAAACCAGTGATCAGTGAAGCATGGCATTCTGTTTTGAGTATTAATTATAAAATAATAAAACATGTGACAATTCATATTCCAAGACATGGGCATACTAAGCAATTCAAGCCATATGTTCTATACCAGGCACCCCCAAACTTTGGCCCTCCAGATGTTTTGGTCTACAATCCCCATCATCCCTGACCGCTGGTCCTGTTAGCTAGGGATCATGGGAGTTGTAGGCCAAAACATCTGGAGGGCCGCAGTTTGGGGATGCCTGTTCTATACAGTCATTTTTTTTAAATTCTGTGATCCAGCGTGGTTTTATTCTTACACCCGCTTTCTATAAATATCTGGAAAGATGTAAGTGATATATTTAATAGCAATCGTTTAAAATTATGTATGGGTCTCCTTTTCTAGTAGTCATGATTCTACACTGACTGTACTGCACTAATGCTTCAACTCACTGGTGCTAGCATGGACAATTGAAGACTGGCAGATCTTGACCCCGAAACAACCATGCACTTTCTCCCAAGCCTGCTTCGACTGGCCACAGCCGTTGCAACCAGGGCTTTTTTTCCAGCTGGATCTCACTGGAACTCAGTCCCAGCACCACTCAGGTGGGTGCCAAGCCATTATAAGAGAACAAGGGAGGCATCCAGGGTGAGTTCCAGCACATATTTTTGTAGAAAAATAGCACTGGTTGCAGCCATTCCACCGGTACGTTGATGGGCTTGGCTACCAAGACTGATGTTGGCAGCAGCGAAAAAGAAATACATTCAACCTACACAACCGTTTATGGACCACACCGTTCAGTGATATAATCATTAATTTTCTCAGTTGTGTCATAGATTTGAATTACTGTACTGTACACTGTTAAGTTCATTCAGTGAATACTTTGTGGAACAACGAAGGTACTTGGAAATAAGTTGGAAAAATGTTTAGACCATCTTGTGCCTGTAAATAATTGCTGAACAGTCTTTTTTCTTTCTTTCATACCTTTTAAAATATGATGTGCATTGTGTTTTAATCCACATAATAGCATTATTCAAGGAACTGGTTAATTTGGTTGCAGGTGATCTGGCATGGCTTGCTGATTGAAGAAGAGTAGCTGAAGAGAAGATGGAGAGCTTAAAGTTCTCATCTTCCTGTCTTCTCTTCTGGCTTCCAAGCAGTTAAATAAGACATTCCGAGCAAACAAATAATTGAGGCTCTGTGCAGAATAGTGTGAATGGGCTTCCAACAGACATTTAAAGTGAATTCTTCTGTCCCTTGCTGAATTTTATTTTTCAAATTTATAAACTGCCTTACAGCCTAAACCAATTGAAGCCATGTAATATCATATAACAATGAGATACAATAAAAGATCTGAAAACAATTGAAACCGCTCCAACAAACTCTAAAGACAGGAAAACAACCTCTACAAGTACAAAATTAATAGTCTATAAATGACTGGGTCACACCTCTGGAAAAGTCTTCTTAAACAAAAATGTGGGTGACTTATTCCAGAGGGCTGTAGCTGCAACACTAGAAGACCAATTTCTTATACAAACAAAGTGTGCTGTCAGCGATGACCCATCTGAGGGGCACAGTTGGGTCAAGGCAGTCCATTGAATAACCTGGGCCCAATTTGTTTAGGGCTTCAGTTGTGCCCAGTAGCATATTTGCAGCCAGTGCAGCTCCCTCAGCAGAGGTGTTATATGGAGTTGTTATATAGCTGTTAGGTGTTCTATAGCTGCTGCAAGATGCACCGTTGGTTAAGTCCACAAGAAGCCTCACATAGGGTGCATTACAGTAATCCAGTCTTGAGGTTACCAATGCCTGGACCACCGTTGTCAAGCTATCTTGAGCTAGGAATGGCTATAGCTGACTTTCCAACCCAAGCTGGTAAAAGGCACTCTTAGCTAGTAGAGGATGCGGTGGAGGCACCAAAGTAGGTCATCTTTGTCACCTCCCACCACATATTAGACACAGTCACAGTGCTCTAACCAGTGTTCAATCAGCTTCAGCACAAGATTTCTGCCACTTGCCTTCTAGTCGTCTTCCAGTCTGTTTCATCACTCATAAGCTCCTGGTGTACCAGTGAGCTCCACAGCACCAAAGAGGGCACTTGGGAGCAATCATGTTGATGGCCTGCTTCATCTCCCCGTTCCAGAGTGTGACCAAGGCTCCAGCAGTATTGCTAGCTCTTTCCACTGGAAAATCCTCCAGAGCATTCAGGAATCCGTCAGGTTCCATAAGTCTCTGAGAACAGATTTCATTGGTTTCCCACCCCTGCACAGTAATTGCCACAATAAATCCAAAATGCACCATGGTCCAACCATGACAGCCAGGTAATTTTAAGTACACTGGATACATGACCCTTGACTGATGTGATCATAAAAAGCAACAAGGAAAGTCTTGGGTTTTTTTTTTCAAACAATGGTTATGAATTAGCTGTCGAAAGGAGAATGTGAACAAACCAGTGTAAGTTTTTTGTATTTGTGTTTGTTTGTGCATGTGGTCTCCTGGAGATCATTTCAATCCATTGAAAGCCCCTACCCGGTATGTTGCCCTATTTACACCGCAGACTTCATTCAGTGTAGGGTGCTACAACATGTGAGTTGACATAGTTGAAAATAATTGCTAATTCCTTTGGCACGAGGAGTTGGCTATATCTTGGCTAAAAAAATGAAAAGCTGAATTTTATTCAGCCAAGTTACTTCAATTTATGAGATGAACTTCTGCACTTACCATTTTAAATGCACCATATAGTACTTAATCTACTCTCACGTTTATATATGTTTTCTGCTGAAAATGTATTCTGCCCAACAAATAGGATAATTATTTAGCCTTAATCCTCACAATCGCAGTTGTCAAGTGTGCAATAAGAGTGCTTCAGCTTCCTGAAAACAGCTTTAGCCAGTTTACCAAATCACAGTTTCCAGGATGTTTTAAGGAAAACCATGGTAGGTTAAGTATGTGACATGTTGCAGATTCTTTCCCTTAAGAGCTGGCAGTGAATTACAGTGGCTTAACTCAATGAGTTTTAGAGGAAGACCCAGTGAGTCCTTCCACTCTTTCTTCAGGAATTCCTGGATTCTTCTCAACACCACCTTTCAAATTGTATGGTTTTGCTTTCCAGTATAATGACATCTTTAAAAAAATTTCCTACTTCCTTTTCCTCAGAGCTGTGAAGTTGCATCACTCACAGTTTGCCAATTACTTCTCTCCCACCTTGCTGAGGCTTTCTCTGCTAGCTGTTTTGTTTTCATCCCACACTGTGGTAAAAGCTCCCAACTGTGTGCCTCAGTATGCTGCCTGTTATAAGGCGGTTGCTGCTGTTCTTTGGCTGTTTATATACCAGCAAGGGTGGAGCTGGTGCTCCCATCACTCTCTTGTCTCCATGCCAGGCAATTTTCAGCCTGGTTGCGTTTACAGTCAGCTGGGATGGGGCCAGCAAGAATTGTAGATGCTGAGTCGCCTTTCAACAGCCCCTGACATGGCCATTAAACTCAACTATAACTTTGTGTGTGGATATGCCTCGAATGCCTTGAACTACTATGGGGCCTACCATGATCTGTTGTAGGGATAGATGGCAACTTTCAGGTGTTGGATTACAATTCTCTTTGGCCCTGGCCTGCATGACCAACAGTCAAGGATGAAGAGAGTTGTAATCCAACAACACCTGGAGGGCACAACATTGGCCACCCTTAATCTATTGAGTAGACCTATGGAGGAGTCTCCCAGTGATGGTTATATTATTATGTTGGTGCTTTAAGTTTGTGGTGTAGATATATTCTCTTTTGGTTGTGAACTGGCAGAGCTGGTCTCTTAATCTTCCGTTGTGAGACTTTTCTGCTGTTGGCTATGGGAAGGGTGGAAAGTCTCTTTTTATCTCATAACCAATAGCAAAAGCCTTCATGCATACACCACAGAGTTTGGTGGGATTCAGTGGGGTGTGCACAGAATTGCAATCCATTGGGAGTTCCAATGGTGGATTACTCTTAATGGTGGATTACTCTTTGGAGTGACAAATCAGGCAGACTGTGATGAACACTCAGAAGTGCTTGGAATTCCATACAGAGCCCAGCCTTGTAAAGATTAACGGGTCAACTCACATACATTGCAAAATACAACAGCTCCTGTTTACTTCAAAGGGAGCTGAATTGAATGTTATGGACATAATTCTCTAGGTACCAAATGGAACCTTGTTCAAGCTCCCACTGAAATGAGTGGAGGCTATGTGTAGAGTGTACCCTTTGTGTATAATGTGTGTTTTACTTATGTAGAAAATGTTCTCCTCATATGTTTAAACCCAGGGCTGCTTCAAACATGGTGACTTTCCTACATTATTAACATTTCTGTGTAGAAAAGGCAGTCTCCAAACCACTTGCACATTATCAAACATGAAAAATCCCACACTAGTTTTTTTTGTTTTTTGTTTTTTGCTGTGGATAACTAAAACACACGTGATTTGCATGCTTTTTCCTTTATGTCTATGTAGAAAATTCATCACATTTGAAGTGGCCTCAAACATTTCTTTGAGAATAAGAAATCCACTGAAACGAAACTATTTTCTTGATTATCCTCATGCTTAAATGATATGTTACATGCAGGGGGCTGGGGAACAGTCGTTAGTTCTTCAGTAGCCTAATTTTTTGCACATTTCTTCATAATAAAAATGTTTTACCTAAACTTGTTGAAAACCAAAGAGGATTAAATCATTGCAAAGAATATCAAACTTCTAGGAGTTTATGTTAGTATTACCTTTTATCTAAACTTGCATGCTGCCTTTTAACCCACACTTGTTTCATTGCTTGCTTATTTATTCCCTGAAGTAAATATAAATATGAAAATTAAAACAAAGGCTTGGCTCCAGACTAACAGCACAATCCTGACCATGTCTATTTAGACGTGAGCTCTGTCAAATTCAATGGGGCTTACTCCCAGCCCCAGGTAAATGGGATTAGGATTGCAGCCTTAGTCATGCTTAGAGGAGACCTATTGAAATCTGTAGGATTTAAGTGCTAACTATTGATTTCATTGAGTCTACTGTAGGCATGACTAAGTGTGGATTGAACCCAAACCCAGCATCTGTTATATATTGTTAGATAGCGGAAGGACGTGCAGTTCTAAATGTCCTTAATCCTTTAAAATGTATGTGTGTGCATTTAAAAAGTGTTCTCTGAATTATGTGTCTTTAATGTGCACTGCGGTTAAACTACTTGTTTTCTCCCTGCCTGCTCTTTGAAGATGCCAATTAGGAATAATGGGAAACAAGGGGTAGGCTAAGCATTGCAGTGCATTCTTGTTTACATCTGTGTGTGATTATTTCAGTCTAATGTTTTAAACACTTTGGCCCATTCATGCTCTCATTGACGTTAATTGGGTTTTGCCATTAGCTTTAATGGGAGCAAGAGTGGGCTTTGCACTCTTGTTTTCTGTTGTGTTCATTGCATTCCTTCTTGTTTGTGAACTGACCACCCACCCATGCATGTGTTTGCCAGGTATATTTATTTGTGCTGTTCCACCAAGGGGCTTGTTTCTTCTTATGTTTCAGGTTAAATATTGGCAATATGAAATAAAAAAAGAGGGGAAAGGATTTTGGGTAAAACTGTCTGTTAAATGCATTCTCATCTTACCTAAAACAGTATGCATTAAATCGTTCACTAACTGTTTAATGCAGTTATTAAATTAAACCATATTATATGTTAGTTTATATTAAGTTGTTCAGTACAGTCTTTCTAAACAAGAGTCAGAACCTAGCAGTCTCTCTCTCTCTCTCTCTCTCTCTCTCTCTCTCTCTCTCTCTCTCTCTCTCTCTCATTAGCATTTTATTTTCTAAGCCAGGGTGCTATGAATTTCCTCTAAAAACGTGTCCTTGTTATGGGAATCATTGAGAAAACATTGCCAACTAACAGGATACCCATAAATCCTTTCGTCGTATGAAGTCTGGGACTCCAGAATAAAGTGAAGCTACCTGAAATGGTAGTGATTTCTTTCTGTTTTCTTGGTAAATTTAACAGGCTCATGAAGCTGAGGAGGAGGCACGAATGAACCCTGAATTTGCTGACAGGATGAAACAGCTTGACAAAGAGGCAGCCTACTATAGAGACGAATGCGGCAAAGCTCAAGCTGAGGTTGACAGACTTCTAGAAATCCTCAAGGAAGTAGAGAATGAGAAAAATGACAAAGATAAGAAAATTGCTGAATTAGAAAGGTAAAATTCCTCATCATTTGTGTTTTTGCAACAAATGCCTTTTACATTCACCTTTGATGAGAAACAATGGCAACATTTTTCTAACAGAAGAATAACAAAAAAGCACCAAATAGTGAAGGAATTCTTTGTATATCTGTTCTGATATTTTTCAAGGCCAGGAGCAGCCCTCCGTGTCTTCTGGAAAGACAGTATTTCTTAAAAGAAAGCAGGGAAGGGACTCCTATTCCTTATGTTGTGGAGGAAGGGAAAGGAAGAATGTTGCACAATATATGCCCTATTTCCCCCCAAAATAAGACATACCCATAAAATAAGCCGTAGCAGGATTTCTAAGCATTTGCGCAATATAAGCCATACCCCGAAAATAAGACATGGTCGCCCTCCGCCATGGCGCGCCATGCCTGGATACTGCTTCCTGCTGGAATAAGACACCCCCCCCCCAAAAAAAAAATAAGGCATAGTGTGTCTTCTTGAGGAAAAATAAGTATAAGACTGTGTCTTATTTTCGGGGAAACATGGTAGCATGAAGTACTCTGCACACACAAAAAATACACCGGGTGAAGTGGAAATTTGTACTTACGTGATAGAATATTGGAAGTAAAATAGAAATTGATCCTTAATACATTTATACAGTGCTTTTTCTGGGGGTATGTAGGGGTACGCATACCCCTAAACATTTTGTGAATCTAAGTTTGGCCTCATTGAGGGGCAGTATTTCAATGAGTAGGAAAATGAGAGTACCCCTAAACATTGT
The DNA here is from genome assembly GCF_963506605.1 of Zootoca vivipara. Taxonomy (NCBI): domain Eukaryota; kingdom Metazoa; phylum Chordata; class Lepidosauria; order Squamata; family Lacertidae; genus Zootoca; species Zootoca vivipara. The sequence continues at coordinate 43,519,957 of NC_083277.1, forward strand.
TTTAGGGGGGGGGGAGCACTGCATTTATAGGAATATTTTTAACAACAAAAATGTAAAGTTTTGCACAGAGAACAAAATGAACAAGTAACAGACTGGCTAACTGAATAATTTGTGCTTTGCTGAAGAGATTTAGATACAAATGAGGCACCAATATGATGCTTCGTTGAAAGAGATTTAGTTACAAGTGAGACAACAATACAGTATGTATGCTTTCTGTGAGCTATGCTGTTTCTGGGCTATTTTTTTGTTTTTTAAGCTTGCATTCAAGTCTTGACAAAACAAGACAAAATCAACATGTCTATTTTGGGTATGAGACTCTACAAACGAAGACTGATTTGGAAAATCTGGAAAAGATTCAGTCATGTATGATGATGAAGGCATCTCTTTATTATTGATTATTTAGATGTTATAAACATACCGGGAGCCAATGTAGGTCTTTCAAGACCAATGTTATGGGGAACAGAACGTCACCTCCCTCTCCTCCTACCATGCCCCCCAAAACCTGTACTGGGTTTCCCTCCAGCCCTCTGGAGTAGATTTGGGGTGGGCACACAAGAAAGGGAAATCAGTGGCAATAAGCACTCTTGTGGGTGAAGATTTCAAGTTTTATTAGTTGTATAGCAAATATTAGACATAAGATGCAGCAACAAACGTACAGAGAGCCTACCTGGACTAGCGGTTCCCAATCTTTTTTGGGCCACTGCCTCCTTGGTTCCATAAATTCATCCCCATGCCTGAATAGTGGTTTGCACAACCCACTAAATAAGAACATAACACAATCAACATCAAAACAGTAACGATTAATTGCACATTTATTCAAAATCCAGTTGAAATGGTTTAGTTTAATTAATTCAACAAAACTGATGATCCATTGATACCAGCTTTTTAAAATCTGATAATCATTTGCACCTTCAGTGCCCCCCTGCCACTTACTTGCTTCTCAGTGCCCCCCCCCGTGTAATCCCTCTGCCCCCAGGAGGCGGTACCACCCACTTTTGGAACCACTGACTTAGACTAAACAAGGCACTTAAACTGAGCGCTTAAGCACAACTGGAATAAAACCCTTCGCAGTCTGCTGTCTGCCTACATGAGTCACATGCCCGAGGTCCCAAAGACCCTCCCATGAGGGTCAGAGGGATGAGTTCTGAGACTGCAGGTTCACCTATATTCTTATGACCCTGATTCTCTAGTCACAATATGTGACTTCACCTAGCTGGTGTGTATAGATAACCACCTGCCAATCATAGGTTATGAACTTGCTGTTTTGCATTCCTTCAGCAGTCCTGACTAGCAGAATATGTTCAACGGTTTTAGGACTCCAGCCTACAACAACAACAACAACATAATAATAATAATAATAATAATAAAATAAAATTTTATTTATACCCTGCCCTCCCCAGTCAAAACCGGGCTCAAGGAGGCTAACACCAATAAAATTACAATAAGACATAAAAGAAAAGAAAACAATTAATTAAAATACAGATTAAAACACAATATTAACATTTAAAATGCAGCCTCATTTTAAGTAGCCCATTAATCCAAACCTGTGATGGAAAACACAGGGGTCAGACTGAATCCAACCCAAAGGCCAGGCGGAACAGCTCTGTCTTGCAGGCCCTGCGGAAAGATGACAAATCCCGCAGGGCCCTAGTCTCCTGTGAGAGAGCGTTCCACCAAGTTGGGGCCAATACTGAAAAGGCCCTGGCCCTAGTTGAGGCCAATCTAGCCACCTTATGGCTCGGGAGCTACAGAATATTGTTGTTTGTGGACCTTAAGGTCCTCCGCGAGGCATACCAGGAGAGGCGGTTCCATAGGTACGATTCCATAGGTATCATTTACAATATAATACCTGCAAAGCAAATGGTTAATCCTGTGCCTGGGCACCTTTGAGGACTCCTAGCTCCTTGTGAACACAACGTTCTTCTAGTTATATCCCATAGCAGGATTTTTTTAAACAACAAGTATTTGCAAACCATATCCTTTTACTGTGCGACTCCTGCTAGAAATATCTGGAAAACTGTTGCTAAAAAGCGGAAATGCTGCTAATAGGATAAATGAGCCATAGCATGACTCCCCTCTCTCCCTAATACGCAAGGTGACTTTCCCTGCCTTCTGTTTTGTGTAGCTGAAATGCTATGCTGTAGCTCACTTGTAGCCTAGAAGTGCAATAGTGAAAATGTGCATGGCACATCCTTTCATTAACCTAGTGGAATAGCTCTTAATTAAGTAATTTATGGAAGAGGGCACTGGTTTTTCTTTTCATCTCGCAAAATAGAACATCTAGCTTTTAAAGCAATTCACTTGCAAAATATAATCAATTGCAGACAGATACAATATATGAAAAGACCTTATGCTTTTCTTCATGCATATGAATGTGATTTCCTGAATGAAGTGTGTGTGTGTGTGTGAGAGAGAGAGAGAGAGAGAGAAAGATTTATGTGAACTTTTTGAACCATTTAGAATACAGAGCCATTTTAAAATTACTGTCACAGAAGGCAGGGATTCTAATGGGTGGATGTTTTAAATGCTTGTGCTTCAGTTTCATTCATAGGAATGTGTCTCAGATGTATGCAGAGCAGGATAAAAATGGGTGGCATATTTCCAATATGAGGTGGTAAGGTGTATCCCTGAGTGACTTTATATGTCTGGTCAATGACAGTAAATGGTTACAATGCTCAGTCCAGACTCTGCACTGATATCTGGCTACGCAGTTTCCTGCACTGTGGAGGATACGTATTAGCTTCAATTTCACCAAACAATTTCAACAGGACTACATTCCTTCAGCCTGCTTTTACTGTCACCCAGGAACTGGGAGCCTTGCACGCTGAATGATGTGAAAATATTTCCAGTGGAGTAGATAGGGACGCAATACAAGCTCTTTCCCCATTTGTAGCAAATTATGTGATGAGGCAACTTGGCTCATTTGACATAGTTGCCTGGATACTGGCTTTTTTACCAGTTAGTACAGGCATTCCCAAACTCGGCCCTCCAGAAGTTTTGGGACTACAACTCCCATCGTCCCTGACCATTGGTCCTGTTAGCTAGGGATGATGGGAGTTGTAGTCCCAAAACATCTGGAGGGCCGAGTTTGGGGGTGCCTGAATTAGTGGATAGCCAAAATACAAACCACCTCAGTTAAGGCACCCCAACCTTTGCCAAGTTGAATTTCCTCCTCTTGCTCCCCAACAAGAGATGGTTCTTCCCCACCCCGCTAGCCACCCATTCCTGTGTTTTCTTTAGTTATTTTAATCTCTGGGCTCCTGGCAACTGACCATTGCTTTAGACTCTTTCTATAGCTGCTTCTTCATGAATTCTTTTGAGCAAGATGAGAGAGCTGGCCTTGAGCAATTCAGTTCAGGGTGTGTGGGTCCCTATTGGCCCATGTGATTCTCTCCACACAGACATGAACGTGTTTCATTTTAAAATGGTGCCATGCTTAATAGTTTCTAAATTTAAATCCGAGATGCAAGATAGTATTTGAAAACCAAGCTGAAATACTCCACAACAACACAGCTAAGAGGTTAATTGTAATTTGAGTTCCTGATGGATGGAGTTACTATTGGCCTTAAAATGTAATGAAGACAGAAAGCCTACACACATGAGTTTGGAGATGAATAGCATATTGGTTCTGCCTTAACATGAAAAAGGTGAAAAAAACACCACGAGTGGGCCAGGGGTTTTTTGTTTTTGTTTTTGGAAATGAATGCTGTGATATGCAACAGGCTGCTGTGAGCTGTCCTTCATTTCAAACTTCCCACAATTCCCCTAGTGACAGGGGAGCCCTGTGGCTCCTGAAAAACCCTTGAAGTCACAGTAGATTATGACATTATGACATGCTGCCTCTTCCTGGATAGCTATATCAAGAACAAGATGGCTGGCCCAATTAATCTTTTTTTAGGGGAGCCATATTTTCCTCTATACAGTGTCCCCGCTAAATGGGTTGTTGGGGGGTGGGGGGGAAAAGAACCACTTATCTATTTGTAAAGTTATCTATGAAGATCTTAGCATACTGCTGCTTCCAGCAGATTTTTGGTCACGGTGTCCAATGAGCACAAGTGCTGCATATTTCAGCTGCTTGAGGAAGTTAGAAATGGGGGTTGTTGTTATTTTTTAAAAAAGAATGATCCTGGAAAGTCCTTCGATCATTTCTTAAGTTCTTTTAAAAATACATCACAATTAAATATCTATATCTATAGATATTAAAATTTGCTAAAAGCAAGCAGGTTTTAAAATATTTTTTTCTTTTAAAAATCTGGAAAGGCAGTTGAGGGAATCGACTTTACAGTCTACTTTTGTAGACATGTACTGAACACAGACACGAATCCATTCAGCCTCAGTCTCTGCATATGATACTGCAATCTTTTTTCTGCTTTTTAGTTAATTTCTTCTCTTAAAGTATAGAAAGGCAAGGGAATTCCACAGTAAACCTTTGCTTGGACCTGTGCTAAATAACATCAAACTGAGAGCCCCAGATAAATAATCAACCAACAGGAAATGAAAAACAAGTGCTGTAGTTCATGTTTCACAAGTTGCCTTGAGTAAGGCTGTTCCAACTTAAGAGAGGCTTGTGCCTCTGTGAAGGCGAATGCCTGATGAATGTTCTGTCATATTTCGACAAAATACTTAAGCTTACAGTTCCTTTATATCACCATACTGAAACAACAATGCAATAGTATGGTAGTGGGAGGGACGTAAACTGAAATGTCAGCAGAAAATTCAAGAGGGAAAAAAAACCCGCTGAAATAAAAGAAACCAGCATACCAAATCACTATGCAGCTATTTCTGATGTTTAAAAAATAAATAAATCACCTTTTGCAAAATGATGCAGGAATGTGCACCTGTGATGGCTCTGGGGGACTCTTTTTGGTTTGGCATTAGATAAGGGTTTGTATGTGTGTTTTGGCTAATTGAAAGGACATGTTAAATATTTTTGCAAAAAAAAATATTTATCATGCATCTGGTTATTCTCAGTGATGAAGTATTGGTCTTATTCTTGGGACTGAAAAAGATTGCTCTCAGCTTTAGAAAGGTCTATGTTTCCATGGGAAAAAGTGGTGTCTTTGATCAGTGTAAGTGATCAGTACTTGAGAATCTCTGACAAAATTCTTTGAACATCTAGCCAAGCCATTGAGCTTCCTTTATTTTTCATTGGTGAAGATGACTTGCTCTATATGAGTCATCCTCAAATCCTTGTTGGTCCAAGCAACATTATTTTCCCCAAGCATGAATACCTCCTGTCAGACATATGCCTTAGCAACTACCATCAGCTTCATAGTGTTTCACTTGTATGTGTATACACGTGAGAATGTATACATATTCTAAGGTAGCTTTTCCATCACACGTAAGCAACATGTTTACTTCCTCCTAAGCTGTTGCTTTGGTGATCACCCATCATAGAAACACTGTGCACTAAGGTTTATTTGTTGATTTCTGTTTTTGACAAGAGATTGCTGATATAACATCTGCTCACTTTTATGTTGAAAAACTAATGTTTTTCCTTCGTTTATTCTCTTGCTATTTCCTTCCTTTTTGTGTTTACTCTCCAAACTGCTGCTTTCACCCCTGCTTCAACCAGCTTGACTTCCAGGTCAGTACCTTTGGTATATTATTGTCTCACATCACTCACTTATCAGATCCACTTCATGTTTAAATTGATTGACACAGTATCCTCTGGCTACTTGCATTTAAGTATGTGCATCCCTGCATCCCTAAGTTGTTGTTGATTCTTTCGATGGCAGACATTTTCTAAAAACTCCCCATTCACTGTTTCCAGATGAGAGAATAGTTTTTCTGAATGATTTTGTGTTAAAATGGAAAGATGCATAAACTGGTAACAGTAAATTGCCAACACAACTAAAGGTATAACAGGAGTTCCTTGAGTAATGTTTCAGTAAATCTCAGTGTTTTGAAATACTTAAGCATTAGCGACAACCCAAATGTAACTAACTTTTGCCTTCCCCCCCCCCCCTGTAAGCAACTTTTTAACAATATGTTTACCCACACATATTATAATTTATGGATTGTAATAGTAGGATTTGGAACCATAATGACATCAAGCTGGGATTTTTGTTAATATATATTAAAAAGTGAGAAAGTCATGCAGACTGGATATCCCAAAGATTAGTATAACAAAAATAGAACTGAATTAAAAAATGAATCAAGCATTATAAGAATAATTACTGTTTGCTAAGGACCTATTAGCTGCAAATAAGAGATGAGAATGTTTTGGATTTTTTGTTGATCGTAAAATGGCAATCAGCCATTCGTTTCATTTATCTGCAAAAAAAATGGAAAGGTATTTCTAACAGGGATAAGTAAACATTGATTGGTTAAGTAGCTGTAATGATTGTGTGAATGAAGTACTGTATATTCCAAAAGAGACTGGGGAAGGAAATATGACTATACTTCGTTAATATATCAGAAAACTGTAGAGGTTAAAGTTTAAGTCACTGCAAACTGTGAATATTAATTTGCAATGGAGAACATAAAATTTATAAGTGCTAGAAATGTCTAGTTCTGGAGTAGTCTCTTTAGAACACTTACTGTAGTAAACAACTTTATGGGTCAACTTAATGGTGGTTCTTCTTTCTGCCAAGACTACATAGTGAACCCCTAGACTAGAATAACATTACAAGGCAATCTGTGGATTGATTTGGTTTATATATGTAGATAGTGCTTAATTTCATGTTTCTCAGATGAATAAGGATGAGAACACAGCTTATCTTTATGAATGTTTCATGGGGGGAAATGAGCAGTTTCTTTCACCAGACTACTAGATAGAGCAAGCTAATGAATAAAAATATCTGAAGTGTGCATGCACACAAAAGCTTATACCAGAAGAAACTTGGCTGGTCTGTAAGGTGCTACTGGACAATTGGCCCCCGAAATACTTTCTTCAAATTCTGTACCAAAGCTTCATGGCATCAAAAGACTTTGAAAGAGATAATAGCATTAATAACATGTGTACATAAACTTCGTTATGTGACTTAATCTGTAGTTTGGAAATTAATGGTGTGGGTTAATTTAATCCTGTGAAGCAGGGCAGCTTTGTGAACCTTTCTAAGCTAGTGACTTTTGTACCTCAGACTGCTGGTTTTTACCTGGAGCAGCTGTCTTCCATTGACAGAAAAACCCAGACAAAAGCATGCCTTTTCACAAATCATCCGGAGTTTTGTAATCTTTGGAGTGAAATAAAAGAAGGAGTCTATCTTTTTGCATATGCTTCCCAGGTGGATAATTTTGGTTATCTAATGTTTTTTTATTTGCTGGCAGAATTCCAAGTATCAGACAGGCCTAGGGGCACATTTATTTGACTTAGAGCTGTAGCAGAATTTTTAGTCTGCATTTCTCTTGATTATAAAAACCTGAAGTCTTTCACCGTAACTCAAAAGAAAACTAAGTTATATATTTATGTGGTAGTATTCTGTAGACTGAAGTTGCTTCAGATGATCATCTGGAAAGACCTTGTGTGTCTATTAGGTGAAAGGAAATCGTTTTGCCTGCGATTCAGAGGGGGGAACTGCACATCCACTGCCACACCTGCAGATGTCAAGGAGAAGCAAAGCTGTGTGTCATCAGCATATTGCTGACAGAGTTCTCCAAACCTCTGGATAACCCCACTCATCGGTTTCATGTAGATGTTAAACAGCATAAGGGATAAATTTGAACCCTGAGGAGCACCACATTGCAGGCTCCACGGGGCCAAAGTGCAGTCCCCAGACATCACCCTTTGGAAATGACTATCCAGGTAGGACCAGAACCACTATAAAGTGGTGCCACCCACCCTTAACTTGGATAGATGTTCCAGAAGAATACCATGGTCAATGGTATCAAAAGCCACTGAGAGGTTGAAGAGAATTAACAGGGACACATTTCCCTGATAGAGGTCGTCATACCAAAGCCGTTTCTGTGCCAAAACTGGGCTTGAACCCTGATTGAAATGGATCTAGAAAATCAGTTTCCTTCGAGAGTGCCCAGATCTGGTCCATGACCACCTGCTCAAGAACCAATGGCCAAGAAAGGAAGACTGGCAACTGGCCAGTACTTAAAGTTTCTGAATCCAGGGAGGGTTTCTCAAAGCGTGGTTTTACTTACTGCCTTCCTGGCTCAGCCAGCTGTGCGCTCCCTGCTAGTTTTTATCAGTCAAGAGGGGCAAGGGTCGAGAATACAAGTGGTCAAAGGGACTCTGTGCCAGACTGTCAGTGGCTGAGACCCCTCCCCTTCAAGAGATAAAGCCAAGATCTCAGGTTAGAAGCTTAGAGTTTAGAGACTATAATGAAAGGTAAAACTAGTAGTTATGTATGATGCAGCAGTACAATACTCTCTTAGGACAGTGTAGGAGATTGTTCCATCAGAATAGTAAATACCAGCAGAGTAGTTGGTACCAGCTGTTTCATGGTGAGCCAGTGCTGCTGGTCTGCCTAAGCATTTCTGTGGGGAAGTAAAACTCAATGAGATGTGCAAGCCAAGGTCTAAAAGAGTTTTAAATGTCACGTTTCGACACTTTTTCCGTTTTTTTCTAATAGTTTGATGGTTCCAGAAGCAGCTGGAAGCACCATTCAAAAAGTTTCCATGTCAAAATGAAATATTCGTAGTAATTGTCACTCAGAGAATATCAATGCTATAGTCATCACAGAGATAACATGCACACATGTTTCTTACTCAGATTAAGCTATTTGTGACTGTCGTCCATTGCCATACTGAACTTAGGGCTGCCAAACACCCAGAATTCATCGGACATAACTGGGATTCGACCCTCGTAAACTATTTATATTTCCATTTTGGATTATCTCTGAAAGGTTACAGGTGGGGGGGGAGGTTGCTGCCATCACCTCCCCCAAAATGCTGAAGGGTACTCCCTTAAGGAGTCTGGGTGCGTGGCCATGTCCGAAGCTGTGGAAGGTGAGGGCCTACGGCCAGGCTGGGTGGCGCAGGGCGCCATGGTGCCGGCCCGCCAGGGGGTGCTGGCCGCTCCGCCATGCAGCAGCGCCCTCGGCAGCAGCGCTGTGCGCTAAGCCTGCCCGCCCGTCGCGCAGCAGTGCCTTGGGCAGCCGCGCTGCGCGCTAAGCCCGCCGTGCAGCAGTGCCCTTGGCAGCTGTGCTGCATGCTGAGCCCGGCCACCTGCCCGCCCGCCACGCTGGAAAACGAGGCACCGGGGGGCGCCGGAGGGATCCGTCGCACCAGGGCGCCAGGGCGCCAGAGGTGCTTAAGACGGCCCTGCCCCTAGCGGTGGCCCCAGGGTGAGTTCCTAGTTGATCTGCATCGCAGGGCTCACCCAACGGTGGTTATCCCTTCACAGACTGCCAGCAGAGCGGGCTGAAGTTGGATATAGTCGGTTAGATCCAATGCTTAAGCCAATACCTCTCTACATCCGTAATCAATAAAGTTGTGGCCTTTTACGCCCATTAACCTTATGCAATTTGTCCAGTGTCTTTATTTACTCTGGGAGGGATCGGGGTCTTGCCACACAACTGATCTGTGGGGCACACAGGGAAAGATGAGAGAGGGGAAGTTGCACAATCCCATTTCATCAATGGGATTAATTTGTTGGATTTCTCCACAGTGGAGAATTAATTTGTTGGATTTCTCCCTATGATTTCTCCACAGTGACTTTAGGGATAAAGGAGATTTTCTACCCACTTGACTTATGAAATAGGGGAGGAAGCTGGCCAAATCAGAGGAGTGTTGTTCCCATCACCTTGTATTACGATACCTTTTTATAAAAAGAAGAAAATGCTTGAAAAAGACTCATTAACTTAATAGGGCAACAAAAAAGCTGTTGAAATATTGTTGCTTGCATTTTGAAATAAAACATGAGGTTAACCTAAAAGAATTGCATGTGCAAGTGTTGTTTCTGGTGGGTCCTTTTGAGTCACTTCCTCTTAAAAGCAGACAATCGTGAGGGTTTTTTTTTTTTTTTGCATGTTTCAGGCTTAGACAAAATTTATAGTGCTATAAAATGGAATAAAGGACGCGATGCAGATTACAGGTTTCAGTCTTGTTGCTCTATGAGTAACAAGCTTTTGCTGTCATATGTTCCATAAAACTAGATCTGATAAGCAGATAAGAATTCTAAACTCAAAATTAAAAATAAAAGCTTTGTAGGAGGCAAGAATAAGCCTTTTGGTTATAGCTTGGGGCATCACAGGGCTCCTTTCTGCATGCTGTTTCAACACTCAAATAAATTGTTACAGTGGCCAAGTAGGACAGTGACCTGGTCAGTTCAAATGTTGGTTGAAATGCCATAAAAATTTCAGGCCTCTAGAACATTTGTCTCTTCTCCCAGAACTCAAACCCAGACTTCTTTATATTAGCAATTCCCTTAACATGCCAATTTTAAAATTGTTTCATTCATCCATCCATCCATTCATTTACATCATTTGTGCCCTGTTCTTCAGCCAGAAAGACTCCCAGAGAGGCTTATATGAAATCAAAAGAATACACTCCCTAGCCACAGGGTTACGATCTAAAACTCACACACAGCACACAAGGAAAAAGGGACAAGGAGGGAAGAGGAAAATCAAAACCCAAGACACCAGTTTCTAGGCAGTTGTTCCTATATTGACCAGCTGGCACAGTTTAGAGGCAGGAGGTGCCTGATGGAGCTTGGCTTCCAGCGGAGCTGATGGAGTGAGCTCTATTTCCCTATCTCCTGTTGAGGCAGTCTGATGGAATGACTGGCCTCATGTAACATGGCAGTTGAGAGGAGAGCTAATGAAGCCGTTTCTGTTGGCAGCCATTTCCCTGCCAACAATGTCGCAAAGTTGTGTCATCTTGCAGAGCATTCTTGAAAACAAAGATGGTGGCTGCCTGGGCTAAGTTGGACTTTGTTTATGGAGGGCCCAGGACAGTTACCAGTGGTGACCCTGCCGGGTGCTGTACTGTGAGCAGCTTCTCAAGGGTGCTGCCTTCTGTTCCCAAGTCTGGCTGAGTGGGTGGAGTTATAGAAACATGTTCATTTCATTATTAACCCCCATTGCAAGAGTCAAAGGATTATTCAGCAGCAGCAGCGCTGTTGTTTTCTTCTTCATAATATCTGCTTCCATCCTAACTTTCTAAGTATCTGAGTTCCAGTTCCAGAAAATTCCTCTCTGGTGTAGCCTGGCAAGTGTTGATATGTTGCCAGCCTGCAGTTATTGTGAATGATATACATTTGGCCAAAATTCAATGAGAATTTTAGTGTAGGACTGGACCTGGGATAGCCAGGCTTCAGAATCCCTTTTGTTGCTCAGCTGGGCAGTTCAGTTATCGGAAACCCTAGGGATCGATAACAGAGTGACTCTGGCTGGCCACAGCACCCTTTTGGTCAGGGTGTATGCTGAAGCTCCCATTGATTTTTTAAAAGAGAGAGAGAGAGAGAAAGAAGGTGTTAACATGAGGCTGATAGAGTGACATTGTTGTTGGACAAGATCAGGCATCCCCAAACTTCGGCCCTCCATATGTTTTGGACTACAATTCCCATCTTCCCTGACCACTGGTCCTGCTAGCTAGGGATCATGGGAGTTGTAGGCCAAAACATCTGGAGGGCCGCAGTTTGGGGATGCCTGGACAAGATGAACCATTGGTCTGGTCCAGCAGGCTCTCTCCTTACATTCTTATTTTTTCATCTCTGGATGTCAAAATGGATTTTCCTGTGGATTAGCAATTTCCCATTTTTGTAACATGTTTAAAGAATTTTGTTTCCGAGATGTGCTCCTCTAATTCTTTGCCACATCCTTTCTAGACCACTTGCATTAACACTTATATCTTGCACTATTTAAGATTAAGTCATGTGACACTTTCCCTTTGGATGGTTCCAGGGCATTTAGGGTATCTAGAATTTTCACATCTTAATCGTAACTAGATCATGCATTTACCCCATCTATCTGTCTGAGGGTAATCGAAGTCCCCCATTAGTGCAACATCATCTCCATTGGATGCCTTCTGGTGCACCCATGCAGTTGCTCATACCTCACATTCCTAAATTGGCACTGTATGCTTTCACACAACCATGAATTTTATCAGTTTTTCAGAGTTGCCAATGGTAAGTGCATCAGTGCTGACTGTAGTTTTCTTTTTTGCTCTGATCCGTACGAACTTCGGATATAATTAAGAATATTAGCAAGTAGAAGTAGCTAATTGAATTCTTCAGGCCTTCTGTATATCATATGAAATGTATGTTGTGAGACACCAGTTGAGTGAAAACCTGCAGTTTTGTTACTGTAGGGTGTTTTGGATTTGTCTGTAGACTACAAGGAAGACCTAAAGCTCTCATAGTAAAAAAACAAAACAAAAACCTTTGTCATCAGCTATAATTATGTATTTTGGATTCAGGGAATGTTGCCTTTAAAAAACAAAATAAGAAACCCAACACCACTATTGTAAACATTGTAAAACAAACAAACAAACAAATCAGGCAATATGAACCTTCCATAGTACGCTTTTTTATCTACTTAAAGTGATTAAAGATATTTAATGAAGTTGTTTTACTATGGTTTCCATTTTGTAAAATGCTAAGGGTTGTTAGGTTAATCCAGTGTTGCACAAGTGGACTTCCACTAGCACAACAGGACTTCACCTTCTCTCCTCTGCCCTATAGGGCCTCATGCACCCCCAAAATTTGTTCCAAAGGGTCTCTCAGTCCTTTAGAACAGATGTTGAGGTTGTGTAGGGGAAAAGAGAGGAACCATACCACCAGTAGAAATCTCTCCTGCTTGTGCACTGTGTTGGAGCCAATACTTAGTTTTAATTTGCATGCAAAATATATTTTTTATACTCTTTTCTGTTGTTGATTTATTTTGTGTAAATTGCTATGGACCAGAGAATATGTAAAACCCATCATGTAGCCCAAACACAATGTTGCATATTTCTGTTATGAAATTGGCAGTGAGATGCAAAGATTTCTGGCATACTTCTAGATTTTGGTAACTGGCTCTTTGTCCCACCATAATAATGTTTAATGTGATGAAAAGTATTGGAAGCAAAGTATTCTTTAGGGGGCTATTATAAATTCTGCTTCTTCCTTGTGTAGGAGGCTTGCATATCTGCATTTGGGAGGTGTTTTTTTAAGCAAACAAGATGGATAAATGCTACTTTGACTATGAAATACTACTTATTTTTGGCTGATATTACTTAGCTTTCGGCAAGCATAGTGAGGTGCCTAATTAAAGTTGGGAACTTCACGTAGTGGCTTGGATTTCTGTTAACATCAGATGCAAGGCAACAAAGCAGCTAGAAATAAAGAGAAAATTAACATTATCCAAGTGTATAGGGGTCCGTGTTGTACCTCACAGTAAGATAGTTAAGCTTTCTTCTGATCATTCCAAATTGGATGTGGAGAATTTTTAGAAAATATTTGTATTTTAATTCAGGGGACATTGCCCATGCCTCTTAGTTCCAAGGTCAATGAATGTAGAGCACAAGGTCTTGAAACCCCGAGAACAGCCCAGTGTAGATTGAGCATGCTCATGAGTGTGGAATACTGACTGTTGCAGAAAAAATGGGAGGGGAGGGAGATGTAGTGGCTAGAACAGGGGTCAGCAAACTTTTTCAGCAGGGGGCCAGTCCACTGCCCCTCAGACCTTGTGGGGGGGCCGGACTATATTTTGCAAAAAAATAATGTATGAAATCCTATGCCCCACAATTAACCCAGAGATGCATTTTAAATAAAAGGGCACATTCTACTTATGTAAAAACACGCTGATTCCTGGACTGTCTGCGGGCCGGATTTAGACGGTGATTGTGCCGCATCTGGCCCCCGGGGCTTAGTTTGCCTACCCATGGGCTAGAATCACAAAGGGATTTCTGAAAGAAGTGAATGTTTAGGCTGCAGGCCTCAGTGGATTGGGGCACATCTGTTTTTTTTAAAAAATTATTTTTTATTAATTTTGAAATACACACAACCAAATACCAACATTACAAAACATCAACACACACACATACAAAAAAAAAACCCAGCAAAAAAAACGACAAAAAAAATCACCATGTATGTATTCTCAACCCCTTATTTACTTCACTTTGTTTTGGTGACTTCCTCGTATCCCTCCCTCCTGATTTTAATCTCTTCTCATATTTATTCATTGCAGTTTCCTTCTAACAATTTCAACCCATACTCTTTAAACATATATTCATGCAGCTAATCACTATCCTTAAACATTACCCTTATTCTAATTAACATGAAATCCATCTTCTTCTACCCCCCTCCTCCACAGGGCCCCTCCTGCCACGAGTAGGTCCCATGGGTGACGGGCAGTTAAAAATGGTCCATTTTATAGTTTTATAGTTTTCACTGTCTCCCCCTCCCTCCCCCAGAACCTCTCCCTGCCACCAAGAGGCCCCGGAACAAAAGGAGAGATAGAGACAGCAAGCTACCCAACTATCTGTCTAAATAAAAAAATTCTAATAGCTAATTTAACCTAATTTCTAAACCTCATACCTCTATTTTCTCTTATCAAATTTATCAAATTTCCTCCCCTTAGCCTAATCTTCCCTCCAAGAATTTTCATAAAAATTATACAACTCTATTCACACATTACTTCTAGATTAATATTTCAACTCTGCCTCTTCCTCTTCCCTAGAATTCCCCCCATTCAATACAGCAAATCCATGATACAGCCAAGATTTCAAAGCCTAATATTCCTGTCCTGTTAAACGATTACCCTACCCTTTTTTTCATCCCACCCCCACTCTCTCCCATTTTACAACCCTTATTTTTTCCCTCACCTCCTTCTGCCCCATCCTTTCCCTTAACTCCCATATTTCCTCTAATAACCCATTCAATTCTTGTTTTTCCATTTCAGAACCAATCAAATCAAAGTTCCCAATGACTCTTGCTCATTCTTCTCTTCTTGTCGAACTACTTCTGCTTCCTCTTGTTTATTTTCTTGCCCATTGTCCTCAGGAACAGGCTTTTCATTTTCTTTCTCATTCTCAATATTTTCTTTTAGTTCTTGTTCCCATTCCTGGTCCAAAACATTTTTTAGCTGTAAACTAAATTGTCGTTGCCCCTCTGCCAGTTCTCCCAGCAGATTCAGTACTGTCCTCTGGGGAACATCTGCTCCGGCCTCATTCAAGGGCAGAACAAAGATAGGAGGACAAAGAACAATGGAGTCTCAATCTTCTAGTATTCAAAACGTAACCAACTTGGCTGAGAAAATTTTCCACAGAACATATGTTATTCCGCTAATGGTTTCTCTTGCAACAAAGTTTAAATCTTTACCAATTTCTTTGACAGCTGTCAAACTTCCCATTCGGAAAAAAAAAAAAACTTTGCTGAATCTCCTGGGGTGTTGATTCCAGGGTTGAGAAAGGGGTACCCCCCCTTCACTTTCTTTCGTTTGCAGGGATTTTTAATTCATGAAGAACTCCCCCCCCCTTCACCCTGCATTAGGTTGGGGAGTGCAAAGTCTTTCCTTGGTGGTTTCAAAGCTTTGCTACTTTGTCACCGGCTTTGGGTCAGATTCCTGCTTTCTAGTTCATCAATAGGGAGAGACCGACTTCCGTTTTTAAAATCTCTTCCCTTAGTCCAGATATTCCAAATCAACGTCCAAAATCCCAAAAAGAGTTGATCGCCACTACCTCGCGGTCCTGCAGCTTCACACTTCAAAGATAGCAATGTAGTGTCTGTTGCGTCGCAGCTCCAATCCGCCCCCCCGCTCTTGCCGGCTCAAAACAGACTCTGCCGGGGGGAGGGAGAGCTCGCTTTTGGATGCCCACCGGACAATCTGATCCCAAAACGCCCAATTTGGGATTTCTAAACGGGGTCTGCTTTGCTGTAGCAGTTTCCCCCTCCTCTAAAGCGCTGAAACCCACTCCGACGAATTAATCTCCGACTGCGATGGCGGCGCGACCAACCGGAAGTCTCGGATTGGGGCGCACCTGAGTGTGTTTTTATGATTATAATTTAAGCATGTAATGAAAATGAAAATCCCCATCCCCATTCTAGCTGCTGGTCAGGGCTGTGTCTCTGTGTTTGATTTTTGTTTTGTTTTTTGTTTAAAAACACCTCCAGTTTCCAGCCAGCTTCAAAGAATTGTTTTACTTTAACAACAGCGAGGTAGCATGTTTTACTGGCTTTTTTGTGCTTTTGTTGTTGTTGTCGTTTAGTTGTTTAGTCGTGTCCGACTCTTTGTGACCCCATTGACCAGAGCACGCCAGGCACTCCTGTCTTGCACTGCCTCCCGCAGTTTGGTCAAACTCATGTTCGTAGCTTCGAGAACACTGTCCAACCATCTCGTCCTCTGTCGTCCCCTTCTCCTTGTGCCCTCCATCTTTCCCAACATCAGGGTCTTTTCCAGGGAGTCTTCTCTTCTCATGAGGTGGCCAAAGTATTGGAGCCTCAGCTTCACGATCTGTCTTTCCAGTGAGCACTCGGGGCTGATTTCCTTTAGAATGGATAGGTTTGATCTTCTTGCAGTCCATGGGACTCTCAAGAGTCTCCTCCAGCACCATAATTCAAAAGCATCAATTCTTCGGCAATCAGCCTTCTTTATGGTCCAGCTCTCACTTTCATACATCACTACTGGGAAAACCACAGCTTTAACTATACGGACCTTTATCGGCAAGGTGATGTCTCTGCTTTTTAAGATGCTGTCTAGGTTTGTCATTGCTTTTCTCCCAAGAAGCAGGCGTCTTTTAATTTTGTGACTGCTTTCACCATCTGCAGTGATCAAGGAGCATTTCTGCAAAAGCTTTCAGTATGTTGGCAAACTCAGGCCTCCCCCGACCCCACCTCGGTTTATGGTAGATACTGACATAAGACTATAGCAGTAAGTGACGCTTAGATGAAGTTATTCCACCCATTTGTCCTAGTGTTAACAGAATAACCATACGAACATAACGCATGGCAAAGAGCCTAGCCTATACAGGATCTCTACATCCCAATTTATTGGTAATTTGGCTTCATCTTTTCCATGTTTATACTTGTCTGTCTATTTAATCTTTTTATAGTTCTTATCCTTATTTATATGCTTTGGCTAATGAATACCATCCTTCCTTTATCTTGACCTACTTTGCATCTTTCATAAATCTGTGATTCAATGAGTGTCTTAAAAATTACTGAAGATGAGCCAGATTCTTGTTGTCATTGCACACTGAAGCTCAGAAGTACAACATTTTTCAACAATGCTGTATGCCAGTAATATTCTAGCAGGATACATTAAATCTTAACAGTTTGCTCAGAGAGCAGTCGCTTTGGGGCTGAGGGTTTCAGAAAAGGAAATTAATGGGGAAATTGCACTGCACAGTTGTTGCTTTTGGTTCATAGTCCTATTCTCCAGAATGATGCCTTATTATGCTTCTTAGTTCTCTTCCCATTTTAGTAAATACTGCTTTCTTTAAAAAGTATGAAGCTGTTAAGTTCTCACCTTCTACTCTGAATCTCCCCTGGTGAAAACATAGCATTCTTACAGCATTACTTCATCCATATCAAGTTCTCTGATAGCTTAACAAATTGCTGTCCAGGGTATCCTAAAAAATGTAGGCCTATTGTACTTTCTGGTGGCCTTCCTACTGAACAGCATTTGCATCATGCTAGTTTCCATTTCTATTAAAACAGCATGCTGCCCTTCTGATTAAGAAAACACATCAGGGAATATTCTAAATTATAGCTAATCAAGCTGAATGGGCTCGCAACATGTTCAGCATAAATATTATGCAAGATCTACACAATGCCTGCATGTTAGCAAAAGAACAGTTATGAAATTAAGTTAATCTTGGGGAGCATGGTTATCCATTTATTTTCTTTCTTATCAAATATTCCCATCAGTTTATATTACCCTGTCTTCATGATGAAGTAGACTTCTGAGTGCTCCTTCATAAGTATAAATTGAGTTATTGAATTTGCTATGTTCCTCAGATAATTAGCAATCTTGGTTATATTGTCTATGATTAAAACACAACAAGTAGTCCTTTAGAAGGCAAATAGGGTTGCCATATATCCAGAATTTCCCAAACATAGCCGGTATTCAGCCCTTGTAAACAGCATCTGGGTGGAAAATGCTGAAATGTCCCGGAAAATCCGGGCGTATGACAACCCGTGTCAGAAGTGTAGATTTCGGCGAATTTCATTAAAAGTAACTCAAAAACTCTTTTGTGTCCAGATTTTCACTTTTTAAAAATATGGCGACTCTAAAATAAATGACCATGTTAGTATATGTTGAAGTGCTTATCTCTGCTGTAGTTTAGAGGGCCAAACTCTAGGTTCAAAAGGATCCTTGGCATTGAGATATCTAGTGAGCCTTCATCTACATCTGTGTCCCCCATGAGCCGTGGTGCTACAGTGATCACCATGATGGTGTTTAGCAGCTATTTAAATTTCCTGCCATGCTTCAGAGCACCTCGGACATGGTGCTGCAGCAGTACTGACTGAAACACCAGTCAAGGGGGCCTTAGGGCAGAGCTCAATGGTGGGGCCTGCTGCAGCAACAGACGGGAATAACAGGTGCTGACAAAAACCCCGAGTGCTTCACAGCGAGATATTTCGTGAAGAGGTGATGAGTAAACTGAGGCAATCTGTGCATCGGACTCCATTGTATTGAAGGACAGGAACTGTGCCCACTGCATTTGCAACTCATTATATGGTCTTACTTACCAAACTGGGTTACTTATGCCCCGGGGCATGATCTGAAGGCCACATGAAATTACCAGCTTACTGAAGTTTAGGACAATTTAGAGACACTTGCAGTGAAGAGGAGGGCTTGAAAATGCCAACGGGGAGAGATTTTAAAAATTATGTAAATGAATCCACAGAATGAAAATTAACACAAAGTAATTAATCATGATATTATGTGGCCTTTCCTTTGGTAACATTCTTTTTTCCAAATAAAGAAGACACTAATTCAAATTTTCCAATGGTAAAAAAATATGAATTGCTATATCCCATTTTAAGAGCTTGTAAAATAATTGTAGACATGGAATAGTAACTGGTTTCCTGGTCAGATACTGTGTTTTAATTATATAATCTGAATTGTTACTAGGGTAGAGTGTAGATTCCTCATTTAGTTTCATATAACATTGGTGCCTGGATGACTGTTCTGTGAAACTCTGCCATGTGATAGTGCTTTCCAATGAAAACAATGCTAAGACATAATAAAGCTCCTATTTAGTGGATGCTCATAGAAAAGGTTTTAAGTGCAAATGGTAAGTATCTAGGTCCCATTTTGAGATTATGAGAAGATGGATCAGTTGCTACATCAGCTCAATGTGCATTGCAACTTAAGTATTTTCTTATTACAGTGTCTAGTGCAGAAGATAACTGGAAAAATTCCAGTGATCATATGGGCATTAGAAAATATCCTTTCAGTTTGCCAAAAAAGGATTAGTGTGCAGATCTCATTTGGAATTTGCACATGACTATTATTATATAGATAAGAAGAAGGAAATTCCTCAGAATCATGAGAAAGTCAAATAAATTAATATCTAAGAACCCAAGCAGGTAGTAACTCTGTTCTAAGATTAGTTTTTCAGACTTTCATGACAATAGCTGGCCATATAACTTCAAACAATTGCTTTTCTTTGTTGAAGAATATAAGTTTTACAGTTTAAAATTGCAAAGGAACAACACATTTAATTCTATTAACAGTGTTATTCTAGTAATGTTTGGCATGAATTTGGTCTGTTTTAAATACGTTAGCATTCATCTTCAGAATTGCTTTTTTCATTTAGCAAGAGAAATTTGTCTGTGAAATACATCAGTAAGAGGTTTTAAAGGGGAACAGCAAATTTCATTAACAAGTTCATTCATCTGAGAACAAGTTTACAGCACAGTTGCCCAGCTCAGCCAAAGCACAAAGGCAAATAGAAAAGCGGGTTTGGATTTGCAGCATAGTCCCGAGAACGTTATTCCAGTAATGAGATGCCACAGTGTCTGTTTAGGGGGGAAATGGCCCTGAAGGCAGAGAGATGAGGATGTTTTTGGATTTTTGGCGGGAGGGGAGGGAAAGCCATTGTGCAAGCAGTCTCACAGCACCCCTGACTGAAAGAAACAGTGACATGTTTTTGTTTTTAAAAAGTCACCTCATGCTTTCGTCTTGTATCACACACCTACAGACACCGGTTTAAAGAAACAGAGATACCTGTAAGCTTGTTTTCACCCAGAGTTACATTTCATGTGCAACCTGATTATTTTTTCAGTGATCATCTGTTCAGTATAGTTTATGTGCTAGATAACTGCACCTAATAGCAAGCAAGTGACGTGTGCCATTGTTTACACATTTGCTATGTGGTACTGTCAGTTGGACCTTTAGAATTAACAGGCCTATGCATACAATTCTTAGACATATGAAGGACCAAAACAAGAAGGTGGCAAACCTGAAGCACAATCAACAAATGGAAAAGAAGAAGAATGCCCAGTTGCTGGAAGAAGTTCGTAGACGTGAAGATAATATAACAGACAACTCTCAGCATTTGCAGGTGAGTTGCTTTAATTTGTCTAAATATTCTGGAAGTGTTCTGTTGTAAAGAAATAAACAAGTAAATGTGCTCCAAACCTGATTTCTGATGGAATACTGAAAGCTCTTTTTCTTAATAGACAAAGGTCTGGAAAGGTCTGGAAAGGTGGTGCAGAAAGACAACATGCAATTGACTTGTTGCGAAGAAGCACATTATGGTGTAAATCAGGGAAACCTTTCATATGATGATGAGAAGAAAAAATGAAATTTGATTTTGTTTAGGTGAATATAGTTGTATTCCATTGTATATCAAAAAAATGCTGCTATAGCATTCTTAATAGATAGCAAAACTAACTGATATAGGCTGCTTGCATATTCTGGCTGTCATTCTGTGCTGCATTCATATTTTCCAAGGGACCTTCCATAAGAAATGAAAGTATTATTTTAATCTGAATACAGAAGAAAAGGGGTTATAGGAATTTTAAAAGTGGGGACCAGTGAAACATGGTTGGGGGGGGGGAGAAGGCAGAAGAGATGGAGAAGCCCCCTCCCTCAGTATGGCCTCCTTACCTACACTTCAGTGTTGCGCAATTCAGCTACATATATATAAAATATGTGAGGCTGCTGATCACCTGTTTTGCCTCTGCATCTTTTGTTACCTAGTTTTATCTGCTCAGGAGAACAAGCTGTACCTGTGAATTCGTCCTTCAGTTGCAGCTGTTGTTCAAAATAAAGGACAGGTCCTTCATCTGTTTCTATCAATCTAATTAATTTACTTCATGAGCTGGTGTAACAGCTGCATGATACCAAAGAATGGCCAGGTGGAAATGAGGGCAGTGCCCTTGTACCTTTATAGGTTGTGTAAATGAGGAGATTTTTCCCCAGTGCAGGTTGTCAGGTGAGGGAGAGAAAAGACATGCATCTGTCATTAAGTAAGCATTCATTCAGGCCTTAGCTGGGCCTGGATGTTCTGCAAAGATGGGAGGACGATGAAGACACGGTTTGAAACAGACAAGTTTAAGTTCCAGAGAAGTCATGTCTGGAGTCAGGAAGCAAGGTAGAAGTTTGAGTTGCTGAGGAGCAAAGAGATGGGCCAGAAGTTGGATTATATTTAAAAGAGAGGTCACAATCCAAGACAGGAGTCAGGAAAGGGGAGTAGGAGTGTAGGCAGAGTGTTTACTCTTAAGATGAATTGCTCAGACTAAGAAGCAAGCTCTGATGAGGATGCATCCTTTTCATTCTTCCTGCCTGTTCAATTTACCTTCCTGTGCAAATAAGATTTGAGGGAGCAGTATGCAAAAAGTTTCAGCTACACTCATAAGTCTGTACAGTGGTACCTCGACTTACGGAGGCAATCTGTTCTGCGGCGCTCTTTGGAAGTCAAAAACTTCAGAAGTCGAAGCGTCCATTTTGCGCATGTGCAAAGTGCGATTTTGCGCATGCACAGACCGTGCACGCCGCTTCTGTGCATGCACAGACCGTGTGCGCGGCGAAAATACTTCCGGGTTAGCAGACTTTGGAGGTCGAATCCTTCAGAAGTCGAGGCATTTGTAAGTCGAGGTACCACTGTATTCGCCTCACAATTAACAGAAGTTAATGAGTAGAAGTAGCAAGCTTTAACAGGGCCATTCTATTACAGAAAGAGGAATAACTGTGGTCTTGCCATCTTGTTGCCATGTTGGATGAAAATTTTATTGTATAAAGTTCTGCCCAGCCTATAAATCTTTGAAAGCTATAGATTTAGTCTAGAGCATTGCATTTTGGGTAAATTGAGATGGCAGTCAGTAATAGCAGATGGGAACTGAGTGGTGCTCCCATTCAAAAGTGGCACCAGCACACATCCACAGATAAAATGCAACCTGGGAAGTGACGGGCCCTTCTTAGCCCCCGAGGCTCTCAGCCAATGCTTGACTATTGGCAACATACATCTGTAGAACCTTGCAGTGGAAAGCTGCCATGTGGAGTCGTTCAGATGTCATTACTCCTTATAAAATGTATGCTCTAGTATTTAAAGTATTATGTGCAACTCTGATTTATCATTACCACTAAACTTTAGATTTAGTATTACAGAGATCACACAACAGTATTCAGTGTGAATGGCTGATTTTTACACTCAGTATAAATTTCTTAAATCTGAAACTCTTTCCCAGTCTTTAGCAAACTCTTTTTGGAAAAACAACCTCATTTTGAATCCAAAAAGACAAGAGTTGTCATTTGGGGCTTGTCTTCTCTCTGTCTCTCTCTCTCTTCACCCCATCACCTTTTCTTGAGTCTGTGAAATGAATGAACTAATATATGAAGAAATGGAAGAGCCAATATTTTATGTTTGTTTTCTTTTTAATTCATTGCCTAAAAACAGAATTTTATCTTACATGTGTCCATTTTCAATGGGTAGGTTTCCTGGGGATAATAAGGTTTCTTCTTTTCAAGTGGTTATATGTGCTCAGTGTAAAAAACAACAACAAAATCCCATGCATATTAAACATTAGTATCTTTACAAAGCAAAAGTGGTGAAACAAAAAACAAAGAGAGGCCAGCAGAGAATATCATGCAACTATGTGAGTTTTGGAGATTTGTTCATGGGTACTTCTCTTGCCATTTTTCTGCTTCTTTAATTATAGAAGGATTTTGCCAGGATAGGAAGTGTAACTAATAAGTTCAACCTCAAAAATGTCCACCTTTCAGCAAAATGTATAGTGCATTCTTAATTTCACACACTTCGGTGAGATTCCTCTCTCTCTTTCTTTTTGCCAATAGATGCATTCTAATGTTAGTCATCTCCATGTGGTTAAGCATTTAGTGTAGCTTTACATCTTTTCTTTGTAAGAACAAGAATAATATATGAATTAGCCTTAACATATTCATTCTTATTGCATTCTGTTCTCAAGTTTTAGTGCTCTGAAGTTTTATCTAGAAAAGCAAACTGATTTAACAAAAGATTTAAAAAACTTATTAGCATAATTACAAACTTAGACAATAAGAACTAGTTTGTTTTAAGACTTCTAAATTGGATAGCCTACATATGTGAGGCTATCTGAGTTGAATATGAATTTCTGATTTTTACCATGGGTGGTCGTTACCTGGCCAGCAGAGGTTCCATTAAGCTTGGGATACAGTCAATTTGCAATGAACCTCTGCTAATATTTTATTGAAGTGACAGATTTCAGTGATTTCAGAGTGAACTACAGTACTGAGAATTTACCCCAGGAATGTAAGTTGATGAGTTTTGTGGACCAGTGGCATATTTTGGGATTTGATGCATATTTAGATTTGAATGGTTCAGATGTGACTGAATCGTCAAAAGTTGAAATTCTTTTTGATGAATTCAGGCACGGCAACCAACCTCCTGCTACTAATATATTTAAATTATTTTTTTGTTGGTGGTATTCATGTTTTCAGCAATCTGCTCCTCAGATCAAAGATAAGCCTCTGCTTGCTCTTTGATAGTAACAGGCAGCAGCAAAAACCTACCTCCTATATTAATGCTGTGGACAGAGCATGAAAATGCTTTTCCTGCCTCCTGGCATTTAAAAAGCGGACAGAAATTTATGTCTGATCTTAGTGCTGTGTGGGACCACAATAGTAAGATCAGGGGAAAGCCTCTGTTGCCACCTTTTGATATCAAAGTCAATGTAAGAGAAATGCTGCCTTCTCTTCGAAAGTTTTCATAAAGTGTTTGATAGTTTGCTATCAAAGAGCAGGCAAAGGATTATTTCCAATCTCAGTGCTGAGCACCACATTGCTAAAATCTTATGAAAGATTATTCCTGATATAATCTGGTCATCTAATTCTGGTCCTGACAATGAGTGAATATGTGGAGAGCTGCAATTTCCACACTCATTTATGCTCCCATCAGAATTCTCTAACATCCCTAACCTGCCATTACAAGTCTTCTGGTGGTGAGGGGGGCATTTTGTGCCCCTTCCTCTTATATGCAGTGTTCAATTTATACATTCATTAAAATTATGTCCTTTGGGGCCTATGCTTATAATTTGCATGTCTGTTGAAATACAATTCATTCGTTTCTGGAGAAAACGCCAACAACAACCTGTAGCAAAATTGGACAGTTTATAACTATAACAATAACAATAACTTATTATTTATACCCCGCCCATCTGGCTGGGTTTCCCCAGCCACTCTGGGCGGCTTCCAACAGAAGTATTAAAACACAATAATCTTTATTTAAACAATCTCCATAGTGATATTGGAGAGTAGAAGCTATTTCACAAGTGCCCAAACTCTTCCAGCAAGTCGGAGGTTTTTTTTGTCATGACTCTTTAGATCACGCAGGTCCCAGGAAAAGCCCGCTGAGGCAATATGGAAGTGGCCAAGTCAGTACAACAGTCATGAAGCAGACTGCTGGGGAGCAGCTGCAGGAAATGGGCAGGGATAGTTTCTTGGCCAGAAACAGGATCTTCTGGACCATGGACAGCTCCTGTGTCCCAGAGCTGCAGAGCACAAGTCACTTCTAAAGATAAAGATGTAGGGTCTGAAGCTCAACTCCTTTGCTGGAGTATTCTCTACAAATGCTTAAGTGTTGGCGAAACAGGAGAAAGAGAGTTTCGGAGATAGAGAGCAACCATAAATAATACCTCCCTGTTTATTGTTACTGTTGTTTCATATTCCTAGTTGGACTACATCTCCCATCAGCCCCAGCGCCATCACTCCACACAGGGGAGCTGTAGCCCAACAATATCATGAAGGCTGCAGATTCCCCCATCCTTCCAAAGAGTGCTCTGCATAACTAGAGCGATTATGGAAAAGGCACACTCAAGGATACGCAGGCTGTGTTAAGAAAGAGCTATGACATTTTACATTTTATGATTCCTAACCATTGAGGAAAATACCTCTTCACAATTTGCTAAGCAGCACTGACCTCCATTCAGGGCTGGATTCAGGTTTGATGAGGCCCTAAGCTACTGAAGGTAATGGGGACCTTTATCTGTCCAGCGTCCTTTGTCAACAACAAATTGTCGCTGTTTTTTGTGTCGAATATGTGGTAATTTATGGACCTAATAGGTATCTAAAGCCATTTGCACATAACAAATAGGAGCCTACACAACACAAAACACAGTTGTTGTATGTAGGTTTTATTTTGTTTTTTATATTATATTTTGGAAATGTACATCCAGTTGTTTTTTCCTTTAAATTTTTTTGGGGCCCCCAAGAGAGTGGGGCCCTACGCTATAGCTTGTTTAGCTTATACGTAAATTCGGCACTGTCTCCATTTAGGAATTACACCTCTGTATCTGCTCTTAAATGCTAGGCTGGATATTTTTAAACATGTGTATGAATAGACACTGTAAGAATTATGGTTCTTAGGAAAAACCTGCAGCAAAACCCACAGAATTTTTTCGTAAGATACACCTTTCTTTCTTCCCTCCCCTCCTCTCAATGTTTATGTAATAACTTACACATGTGGGACTCTTGTAATCTCTAGGGGGCAATCACATTCAACATGCATCAAAAGAAGTAGTTCACTTAAACCAACTCTCCCTATCCAGCAATAATTACCACAGGTTTACACTGAGATATAGTTGCAAAAGGTTAGTGAGCAGGGCATCTGCAAATCAAGTCACATGTCAACTCTACATCAATAACCTCAAATAATAATCTTATAATAAGATGTTAGCATTTCAGCACATCACAGCCTAATGTAAAAAGCTAAAAGAAGTTCATTTCTCTACTGTTTGGTTTGATTTATAGCTTGTCTAATATCTTACTAGTTATAAATTTAAACACCCAAGGTTATATAAATCATAATCAGTGTCAAAGGCAATAATTTAGACAGAAATTTAGCACTATTAAAAATAGCAATCAATCACTTGTGTCTTAAGAAGTGGATCTCAGTCCATTCTTGATAAATGTATTTTATTTGCTAAGGTTTACTGTTTACAGAGTTTACAGCCAGCTTCTATAGTTTGCAATTTCAAAATTGCAAATTTCACAGTTTTCAGTAAAGTTGTACATTTTAATGGAAAGAAGTTTTGTTTTTCTTTTTTCTTTTGCAAACGCTACATATGATGAGATATATATTTCCATCTGTACACCATATTTTGCCACTCTTTTTCCAAAACAGCTAGCATCATGTTACTTGTAATAAAATCAGCAAACCATTTAAAAGTATGAGATTAAAATTATTTTTTTCAAAGAAAATTCCAAAGACTTTTTTAAAGCAACCAAAATCTATAACTCAAATAATGAAACAAACTGATATTGCCATCAATTAATCACATCTCATTAGAACTAATCATTCCTTTCAAGTCCTCATCAAAATCCCAAAAAGCATAATTATTTTGACAGAGACTAGCAGACTAGACATTTTAAAACCTACTGTGAATTTTGTCACTTCCTCATAAATACGATTCACTCTCTTGTAATCTAAAATCGTACCCTCAGAGGGATCCAGACCTCTTTTACTTCCATTAATATATTACAGTACAGTTTTATTCTTCTAAGAAGTGAGGTAAGCTTTGTCCTTTTAATGCTGTATCAAATCATTAAAATAGGTGTAAGGGAAAAATCACAGTGCATCTAGCCCCATACCAAATATTCTATGCTTGTAAGCTGGTAAATGGTTATCTACTAACACATTGCTTTATAAATGATCTTATTATCGTTAGATAAATTGTGCTTGTTAATGTGTTTCATCTCAGCCCCTTCGTCTTGAATCTTTTGCATGGCCCCATGAGGCTCAGCCATTCCAGCGAGCCTACAGGGTATGTTTTAAAAAGCAATCTGCTGTTGCCTATTGGGCAGTTCCCACAGCACAGCAGCTCTCCCTTTCTGAATGTTTATTATTATTATTTACTTTACAGTATTACATTCAATTACACATATTACCATTCATTTTATCATACGTTCCACGTTATCCATTATACAATCTATATGTACCTATTTGTTAGTATACGTTTTCCTTATTTTTACCTTTGTGACTTCCCTCCACCAAAGCTCACCTTCTTTTGTTATTCATTACTTTTATATTGTGTTACAGATATACTTTATGTATTCCCCATTGTCCATTTTCCCATAATATAACCTTAACTTTATGAACTTCAGTCAATACATACCAATAACTTGATTTTAGAACCATGTTTTGCCATGTATTCTTCCACACATTCCCATTCTTAACTTAGTTTCTGGTTTGATTGGAATCTAACAGCTGCTGTCATCTTAGCCAACTATAAAAATTCACAAAGCTTGTTTTGCCACTCCACTATTGAGGGGACGGTGTCCCCTTTCCAGCTCTCCCTTTCTCTCCTTGCAGATGTAGTTTAACCTTAGCTGGTTGCTACTGGGCCAAGTAAGTATTTCTCTCTCTCTCCCTCTTCCTTCCCTCCCTCCCTAAATATGAGTGGTATCATCCCTCCAATATTACAGAGTTCATCCAGCCCATAATTAATCATGCAGCATCTGCATGTTTGTGTGTGTTTTGACCCTACAGCCTGCTGGTACATGTATTTCACCCTCACAGGACTAGGTCAAATTTTGTCAGCAAAACTACTGGTGATGCATAATGTAGGAATGGCCACCGGGCGTGAGGCACACCACCGCCTGCGCAGATAAGCCAAGGCTTGACCTTTGGGGTGCGAGGCAAACCACTGCCCACGAGCAAGCTGCGGCTGTCATGCCCTCGGTCTCACCTTTGGCTTTCTCAGTAGTCTGCCATCCCCTGTCTGTGACCTTTGCCTCCCTTTGGAGGCTCACTTCCCACTTGGTAGGAACATGACGTGGTGGAGCAGGACTCGCAAATGTCAGAGGAAACATACGTGTCAGCTCATGATGTAAAAGTGCTAAAGGTCAGCCTGTTCCTAAACGTGTGCATATTGTGCTAATAAAAAGGGCTCTGCTGAGCTTGCCAATCAGCTCACCTGCAACAACTCCCTGACTACGTGTGCTTCATTACACATAATCCATAAAATATTTTTATGACCCAATGGATCACATAACTCAATGGCGTAGCAGCAGGTTTTGCATAGATAACCCCGCCAGCTCAGCCCCCTGGCTCAGTTAGCAGGTCTAGGGAGGCATTTGGGCTGAGCCCTTGGAAAGCCAGTGTCAATCAGGGTAGAAGGTACTAGGCTATGTAGACAAGTAGTCTGACTCAGCAAGATCCTTCTGTCCTCGCAGGGGTTTTACAGAGTGGAGTCATGCTTTCATACGCAATTGATGATGATAGCAAATGTGACAGAAATAATTGTCAGTACTTGCACCTTAGCACACCTTGTGATTTAAAATATTACAGGGAAAGCTCAGGCAGATACTTGTTTTAATACTTAGCTTTTGCTACCGTAATAAAACGTATACCTCAAAATCACAGTTAGGCAGGTGGCAGCAAAGGTCTAAAAGGAAACATTTGAAACATAGCATATCAGCTTACCACATGGAATCTCTCCCCCCCCCCCAGGTTAAGAGGGTTCTCTTGACAGCCCCCCACACTCCATAGCCAATTTGGGGGGGGGGGGATGCAGGAGGAAGAGACGGGGGGAAGCCCCACTGCACAAGTAGAAGCCCTTGCGCCAGGCTACCACTGACGGGGTTCATTAAGCAAACCCCACCCAGAAAGTTTTATAAGACCCACTTTTATTACACCAGACAATAAAGCACCTCACTAATGAGCAGATGCTGACAGATGCCTTCTGTATCGCTAGCTGAGGCTCTCTTTGTTTTGTCTCCGGAGAAAGATCTACAGTAGCAGCCTTGAGCTAGTAGATAAGTTTCCTGGTATTGCCTAGGATGGCAGGAGAAAGGAATGCTGGAGATACTGAAATAAACCACAAATATGAAAGCGATGTTGTTCTCCTTGGGAACACAGAGTAGTTATAATTTAAGGATACAAAGTGTAAGATGGAAAATTACCAGTTTTTGTTCAGCGGCTGTTCAGTGCAGGATTAAACAATAAGAGGTTAACACAAGCTCTGTTCTGGTTGACAAGTTTACAAATGACACCAAATTGTCCATGGGATTGTAAAGAGCTCCAAGGGATCTCTCCAAACTAAGTAAATGGGCAGCATTGCAACTGGGACAATTTTTCTCCCGCATCTCACATATATGTGCTAAAGGGGTCTGAAGTGGCAGTGGCTGACCAGAAATGAGACCTTGGGGCCATAGTGGATAATTTGATGAAGATGTTGACCTATGTCCCACAGCTTTAAAAAAATAATAATCAGATTACATGTTTAGGATCAGTAAGAAAAGGATTAAAATTTAAGATGCCGGTACTGTAATGCAATGTTACAAATCTATGATGCAGCCACACTTGGTGGCCGCTTCACCGTAGAAAAGATATAGCTCAAAAAGTGATCAAGGGGTTGGAGTGACTCCCTTATCTGGAGATGGTGGGGATTGAACCTGGGGCATTCTGCATGCATAGCAAGCACCTGATACTGAGCTACAGTCCTTCCCAGCTTTCTTATTTTCGTTTATATAGTCTTGTCCAATTAAATGAAATCACGGGGCCTTCTGCCCAGGGGCTGCAAGGGGGATTCTAGTTGGGTGGAACAGTTTACATTTTACATGTTGTAGGTCCCTGGTTCAACCCCAATCTAGGAAAAGGGAAGAGCGAGGTAGCAGCAAGGATGGGCTCTGACAGTGTGTTTGCACAGCCCTGACCTCACTTTGCCCACCCCCCTTCTCGAAAGCAGCAGCAACACTGCTGTCAGGAAGCTATTGCTGTGGCTTGACCCACCAGGCGAGCCATTCCTGCAGGGCCGTTTTGTGCAGAGGGTTTCTTTTCTGTACAAAGTACTATTTCTCCTCAATTCCCATCATGAGAGTTCCTTTTTGCAATCTCTGAGTGTATGACAAGAGACTAGAGAGATACAGCCCTATGCTGTGCATCTTGACATTTGGGTTACTGTGTTGCTGTGTAGGGTTCATATTCTGGTTGCAATGTGCCTTTATTGGTGCTGAGTTACACCACCTTGTATGCTCTGTTGTGATGATGCTGTGGGGTGTATATTGGTATTGGGATAGTTATCCCCCCACCACCACCTATTGATGTCAATGGAAGAGAAATTTCCTGTGCTGTTGGTAGAAAAGTGACCATGGTTTGAACAGATATAGGCAAATGTACTTCTCCCTTGTGTCACATAAGAACATAAGAAGAGCCTGATGGATCAGGCCAATTGCCCTTCTAGTCCAGCATCCTGTTCTCACAGTGGAAAACCAGATGCCTGTGGGAAACCCACAAGCAGGATTCAAGAAGGAGGAGGAGGAGGAGGAGGGGGAGTTTGGACGATATCCCACCTTTCACTCTGCTTAAGGAGTCTCAAAGCGGCTAACATTCTCCTTTCCCTTCCTCCCCCACAACAAACACTCTGTGAGGTGAGTGAGGCTGAGAGACTTCAGAGAAGTGTGACTAGCCCAAGGTCACCCAGCAGTTGCATGTGGAGGAGCTGGGAAGCAAACCCGGTTCACCAGATTACGAGTCCACTGCTCTTAACCACTACACCATGCTGGCTCAAGCACAAGACCACTCTCTCCTCCTGTGGTTCCCATAAAATGGAATTTAGAAGCATTGCTGCCTCCAACTGTGCAGGCAGAGCAGATCCACCATGGCTTGCAGCATTCCTTAGCCCACAACTTCGTCCTGTTCCAGCCATTCTACCAGTGGAGCTGTCTTGGCAGCTCATCTGACATCCTGGTGACACAGCAGGGTTTCTGCAACATTCTACAGCCCCTCAGCAGAACGCCAGTGTAGGATAGTGCCCTTAAGGTTGTTGAAAATGCTTCCATTGTCAAAATCCAGCTATAGGGGCAGGTTTGTCCTCTCTGTAACCAAGGAGTTGTAGTACACCATGTTGATTTTGGTGCACTAAATTACTGGTGTGCTGTCAAAGCCAATTAGACATGCTGAACACGAAGCACACGGCTCCTCTATGTCATTATGCTAGGTTTGTTTTTGTTTTGGTAGCGCTTTTTGTGAAAGAAGCCTGGTGAAAAACTAGAAAGCCACAATTTCTAAAAAGCTTAGACGGTGAAAAATATCCTTGAATCTTTGTCTTCTGAACATTGGAACGGCCATAAGGTTTCAGTGTTTTGTTTTTTAAGTGAAATGCTCCTCTCTTGATATGATTTAATTATTGGTTTATTCATTTAATCACTTTTCAGGGATTTTTACTCTTGCGCAGGTTTGAGGATTAAAGTTTTAACTACACTGTGGTTTAGTGTAGAAATATACACTTTCTGCCTGTGTGTTACGCCTGGAAACATCTGTCTTCTAACCCAAGTAGAAATGTTATAAAGGTGCGGAGCTATTTGGCAAAGTTTGGTGGTTTCAGTGAATGAGTTGTTCCCTAAATTAAAGGCTGCCCATTTAACAGTAATCAAACCACAGTCAAATTTCAACAATAGCCTTCAATATTTTTATATTAAAGAAAACAGGTGTTGATTAAAGTCTGAGGGGAAAGGAGACATCAGTCATTCACCTCAATGTCTTTTCTAGTAAATTATACCTTGACATAGATAATTTATGATTCTTTTGTCATGGAATCTATTGGATATTTATCTGTTTATAACAATATTTTGTATATTTTTCAAGAAGCTAATAAAAAATAGAAAATAGATGAACTGAAGCAGAGATGTGATTTGTAAGTGTTGGTAGGAATGTTAGTAGCCTTTCATGAGGAAGACCAATTGCCCCATTTTTCTGTATCCAAATGTCTTGTACAAGAAGATGGGCTAAATCACTGGTGCTTTGATTAACTCAATATTCACCGTGTCTCTTTGACTTAGAAAGGCAAAGCTTTATAAAAAAAATCTTCCTGGACACAAGTTTGTTGGATTCTATATTTTGTGCCACAATTAGTGAAATTAATAATAACAAAATATTATGAAATATGGGTCTGTAGATAAAAAAATGTCTGTCACTGAAGTGCTGAAATCCAACCTGAAGGCAAAATTACCCCTCTCTGGAATACTTGGCATCAGTAATTCAGAAAGAGGTAAGAGGTGACATGATAGAAGTTTATAAAATCAGGCATGGCATGGGGAAAGTGGATATAGAGAAGTTCTTCTACCTCTTTCCTAACACTAGAACTCATGGACACCCCATGAAGCTGAACTTCAGAAGATTCAGGGCAGAGCAAAGAAATGACTTCTTTGTACAGACCAGTCTACTGTTCTTCCATTTTTAAATTTTATTTCTGGACTCCTACAGCCAGCACTTCATATGTAGTTTGCTATAACTTTCTCTTTGTCCATGTATTTGTTTTCTGCCAAAGTTAAGGATATGATGAAACACAGCACATAAATGAACTTGCCTTTGGCCCTGCTAGCTTGACATGAGCTTTGCCCTTACTCACCTTGCTTCCCAACGTTTTGTTTAACATGCAAATATGAAAGGAATGAAACACACATGAGATTTTTACTGCTTATGATAATGAATGCCTGATCTCAGTGACTGCGCTGTCTTTACACTGAGATCAGCAGAAGGGAAAGTTAAGTACCTCATTGGCTTTGAACTTGTCTCTTCTGGGAAAAAGTGATGCAATTTCAAGCGAAAAGCGAATATGACTAGAACTTCAGCAAACCGTGATAAATGAAGTTCAAGCCAGATATACCAATCAGCTTATGAGTCATCTTGAAAATGCTGGCTTGATTTATAGTTACAAAAGGAACTCCTGAGTTTTGCATAGTTTGACCCTGATTCTGGAAAAACAGTTTTGGTTTTGGCGAAGTTTCAGTTTGAACTTTGGTTTTGTTTGAGCTGAAAAGTCAAAGCAACATTGGGGAAGGAAACTAAAGCCAAAGAAAAGATTTGGATGAAGATGCAAGCTGTAACAGCCAAGACCTGTTTTTTTTTTAAAAAAAAACTCTAATTGTGATAATTGTTTCCTATTTTCTTTTATTCTTTCCCCTTCTGTTAGAGTTTTTCAGAGATACAGGAACACACAGACACATGGTCATTTATATTTAGGAAATGTTAAGCCTCAAACTGCAGCCACCTAGTGATATGAAGCAGATACTGTCAGAAGAATTGACTCCATGGGCACTTAATCTGCATTGAAGGGTGGAGCTTATTGACATGTTGAGAGTCACTAGTTATGCTTGCAGCACTAGTGACAGTGCATCAACATAGGAAGAAACTGGCACCGCTTTCCCTAACCCTGAATGGTCCTGGGGATAAGCTGTGTGTGTGTGCAAGTTTCTGAAGGGGGAAAGGTTGGAAAGTCGAAGATTGTTTTACAAAGCCTCCCAGGTCCACATCTGGTTGTTGCTTGAATATTTGCTGTAAAGCCTGGGGATATGAGAATTGCTTGTCGACTGTGAGTTGGCTGTTTGTGAGAAGAAGCTGTTCCTATAGACCTCTTCGCTGTTTGCCTGCCTGCAGGGAGAATTATCTCACCTCAGAATTGGAGTTCATAGGGCATTTTATATCACTTGCAGCCCAGGAGAAATATGAGTGGAAGTAGATTTTCAACTCTGCACCTAGACTTTGGGGTAACACTTCCTTAGACTTGGAGGAGGGAGCTAACTGCTGCTTTTGTCCGAAAACTTTGGGTTTTCATGTGAATGTTCCATTCATTGTATTTTAAGAAATGTGTTTGGTATTGTTGCTTTTTACATCTCAGATGTGCGATGAGTGGCAGGGAAACATTTGCCCAGATGTGAAAATTAGACAGTTAGGTTTCTTGGATGGGGACTTGAGCCACTAGCATAAGCAGAAAGATTTGCCTTTAAACATTTGAACACAGCCCTTGGTTTCAATTTGTTCTCCCCATTTTAATTTATCTGTTGATTTATGAGTTCCGGATAACTTGATCTGGTTTGTGGAGTGCCACTGCTATGTTAGTCATTTGTCATTTTTGTTTGTTTATATTTTGTTTCTGGACTTAGGTCATACTACTGTGCATTCAAAGTTGGCTGCAGTTTTCAGTTCATGTCCTTTTTCAATATAGGTTACAGATGTGCATGAGTGCATATGTACATTGGTTAAATACCATGCAAAAGAACCATGATGTGATTGCAGCAATATTTCTTTTTGTATAGTGATGTAAGCAATGTACACTTGCGATAGTGATATTGATGCAATAGTGCAATTGCATGAAAATGAATCCTGAGGCCATGTTTTAGTCAAATCACATATGTAACAGTTAGCATTGGCAACCTGCATAAGGAGAAAGAGAAAAAAGCATGTGAATGGCAAACTGTGAAATGGCAAACCACAACTGTATCAATTTCAAAATTAAACTGAAAGGCAGGTAGAACAGAGCAGTGAGACAGAGCTAATTAATCAGGACAGGAGTTGTCTCCTAATTTCTAGTGTTAAAATGAAGATCATTTCTCTCTTTCACACACACGTAAAATATATTTTATATGTGTACAAGAGCTAACAATGGTTAATTTTATTCTGCCTATATATAGCATGTTTTAAAACAGGAATGCAAGCTATGAAGAATTACAGCCAAAGCCAAAATACATAACTGTTTCTTGCAAAGTCAAGATTTTTGAAATTGTATTTGTGCAGTATTTAGTATTAGATGGTTACAGGTAGGTAGCCGTGTTGGTCTGGATCGAAGTAAAATAAAAAAAATTCCTTCAGTAGCACCTTAAAGACCAACTAAGTTTTTATTTTGGTATGAGCTTTCGTGTGCATGCACACTTCTTCAGATGTATCTGAAGAAGTGTGCATGCACACGAAAGCTCATACCAAAATAAAAACTTAGTTGGTCTTTAAGGTGCTACTGAAGGAATTTTTTTTAGTATTAGATGGACTTTGTGTTTCATTTTTAGCCCAAGAAGACTTGATGAAAACTTGATACCACCACATAAAAGTACAATTAATTGAAAGCACAAACCACTAATACTTGTTACAGTCTATATATACCATCATGGTAATTTTAAAAAAAACAACAACACCTTGCATTGTACTGGAGGCATATTTAATACCTCTTTTCTGAACTGTGAACCAAATTAATATACCATGTTTTCGTGCTTCTGATTAGAGAAACAATTCTCAAATATAATGCTGCACAGGGCACCTTGATACCTGTAGATATGATATGGAGTTCACTGAGAGTGTCACCTATGTGTGTCCCATTGAAATAAATGAAATTCACATAGAAACTGTGCTTTGATGGTAGATGATAAACCATTAGAGATTTGTTTCCTCAACTGCTACGTATTTTGTCCTCTCAAAATCAGTTAAAAAGTTACAGTTTCTGCTGTTATGGAGCTCTACTTATAGATCCATTTTTAAATATATATATATGTTAAAAAGTAATTTCATTTTAAGCCTCCTTTTGGCATTAAAAAGCCTTCTGCTTATGCTCAGACTGTCAAGCAGTTAAAATATGTATTAAAGTTTCGTGGCAGCTCAGTCAAGCAGGTTTGAGTAATAAAGTAGATAAATTTAAACTGTAATCTAAGTCAAATCCTGTAGGACAAAACAGCCAAGTTTAAGTTTTCTTTGCATTTGATTTTATATGTCACCTTGATATGTTTTATATGTTGCATTCAGAGCAAGCCTATATATCTCTAGTAAGTCCCATTGAGTTCAGTGGCCCTTACTTCCAAGTAAGTGAGCAGAACATTGCAGCCCTAGGTACTGAGTTATATGAGTGAGCTTAAATATGAGTGAGCTTTAGTTCCTCTATATGCATTATTTTTTTGTAGTCACTTTTATCTCTGCACTGCATGTTTTTAGCTGCCCATAGAAGCATCAGCTGCAGTACTCAGCTACTGTGGGATTCTGGGCCTGATGGGCCATGCACATACCTTTTTCATTCTTAACTTTTGCATATGAAAAGCTGATATGGTTGAGCACAAAGAAGCTTGAATCTAACAAGGGGAAACATTTGTTCCAGTCCTAGCTCATATCATTTCGTATCAGCATCTCTCAGCCCCTGTCCTCATCATTAAAATGTGAATGGTTAATAACTGACTTCCCAAAATGGTTAGGGAGCTTGAAGGATGAAAAGGTCCTAAAATGCCTTGCATACTAAAAATGCTTGTTGGTGATTAAATAAAAACTCCCACATTTGACCTTTTTTGGTGTTTTTGTGGAAAGGTTTGCAGTAGAGTTGAGCTGGCATTTCTCAGAAAACATAGCTGAGAAAGTTTCTGTGATTTTTCTTTATCTCGTCTGTCTTAGGGGGAGACGGCAAAGGCTACTTCACATAATTTTCTCTGGATATTGTCCACCAATGGTTGAGGCAGGGCTTCCAGCAGTGTGCTACTGTCACTGCTGGTGCCAAGCCCCTCCCCAAAATACTGCTGGAGGATTTCTCCCCTCCCTGGATAAATGCAGTGAAATCCACTCCCCTTCCAATTAACTTCAAGAGGCCATTTGCACACAGCTCTAATAGGCAACCTTTCCAGTTATTTCAGACTGGTATAGAAGCAAATTAGCTCATCGGCAAAGGCTTGAAGCCCTGCTTTCAACAGGGACTGGCTGCATAATGAAGTGCATCACTGGGATCACCTAAGCACAGTCCATCCTAGCAGGCTTGGCCAGTGCCTGTCAGTCAGTGGTGCCAGGTGTGGGGCAGGAGGCCATGGTTCTGGAAAAATGGCTTTGAAGGCCAAATTGGTACTTGTGCCAGACCTAATTAGTCTTGTGGGCCAGAAGTTCCACACTCCTAACTCGGGGGTTGGGGGGGTATGTTGGAGTAATATATCCCCTTGCTCTTGCCTGTTTTGTGCTCTTTTACTAGTTCTGCTAGTGGTGTTTGGCTGGAAAAAGCTGGGCCTTCAAATCCCCGTGTCCACCCATCAGTTTTGCTCTTAGTTTGTGTGATTTGTGATACCAACTGAGCAGAACACAAGCCTGAAACTTGTTTTCCCTCCCCAGTCCATCATAACGCCATGCCCCTTGTACTCATCCTTCTGAAACTGTTCAGGGTTGATTTCTGTGAAGCTTCTTTTCGTAACAAAATGGCCGCCTACAAAACAAGAGGAGGGGAAGGACTTCCTTTTAGTCCTTCCCCTCCAAACCAATCTTACGATTGCCTAGCACAAAAGCTATAGGACATCTTTGCCTGTAATGTGGCAAGCTTCTTACCTGAGGGCACTTTTATGATGGGTGTATGCTGTTTTCATACAAACTACCCATAAAACAGAAAGGGAGATAAAGTGAATCCTTTTTTTTAAAAAAACACTATCCTTGTAAAGGTTTCCCTTGCAGAAAAACTGTTGCATCTACCCTTCTGAAATTTGTCAGAATTTGTTCCCTCAGATGAGGCTACTATGCCTGCAAATATAATCCAGTTCTGAGGTGGAAGGGGAAAGAAAGTCAGGGACAGTTCCTTTTTTCAGGAGGGGGGGGGAATCAAATATTAAGCATATCTAGTATTAAAAAGCCCAAACTTAATTTTAATTTGGCAGAAGTTATCCACTCAAGGGGGCTAAGATGCTGTCAAATTTCATTTAGTTCTGTCAAAAATAAGGAAGGCAATAGCCTTTTTTATTGCCCCATAATGAGGAAAGCACAAAGCTTTGTTTTTATTTTGTTTTTTTAATCGAGGTTCCGGGTCAGATCCACAAGCCAAATTAAACTGCCCCTGAAGCACTTCGGACCAAAGATTGCTCTTTGCTGAAGCAGCGTCTGAAGTGAATCTTGTGGTCAGTGTTCACCCCAATATAAACTACAAAGTTAATCTGCATTCATCTGTTCATAAAATGTGAACAGTCCCTAAATTTCATGGACAGTCTTGAAAATGCTGGTAGATGTAGTAAGGAACAGTTTATCATATTGGATGAAAGTATGCAGTTTAATTCTCTTAGTAATAATATTCCTGTTGGTACACTGGCATTGCAAAGCTCAAGCCATTCAAGCTGCAGAAATGAAGCAGAGAAAAATGCAGTGTCTGGAGAGCAGGAATGGAAACATCTGGCGTCATCAGCAAGCAGAACTTATTGCTTGAGAGCTGCAGACTTTCCTTCATGAAAGGTCTCCTCTAACTTGTTTTTAAAAGCCCTGCTCCCTCTTGTGCTCATTTCCATCTGTCAGCTGAAAGCTGGGCCACTTCCCTTAACCTTCCCAATTGTCTTCTCTATATTTCCGCATCTTGTTTTTGACAATCTGTACTGAAAAGCGGCAATTTCTTCCGCAAACCCCATTTTCCCTACCCCCACTCCTTTGCTTACTTTGAGGCAATGAAATATTTTATGGCCAACGGTGGAAGAATTTAGATTCAGGACAACTCTCAAGGGCAGTTTGTCTAGCAAACAAATGAAGAAAGCATGTAACGTAGATTTACAGCTCAGAGGAAGTCTATAAAGATTGAGTATAAGTGAATTTAGGAAAACAGATGCAAGTCTATATTCAAAAAGGAAATGTGTTTTCATTGAAAAGTAATTTCAGAAGTGCTGAGAACCCATGAATCCCATTGAAGCCAATGGGTGACAGAAGTGCTCAGCAAAGTTGAATATCAGCCTATTTCATTTTTATTAAGTGCCAGGACTTAAATACATTTGACCTCGGTCTGAACAATATTGCACTATTTCCATCTAAAACCACGAAGAGATGCAATCTTCTACAGCACAACAGGATCTAATAAAGATCTCTGCTTTCACACATTGCTTCACTTTTTTCACACTTTCACAAGTTTGTGTGAAAATTCCTATCAAAGTTTAGTATACTGTGTTTGTTTCCCTCCCCTCAGTTGTTCACACAGTGAGTGCTTGTTGCTCATTTACAACTCACCCTTCACAAGAGTGTGTCAAATGAGTTCAATGACCACACTTCTGACATTATCATAGTATTGCCCAATAATTTCTTTTATATGAAAAGGCCAAAAACATGTGAATAGAAATATAACATACAAGTGCTTTCAAATACAGTGGTACCTCAGTTTACAAACTTAATCTGTTCCGGAAGTCCGTTCTAAACCAAAACCATTTTTAAACCGAGGTGCGCTTTCGCTAATGAGGCCTCCTGCCGCCGGTGCCCTTCCACCATTTGGATTCCATTCTTAGACTGAGGTAAAGCTTGCAAACCGGGACACGACTTCTGGTTTTGCGGAAATCATAAACTGAATAGCTGTTCTTAAACTGAGGTACCACTGTATCACTGATGTATTGGACTGTAAAAGAATCCATTTGCATATTCTCTCTTAAATATTAAACTGTTGTATTTCAAAAGTAAGACATGGAAATATCCCTTATTTTTAGTTTTCCTGTAAAATAATGTTGATGCAACAATTATAGGTAAAGGTAAAGGGACCCCTGACCATTAAGTCCAGTCGTGACCAACTCTGGGGTTGCGGCGCTCATCTCACGTTATTGGCCGAGGGAGTTGGCATACAGCAGGCATGTCAAACCTGCGGCCCTCCAGATGTTTTGGACTACAATTCCCATCTTCCCCAACCACTGGTCCTGCTAGCTAGGGATCATGGGAGTTGTAGGCCAAAACATCTGGAGGGCCGCAGGTTTGACATGCCTGGCATACAGCTTCCAGGTCATGTGGCCAGCAGGACAAAGCTGCTTCTGGTGAACCAGAGCAGCACACGAAAACGCCATTTACCTTCCCACCAGAGCGGTACCTATTTATCTACTTGCACTTTGACATGCTTTTGAACTGCTAGGTTGGCAGGAGCTGGGACCAAGCAACGGGAGCTCACCCCGTCGCGGGGATTCGAACCGCTGACCTTCTGATCAGCAAGCCCTAGGCTCTGTGGTTTAACCCAATTATTGGGTTTAACAACAATTATACTTCAAGGTATAATATTGAAGGTGGTCCCTTAACAATAGTGTTACCTGTCCCTGGCCAGGTACATCACTCATTACCCTTGTCTCTGCATCCTGCACTATCTGAAGCTTTCAGACCTATATCAAGGGCAGCCCCATATAGAAAACATCACAGTAGCCAAGTGTTGAAATTACTTGTGTGTTGGTGACTGAAGCAGTGCTGTCCCTGTCCAGGAGCAGCTGAAGCTGGTGAAGGGTGTTGCCACTGGGGCCGCATGGATCTCCCGAGACAGCAATAGATTCAGAGAGAGTCCAACCCCACCCAGAATGAGTTAAAAGCCTAATTCCCGTACCTGGGAACTGCCCCATCTGCAGTACCTCGATCTTGCCAGGATTCAATTTCAGTTCAGTGGCCCTTCTCTAGCCCACCACTGGCATTGTAATGCCAGCAGAGCATGCAAGTAACTCCACAAAACATTCCCAGCAGAGCTGTTATTTCTCCACCACCTGTTCTTTTCTTCCCGGAGCTGCATTTCCTGTGCTGTATTCCTGTTACATTTCTCAAACTAAGGGAGGTCAGCTTGGGTTAGTATTTGGTTGGTAAACCTGTCCAGAGATACCATAGGGAAGCCGTGATGATGTTTTGGACAGTAGGCTTTGAATTACAGGAGGTGCTATCCTTCAGAGGTGATATAAAGACCACATGTGGTCATTAACAATCCCTTGGTCCTTGCCTTTACAGTAAGAATGTTAATCCCAGTGTGCTGGATTAATTCCAGCTCCTGTAATTGCTGTACATTCTACCTTCCAAAATTCCCTCTTCTGTGTAAATTTGATACTGCTTAATTCTTCCCTTCCTGGCCTAAACATTTGCGGTACGTTGGTATGTAAGGCTAAACAGCTGATGATTTTGGCCTGGAATTAGCTGCATTTCAATTGGATGATAAGTAATATTTATCAGCTATGGATCATGGGGTGTTGAGGCAAAGGGCTAGATTGTGGTATGTATTCTAAAGCCAGGAAAATCCCTTAGGTTACACAACGTTACCAGGGGGTGGGGTAGGGGGTGGTGGAAGACCTGTGCACAATCTGTTTTGTATATTAGGTTGAAGCAAACTGATCTTTCTGGTGATATCCCTGCAGCTTTGCAGACTGCTCTAGAATAGAGATGAAGTATGACATCTCCTTTCTTTGTTTATCCTTGAAATGTTGTGGATATGAATTAGGAGGCCCTGTCCTCCTGACTCCTGCACTGCTGAACTATGGGAACGGTCTGACCCAATGCAGAACCTTGTTTTCTGTGAGTCTTCCTCTCATGTGATATCTTGGCAGTAAATTTTAAGTGTGAATGTTAATGACTGCTGTATAAATGTTGCTTTCCACTGAATACTGGATTTCTTTCCATTGGTCCAAAATGCATTACCTAGTGCAATAAATCAAATATAAATGATGTTTCTGACATAACATTTCCCACATGGGGGTGGTTGGGCCTTATACATATGTTGCATTTGGAACAAGCCCATAATAGACTGTGCGCCTCACTAGACCAACCTGGTCCTCTGTGGTTTCCAAAAGTTAATAAGCAGTTATCATGGACTATGGATATAGTTTATTTTATTAAAAAATATATCCCGCCCTTCATTGTAGAAAG
Source organism: Zootoca vivipara (assembly GCF_963506605.1). Lineage (NCBI taxonomy): Eukaryota > Metazoa > Chordata > Lepidosauria > Squamata > Lacertidae > Zootoca > Zootoca vivipara. Next base: position 43,561,606 of record NC_083277.1, read on the forward strand.
ATCTCAGTGTGAGTCACAACATACAAAAACAGGTCAACATAAACATAAATAAAAAGATGATACAAGCAAACAAGTCACTAAATTTCAGTATACACTACCCTCCATCATACATAGGCCAAAGATGATGACAAGCAACAGCCAATTTATGTGCGTCCAATTGAAGCACAGTCACACACACACACACACACACACACTGCACCGAACCCGGAAGTGACCCGAAAATGTCACTAAAACATCACTAACAGGGAGGGATGGAGGCACAACTGGGTGGGAGAGGGTGGAATGGAATTCTTTACTTGGAAGCCATCCCTATGCAAAACAAGGATTGCCTGCACTTGAAAGGCCCAGTAGGACAGAAATGGTTTTATCTGGCACTGAAAGCTAGCCAGTGTAAGCACTAGTCCACTCCAGGGCAAGAGTATTCCACAACTGGAATGCTGGGTTGCTCTATTAACTGATTTAATAAGAGCTATTATATTTGTGCACTTGCTCGAGTCTCCTAGAAGTCTACTTTCTTGGTATGGTACAAGAGATCCACTGGACATACTCTTCTTAACATCTTCAGAACATCATGACCATACAAAGTTCTACTGGTCTAGCTGCCTATATTTATGTCCTTCACTGGAAGGAATCACTATCACTTGTAGAATTTTTGCTTCCCCAGTGATTAGCCCAGGACCAAGCTGCCCATGAGGCCACATTAGATTACTGCCTTGGATGGCAGGAACTTCCTGATCCACAGAGGTGGCAGATCTAACCCCCTGGTGCACATAGATGCTGCTCCTTCTCCTTCCTTGTCCAGAGGCTGCTTTGCAGCAACAACGCCACTTGCCTTTCACCAAGGCCAGAGAGGAGTGGCAGCTGGAGGAGGATGAAAAGAAGCCAAAACTGCCACTGTTGATCTCCCCACCCTTCCCTTCCCCCTAACTCCATGTTGATCTTCCCCCCTTCCCTCCCGATGCCCTCAGATCCCAATGCTTAATTACTCCACTGTAAGTGTGCATAGTTTTGCAGCCAGGAAAACAATGAATTTAGTGAAGAAACTTCCCTTTTATTCAACAGATGGATGAGCTCAAGGTAGTGTACGTGGTTCTTCCCCTCCCCCTCCCCACAACAACCCTATGAGGTAGGTTAGGCTGAGACGCAGTGACTGGCCCCAGGTCACCCAGTGACCTTCATAGCAGAGTTGGGGTTTGAACCCCGGTCACACGAACATGCCTGGTCCAACACTCTAACCACTGCTCCTTGCTGGCGCTCTACTTCCAAGGAGGATTACTCCAAGGATTAGTAGCAGGTTGGGCTGCAAATTTAATTTACCGTATATTCCTGCGTATAAGACGACTGGGCGTATAAGATGACCCCCAACTTTTCCAGTTAAAATATAGAGTTTGAGATATACTCGCCATATAAGAAATATGACCCAGCGTATAAGACGACCCCCAACTTTTGAGAAGATTTTCCTGGGTTAAAAAGTAGTCTTATACGCAGGAATATACTGTAAATTAAACAGGAGAAGTCATGGTGGAGTGACCATGGCATAGCCATTGTTCACTTTTTAAAAACAATACAGTTTGCAGGATGGCTTCTCTGGATGGCTATGTAATCAGTGTTAACTTAACGGCCCATGTGTTTGGGGCTTGCTTGCCATCTCTCCTCCCTACCACATGGGACAATTTATGAGCAAACTGGCTGCACTGTGTTTGAAAGAAAAAAAAGTATATCTTTGACCATTCAATTGAAATCTTTCATTCTTTCCCAGAACAATTCAAATCACCTGGGCAATACTACAGTCTATTTAATGTAGTAGAAATCCACTTCACTGATTATTTTATCTATTCAGTAAAACAGGAAGGGGCATGTGAAAGCCCAAATCATACCAACCTGAGACTTCTGTAATAAATGAACAAGCATCATGCAACTGCTTAACACCTACAGGGGATCTGCAACCTTGAAGATCACATTGATTTCTTTGTGCACACAATAGTTAGATACATAATAAGCATTCTTAATTTTTGCTCTCTTACAGTATATGAATTGTAATATAAAAATCCAAGCTTTTATTAGCATAGCTCAGATATGCTAATTTTAAAACTGCAGTTATTATATGTGGGGCTTAAAGCTGTGCAAGCTCCTTTATTGTCCTTAGTGCTTTCATTCTCACAGTGATCCTTTGTGATAAGCACAATTATATTCATTCTACAAATGAGGAACTGGGTCTAAGAATGAATTTGGTCATGAATGTCTTTGCTGAGCCTACCTGAGGGCTAATAATTAACACCATTTATTGTTGTTTCTGCTTTGTCAAGGTACAGATTATGACACATCTTTTCAATCATTTGTCCTCCCTTAGGCTATAGTCCTCTGTGCACTTGAGTGGGAATAAATCATATTTACTTCAGTTAGGCTTTAACTTAACCATGCATGTGGATAATTGTTTGGCCTTCTTTCCTAAACATTAGTAGTTGGTATATGTTTTATTCAGGAGAATACCAAAAGTTTAAAAATTCCTGGGACAGGATTTTTGTTTTTGTTTTGTTTTTTTTAAAAAGAAACCCTGTTTCAATTATTTTTAAAATTATCACTGGGTTTAAAAGTGTTCGAATGCCCTGTGTTGTGAGGGAAAAAATGTTTTGCATCGTTTGGACATGCTTGTAATAAATTTCTTATTATGCTATTGTCCTATAAAACCTCCCATTGACAATGTCTGGACGAGAAAATTAGTGTAAGGTGGCTCTCTGCCCATTTTCATCATTGAGTCAGCAGCCTTTCTTTCTATTTCTCACTTTCTTTCCCTAGTCAGGTCTTGTGGGTGGAAACTTCAGTATTGGGTCCAACAACCTGGACTTTTTAGAAGTTTGGTTGACTTGGAACCTGAGGAGAAGGCTTAGCCTTCAGCTCCCATATTTGTCTAGCTCACTGGGGGATATAGGCAAGGTGCTCATGCCATTTGTGCCTCCTCTATGAGGAATAGAATCATTACTTGATCAGACCAAAGTCCTCTCTAGTCCAGCATTCTGTTCCCAGAGTGCCTCCGGAGAGCCATACGTAGGGTGTGAGAACAACAGCACTCTCCATGCTTATGTGTCTCTCCTCCCCCCCCCCTAACTGGTATTCAGGCACATGCTGCTTCTGAACCTGAAGGTAATATGTCTGAAGCTCAACATCAAAAAAAACCCCTAAGATCATGGGCACTGGTCCCATCACCTCCTGGCAAATAGAAGGGGAAGAAATGGAGGCAGTGAGAGATTTTACTTTCTTGGGCTCCTTGATCACTGCAGACGGTGACAGCAGTCACAAAATTAAAAGACGCCTGCTTCTTGGGAGAAAAGCAATGACAAACCTCAACAGCATCTTAAAAAGCAGAGACATCACCTTGCCGATAAAGGTCCGTATAGTTAAAGCTGTGGTTTTCCCAGTAGTGATGTATGGAAGTGAGAGCTGGACCATAAAGAAGGCTGATTGCCGAAGAATTGATGCTTTTGAATTATGGTGCTGGAGGAGACTCTTGAGAGTCCCATGGACTGCAAGAAGATCAAACCTATCCATTCTGAAGGAAATCAGCCCCGAGTGCTCACTGGAAGGACAGATCCTGAAGCTGAGGCTCCAATACTTTGGCCACCTCATGAGAAGAGAAGACTCCCTGGAAAAGACCCTGATGTTGGGAAAGATTGAGGGCACAAGTAGAAGGGGGCGACAGAGGACAAGATGGTTGGACAGTGTTCTCGAAGCCACCAACATGAGTCTGAGCAAACTGTGGGAGGCAGTGGAAGACAGGAGTGCTTGCCGTGCTCTGGTCCATGGGGTCACAAAGAGTCAGACATGACTAAATGACTAAACAACAACAACAAATGTAGTGCTCACAATTGCTAACCATTGATAGGCTTATTTTCTATACATTTATCTAATCCTCTTTCAAAACTGACCTTGTTGGTAGTAATCAGTATATCTTGTGGGAGCAAAATCAACGTGCCCTCGGTACTGGCACTAGAGAGAGCAGAAATCTGTTGGAAGCAAAGGCGTGAAAGTGGGTCTATTACTCAGTCGATCTTAGTTGATTAAACACAGGAATTTTAGTTGGTCAGCTAGATTTGCATATGTGCTTGGTTTTCATAAATGCTTGTTTGAAAAACAATATATATATTTTAAAAACTGCTGCCCAACTTAGTTGAGACAATGTTGTGGCTGATTAAAAGTTCTTTTAAAAATTGATCAGAGCTACTTGCTACTTATATTGTAAAGTAAAGCATATGAATACACACACACACACACACAGAGAGAGAGAGAGAGAGAGAGAGAGAGAGAGAGAGAGAGAGAGAGAGAGAGAGAGGCACACTTGACAGTTCAAGAACGTTTATAGAAAGAAAGAAAAGTTATTTATGGGAAAATCTAAGATTGGTGAAATAAAAAATACGGTTATCAAAGTAGGAAATGCCAAGAACAGGAACTAGAGCCATAATAAAACCATTGACTGAAATGCTACTTTTGGTAAGTAGACTGAAGACTTAGTAAAGTTTACTGTTATGGAAACTCCTGGAAATAGTACATTGTGCACATAGCTTGATGTGTATTGAAACAATATATAAAAGGGGAAATAGTAATATTTCCACCCTCAAGGAACAGTTTCTACTTGACTTATCAGTCGACTTAAGCATCTGTCATGTAACTATTTTGCTTTGTAGAACATTTCAGGGCATGTCTTAGGGTGCACAGCCAGTTCATGCAAGCCACTGGAAAGACCTCTGGAACTTCAGCTTGGTTTCCTCGTGTAAATTGTCACTACAGCTGCAACATACCACTGCAGTTATATATTGAAGGGGAAGGTTGATAATGGCAGACAGGCAGGTTGCCTTTCAGCTGCCTTTTTTTTACACAGAGGGATGTCTGAGAAGCTTCTGAAGAAACTACTTGAGTAATACAATGTATCATTATCAGTAGGAACAAACTTGGTGGTTCTGTGCTGACTGGTAGGGCAATGGAATGGGACTGCATGTAGACGATGGAGGGGTTTATGAACTTTCTGTACATTCAGGGAATCTCAAGATATGCAGAAGAAAATATTAGAAATATAATTATAATAACTGTTACCACTCCTCTCCTGTGGAGGGCTGTGCCTGCAGAAAGCTGTTCCATAGGAACTGAATACAGTGGTACCTCTACTTACGAATAACTCTTCTTGCGAATCTTTCTACTTACGAATGGAGCTCCGTCCGCCATCTTGGATGAGGTTTAGATAGGATTTTTTCTACTTACGAATTTTTGGATAGGGTTGCTTCTACTTACAAATTTTTTCTCCCAATGCATTCCTATGGGATTCGACTTACAATTTTTTTTCAACTTACAAATGTGCATTCGGAACACATTAAATTCGTAAGTAGAGGTACCACTGTATTTGGAATGGTTTAGAGGCCTAAGAAGAGCAAAAGTTTCTTCCTATGGGGAACAACAAAGAAAAAAGGAACTCTCCTCAAAATCATGAAAAGGAATGTTCTGCCAAGGGGCAGATATTATTTTTTTATTTGGACAAAGCAACAAAGCACACCATGTCTGTTCTTCAATACATAGATTTTATTTATAGGATGAAGAAATAAAAAGCAAATCAAAGAAAGACAACTTATGTCCTTTCCTTCAGTTACTGGGAACCCCTGAGAACAGCAATTGATATGTGAAGTTTCAAGAGACGGACTTCCCCCACCATTTTATGTCTTAATCTCATCAACCATACTGCATTTCACTAAATTATTCTTGAACCACAGGTTGTTTTAGTAATTACACTCACAGTGTTGGTTCTACAACACTTTTGATCATGTTTATATCCTTGGACAGATTACGTGTGCAGTGGCAAGCAACCAATATAGATAACTGTGGAGCCATCCCAGATACTTCCTAAACAGGTGGATGGCCTTGAGACATCACCAAGGACTATCTAGAAATGAATAACAGATGCCCAGCATGTATTGTTTGAGACAGATACAGCTCAGCAAAAACGAAACAGAAAGCAACAGAAGAAAAATCATGTCTGACTACTCTAAGAGGTGAAGGTAAACTAGTCGTAGAAGAAGAGAGTGCATTACACCACACTAACTCCTCAATATCACAACAATCTTCCACATATTTTCAAATGCAAAGAAATTGGAATAAACCTGAACTTCAAACCTCTAAGACCATGCTGTGGATAAAAGGGGTTCTGCATCTTGGAGCAAGCAGCAGCTTTGAGGGTGGTTTTCATTAGGAAAATGGCATGTGAGAAAGGGTTAAAGCTCCTTTCATCATGGTCCCAACCTAGGACAAAGACAACCCGGTGCTTTTAAAAACAATAATATAAAATGCATTTCTCATCATATCTAACTCAGCCTTCTGACTTGCATATCTGGTATAACATTTAGCTTAGCATTATGAATTGGTAAAGACAGTGCACAGTTACAGGGGCATAGTTCTCTTGAAGCAATCGACTAAAACAACAAAATACAACAAAGTTTTTTAAAAAATCAAAGGGGAGGGACAAGCTCTTATTTCGGTGCGTGACTCTCAGCTGTCCTAGTTTTCATTTGGAAATGGGTATCATTTCTGTTTCTTGGTCTGCTCAAAATTGGTCTTGAAAGCTTCTTCCGGAACCTTCCGGAATCAGCCTTGATCTGATTGTTTCTGGCCCAGTCCAGTCCAGGAGAAACTTGAACACATCCAAGCAGAAATGCCTCTGATGTTTTCTGCCATATCTTGAGGAACAATACTTAATGAATTACTGAAGAGTGTCGGTAAGATTTACTTTGAAGGTGATTCCAATGGAGCTCTATGTCAGCGAAAGAGAAGGTATTTTTGTGTCCTTCGTTTGTGAATGTGCAGATGTGATCCTGAGGGTTTTTACACATGTAACAAGAAATTGGAGAAATTGGATATTTGAGAATGGAAATTGGTGGTCTTCCAAGTAATATGGGATCTAAAAGTGCTAAATCCTTTAATAAATAAACCCTGATTCAGACTGGAATGTCTTGGCTTGATCTTAAAGGTGATATTATGTAGGCCTTCTAACAGTCGACTGGCCTTAAAGATAATTATCTGTACATTCCAGTCTTGCTTCTGCCATCAGCAGTGCCTGGGATCTCAGTGAAATAAATGTTATTTCCCTTACAAGTATATTATATTTAGACTAGCCTCACTCCTAATCATTTTGTATAAACTCTGCTCTTTACTGGAAATACTTGAAGAGGAAAACCTTTCCTTAAAAATGCTGTAAATTCTGCTGGCTACAGAAGCATATGTAAGTGTTGTTGTTAAACACTGTCCATGTTTGAGTGACCATTGGAACTCTCTTGTAAGGCACATCACACACATGAATTCACGCTCCAATTCATATAAGTAGTTCTGATCATGCTTGCAGTGGGTGAAAGTTTTCCTACACTTCTGTTTTGAACCTTGGGGACAGAGTACACAAAAAAATTAAACTCGTTTAGAATGTTGATTACAATCCAAATCCTTTGTTAGGTAATACGTGTTCATGGCGGAATAGAAAAAGCACAGTAATTAAGTGAAGGATCAAATAAGCTATTTGATATGAGGGGCTGTAGCCAACTAAATTTTACTCAGAGTAGATCCATAAAAATGAATTGAATTAGTTGTGCCCATTAATTTCAGTGGGACTGCACTGAGTATGAGTAAGATGCGAGACAACCCAGGGACTGTAACCCATGTTCTAGTTGATTGAAATACTTGACTGCTTCATTTTATGGGTTTGGATGAATGTATTCACATTCATCCCACAGCTTCAATCAAAATACATTTCCCATTCCACTTGCTACTCCAAGCTGGCGATATAATATCCCTTTGACATCTATGTGTTATCTATAGATGCCAAAGTGACTTAAGGGAAGGCAGGGGTGGAGAACCTGAGGCTCAGGGCCAGATATTACTCTCCAGGCTGGATCTAGAACATGGTACACTGGAGGTTATCTGGAAGGTAATGCGATCCTTTTTTGAAATCATTTTTATTTGATTTTACAAATGCAAATTAGTTACAGTGCCAAATAAAGGTAAAGGTAAAGGGACCATTAGGTCCAGTTGTGACCGACTCTGGGGTTGCGTGCTCATCTCGCATTATTGGCCGAGGGAGCCAGCGTATAGCTTCCAGGTCATGTGGCCAGCATGACAAAGCCGCTTCTGGCAAACCAGAGCAGCACATGGAAACGCCGTTTACTTTCCCACTGTAGCGGTTCCTATTTATCTACTTGCATTTTGACGTGCTTTCAAACTGCTAGGTTGGCAGGAGCTGGGACTGAGCAATGGGAGCTCACCCCGTCACAGGGATTCGAACCGCTGACCTTCTGATCAGCAAGCCCTAGGCTCGGTGGTTTAACCCACAGCGCCAAATACATACCCATAAAAAGAGATTTATCTGAATATCGCGACTTAATAATAATAATTATAATAGTAATAATAATTTATTATTTATACCCCGCCCATCTGGCTGGGTCTCCCCAGCCACTCTGGGCGGCTTCCAACAGAAAAATAAAACACAATAATCTATTAAACATTAAAAGCCTCCCTGAACAGGGCTGCCTTCAGGTGTCTTCTAAAAGTCTGGTAGTTGTTTTCCTCTTTGACATCTGTTGGGAGGGCGTTCCACAGGGCAGGCACCACCACCGAGAAGGCCCTCTGCCTAGTTCCCTGCAACTTGGCTTCTCGCAACAAGGGAACCGCCAGAAGGCCCTTTGTGCTGGACCTCAGTGTCCGGGCAGAATGATGGAGGTGGAGACGCTCCTTCAGGTATACTGGACCGAGGCCATTTAGGGCTTTAAAGGTCAGCACCAACACTTTGAATTGTGCTCGGAAACGTACTGGGAGCCAATGTAGGTCTTTCAAGACCGGTGTTATGTGGTCTCGGCGGCCGCTCCCAGTCACCAGTCTAGCTGCCGCATTCTGGATTAGTTGTAGTTTCAGAGTCACCTTCAAAGGTAGCCCCACGTAGAGCGCATTGCAGTAGTCCAAGCGGGAGATAACTAGAGCATGCACCACTCTAGCTAGACAGTCTGCAGGCAGGTAGGGTCTCAGCCTGCGTACCAGATGGAGCTGATAGACAGCTGCCCTGGACACAGAATTGACCTACGCCTCCATGGACAGCTGTGAGTCCAAAATGACTCCCAGGCTGCGCACCTGGTCCTTCAGGGACACAGTTACCCCATTCAGAACCAGGGAATCCTCCACACCTGCCCACCTCCTGTCCCCCACGAACAGTACTTCTGTCTTGTCAGGATTCAACCTCAATCTGTTAGCCACCATCCATCCTCCAACCACCTCCAGGCAGTCACACAGGACCTTCACCGCCTTCACTGCTTCTGATTTGAAAGAGAGGTAGAGCTGGGTATCATCCGCATACTGATGAACACCCAGCCCAAACCCCCTGATGATCTCTCCCAGCAGCTGCATGTAGATGTTAAAAAGCATGGGGGAGAGGACATAACCCTGAGGCACCCCACAAGTGAGAGCCCAGAGATCTGAACACTCATCCCCCACCACCACTTTCTGAACACGGCCCAGGAGGAAGGAGCGGAACCACTGTATAACAGTGCCCCCAGCTCCCAACCCCTCTAGACGGTCCAGAAGGATGTTATGGTCGATGGTGTCAAAAGCCGCTGAGAGATCCAGCAGGACTAGGAAACAGCTCTCACCTTTGTCCCTAGTCCGCCGGAGATCATCAACCAGTGCGACCAGGGCAGTTTCAGTCCCATGATGAGGCCTGAATCCCGACTGGAAGGGATCCAAATGGTCCGCTTCTTCCAGGCGTGCCTGGAGTTGTTCAGCAACCACTCGCTCAATCACCTTGCCCAAGAATGGAAGATTTGAGACTGGGTGATAGTTGGCCATATTAGCCACATCTAAAGATGGTTTTTTAAGAAGCGGTTTAATGATCGCCTCTTTCAGCAGGTCTGGGAATACTCCCTCATAGAGGGAAGCATTTACCACCCCGCGGAGCCCATCGCCCAGGCCTTCCCGGCTCGCTTTTATTAGCCAGGATGGGCAAGGGTCAAGGAGACAGGTGGTTGGTTTCACTCGTCCAAGCAGCCTGTCCACATCCTCGGAGGTAACAGATTGAAATTGATCCCATGAAACATGACTAGACAGGGCTCCAGCACTCTCCCGCCCCGGCCCTGCTCCCACGGTGGAGTCTACCTCCCTCCGAATCTGAGCGACTTTATCTGCAAAAAACTTTGCAAAAGCATTGCAGGAGATATTGGGGTTCCTATCAGGCCCTGATGACAAAGGTGGTTCGGATAGATTGCGAACCACCTGAAAAAGTCTCCTGCTGCTGTTTTCTGCAGATGCGAAGTTCACCCTTCTCCTGAGCACCTGTTACACTTGCAGTCCTAATAACTCAGGCACAGTCTGTGGCTCCACTAAGTGCAAATCTACCGATAGCTCACACATTAGACACAGTGGATCAATTTAAATCACAAAGGTTTGAAATGTTGATTTAAATCATAATTTAAATAACCAAAAAATCGAAGGAGCTGATTTAAATCGTTGATCTGAAATAGCTTTCCAACATTCTAATTCATGTATTTCCAGAAGACTCAGATTTCTATAACAACTAAAACACATCTGTTTTAGTAAACAGAATTTTTAGACAACCCTGTAGGAGCATAATCTAAAAATTTCGGCTGGAGATTAGGCTCATATTAGTCTGAAAGGGCTGGCCCAGAAACCAGCATATTTTACCAAAATACTTGACCTCAAAAGTTACTTGTATTTGCCTCTGGTTCATTCCTGTACATAGACAAAAAAAAGCTCTAGCTCAATATGTTTGGCAGAGGGTCATAGATTCTGTTTGGCAGAGGGACTGCATTTATTACATTCAGATATAAATTGAAAGCAGGGACAATTAATATAACTGTTTTTTTAAAAAAGCAAAACAAAAACTGTGGAACTCTTTTATTTTTATTTACTTGAAATAGTATACTCCAATAATCTCTGCAGTTTTACATGTGGGCAGATAATCTCCCCAAAATACAGTCCCCTTTGAGACAGTGTTCTCGAAGCTTCCAAACGGAAAGTAATGTGTATCCAATGTATTCAATGGAAAGTAATGTGTATCCAAGCATGCCGTCCATCCACAATATATTAGCTTCAAGAAGTTTCCCATTTGGAAGTCTCTGAAATGCACATTGACTGTTAGCTAACATCCACTTCAAATCTATTAAGAATGAAGTTCCAGTTTTCTTAGCACTTTGAATAAAACTTGCAATGGCTTATGTTTTAGGATGCTACCTTGCTCATTGTATGCCTAGAAAAATACTATTTGGATGAATTTAGTAATTTGTATATACAGTCGTACCTCGGGTTACGAACATCTCGGTTTGCAAACAGTTCGGGTTACGAACTGCGCAAACCCGGAAGTGTTTTCGCCCCGCGCGCGTGCGCAGAAGCGCGCACGGTCGCGGTCTGCGCATGCGCAAAGCGTGAAAATTGCAAAATCGCGCTTTGCGCATGTGCAAAATGGCGCTGTGCATCGCGTTCGGTTTACGAACTATTCGGGTTATGAACTGCGATCCGGAACGGATCGCGTTCGTAACCCGAGGTATTACTGTACATGACAAACATTGTATATACATGACGAACATTCCAGCAATATCCTGGAAGTATGAAATTTAGAAAGGAAATCAACCCTGAGTGCTCACTGGAAGGACGGATCCTAAAGCTAAGGCTACAATACTTTGGCCACCTCATGAGAAGAGAAGACTCCCTGGAAAAGACCCTGATGTTGGGAAAAATTGAGGGCACAAGGAGAAGGGGACGACAGAGGACAAGATGGTTGGACAGTGTTCTCAAAGCTTCCAAAATGAGCCTGACCAAACTGCGGGAGGCAGTGGAAGACAGGCGTGCCTAGCGTGCTATGGTCCATGGGGTCACGAAGAGTCGGAAACGACTAAACAACAACAACAGCATGAAAGTTAGAATTATTTCCAGAGGTGTTAGTGTTTGGCCAGCCATTGAATTAAGAAGCAATAATTGAGACTAGTATTTTAATAGTTTATTTTACTTGTTACAGATTTGCCTGCTTTCAAAATATGTGTTTATTCCTTTTGATCCATGGAGATAGGGTTATTTGAATTAGAAACTTGGAAACCAATTTCAAATCATTGATTTAATCATAAAAAATATCTCTCAAGACTTTCTGAGCATTAGTCAGTAATGCTCAATGGGTGCAATTTGGATTTTGGAACAGCTTCTTGCTTGTCCAGTGCTATAGAGGATGTAAAATGAGAGTCTGCATATTTACAGAGTGTGCTCTGAGTTTGCCCTCGTTTGTCTTTGTCCACTGTCTGGACAATAAACACACAGTTCAGACAGCGCTAAGCAAGCACCACCAAAGGATAATTTTTAAGGCTCCCAGGAACAGTGAGCAAAGGGAAGGTGATTAATTTGTGAGGCCACATTAATTATGCACTCTTTCCCCCAAATAATATCGAGCATCAGTTGCTGATAATGAGTAACAGCATACAGTATATATATCTCTTTCTGATATTCTGAAGTAAAATAACTTAATGTTATTCCATATATATTGGCATTTTAGTGAGGAAAATGGATGCAAAATGTAATAATACTGTACAAAATTATTCAGTGCAGTTTGTACAGATTATTCCTTGGGATTCATGCATTAGCATATAACCTCTGCTCTGCCACATTATGTGTATAAATAAAGTGAAGCATTTTCTTGTATTTATCTATCTGTAGGACTGGTACAACTTCAGCTTGAGTCCTATTCTGTCATAATTAATGAGCATTAGCAAATGCTTTCAGTATTTCATTTTTGGTAGATTTGTCAGATAGAAACAAACGAGACAACTTCATAACAAAAGTGTTGTTAAGAATGAATGGAATGGATGTTGAATTGCAGATTATCTTACTTTGCAAATAACATGGCTAGCACTTTTTCTTTTGCTTGCTTGCCGATACAATGCCATTTTTATTCTAAATTAGCAGGCTCATGGTATCTCATGTTAATCATGGAATCTAAATGCATTATTTTACAAGTATATTTTAATAAGTCTAAAAGTGTGAACACTGCAGCATCAGGCACAAAGTGTTTTTCTTCCTGTGAAGTGTGAGTCTTGCAACACCCACCATTCACTTCTGTTGCTTTGCAGAAACTAACGGGATAAGCACCCCTGATTTCTATATATCACAATTAATGCAAATGGTAAAGTTGCCTTCTGGAGTATAGTGTTGCAAGTGTGCTAGGAATCTATTTTTGGCAAGAAAACTCCCAGTTTGCCCTCTCTCCCTTAAACTGACCTGCTGGGTGAAATAGTAGATGTGTGTATGATTCTAGGCATACCTTCCCCTAAGATCAACATTTGTACACACTTTAGTCACCTTTTATACGTAGTGCTATTGACATTAACCAGAGAGGCCAGCCTGACAGCACTGTACTTTAACACCAGCTAAAGAGTTGTTCTGCTCTACTTGCACAGTTTATCTAAAGAGATTCAGGGGGGGAAATGGTTTTTGGTGTGTGTGTTTTTTAAAATCACAAGCCTAATTGTTTTCCATCAAAGAGAATTCTCTTCTAGACAAACAATCCTGTAAGGTAGCAGGATTATCTTGAAGGTCAAAATTGACATAACTATGAAAGCAGGGTATGATGACTAATCCTTCTGCTATCAAAGTGGGTCTCCCATGTCGAGCTGCACTGAAAGGGGAAATGAACGGCAGGACACTGGATAGTCCTTTATACTGGAGATCGGTACCACAGAAGTGTAGAGGAATATTGTCATTTTTAAGTATGCCCCATTAGTCTCCTATTAACCTGCTGGAATTGAGAGATGTGTGCATGGTATCCTCACACTGTCAGCTGGGGCTGGCACTGGCTGTTTGCTTGCCTTCAACTTGGGGCATGAAGTGAGCAGGAGGGAACCGAACTTGGAGAATATGGCTGATTCTCAGAGGTTGCTTAGCCTCAGCCAACAATAACCAGTGGAGCTCCTGGACAGAGGCACTCCCCATCTGCACCTCTCGGCCTGCGCTCCAGTGGAATGACTGCTGCCTCATCCTTCTTACCTGCAGACTCCATGGATCCCCTAGGCAAGAGGAAAGTGTGCTGCGTGGCAGCCATGTCCTGAGCTTACAGGATATGACCACTGGCTGTGTCCTCTTGCCCACCAGCCCAGTGGAGCAGAGTCCAAGAAACCTGTTGTGCCTCTTCTGGTCAAACAGGCCATGTCTTGGCTCAGCAGAGAAGTTGCAGGAGCTTTCCGCAAAGGCAACTCTGTGGAGCCCCAAAGCTTATGTGAGGAGGAAAGGATAGATATGAAGGGAGGGAAAGGGGGGCGGGGAGGGAAAGGGGGGGCGGGGAGGGAAATACCTTCCATTCACTCTGTCCATCTTTGGCCTCCTCTGTGATTTTTAAAGATTTATTATCAGTCTATATCAGTATGTCTAAGTTGGACCTGGGTATTGATACTCTGACAATTTAATCTGTAATGTTGAAATTATTGTGTGGAAACACCGTAAGGAAAAATGACATTTCTCACTCCTGCAACATTTCGAAGAGCAATTTTAAAATTAAAAAAGCAAAGATGTGAGCAACCCACATACACATATAGACACCATTTATAATCAACATATTTACTATGAACAGATTCCTATACAGTGGTACCTCAGGTTAAGAACTTAATTCGTTCCGGAGGTCCGTTCTTAATCTGAAACTGTTCTTAACCTGAGGTACCACTTTAGCTAATGGGGCCTCCCGCGGCTGCTGCGCCACTGCTGCGTGATTGTGATTTCTGTTCTTATCCTGAAGTAAAGTTCTTAACCTAAGGTACTACTTCCGGGTTAGTGGAGTCTGTAACCTGAAGCATTTGTAACCCGAAGCGTTTGTAACCCGAGGTACCAATGCACTGGTTATTCAGAGAAGTCCTTCTTGCAGGCTTCCCATAGGGTTGAAATTCAGCATGGTGTAATAGTTAAAGTGGTAGACTAGGAACTGGGAGACCAGGGTTCAAATCTAGCCATGAAGCTCATCTTGGACCCAGTTGCTGTCTCTCAGCCAAAGCTACCTCACAGGGCTGTTGTGAGGGCAAAAAGTGTATAGCAATTCCTTGTTCCTTGGAGAAAAGGTGAAATATAACTGAAACAATAAATAAAAAAGTAAAATTGTAAGTAGTGCCCGGTGTGGTAGCTATAAAAATTTCAGAATTACCTCATTATGTAAAAGCCTGCTTATTTGACAAGAGAAGGGGAATCCAAGCTTAGGGTTAACTGTTTATTTACACATTACCATTGTGACCACTTAATTCATATGCCTTTTTTTAGTTAGAAGAACTAAGAAATGCCCTGGATAAGACCAGACAAGAACTGGATGCTACCAAAGCACGGCTTGCCTCAACACAACAGTCTCTGGGTGAGAAAGAAGCACATCTAGCCAATTTAAGAATAGAACGGAGAAAACAGTTAGAAGAGATACTGGAAATGAAGTAAGTGCACATATATTTTGATCTTGATAGGATTTTTTCATTTTATTTTTCATTTCTGCTCTATGGATATTCTTTGTTTCATGTGCATCCTTTAAAAAATGGACAACAAGGGGTCCTTTGGGGTGTGTGATTTCACCGCATTGGGATGTGTAATAGTTAGTGCTGAATCATTTGGCTCATAATTTTTCACTACTTTGGGGGCTGGGGCAGAACATCCCCATCACCACTTGAAGATTGGGTTAATCTTTTGCTGCAGGTGACTTTGAAGAACCTAAACTGGAGGCTGTGTTAAGGACAAGGTGGCTGAGGCTACCCCCCCACCACCACCACCAAAAGCTTTGCCTCAGCTTTAAGCAGTGAGGCAGTTGCCCTCATCAGCCTGGCAATCTTCCCTTTGTCATTTGTGACAGAATACCCCACCTATGACAACTTTCCCTGACCTTCATTTGGACACAAAGGACAGGCAAGCAAAGAGGAGACTTTCAAGTTTGTGCTAACTGTAGCATCCTTCCTGTGCAATGTGTTAAAAATTACAAAGGACTATATTCAAAACAGATGTCAAATCTCATCTAAGGCAGGCAGCTAAATGTGTTGTGGGTGGGGGGGGGGGTGTAAATATAACCCAAAGCCTCGGCCACCTCATCTTTAAAATAAGCCCAACCTAACCAAGA
The DNA here is from genome assembly GCF_963506605.1 of Zootoca vivipara. NCBI lineage: Eukaryota > Metazoa > Chordata > Lepidosauria > Squamata > Lacertidae > Zootoca > Zootoca vivipara. The sequence goes on from NC_083277.1 coordinate 43,577,741, forward strand.
GTTCTTCAGATTTGCCCATGTTTCCTGCCCCTCTGCTACTTAGGCCTATTCAGCACAGCCTTAGCTATAATGATAAATATTAAACATAGCTGCAAGCTTTAAAAACACAGTACCCCCGGGTTTTGAATCTTACTCATCCAAAACATCTGGGTATCACAGCAGTTCCATATGAGCAACCAGGTTTATTTACATTTCTGTTTGTTCTAACTTTAGTCACAAAGGGGGTCAACACTTCTTGAATGAGTCTTTGGCAGCAGTCTAAGGAGAATTGCCCTGCTGGATCAGGCCAGTGGCCCAACTAGTTCAGCATCCTGTTCTCACTGTGGCCAACCAGAAACCCCATGGGTATATTCCCTGATATGTCTATTGAGCCTAGTGAGCATCTCTGGGACTACTCTCCTTCCCGGTAGTCTTTGAAAAGAGATGTTTTGTCATTAAATCAATAACAAAGCTTTCTTTTGAGCAATTAGGCTTTTAAAACGGAAATGGTCCATTAAGTTAGCTAGAAGTTAGAAATGATGCCACATATGAATTTTGACTTAAGAAACAGTTCTTGCATTTCTGAAAGAACACAGGCCACTCATTAGATTTCCTTCCATGTGACAGCATTATCACTAGAGAGGGAATAACTTGTTTTAAATATTAGTACCAAAGAGGTGGACTACTATGCCACAGAAACTAGGTTGCAAAAGATGTGGGTTTTGTCAAAGAAGATTTTTGATAGCTGACAGCCCTGAGCTTTAGTGTATTATGTCTGGGTGAATATCATGTTCCTGAGGAATACTAAAACCGTTTTAATCTCTGTGACAGGACAAGGATGATAAAATCACTTATTATTTATTCTTTTACTAGTGCATTTTCCATAGGAGGGTGTAATGAGATGGGAGGAAAATCAGTTTTAAACAGATGTTGCCAAGATTACAAAGCAGAATTGGTGAAAAGCTATAAGCATTCCACACTATCACTATACTTGCTCTTAAGAAACTAAAAAAAGAACAGAAGGATATAATTAAATTGAACTTCCTCCTCACCATAAAGATAAGTATACATAATTATAGTACATTAAATTTGCAGCACAATCTTTGAAATTGATGGCCTCTGTAGGAAAGTGCCCAATGTGGGCACATCTATAGCAAGGAATACACAAAAATTAAGCAGACAATATTTTGAACATGCATTGAAAATATACGTGCCATTTAAAAGGCTTCATCTTTCTGTAACTGCCGTGCTCAGCAAATCTCATCTAAATCCGCATTTGCCTCTCATGGATGTGAATTCTTTAGGAAACATATTTAAGAATGTATATAATAGGCGCCACCTCCACAAACGATTTGAAAAAATGTATACAAATGAAAGCATTGTGGGGTTTAATACAATAAATTACACATTTCCTCATCAGTTTATTCGCATGCTGCTTTTCCATGGTAAATATTTCACAAAGCAGGTTACAAGATCAGAAGGATTTACTGTGTGATACAATATTTGTTCCCTGGAGTTCCTCAGGTTAGGTTTGTTTTCTCCCTGAGCTTTGCTTATCATCCTTTCCAAAGGTGTGCTAACTGGTACGTGATATCCTACCATTATATCCTGGGCTGGGCTGCTGTTGTAATCCCTTGCTACACCCACCCAAACCACTTGCTGAAGATTCACCAGCAGGGCAAGATCCACCAGCAGGTATCTGGTCCCTACACAAGCTGCTGCCCTCAAGTGCCACCTTTCCCAAGGCTTCTGCACACCGCAAGGAAAGAGACCAGTGAATCATTCACCCAAGGCTTTTTGGAGAAGAAGGGTCTGAAGTTTGACGAAGCTGAAGAGCAGCAGCAGTCCAGCAAAGCCTTCCAAGTATCACTTCATAGGAAACCTCACTGATGAACTTGTTTCTTTAAAGGGCAATGTGTGCTGTATTGATGTGCAGACAACCTCTTCTGGATAATTTTTAAAAAAAGCACCTCCCTCTGACAGAAATAATAGCAGCAGCTGGAAGGAGTGGATGGTGAAGGTGCTTCAGATGATAATGAAAACATTTTTTCCCTACCTCTCCTTTACATAGGTTGTAAAGAATGCACCAAATACTTGCTTTCAGATGAAGAATGGGGGGTAGATTTGGGGGTGGGATATGTACAGCATTGTACTCAGCACAAATATAATTTATCAGTATGTTTTGCTAATAGGGATCAGTGATGGCCACCAATTTTGATGGCTATAAAGGAGGATTCAACAGATCCCTGGAGGATAAGGCTGTCCACGCCTACTAACCATGATGGCTATGTTCTCCCTCTACTGTTGGAGGCAGTGTGCATCTGGAAACCAGTAGGAAAATGCTGTTCAGGTTTTGCTCATGGGCTTCCCCCAGACATCTGGTTGGCCATTGGGAGAACAGGATGCTGGACTAGATCAACCACTGGCCTGAGCCAGCAGGCTCTTTTTACGTTCTTTGATTAAAGCTGAATATGTTCTATGACACAAATAATGAATTATTATGAGGGTGGAATGGAGCGGTGCTCATTTGTCTGGCTGTTTTACAATATTCAGATATCATTTATTAATTTAACTAGTGAGGATAAAGCATTTTAGATATTTACAATTTTATTATTTAAATAGTGCTGACAGAAGATATTTTGTGACTGTTGGCTTATAGTCAAATATGCATTGAATTGTATACTTAAGAGCTTTCATGATGATTTCCTATGCTTATATTATGTTAAAGTTCTGTCTTCTAACCTCCTCTGGCTCACATTGCTGAGGCCCATCTTAATTTACTGTGTATAATCAGTTGTCTATCTTTAGACAACTTCGTCAATTGCCATTGCAAATCCTTTTTAAGAGTACCAAATTATTTTAAGAAGTTCAGAATGAAAGAGGGTGGCAACTTAATTCAGCCATGAGTCTCACGTTTTACAATTATGTTTAGAAGAAGGAACATTTGCTAGGATAAACTTTTGGTAGATACCATCTTCTGTTGAGTTTATTATTTGATGCTGTTAGGTAAGCTCTACAGGGAGACTTTTATTGCATACTTTGTTTTCTGTGTAGGTCACACTGACATTAGTGTCAATTTTGTTTGGAAAGAAATCTGAATTATTTTGAGGGATTCTCCCCTATGCAAGCATTCTTATTACAGTTGTGGACAGATTCACTCATATTCTACTTTTACATATATTCTATTGTTTCTTTTTGCAATACAACTCCCTTCTTTGACTAGTGAACGACAGGTTGCACTATTTCAGTTTGAATGATAGATAATCAATGTTAGGGTTAGGCATGGAGGAGGCATCAATGTATACAGTATATGGAATTTGGTGGTCCCAACCTGATCAAGCTTTGCTCTCACTGAGCCATCTCTAGTATGGGATGTGGGTGGCGCTGTGGACAAACGCCGGCTCCCTTGGTCTGAAAGCGAGATGAACGTCGCACCCCATAGTCGCCTTTGACTGGACTTTACCGTCCAGGGGTCCTTTACCTTTACCTTTAGTATGGAGCAACTTCCTAAAGAAAAAGAAAGTGCAATATATGCATATATATCTTATGTATGCTACAATGACTGATAAAATCAATTTCTGCAATGTAAACACGATTGCTGAACTAGTTTATAAAATCCTTCTTCAGCACTAGTAAAAAATGCACTATTTCTTATAGACAGACAGACAGACAACACATATACACAAAATTAATGACTTCAAGCATTCCACCAGACAACACATTATCACTATAATTGTGAATGTAGAAGTGGGTAACTGGATGGTGTGGAGTTACTTTGATAACTTCCCAGCAGGCATAGCTGCCAAGTCTCCCGTTTCCCCCAGGAAATCCCTGTTTTTCCCCGTTTTTCCAGCTGTTCCTAGCTGAAAAAACAGGTTTTTTTTGTTTTTCCCCGGTTTATTCTGGCGCAGCGGCCATTTTGGAACTGGGCGGAGCATGCTCAGAAGCGACTTTTGATGCTGCTTTGCCCAGCTCCAAAATGGCTGCAGTGCGACTTCTGGCATGGCGGCCATTTTGGAACTGGGCAAAGCAGCATCAAAAGTCACTTCTGAGCATGCTCTGCCCAGTTCCAAAATGGCGGCAGCGCTACTTCCGGTCTGCTACTTCCGGCCCGGTCCCTTATTTCTCTGACAGCAACCTGGCAGGTATGCCAGCAGGTGGGCTGCTGTTGCTTACTGGGAGCAGAATGGAACGTGGTGGGAAAGTCACTGTGGTGCAAACACACCAACAGAAGAAGATTGACACCACCAACCTCCCTGCCACCTTGTCCCTCCCGCTCCTGGTAAACAACAGTAACCTACCTGCTAGGAAGCTGGTGTGGCAGCTATGCCCCATCCATTGAGCTGTTTCCGATTACCAGAGAGGACCAACCTGCCCCATTCTGTTAATGCTTTGGATCAAAGTCTCAATTGTATCTGGAAATGTGAGCTGGCAAGGAATTACTTGATGTGACCTGTCCTGGGACCTTATGGTGAAATTGAATAAATAATAAGAATGAATTAAGATAAGTTGCATTTCTGATTCCCTCCAACAACGTCTATTGACTTGGAAAAGAGACTGGTGCATATGCTGGCCTGAGAACTCTTGGAAATACTAAGCAAAATCTTCCCTAGTTCCAAATCAAATCAAAACAACATGCCTGTGCATCTGTTTAGGACTGAGATGATAGCTGGTGTGGGCTGGATCGAATACATAATTGCTATTGGTTAAAAACAACAATCAGAGCTATAACTGAAATTATACCCAACACCAGCTCACTCACTTGTCCTGATCTAGTGCGCTGTAATGGCCACACAGTCATCCATTACTCACCCAGCAAAAGCAAGGTCAATCCAATTCTATGAATTTGGGAAATTACACGCACTGAAGATTCTGCTCTAGATCATGGCCAATACCCAAGGATTCTACTTTGTGCTGTGGGCAGTACCTGCTGATTAAACAACAACGCAATGCTGATAAAAATCCATTACAAGTAGCCCAATCCAGTTAAAGTTAGTTAGTTGTGACTAAATTCCATTGCAAGCGGAGGACCTATGTAGTTCCAAAACTACTATTTTTGAAACTTTACTACAGGCATCCCCAAACTGCGGCCCTCCAGATGTTTTGGCCTACAACTCCCATGATCCCTAGCTAACAGGAGCAGTGATCGGGGGAGATGGGAACTGTAGTCCAAAACATCAGGAGGGCCGAAGTTTGGGGATGCCTGCTTTACTATTTTCTTTAGCTAGATTGAGACTGGTATTTACCATGATACTACTACTGCAGCTGTGAAAAAAGAACTGAGTAGAAAGGCAGCCACCCGGCCCACAGAAGAAGGCGTAGAAGAGCTGATTCATGCTTGATAAGAGAAGAAAGAGGGCCTCTCTTTTAGCCAAAGAGATCAAGAATATTCTGAATATGTGCTGGCGCAGAGAGATCACAAAAAGGAGTGAACTGCATTCATTTTAAACCCTTGCACTATTTCCACGTGCCTGTCTCTTACTCTTCATATACAAAGGTCTTATGCAAAACCAAGTCACAAGGCAAAAATTTAATTTCACTCAAGTGAATTGAGTCTCTTTAGCTTGTTTGGCTATTCTGTCTCATAAATCCAAGTATCTAGTATATGCAATAAAATCCCTGGAGAGAACTTCATTCCTGTTATAAAATTGTAATGTTGTAAGTCTGAAGCACGCAGCATTTGCTATTTAAAGAAGGGGAAAACGGACCCATTCTATTTTGTAACATCTGCTAAAATCATAATCAGTTTGCTGGCTGAGATTAGCGATGTAGGAGCCTGCAGTTGATCAGTGCTGCCCTAGGTGTCACTGAGGCCTGAGGGAATTAAACTAAGAGGGTTTCAGTAGACAAGGGTATAATTCAGCTAGCCTCCAAAAAGGGAGAGAGAAAGATATCCCTGAAAACAGAAGCTTAACTTTCCAGTCATCTACTCCCTCACTGTCGCTTCTGTCTTTTTAACCATTTGTACTTGTATTGTATCAGAGATGGAGGCCCACACATTCCCTTGCTGGCCTCATTTCAATATAAATATGATCCTATTTCATCAGTTTGATCATTACTATTTCCTCAGTTAATAAAACTTTGCGAAAGCATGTTTCCAATGATCTTAAACAAAGGTAGATTTTGGCTGAGATCAGCCCTGGCAGAATACCTCTTATTTCCTCAGGGTTTTCCATAACACATGCACACACTTGGATTATGCACTGCACAAGGCAATTTCAAATATTTGTTGCAAGATTACAATACCCATTTTACAATAATTTTGTTGGTTAAACTTCCAGTATCATGTTGTTGTAGATTAAAACGAAACTTTCCTCTCCTCTATAAAACACGCAAAGACTTTCAGCCCTTTGACATTCCATGTGCAAGATTCAAGACTTAACTTGGCCCTCCAGATGTTTTGGGACTACAACTCCCATCATCCCCGACCACTGGTCCTGTTAGCTAGGGATGGTGGGAGTTGTAGTCACAAAACTTCTGGAGAGCTGAGTTTGCCTATGCCTGACTTAAATCTTCTGAGTAGACACCTAAATGTGTCTACTCAGAAGTAATGGCTGTCCTGTGTTTATTGCAATTATACCAGCCTTAGGGCCTGCTGCCCATGGTTTCACTGGCCCTGGGCCCACAATGGCTCAGTTGTGTTTAAGGTGTGGATGCCCTTCTCCCTTTCCTGGAGGTGTACCCTGGATTCAAATCTGTTTCCTGCAGCATGTAAAACATGAGGTGTTCTTTTGGACTAGGGCTGCTCCTGCAGAGTCTGTTTTCCTCATGTCCAGAACTGGAGGGGGGCATGGGTGCATGGCCACAAGCATAGTTCCTGGTTGGTGGACACTATTCCCAGAGGTGTGGGGGAATGTCTGTCATTTTCCTCTCTTCCCCTCCAAAACAGAGCATAGATTGGATATGGCTGCTGTTCTTCAGTGTAGGGGCAGCTTATCTTCAGTCCTGGCATAATATGAGTATAGGAATGTTCTGACCATCAAGAATAAGACCTTCATTTGAATTCTTCTCATCTTTATGGTGCCAGCAAGTTGGTATCAAAAACGTTAGTTAAGACATGCTGTGTTACAGATCTATTGGGCAGAAACAGGAATCGCAGGAGAATTTCAGCCCAAGTTCCAAGAAGGTCACATTACCATCCTAACTACTTCCTGTGGAAGTCACAGTTGTATCAACATCCTGCTGTTTTGTTTGTATTTAATTTGGCATATGACTCTCTATGCTCTCAGCATGGATTCTACAATTAAATGAAACCACACTGCAGGTTGTAAAAAACCAACCAAGTGTTCCACTTTTTAAAGAGTATGTTTTCTGAACTCAGTGCCTATTTACTGAAGATTATTTAAACTCCATTAAAGTTTGCTAATACATATATTATTATTAATAACCTACTATATTCAGTATAAACTTGTTCCAAATATCAATATATTTATCCAAACAATGTCATCTATTTAAAAAAATCCATTCATTTGTTGCAAGTTCTGTCATGTCTTCAATCCATTGATTAAAGGGAAGCATATTTTTGTCCTTCCAGTTCATCAATTCCAGTCTTTTGGCCCTAGGGCACATAGAACCCATTTGCATTATCCAGTTGTCAACTTCCATATAATAGGCATATCATTCAAAAGAATATTTTCCTCTGTAAATTTTGATATTTTTCCTATAGTCAAATTTATACAGTTCAACATTTTCTCCTCAAACTAGGCACTGTAAGAACATACATTTCGAAGAGGAATTATTCTTATTTTATCTCCAACAAACAGCTGTGTTAGACAATCCTTTTCTACACAAACATAACGGAGTCCAATAGATTCTAAATATTTTCTGTTGTGTAAGTCTTAGTTTAAGATCCATCAATACATTTGCTATGGAGGCTAAGACACTGTCCCACTGTCTAGGAACATCCAATTTTTTTAATCTCTTAAAACACTGTATGTATAAAATCATTTTCCTCCACCCCCCAGATTTCCATGGAACAACCCCCTGGTTAGCAATGCCTAATCCGCCCTCCTTGCTTAAAATATCCCTTGTGACTTTTAATGAGTTTCAACTAGCCTATATCCTACATTTTACCATATTAGGGATACTGGAAACCAAGGAAACTTAGGTTTTCTTCCTGGCAGCTCAACATCTAGGGCCTAACAGAGGCTCTGCCATAGATCAGCATGGATGGCTTGGGACCATTCAATATTCAGAATATTTGATAGGTTCAAACTTGGTAAATTTGCATTTTGAATGCTTCCATTGTGAGTTTCTCATTTAGATTTCACAATTTCTCATTTAGATTTCATTCCCTGCTCCATGTATTAGACCTTGCTATAACTGAATAACAAGTTTATAATACCAGTTTTATAATACCAGTTTTGTTTTATCTTTGTTTTTATGACACTTTTTATTTTTATATATCACTTAATAGATTTTAAAACATTAAGCATTCTAGAAATGCTTTTAAGTAAACAAATATCACTTGAAAATATCTGTGAAGCTCAAAGTTTTGTTCATAGTTGCACTAAGTTTGCACACCTGTCTTTTCTACTTTTTATATCATGATCTGAGAAGAGCATACTTGAAAATTCAGTAGAATTCGCTTTCGCATTAGTGTGCTTAGGGTCCCAGCTCCATGAAGATTTCCATATTCATACAGAAATATTTTGTTTAGTCTAACTTAACATAAGGCTCTATTGGTATATAACCTAAAAATGATTTTAATTAAAGAGATTTAGGAAATTCTGACTGTAATGTGGTCATTAAATGAATGGGGGATATCAGAATCTGACAAGCCACTTACATTTTAGGGTAATGTAACCATTACTTCATTAGAGTAATGCAACTTTACACTCTCGACATAAAAGTCTTTACTGAATGTAAACAATGGTTTTGACAAGAGGGCTGCCTGGATTTGAAAATGGCTTGGTGAAATTCATTCTGTTCATATTGACGCTGACTAGTTTTATAAATGTTTACCTTATAATTTGTTGTGATTCAAACCCTGCAGATGCTCTGTCTTCTGGTAAACCTTGCAATTCTCTGAAAAGAGAGTGCAGGATGGGGAGGGGACACGAAGCAGTCCGGCTCTAGAGGGAGGCCCCCTTAACAGACCATATGAATCCACTTACATGTAAATTACTTGTCTATATGAATTAAGGTGAAGGTTATGAAAGAACTGCTTTCCTATGTTTACTGTAGGATTTTTGACAGTCTCTTTCCTCTTTCAAGTAAATTTGGCTTAAGTCCATAGTCAGTACAGTTTTAAGTAAACTCCTCTTTTGTTACGTTAACAAGGTTATAACATCACTGAGGCAGATTGCCAGCTGCATGAACCGAGGCCTAAGAGTGCTGGCTGAGAGGGATAATTAAAACCTTAGGGTGGGAGAGTTTAAACTATCAAGTAAAATTGGATAAAGGGCTAATTGTCCACAGCAACATAATACATATTTCTAAGTACTTGTGAAATGACAACAAATAGCAGTATTCTTTATAATGCTCATTTAAACATCCAGGTTGAAGATATTGTATTTTAAGGCACAAAAAATACCCACTATATGGTTTCTTTTAAGTGCAAGTTTTGTGGTGTTTTTTTTTATTTGTCAAGTAAAAAGACTTATTTATAAAAATGTTAGATGCTTCGTCAGAAGAATGCGAGTCAAAGATGTAAGCAAGAATAAAATAGAGCAGGCTAGTCCAGGCTTTGTCAAAGTTTTTCATAACTTAAACATGGGGAGGGGGGGCACATACCTTTGTTGACCTTCTAGAAGATGACATACAGCCAGGCAAGATGATGCATTACCACAGAGTTTAGAAGAAGAAAAAAGACCCAGCAGAATGAGTTGTAATGTCAGCTTATATTGAACTAAATAAATTGTGAAGGCCCATTTGTTATTCATTAGGAGCAGCAGAGCAAGATTACTGTTCTCCCCTTCATATGGTGCTTTTAAACCTTGAGGTCATTTTACACTAATATCTTAGTAGCGTGGACAACAATTAATCCTTTTTAACAGCTTTTACATTTACACACACTTCAGTAGAACTGAATGAATAGTTTAATAACACTATTTTAGGACCCCATCATTATGTACTTTTCTGGGGTGGCGTTGTATCAGCAGATGAAGTGACTTTCAATATTAAAGTATGCAAAACAGCCTGGTGTGTATTAGCCCAGGCTGATTCCCACTGACTTATTTTAAAAATGTTCTAATCAGACACCAGCAGATCCAAATAACTTTTTGTGAGTGGACCCAGGAGGCGAAACACTAATGAAGGGTTGAACTAGGGTGGCATTTAATTTTTAATACTTACAGGGGAAATGAGAAGAGCAGGAAGCTAACTTAATTTCAACCATGGCAAGCCAAACCCTCCTCTTTCCAAAGTACATGGCAAGGCATAGACCAAAAGCCTGGGCCCCACCTTACAGTGAATAGGGTGGCCTTCCTACCTGGGCCTCACAATTCCAGGCTGGTGCATCAAATGAGCCTCGAGAACAGGCATCCCCAAACTCAGCCCTCCAGATGATTTGGGACTACAACTCCCATCACCCCATAGCTAACAGGACCAGTGGTCAGGAATAATGGGAATTGTAATCCCAAAACATCTGGAGGGCCAAGTTTGGGGATGCCTGCTCAAGAACATTTCATATTCAGGATCAGGGCCCACAACCCAGAGAAGCTGGCCCCCAGAAGCCCTCTTTGCCTCCAAAGGTGACTGTGTGCTCACCTGTTACCTTAACTAATCTTAATGTTTACTATACCTCGCTGCCACAGGAGTGGGACAAATACCTGTTTAGTCTCACTACTCCCAACTTCTGAAAAACAGTTCCTGACAGCTCACCTGCAGATCAACTCAAAAATAGGCAATTACTGCTTAAAATATGTTAATTTTGAGGTTTAACATGAACTGTGTAATATCCCGCTTTAAAACTTTCAGAGAACATATCAAGTGAATGAATAGCCTGAGATGAATGTTCAAATGTTTCAGCTTACATTTCTCTGGGAGATGGTCAAGCAAAACAAGAGAGGAGGGAAATGATTATGATACAATGAACTGTTAAATATCTGATGGGAGAGGGTGACCTTTTGGTATCTATGTAATGCATTTTTATTCATTTTTTATTGTATCCCGAGTTCTGGAGCAATTGTCAGTCTTGCAGCTCAAAATGCCATTTCAAAAATGCAAGCTATCAGTAGGTGGTGAATGGGGGTGGCCAGGGAGGGGGGTCAGAAGCTATCAGGCCCAGATAGGTGCAAGCCAAAGTTCTCCCTTTATCCAAGCTGTTGGAAATGTGAGATCTGACTTTGAACTAGATTGTAACTCTAGATGCAGATCTGTTAAGAGGTCAAACAAGCTGACAGATTTCATTGGAGACAAGCTTCTGATTAAATGGAGTTAGCGGTAAGGAGTTGTATTCATGTCACAGTTGGGCAAAGACAGATGTGCAGAATAATCAAAATTAACAGCAGACCCCTTAAAGGGCTAACTAATCTGCCAGGAGAGTGTCTGTCTCTTTTCTTCCCACAAGTGTATCAGCTCATAAAATTACAATTGAACATAATAGCAGCAAGAGCCTAGTAAGCCCCCTCCTCATTAGGAAAACTTCAGAGACACATTTCCTGTGGTACCATATCCTTTCCTGGCCTTGCTGGCCAGCTTTTTGGGAAGTACTAGTTGACAAAAGTTCATAGGAGGCAATTGGCAACCTGCTTTATTCTCTGCTCATTTTAATGACTTTGTGAAATGATTAATCAGGTTGAATTTCCGCATCTTTCCTGAAAGTGAAGAGGTGTGAGTCCTCAGTGCTCAGTAGGAGAATTATTATTTCATTACTCTTTCTCTTCCTTCCTTGGCTTTAGGGCTTCCTGCTGTGGTGTCACCCCCATGTTGTTCAATTGTTTTCCAGCACACCAGCCATGTTTTCCTAATTTTACCCAAACCATTGTGGCTGTCTTGTACTCACATTGTAGTGGGTAGCCAGTTACAGTGGGTTGAAGTGGTACCCTTCTTTCAAGTAGGAAAATAAGAGGGTGGCCAACCTTTTCAGTGTAATTTGTATATTCCGTCCTCTAGCTGTTGCCATTTGTTATGTGCTAAGTATATCATTCTGCAGTAACACATATGGACATAAAAAGGCCCACTGGATCATACCAAGTTTCCATGTTTTATAGCTTGCTGTTTCCAATACTGGGGAGGCAGCTATCCCTAGAAAGTCTGCATTCAGGGCACAAAGCAAGGTGCAGCAAGAGTGCACATAGCTTCCTATCTTTGGGAACTTCAGGATTAACCATATACTTAGCTGTTTTGCTGGTTCAGGGACAGCATGATGGATCTGTAGTCATTTTCATTGTTGCATTATGATTCAGTATGCTTGCATGGTTTTAGCTGCCCCGGAGAGGTAATTGAGTCTATTCAGACTGCAGAAGCCAAGGTTAAGTAATCTTAAATCAGGAAAAGTATGATTACATTTTGTGCCCAGGCTTTGAACCAGCTTTGTTCCATAGGTTTCAATAGTACTTACAGCAGTGGGACATGGTACCTATTGGCTGAGTGGGTGTTTCAGTCTAAACAACAAACACTGTTTGCGTGTATGTACGGTATGTATGTACCGGTATGTATGTGTGTATATCTATATATCTATCCCTGATTCTTCTGAAGCCCCATTATGTTGCCTGCTAATAATCACCCCCTCCTGTTCTTTTGGCTTTAAATTATACCCAAGTGATTTACTTATTAGAAACAAATTCTGGGCTGTGTTGTGATGTCCTATCTGCTTCTTGCCTATTTCACATAGTGTTTGTCCTCTGGCAATGCTATTAGCCCTTTGATATGACAGGCAGAAATGCAATAGGTGAAGCTCTTCTTCCCTGGAGATGTAGTGATCACAGTGCAGCTTTTTCTCATGAATTGTTTGTTGTCTTGCCTGCTGTTACTGGAAGCAGAAAATAGCTACCTGAAATATCTTGTTATAGTTGTCTGTGTTTTTTTTTTTTTTAGAATAAAGGATTCCTTATAAAGTCTCCATGAACGTTAGAGAAGGCACCATTGTTTTCTGCTAGTTTCTTATGTCACAGATATATTAACTAAAATTGCTCAGTTTTACCTGTTGCATTGCAAGTCCATCTTCTGAAGCATTGTTAATATTCAAAAAGGCCAGCATTTCAACTGAGTTTCAATTTAGTACTAAACAGCTATTTATGACCATGGCAGATAATTAATTTCCCCCCAAATACTAACTTTTATCTAAAGCTACTTGCATTAAGGCATGATATAGTCTCTTGTGGCATACAGAGGTGTCCCATTACCTGTCTTCCCTGCAAAACAAATTAGCTACCTGTCAGTTTTGTACAGAGTTTATTTATGTTTGACACAATGGGGGTGGCCTGCACTTTATCATCCATCTTCTCTATTTGCATAACCTTTCAGAGCTAATGGCTGCCATCTTGACAAATTAAGCTGGTTTCCTATGTCTTTCATGGATTAAGCCCTCTTGGACAAGTTGTACTTTAGTTTAATTCTTGTACAGTGTTTGCTAAGTGTTGTAAACAATACAGTCATTCATTTTATTCTATTGGCCTTTGACACATATCCTAGGAAATTGCATATTTGCTAAGAATTTTCCAAGTGTATTTGGTCTGAGTGTTCCTATAATACTAAGATCAAGAGAGCCTATTGAGCTTTTTCCCCTTTTCTCCTGTATTCAAGAGGATATTTTGAAATCAATGTTGTGAGAAAATAATGATTTTGAAATTGGCAATATTTTATAAATGAGCTTTCCCTCACCATCTCACTCTGCCCACCCCACCCCACACATTTATTTTCGTTCTTTGCATATGGCCCTTCGTATGTGTTTTCATCATTTGAAAAAGTATAAAGTATGGTTTAAACTAGCATACCAATAAATCAATGCCTTCAAATAAATGGAGGATAGCATCAGGTTTATAATTATATATATCCGTTGGAAAAGTAGAATATGGTAAATGTCTTGAATCCAGATGAATGTATTAAAAGAAATCCACCAAACATCAAATATTTTAACATTGGAATAAAGTTTGCATCAGTCAGTATCAGTTAACAATCTAGGGACCATGTTTTGCTCCATTTGAAGTTTTTGAATGGGTTTCAAAGACAGTCTTGTTTTCCTTGATGTCATTGGTTCAGGTGTAGTCCACGTTGCACCCTCCTGATATTTCTAAACTACAACTCCCAACATACTTGACCTTTGGCCATGTTGGCCCGGGCTGATGTGAGTTATGTTTTTGACCATCCTTGTATTACTTGGTCATTAAGTAATGTAGCCAGATCATCTCTGTCTCTAAGTATTGTTGCAGCTGGCATGCCATCCAAAGTTAGAGAAAGAACACTATGAGATACTTATGCATATCACATTCCTGGTGTCATAGGACAACTGTGACAGCAATTAATGGAATGAAGACAACCTTCATTATTTACATAACCCTTTGAGGGTAATTGTTAATCCTCCCATCTTTAGCTGTTTGACCTTGCTGGGACCTGGAAGTGAGTAGCCAGTTGGAAGCATTTGTACCTTCTCCTTAAGATGATGACTTGAAAAATAACACTGAAAAGTAGTAACCAGTTTATCTTCATGTCAATGTTATGAGGTAGGAAATATTGCTATAATGTGGAGCAAATATGTAGGATGATGGATTGAAGCATTGTTCCTTTGCTCATAGTTTGTGCTATTTAGGAAGAAATGAAAGTATGTAGCAAGTCACATTCTCTCCACTCAGCACAGTCCAAACTATACAGCTGTGGGCTTTCAGCTTTAGTAAATCCTGGTGGAACTGCAGCAGACAATCTGTGTACTCTATTACAGCATCTCATACCACACAAGGCAGCCCCAAAAGTGGCTTCAACTATTCAACTTAAAACATTGAAGGTTTAGTCAGGATGACTGTGATTAGTGAACTTTTGTACAATATACATCAGAGTTCCCAAAGATCACAAGTGAGTAGCCAGTGATTTGCAGACCACATTTAGTCTTCTGGGTACTTTTGAGAAGTTTTTGTAGTTAAAAAAACAACCAATTTGGGGAATTTTATTTTGATAATAACTTACTCTCTTATCATTGATTGCCTTTTTTACGCAATCCTGCTTGTCCATTTTTGCTATATCTCCCCCCCCCTAATGCTGAAATTAGGGTTGCCAGACTCAATAGTGGACAGGACTTCTGTGCCTTTGATTGCCTTGCTCTCTTTTGAGTCTGGAAACCTTAAAGAGAAACCAGCAGACCCTTTGTTTAATTTCCAAGCAAAGGGTCTGCTGGTTTCTCTTTAAGGTTTCCAAACTCAAAAGAGAGCAGGGCAATTAAAGGCACAGAAGTCCTGTCCACTATTGAGTCTGGCAACCCTAGCTGAAATTCTAAATCTGGAGGTGCTTTGCCTCATTTTGGTTAGTTATTCTCTGTTTTGTTTCGGGTGCATCACCCCTCCCTTTTAATTCCAAAATGCCTTTCCAAAAACAATGACTAGTTAACAGCAGTTGCTGAAAAGTACTTGGCAAAAAGACTTGTTAACATAAGATATATTTCAACAGTGTGTTGCATTTCTATAGGCTTCTGTTTTAGCATTTCTCTTGGCGGAGTTGGCAGAACTGCTTGCTGTTAGTGGGTGGTTCTCTAGACCAGATGGGAGGTTGTCTGCTCTTAATGGGGTTATACTCCCTTTGAAGGAGCAAGTAGATAGCTTGGGGGTACTTCTGGATACGTTGTTGTTGCTGGAGGCTCAGGTGGCCTCAGTGGCGGTGAATGCCTTACATCAGCTTCAGCTGGTGGCTCAGCTGCACCCATATTACAGGGATAGCCAAACCTCTTCTGTCCTCTGTGCTCTGGTAACCTCTGTGTTAGATTCCTGCAACACATTATATGTAGGGCTGCCTCTGAAGACAGTTTGGAAATGTCAGTCAGTGCAGAATGGTGGCCAGGTTGCTCACTGGGGCAAAAGGTTTCGAGCATATTACACCAATCCTGGCCCTACTGCACTGGCTGCTGGTTGATTTCCAGTCCCAATTCAAAGTGCTGCTATTGACCTACAAAGCCTTAAATGGCTGAGGACTACAATGCCTAAAGGACCACCCCTCCCCATATAAACCAACCTGGACTCTGCAATCATAATCTGTGGCTCTTCTTTGTGTGCCTCCTCCATGAGAGGTCTGGAGGGCGGCAACACGAGAATGGGCCATTTCTGCAGTTTGAGGAATTCTCTTTCCAGGCAGGCTCATCTGTCACCTTCATTATACATATTTAGGCACCCAGCAAAAATGTGCCTCTTCAACTAGGCCTTTGGCTGATTAGCTTTCTATAGCCATTTAAAGGTGTTTGTGGGAGGTGGGGGTTATTGGTTTGTCTTTGTTTTATTTTGTATTTTGTATTCTCATTCTGTATTTTTTATGCTGTGAACTGCCCTTTGATCTTTGGATGAAGGGCATAATACAGATTGACTAAATAATAAAAATTAAGCGTTTGGCTTGACTTGAGTCTCCCAGGCTGATTGAGTACAGATTTAATCTCTTTATTTATTCTCACAGAACCACATGGATAGGTAACAAACTACCATCCACATGTCCATAAGACTTCAGATTGCAAACCAGTGGACAGGTATGCTAGTGGTTTCTCCTTGGTCACTTGTTCAAATGATCACTGTTCTTCAACCAAATTTTGCTGCCCCAGGGAGGGAACCAGACTGCAAAACGATCTTGTACACTCCCCTGGTTGTTTGAAACATGTGGGCTGAATGCCTGAACATGATGCTCCCCTTTCAGTAGTTGCCACATGCCAAACAATTACTTGTAAAAACAACCCCCTTCTGTGTTTTCCAACCCTTGTGTATGGCATCTTTATATTACCTATAGATGTGCACTAACATCACCATCAAATGAATTAAAACCATTTCCCCACTTCCCTAGCAGCTTTAGAAGAGCAAGCCTAGGCTTCGCACTAAGAAACACAAAGTTGCATTAATAAACTGACAGCAATCACTGAATGAGACAATAGCTCTATTCAAACAACAAAGGCAGAACTGTACTATCTCAGCAATTGGCATCATCTGGTTTGCTGGTGCAACCCCTTGATTCACACATCTGGTTGCAGGATATTCTTAGCGCAGGGTGCGTGATTATAGAACTCTCTTCCCACAGTGATTTAACAAGACTGACGTCTCTTTATCCTTGGGGCACAGGACAAGAGCCATTTCCGTTCCCAGAGAGAATGTTTTCCTTGGGGATCATAGCCAACCCAGCATTGCATAGCACTATGCCGGACAGTTCTGGCCTTGTAGGTCATACGGTCTCAGGGGCTAGTGCAAAAGGTGGTCTAGTTTACACTGAGGTTCAATTGTGCTTAATTCTGCTACAAGTATTGGCAGCTTGTGAACTGGAGTGACTGGGGCACCAACATCCTCGGCTTTCCAGTAACCCCAAAATAAAGCAAAAGCTGTATAATCCTCTGCAACAGCATTAGCTGTTTGCCTCAGGATGTTGTAGGAGAGGGGTGAATCCCATGAGTGTATTATACCTGCTTTGCACATGAGAGTTCTGCAACAGCCCTTCTTTTGGAGATTATACAGACGGTTATATATAGAAATGGGAAGAAGGCCATTGATGCCTGAGAAGATCTGAACAAATAGTCCTTGTGAATGAGATTTGAGTGGCAAAGGAAAACAGGGTATCCATACATGAGTGTATTGATGGGAGTGGTCTAAGGAAATGAGAGCTCCATAACCTGCTATTTTGCCTTAAAGGTAAAGGGACCCCTGACCATTAGGTCCAGTCGTGACCGGCTCTGGGGTTGCGCGCTCATCTCGCATTATTGGCCGAGGGAGCCGGCGTATAGCTTCCAGGTCATGTGGCCAGCATGACAAAGCCGCTTCTGGCAAACCAGAGCAGCACATGGAAACGCCGTTTACCTTCCCGCTGTAGCGGTTCCTATTTATCTACTTGCACTTTGACGTGCTTTCGAACTGCTAGGTTGGCAGGAGCTGGGACCAAGCAACGGAAGCTCACCCCGTCACAGGGATTCGAACCGCCGACCTTCTGATCAGCAAGCCCTAGGCTCAGTGGTTTATCCACAGCGCCACCTGGCTATTTTGCCTTAGAGACTTGCGAAGTATCATCCTATCCATATCTACTCAGAAGTCAGTCCTATTGAATTCAATGGGATTTACTCTGAGGAAGTGGGGGTAAGGATTGAAAACCAAGTTGCTAATTGGATTGTGAGTTAACTTTCATATCTCACATTAGATTCTAATGTAGGGGTGGGTAGATTCTACAACTGCCATCATCCTTAAGCTTTGGTTTTGCTGGCTGGGTCTGATGGAAGTTGTAGTACAGCAACATCCAGAGGGCCACAAGTTTCCAACCCCTGCTTTAATGTTTATTTCTGGAGGGCAGGTCAGCTTCATATGGATGGGATTCACCTAAGCAGTTCCGTCAGCAGAAGCCTTGCGCAAGGACTTCCATTTGTGCAATGGGGCGTTCCCGTTCCCCTGCACACCATGACATTGGTGTGTGTGTGTGTGTCAGGAGAACCCCTAGAACAACAAAAAGGGGGGCATCATTCCATCACAAGCTAAATGCCTGTGCAGACAGAACGATTGGAGGAACACAATGTTGAATTCCATCCCATTTTGAAGGTTTTTTTTTCTTCCTACTGATTGCACATTCAGTGGCAGATATAGGTTTGAAACAGTTTCTTTCATCAGCAGAACTGCAGTTACTAGTATCTGTCTAATCTGTTTCTTTTTCTTTTTTCAAATAATATTTATTTGTTTTCAAACACTACAAAATACACAAAGTCACAAAAAGCAAAAACAAAAAGCAAAAATAATACATAGAAAACAACAACAAAAGAAAGAAAGAAAGAAAAGAAAATAAAAACATATCAATTCTATCATTTTTTAACTTAACATTGTAGACTTCCTCGATCCCCCCCCCCCAAACTGGGTCCATATTTAATTCCAAATTAAGCAATTTTCATATTATATCTCATATCATTTTACACATTTTTACCATTATCTCTCAATAATTTTTTTCTAAAAATTTCAACTATCCTAAACCTAAAATACACCAATTATTCCAAATCTAACTTTATTTTTCCAATCTTCTTGTTCTCCCCTTAGCCTAAAATTTATTCCCCAAAACTCTTCATAAATTCAAATATTACTTCTTCTAACCTAATAACATTTAAACACTTAAATCTAATTCAGCCCCCCACCCCCTGGACTTAGGGTCTCCCAGATGAATCAGCCAGCTTCATAAGTCATTCCAGTTTCAGACCATCTTAATCAGTAAAAAAATAACATCCATTATTACTTCTCACCCCACTCCCGCTCTGTCACGCCTTATCCACCAATTTTTCTTCTTCATTCCCTGCTGCCTCCCCACCTCTCTAGCTGTTACATAATGCCACCCAACTACGTTTCCACTTTTCAGTCCTTTTGCAATTTTTAATTCCCTTGAATTCTGATCCCAGTGTGGAACCTGCCCTCCCTCTCTCAGGGGGGGGGCATTATTCCACACTGGTTCTTCTTTGAACCTTTGAATCAAGCATGGGTCTTGTCCCCCCCCCTCTCATTGAGGGAACAATGTTCCATGCTCCTTCCTCCTCTTCTTTAGGTTCAATTGGTTTATCCAGGACTGTTGGTTGTTCATCTTTCTTCTCTGTAATCTCTATTAAAATTAGTCCTTTTTCGGTTTCCACACAGTTCTGGTTTATTTTTCCAATCTGTATAGTGTTCTGGTGCACATCACTTTTTAAATCCACAAGCAATCTCAGAAGTTCCTCTTGAAAGTCTGCGAAGTCAGATGATATTATGTCTACTGACATCTTGCTTGTCTCAGGGTTCATGGGAACAGCACAGATTGCAGGGCAGGAAATGGCGCAGTTCATATTTCCAAACTTCAACAACAGAAATTATGTCCAAACTGATTGCAAACTCACGTTTTAAATTCTTCTTCATACCTTGAAACTCTTATGTCAATTTATGAAAAGAGCATTATCAAACTTGTTTTTCACAGCCAAATATTTTACGCTCTCTTCAATGCTGACAGTTCACGACCTCAAAGAGGTAAACAAATTCCTTCCTATTGTCATAATGGCAGCTTGCTGTTCCCTCCAGCTTCTAGGGGAACTTTCCCCAGTCCAGAATGATTATTTTTACAGGGATTTTGCTGAGTTCAACCCTTCTCCCCTTTACCCTGCCTTAGGGGGAAGGTTTTAAATCCAATTTTTGGAACTTTAAAGCTTCCTATAAATTTTTTCGGCTTTGGGCAAGTTAACTGCATCACCGTTCTCTCAATGGGGGAGATCGACTTCCTTTTTAAATCTCTCCCGTGGCCATTCCCCCCCCCCAATTAAAAATCCCTTTTCTTTTACTCACTGTGACCAAGTCCTAAATTCTTTCAAAGTTAGAAGAAGAATCCACCGCTCAAAGTGCTGTCAGCTCGGAGCTTCGCGTTGTGGAGGTAGTGAGTCCACTCAAGGCACCCACGTCTCAACTCCGCTCGCTCTCGGGGCTTTTAAAAGAGCTTACCGGGAAGCGGAGGAGACATGTTGGGGCTCAGCTGAGTCTCCACAACCCCAGAAAGCTCAATCTGGGGTTCTTCTGGGGGGCCGTGTTGCTCTCGTGGCTCCCCCCCTCCTCCACAGCGCCAGGATCCTCGGAGCTTGAGCAATGGCGGTAGACCGGAAGTCCTCTGTTCAATGCTTTCAATGGTTTCTTGTACTTCAGCTGGAATAAAATCACCATTTCTAAATTATGCCTTCAGAGTCCAAAGGTGGGGTATCAGTTCAGTGAAAACTTTATGTTAATAATGATTGTGATAATTAACCAATGAAAATACAAACCAGGAACCTAGTAGAGGAGTTCTTTAATCATAGTGCATAGCACATGTTCTCTGAAAGGTTCTGTAGACTAATATTCTTGCAGTAAACATATTTGTTAGGTTACCAACCCATGACCAAAGTAAACTTCTACATCATTGACAAATGTATAATACATTGGAACCTTGGGTTACAGCGGGGATCCGTTCCGGAGGCCCCGTCGCAACCCGGAAACGACGCAACCCAAAGTGTTGCATCTGCGCACAGCGCAATTTAGCACTTCTGTGTGTGTGCGAATGGCACGGACCTAGAAGTAACCCGCTCCAGTACTTCCGGGTTTGTGCCAGTCGCAAGCCGAGGGTGACGTAAGCTGGAGGCAACATAACTTGAGGCTCCACTGTACTTCAAGTGAAGCTTCCTTCAGCAGAAATTTGCCAAGATATAAGTTGTCTCTGCTTCAAGATCTCCCAGTGATGTAACACCAGGGCCCTATTTAAATTAGTCATTGGCACAAAATATTAACTATTTATGTATAGTGCACCCTTCTTTTTTTCTTTTTACCTTTTAGCAGCATTGAAGTATCTTTTTAAAAATAAGCCCCATTGAATAATGGCCCTAATTTGTTTCCGGTTTAATTAGTCCCCACCTATTCAAGGGAATGTGCAACCTTTTTTCCAGATAAAAATATGAAGTAGAAATTAATTAAACTTTGTGGCAGTTGTATTTTATCTTTTACTTTTATCTGTTTACTGACTATGCCTCTGATCCTCGGTTTTCCATCAGCACAAGCCCCATCCCTTTCAAGGGTGGGTTGCCTGTGACTGCCTCTCACCTAATCATAGATCTCACTTCCCAGACATTTTAGGAGACTGGTCATGTTTGTTATTGTCTGCACTGCAGCTACAGTTTGCATTTCCATGACAGACCCAAACATACATAATGTGAACATGGAAAAAAGCCACACTCAAAGCATAGATCTTTTCATTTTGCTAAGTAAACAAACCAAAGAGCTCTTTTTTCGTTTAGAACAATATGACTTTGAACGAACTGCATTACCGCCTTTACTTCTTACACCTGTTTTCCTGGTGGTAAAGCCCATACTTGTAACTAGAGATTCCTTCTTTTTGTCTGGAACAGTGACAATTCAGTTCATATTTCCCTGCCTTGCTTTTCAATAAAATAGTGGGAAATCTAAAGCAACACATTTTCAGTTTTCCTGTTCACCACAATTGCAAGTAGAAATATTACTATTAGCCTCATGCTGTTGACTCATATGTGAGTTAATCCTTTTGTTCTCTTGTCATGCAGAGGTTTTTAAAAGAGAAATCCACCAATATGCTTAAAATCTGTGCCATAGAAATCAAATCAACGAACGATTACTTAACTTTGATTGACTTGGGTTCTTTTTAATTAATTTTTTATTTAATACAGAGAAAGCCATGTTATTCCCATGGAAATAATGTGTACTATTCAAAAAAGATAAGTATATATAGAAAATATAGTATTCTTGCTTCATTTGTTGAGTGTAATTCTCTTGTATAGTCCCAATCCAGAGTCCTTTGTGCATGCAATTGTTTTCCATAGTCACTTTTACAGAAGCTGGCCCTACAAAATTCTCAAATTGCTTTTTAATTCCCCTCATGTTCAAAAAGCTGTTTAGAGGTTTGGCATGTGATTTGAGGGGAAATGCTGTATTCATAGTGGTTTTCTCAATTTACTTAAGACAAGAAGCTCAAGGAGGCTTACATAGTCCTCTCCCCCTGCATTTTATCCAACCCTTTGGCATAGGTGAAGCTGGCGCAGAGTCACCTAGCGATATTCATGACTAAATACATATCTGAACAAAGATCTTCCTGGGCTCTAATCACTATATACCTACTGGCTTTTGGTAAAATATATTATTTATTTCTTAATTTTTTTATCTGTCCTTCATCCTAAGGTCCCAAGGTGGTTAGGTAAAGGTAAAGGGACCCCTGACTGTTAGGTCCAGTCACAGACCACTCTGGAGTTGTGGTGCTCATCTCGCTTTACTGGCCGAGGGAGCCGGCATAAAACTTCCGGATCATGTCGCCAGCATGACTAAGCCACTTCTGGTGAACCAGAGCATCGCACGGAAACGGCGTTTACCTTCCCGCCGGAGTAGTACCTATTCATCTACTTGCACTTTGACGTGCTTTTGAACTGCTAGGTTGGCAGGAGCAGGGACCAAGCAACGGGAGCTCACCCCGTCGCGGGGATTTGAACTGCCAGCCTTCTGATCAGCAAGCCCTAGGCTCTGTGGTTTAACCCACAGCACCACTGGCTTCATCCTAAGGTCCCAAGGTGGTTAGAGCAATATAAAATATACATCTCAGGTGTCAAAGGCCAGGCTAAAGAGGTGCCTCTTTAGCTTTCTCTGAAAAATGTATAATTAAGTTGCCAGACCATCTCTGATTCCCAGAACTAAACCCTTACACATCAATTGCACCTCAATGGTTTTCAGAATTGATGTTTAAATACTTACAATTTATCTAACAAGATTTCTCTCTGTGCTCACTTTCCCCCTTTTGGTTCCATTTTACTGTAGAGGGCAAAACACCATGGGACAGAGTCAGACTTTGCATTCTAATGTTGGAAAGACTCATTTCATCCATAAAAGGGTCGTTTGATCCAGCAAAGTGACTCTGCTGCTGCTGAAGTCCTTTGTTACATGGAATTGTGTAATGGGTGGCACTGGGGGCTACAGGGGGTGGAGGAAAATCTGCAGACGTTGCCTCAGTCCTTCCATTGGTGGGAGCCTTCCTTGAGTGACACTCTGCCCAGGGGGTGCTCCTGATGACAGGACCGCATTCTAGATTCAGCCATTTGAAAGCATTTGGAGCAATCCCAGCTAAAATTAACCCTCTAAAATGGCACTTGGTCTCTGTGGGGCGCAAGACGGTTTTCCTTGTCCGTTGAAAAGCAAAGCATACCATTGCTTAATTTGAACGGAATCATGGCCACTGTTTCTAGGGCTATAATAATAATCATGCTACCAGAATTATATGTGAGAATTATAAAAATGAAAATGCTTAGTTTTTATATAGATCTAGTGACCACGTACAGAAATGTCAATAAGAAGTACACTGCTGCCCTTCTGTTGCTACATGCCAACTCTGATTCCCTCTTAAATGCAATAAATAACAAGCTTCCCCATGTCCCCCCAGGCACAAATGAGAAGAACTGGAACAGCATTCCAAAATGGCACGTGTCTTTGCCATTTTAATATTACCATTATCCAAAAGATGCTTTCCCACAAGAGGGAAATCAGGAATGCATTTGGAGCCCTCTCTGCTCTCTATATGTGTGGTAGAAAATTTCCATGCACCACATGTCCCTCTACAATGTCTTTACTGTATCTGCCAAAATAAATATTTTATTACACTTATTTTTAGTTGATATTGCATATGTCCTGTTAAGATTAAACAGTCAGAGGTCAGGCAAGTTGACATGAACTGCAGTTTTAAATTAGTTGTTTGGTGTGCTGTGTGCGTATCTCTTCATAGGTATGTGTATTTCTTGATTAAAAGCTGGGGATGTTTCCTCACTAAAGGGAAGCAAAACCATCATTATCTGTCCGACATGGAATCCAGTGGCCGCTAATCAAAGCTGTGCTGCATCTGGTTAAAATATACTTGGCAAAGACTTGTTTCAATTGAAGGTTTTGCCATGTCAAGGGAATCTTTCACTCAAAGCAACGACCCATATTGTGCTGAACAAACACATGAGTTTTTCATTGAGAACAATAGCCTAACAAACCACTTCCCGGGAACATTGAAAGAAAAATATGTGCCTTTGGCAGTTCCTGCCCTGAGTAGTGTTTATTTGAAAACACTTCAAATGTGTCTATATTAAATGTATGGAATAATTTTTTTTTTTTAAAAAAAACAAATACAACCCCCACTCCACCAAAATTAGCTGGTTTAAATTTGCTAAGATGCAGTGCTGTGCTGGGAGAGGTGTTTCATATAGTGACATAAGTCTGTGATATAAACAAACATTAATTACAACAGCACAATGAAGCCAATTTCCTCCTCTTCCCTGCTTCTCCTCTTTGGGAGCAGGGATGTAACAAAAATGAAAATGTGGGAGCAAAATGCACAGAACTGGATTTTTTCCCCACAGCTTTTATATGTGTAGATTTCTAATCAAATTTTCCAAAGTGACTTGATACTGGTATATTCTTTTGAAGCAGTACAAAAATGTGTACCTTCTATTGTACGTGTAACATACTGTGTTGTACGTGTCAGTGTCTTAATGAACTAGTGAATGGGGACTCTGATACATGCTTGGAACTTCCCTGTGCACAAAATTTCCACATTCATTTACAAATCAATCTGGCATTCACAAATGTCTCAGGATCCGGACGTTAATTGTTGATTTGACCGTTTTGTGGCGCTGTTAGAGGGGATAAACATACCTCTGTGATGTGAGGCTTTTCAGCCAATATTTTCATGATAAAGTGAATTTTTGGATATCCAAATTCTTTGGATGCAGCCCTGTATGCACACTTACCAGGTAGTAGTTACTTCTGAGTAGAAATTGCCCTGGGGCCTTAGGATGAAGGGTTGGTAATTAATCATAATACCAGGGCAAGCTACCTGGCAAACCATCTTTGGATCAAGTAACAACCCCGGATTTTCAGTGTCTTGCTATTTCCACCTTGGCAGTTGATAACAATCTGCATTTTAGGAGCAACCAAGGGGATGCCCTCTGGATGTTGTGGAACTACAGTTCCCAGAACTCTGAACCTTGCACATGCTGGCTGGGGTTGATGGTAGTTTTCTTCCCACTACATACGGATCCCCACCCACCCCCATAAATTTTATTGAAACTTTTCATCATATAGCACAATAAAAAAACAAACTGTGTAGAAAAGGGAAAAGGAAGAAAGAAGGGAGAAAGGGCAAAGCCCTCTCTCAAAGAACAATTAGCAGTGTTTACTCTGCATCTTGTGCAATGATGAAAACTAGTAGAAATAATTATTCTTAATTGGAGATGATATAGACAAATGACTGCAGTATATTTGGTTATTTGTGTAAGAAGAAAACCCCTTATCTTCTCTATTCTAAACATTGATTTTTAAAATGGAAGAGTTAGTTTTTGTTTCCCTTGCAGATTTTGTCGTTTGGAGGTGGAGTTTCACAGATGCTGGCAGAGAGGGTTGCATACCTTATAGTAAGACGGTGTGGAGCAGGAGTCTTAATGGAAGAAGCCTGGAGGTTATGGCAAAACAGCTTTATTATGGCCATTGTAGTCAATGCTAGAAGGGCTTAATTAGCTAATAAGCAAAGGAAGTTATTCCAACCGTTTATTTATGAGCAAGTTAAAAGATTCAGTTGGACCATATGGCTGTGTTTAAGTTTCCTGTTTATTTTCTCCTCCCCCTCCCACCTCCCCAGTTTTCACAGTTCAGCTACATTCTTTGTATAAATCTTGCGGCTCAAACGAATCATCTTAAATGATACCAACAACAATGGCAAAATTGTTATAGCTACGAAACTTTATGAAAGCCAGACATTTGTTTCTGTGACCTTTTAAATACTACTCACAAATCTAGAGAGCACATTAGTGTGAGGATTATCACATATAAAGGTGAATGATAAGATAAAGCGTTTGCATAATGTATGATGCTGACATTGGACACAACTCTGCCAAATTCAGCCATGTTTTGGTCCTGTTGTTTCTGAGTGAGAAAGTTAAGCACAACTGCTGGTGAAATCAATGGAGTGTAAAAATGCCTGACTTTAGTTGGATTATATGTATAATATGTAAGTAAACAAACTACCACAGCATGCTGTATGGTTTCTATTTTTTAGCAATTATATTTCACTTATATAATTCACTAAAATAACTTCTTATAATGGAGAAATAGCTCTGTCAACCAATCTTCCACTCAGGAAACTACTCATTATATATAATTTTCATGTTCAAGAAGAGATTGCTAGAGTGTCCTAAAGCACTACAACTACTGGGTCTACAACACAATCTGAATTCCAATATTTTAGAGGTTTCAGTTATCACTGCTAAATTCAGCTAATGCATCAGTGAAATTGGTATCATTAGACCGTAGTGTGACTAGAAAAATCAGATAGCCTAGTCTGAGAATAAGCTGCTCAGAGGAGCAAGTATTTCACGACATTTTAAGCTTAGCATGCACAAAAGCAAATTAAAACTTCTATGTAATATTTATAAATGGAGTCCTGCACAGATTCATTTTAAGTGAAATAATATTGGCAGCTGAAAACATAGAAATAAACCATTAACAGGAATTTTCTTTTTAAACAAATGCCTTTTACGATATTACATTTGGTCGATTAAGAGTTGAACTTGTAACAATATTGAATGACAGCCATGTGAAGCTGCTCTGAATCTCTTATTTGGGGTCACCATTGCGGTGCCCATGGGCATACTTGTGCCCACAGAGACCTTCGCTGGTGCCCCCCCTTCCCCCCTGAAATTAGACTTGAAAGAAGCACTCTTGTTGTGGCCAGCAAAATAGGTTATGTTGTGTTGTGTTTTGTATGTGGTGCTTGTGAAAGCTTATCCTGTTTGCAAATGTGTCCACTCACCCAGCTTGGCCACTCTTGCCTTATGCCAGGCAGGAGATGTAGGAGTAAAAGATCTTTATTTTTTAGATTTTTACAAGTGCCTTGTCATAATGGGTTTCTTGGAAAGTACTATGTTTGCAAATGTTGGTGAAAACATACAGGAGAGTTTCTGGCATACCTTCAGTGTATCTGAAGAAGTGTGCATGAACACGAAAGCTCATACCTATGACAAACTTAGTTGGTCTCTAAGGTGCTACTGGAAGGAATTTTTTTATCTCTTGAAAGAAAGCATTGTTTTTCAGCTTAGGAAAGGGGGGGATGCAAAATTTAATTGTGAATCTGCAAATAATTGTTCTCTTTGGCTGTCAACATGTCTAGCAGAAATGTAACATCTGAAGTAATATTTTAAAACCATCAGGATATATATGTACAAGAGAAAGTTGTATGACCTTTTAGAAAAATGGGCAATGTTCCAGGGCAGCAGGAAAAGAATAATAACCCAGGGTCCAATAATGTCACTCTTTGTAAAGGTTTGGATGAGGGTTTTATTACTTGAAGTTTCTGAATGTTTCTAAGAGTAATCCTGAGAGAAGCAAACATTACCACATTGTAAGCAGCAGATAATGATGATGATGAAGAATCAGAAATAAATTACCAAATCTCATATTTAAGCACCAGGGAAATAGGTACTAAATCTTGCAGTGCTCATTTGGGAAATCAATCAGTTCAAAAGAACTCAGATTCTGACCTCCCTTCCTTTCCATCTAAGTGGTATTCTCAGGATGCTGAAGGGGCTATTTAATAATAATAATAATAATAAATAGTTGGAGTCACCCTACACCCTACATACCGGTACTTGTAGAAGAGAACTGATGTTTCTACAGAAGAGAGATCAGAAGCTTTTAGTACTCTCCTGGCACATGCCCCCAATGAAAGGTAAAAGCATTCTAAGGGTCCATTAAAAAAATCTAATCTTGATAAAATCCACAAAATAAGCCATTGCATTTTAGAAACATCATAAAAAATATTGCAGGGCATCAGCCTTGTGCAGGCAAAACTCACATGCTCATTAAATATATGAGCCTTTGGTGGTCTCCATATTGAAGAGCTCATGAATAAAGAGTTTATTGGAAGAAGGGTGATAGGCAAATGTTTTAAATATTTATTTTATCCGATGCTGGACTTTGAGGTTTTTAAATCAGGAGGAATTTTCATTGGTGAATTTATCGACTTCTCTGAATGGATCATATTCATGTTATGAAGGATTCTGTCACTTTGCAGTTGTTCTGTACTGTACTTAGGAATAGAAGGTCAGACGCAGCCTCTTTCTAGCCTGGATTTTGGGATCCTACATATGTAATCTCTTGCATCAGGTTTCCAGTCACATGGAAAAGCTCAATACTACTGCAAAACCTAAACAGGCAATGAACATTCTGATTTCTGCTAGCAATATTTTCTGTAGTGCCAAGAAGTTGAAGAATTAAGTGGTGGTCTAAGAAGCAAAATGATATTGCATTTCAAAATTTGTGATAAGGAAGAATTTTTAATATAACAGCACAAGAGGGATGTTCTACCACAATATTCTTTCGCAAATCACTTGCCTATACACTTGTAAGCTGCTTACTCTATTGGGTCAGCTTCATGCCCAGTATCTGCAGAATGCTCTACTTCTGCTGTCCTGTCTCTAATTTGATCAGGGCTCTGAAAAACTGGCAAGTTATCATTCGCAACATATATAAGTTACTCTTTACATCATACTCCAGATGAAATGCCTTCAGATCTTCAATAAGAGAAGTTCACAGCAGCCTGTGACATTACTATGTTATACCTGAGTAGCAGTAAATAGGGTTAAACGGATAGTATCATTAGAACATAAACTGTGACAGAAAAAAAATCCTAGTTATAGTAGCAAATGTATATAAAAAATCCTAGTTATAGTAGCAAATCGAAATTCAATTATTTTTCTTTTGCGAAACTAGTCAAACTCAATTCATTTTTATTTTATTTTGTAAAACGTTTTTGTAGAGTTTCCATAACTTGGTAACAATATCAAGCATTAATACATGTGACTGCCATGGGGAAAAGATATGGAAAAAAGATGTAAACTTTAATTCCTTTGAATTATGCATTGTGTACTTAGACAGTGGTAGAAACAGTATGTTTATCTGTTGACTTCCAGTAAAATTTAGTGTCTATTCCTACTTAATAACTTACTCTTTTGTATGTTTGACATGTATTTTATGTCTTCCATTTACATGGATATGTAAGATACACAATCGTGGGCGAGGATCTCGAGAAAAAGTGCAGCACTGTGCTGAGGGGAGAAAATACAGGACACTTTTTGTTCTATTAATTTATTGATCTTTCCTATGTCTGGTCTAGAAGCAGTATTAAATTGTAAGCAAAAACTGAACATGAGTTGTTACTTGCATTAGTTTATACATGTTGCATTTTAGTTCCTGGGCAATCTCTTAAGCTGTTTCTGGCTGATGTTAGATTTATTGTACAGGCTTCAGAGGAGAAAGCTCTTACAAAGCTTGTTGCTGACTGACAAAATTATGTCTCAGATTGTTTCCATTATTGCATATTTGAGATCAGAGCACAAGTGGAACCTTAAACTCCACTGCCCATTTTTGACTAGGAATGCAAACTAAAATATTTTTTACTAAAACAGCAAATTGTTTTGACTTGATACCGCTGGCCTTCAACTTAAGCATCAGTGTATTGACACCAGCTACCATTTTTCCTTCTGTAATCCTGCACTTTCATTTATTCATGTCAGCTTAGTTGCATAGCCACCTAACTTGTACCCAGCTCTGGTCTCCTATTTTCTAGTAGTGTTTATGCCTCCTATGTAAATTTTATCCTAACATGTTGCTTCCAATAAAGCTGTGCTTGGGATTCGACCATTTTCCCAGAAAAGCAAATACCAACATGATAGAATGACTATCAATACAGTAATGCCTTTTTATGCCCCTTTGTTAAAATGTGGTTAACTAAGTAGAGGAACAATTAGATTGTGTTTTGATTCTTGAGTCATTGTAGAATCCAAATCAGCCCAAATCCAGAAGCCATATCTGTGTATTCACTGGTTTTCCCCTTCTGAATGCCTCAAAATGGCTGTGCATCACCTTGCAGTGTAAATGACTGGCATGACCTTGCCCCTACATTTGCATGTTTTCTCCCTCCTCCTATTTTATTCCTTGCTGGAAGGGGACACTTTCACTTTCACTTGGGCTAGATCCATATTGTACAAGCGGGAGCATCAAATGGAATAATCTTTGTAGTCATCTTGCCATTCCTTCTCCCACTTGCTCATTGGTTATAGCAGATGGATCCCATCAGACAGTTTGTTTGTGGAGCCTAAGAAGACAGCAAGGAGATTTAGCTCATGGCAAGAGAAGGGAAGGGTAAAAAGACAGATCTGTGACAGAGAAGAGTTGTGCTCTGGGTGTCTCTCTGCATCCATACAGTGGCTGCTACCAATAGGAGCAAATCTGCTTTCTAAGGTCACGAGCCTTCCTCTCAGGTTTGGTTATGTATAGGTAGTCACAGTTAGGACCTTCCAAGTGAAAGAAAATATATTACTATATATCAGTGATGGGAAACCTGTGGTACTCCAGATGTTGTTGAGCTCCAGCTCTCATCAGCCCTAGACAACAAGGCCACTAGTGAGGGACCAACAACATGTGCAGGGCCAGAGGTTCCCCAACCCCCTGCTATATGGTATAAATATATAAGTATGGAAAGTTAATTTCACTTCTACCGTTACTGATTTCACTATGCTGTGTAAATGTTTCAGCTTTTAAAGAATGAAAGAAAAAGACAAATCCAGCGTTCATGCTTTTAAAACACTGAACAGATTGTGGAGACTGCAGTCATTCGTCATTCATGAAATAGCTACACGATCATGTTCAGAGTGATACTCTTCAGGCTCTTATGTAACAAAATTGTTATTTTCTTCCACTGCTAGCAAATCTATCTTTGTAAATGATTATATATTGATGACTGAAAAAGGAAAGCCTTGACATACTGGAGTTAAAATAATATTTCCCCAGGGAAGCTTCATTCAGTGAAACGATGACCTTACAGTACAACTTAGGGGCTAAGCCTTATGAAAAATAAATTGCAACACTATATCTTAATCAGTGGAGAAATAACCAGCAAGTATGACCCTGTCTTCTTATATATGCTCAGGACTTTTTCCAAATATGTGTCACAGTTCATTTTTTGTTAACACACAGAATGGACTTTGATCTTCTCTTTTCATACTGTAACATTTCCAGCTAGAGTAGACATCTTATCTCATTCATTGATAAGAATTCCTGCGAACCTCTGGCTATAAAGAGGTACACTAACCTTTACTTGTAGCATACCAGCTTGTTCCTTGTGCCTGTTGAGGCTCTGGAACTTGGTGAATACTTTTTTAAAATTTCAGCAGGCATTTTAGGTACCTTCCTCTAAGTATTTGTTTAATTTTAACTGATTTTATGCTATAGGTATCCCTCTTGTAGTCCAACTGTACACCACTTAGAAACTGCAGTATTAAGCAATCCAGGTATAATTGCAGCAGACCACCAGTCAAAGCTGGTAAGAGGCACTTTGTGCCATAAAGGACACATGCCTCCAATAGCAATGGGAAGTAAGAGTACACCCAAACCGTTTTGTTTCAGGGGGATTCTAACTCCATCTAACAGGTTGCGCCTCACCCAACCTGAGGACTGTACCTATTGGCACTGTCTCTGTCTTATCTGAACTGAGCTTCATTTTGTTGGTCGTCACGCAGTCCATTACCATGGCTGGGCACCAATTGGTCCACTACCATACCTACTTGCAATGTAAAGGAGAAATAAGAGTTGCATGTTGTCAGCAAACCTATGATAGTGCACCAAAACTGCAGATAACCCCACTCAGATGTTTCATGTAGATGTTGGATAGCATGGAATTTAAGATGGAACCCTGCAGAACCCCACATTTCAGGCAGTGCCCCCCCCCAACTTTCAACTAATGCAACAACTCCAGAAGGATACCACATTATTTTTAAGAGATGCCATATAACAGGATTTCATTACAGAATGACCCCATCTGACCTCTCTTTGCTGCAGCCCACCTTAAGTCATGTAACAACCTAGCTGTGCATTGTGACACATCCCTTAACTAACCAGTGACCTTGCCCAGTGGAAAATTGAGTGTGACACAACTGGATGTTTAAGATAAAGAGTCAGCAGGAAACTTAATGCTGAGAATTCATTTGCTTATATTCCATAGTGCTTTTTCATTTGTCAGAGGTTCCTTCGGAGGCTCATCAGCTGCATTTTTAGCATGAATTCCCCTTCAACATTGACAGAAACGAGCATCTCCTCACTGGGCTAGGGTTGACCATCTGAAACATGTTACATTTCTTTATCTTTAAAACACCTAGGAAGTGTTTTTCTTTCAAGTGTGCCTAAGATACATCTTAATTAGCGGAGTTTTGTACTTCCTGGGGAAAAGCAGGCCGATTGCTCTATCGGGAGACATTCTGTTCCATTTGGAAAGCAGGTATGACCTCATTCCCCACAGCTGTTGCAAAGTCATAATATTTCTAACCTCAGTCAATCATATTAAGTATAGGTTCAATCTTGAGATACTAC
Source organism: Zootoca vivipara (assembly GCF_963506605.1). Classification (NCBI taxonomy): domain Eukaryota; kingdom Metazoa; phylum Chordata; class Lepidosauria; order Squamata; family Lacertidae; genus Zootoca; species Zootoca vivipara. Next base: position 43,610,743 of record NC_083277.1, read on the forward strand.
AGTGTTCTGTATATTTTCCTCTAATAGATGGTGACCCAAACTGAGGTGCCTTTATTAGGCCTATAAAGCCCACTGTGATGCCATGTAGCCTCTGCTCTTCTGTAGACATTTACATGAGCCTATGCACCCACCCCAATCCCTTATGCCGCTTGTTTCCTCCACACAAAATGCTCCTCTGCACAATTGTGCCCTTTCTCCTCCTTCATTTGTGTTTTGTAGAATGAGAAGGCAAACAGATGCATTGTTTAGTTTTGTCCTAAGGCCAGGTAACCTGTCCTTTTTGAGTCCCACAAAATACACCTCACATGCATTGAAAGAACAGCTTCCCTCTCATGTGCAGGAGCAGCACATGTGTCTACCAGTATGTGTGTAGAGCCACTTCACAATCTGGCCAAATGAACGGACAGCAGGGGTGTGTGGTCACTGGGCATGTCTGTGGTGGGGCTGCCTGACCAGCACTGGTCCCGCAGGTCCCTCAGATGTTCTTTCAGTATGCATGGGACAATTTGTGGGATTGTTTCGGGCACAGGTGTTCAAACACATGCAACTAAGATGTGCAGTCTTTGCTTGCAGCCCGTCCAAGACAGAATCTTCACCAGTGTACCAAGGCAACATGTCTATCTTACTGTCCCCCTGTCCAATGTTTAATATCAATCAATTTTCAACTTGTAGTGGAATATGATGAATAATACTTCCTTAGGCACCCTTTGAAAACGATAGCTCAGTTGGTTAGAGCGTGGTGCTGATAACACCAAGGTTGCAGATTTGATCCCTGTGTGGGACAGCTGCATATTCTTGCATTGCTGGGGGTTGAGCTAGATGATCCTCAAGGCCCCTTCCAACTCCAACTCTCCCTTTATCCTGTCCACTTATATAGCTTTTACTGTGTGCAATAATATCTATATTCACCTAGTCAGGTGGCATACAATATTCTGGGTGAACCTTAAAAGAGTGTTGTATGTATGTCAGTCACAATTCCTTGGGGCTAAGAGACCAGACCAGGCATCCCCAAACTGCGGCCCTCCAGATGTTTTGGCCTGCAACTCCCATGATCCCTAGCTAAGAGGACCAGTGGTCAGGGATGATGGGAATTGTAGTCCAAAACATCTGGAGGGCCGAAGGTTGGGGATGCCTGGACCAGACTCACAAATGCTGTTAGTTGGGCTTAGGAATCAGTACCACCCCAGAATTATCAGGAAACAAAGTGATATTACTGTAAAAGCAGAAAACATGTACATTTATTAAAGAAGCACCAGTGGGGGGGGAGGTACAATAAAACTGGTTGGACTATTGTCGCAGTGGGAAGCTTTCACTTGACCTTTCTATAGAAATTGTGTAGAAATATCAAATGTTTCTCTGCACTTGCGGCTTCCTTTTTTGTTGCTGTGGCCCAATGAGCCTTAGAAACTATGTCCAATGCATGCCTGCTGAGGCTGATGGTTGCTTAGAGGCATGCCTCTCTTCTCCCCTCTTCTGGTTCAGGGCTAATCTGCATGCCTACAGACTCTGGAGCATGCCCCCTTTTTCAGGTGCTTGAGCAACGGGTGGTGTGACATATCTGGAGATGGTGGTCTACCATCACGCAGGTGTGCCACCTGCAAAGACCTTGTAGGTGGCAAGATTGCTGGCAAACATTTTGAAGAATTTCAATTGTTCAAGACCACCAGTCTTGAAGGTTGTGTCCTGCCTTCAGTGTCGGGGATAGTATGCCTCTGGATATCAGTTGCTGGGGAGAGTGCTGCTGTGCTCATGACTCTATTGGGGGCTTCCCATAGGAATCTGGTTGGTCACTGTGGGAAGATACTGTGCTAGATAGGCCTTTGGTCTGATCCAGCAGGGCTCTTCTCATGTTTTTGGGTATGGCAGAATTTGGGGTAAGGGGAAGTAGTCTGTATGCAGAGACCCTTCTAACCCCTGGATCCAACATGTGTTAATATATAAACCAGGTTAGCTCCCCATGCTGAGGTGGTAGCCCAGATGATGGACCATTAAGGGAAAGAGGAAAGTGGGTCTGTGTGGAACGGCAAATGGGTGGGCCAGACAAAGGTAAGAGTTGAGAGTTCAGTGCTGTGAGCCAGAGGAAAAAGCAGCAAGCTGAAGAGAGTCAGAGTGGTGTTTGGTTTCTGTTTGATTCCAAGGCTGTGGCTGTGGGAGAAACACGACCCTTTTGGGGGGTTAATGCTGTGAATCTCTCCATCGTAGGCTCCAGTTGTATATAAGTGTAAATAAACCATATATCCTAAAGGCACCACAATCTCCGCTGTGCCGCATTTCCAAAGGAAACACCAACCCTGGTAAGCTCCTGGAACCCCCTGGAACCTCACACCGCTTGGTGATTGGGTTGGCGTGCAACAATATCACTCTTGCTTTCCCCCCCCCTAAATCTCTTTCAAACTTGTTAATATCTTTTGGGAATTCAGCTGAGTTCAGCTGAAGTTTCAGTGGTACTGAGTAGCAGCATTGCTTTCCTAAGTTGTTCAAATGGTGCTGATACTCTTGTGCTGTAGCAGCACAGGACACATTTCATTCACAGAGGCCACATTCTGATCTTCAGTGCAAAGTGTGTTTAGCACCATCTAACAAGGTTTTCAGTAGGTGAATTTTCATCCACATTTCATTATGCTCAAACATTTTATACTACCAGGCTGAGACAACAAATTCTCTGATGGAAGCTTGGTTTTGAAAAAGTAACAGATGAAAAAACAATCATGATTTATAGTGCTTAGTTCCCAGAGAGAGAGAGAGAGTCTTGCCTAGATGAAGAGGAAGATTGTTTTACGATTTTGTATAGGGGACATGTCTACAAACCTTTAAAAATGTTATAGTGAGTGTTCTGGGCCAAATTCAGCTCCGGTATTTCAAAGTTCAAATTATGGGAGTTGCAGCAGGAATTGTTTTCTAAGATATCCAGCCAATACAAGTATTCATATATTAAATGTATATTTATGTCTTGAAGGATATATGCATATATTTCATGAAGTTCTAGTAGATTCACTGTCTATGGATGGGGAAGAATTCTGGCTTGATTTGAATTTTCTCCCTAAGTCACAAAACCATTTCCCTTTATTTCTTTCCTCATGCCTGTTCTCAACACCTAGCAAACCCTTTCCCAAAATACCTCTTACCCACATTGTGTCATCATATGATTCCTTTTGTTTTCAGTCCCACTTCATCTACCATGACTGCTCTCACACCGCTGTATTGTCTTTCTAGTTCAGATTGCAAGCCTTCCTAGAAGGAATTGTATCATTTTCCATCTTCTGTACAAGACCTAGAATGTTTGTGCTAGAGCCAATATGAAGCAGATGTGGGTTCAAATAGAGACTTAGGCATACACTTGGTGGGTGAGGGGATCAATTATTATCTCTCAGCTCACCCCTTTGTTCAAGATATAAAATAGGGTAATCACCAGGTGTATACTATGAGGTCCTTGGAGGAAGGCTGGTATACAATTGAGATGGATAATCTGAAGTTGTAATAAAGAAATAGATTCTGCTTATGGTTGAGCTATACAGTCTGGTGGGTTTTTTTGGGGGGGGGTTGCAAATGCATTCTGCAAAACCTACTCTTTGTAATAGCATTTATGGACCTCTTTTAGAGGAACAGGAGAAAGAACAAAGCAAAGTTTGCCTGTCTTCACTCTGCACAGTCTTGAAGATAAATAGTAGACAGAATGTCTGAAAACAAGCAGAAAGCAGACATCTACAAGACTGTTTGCCCTTGAATGAGGTTTGTGAAATCTTGAGTAGTTTGCCAGCTGGCCAGCTTTCTTTTTGTATTGGGTTTGTTTCTTGTGTGTTTTGTTTTGTGCCATTTTATCTTTGCATAGTGTTGGTAGATACCATGGCAATGAATGACTTGTACCGTAAATACACACAGGAGCAGAGATTAAGGATAGCATAAGGATGCTGCTGTTTTACTGTCCTTAACAAGAAAAAGCTACTTTATATGTCACAATTATTCATGCTATTTTAAAAATAAATAAATACGGACTAGATTAACATCAGAATAACCAATTTTGCTAGTTCATATAACGTTTTATAAAGTTCAACAGGCCAATCTGACTTGAAAAACAGTGATATTCCCTTGGGGACACTTTGGGAATTAGCGACATACTGTAGAAGAAAATGTAAATAATGAAAGAGCAAAGAGCAAGGTCATTGAGAACACAGCCTGTTAACAGAAGGCTCTTAATATTGAATCACTGCATCTCCATAAATTCTGTCAGCAGAAAAGTCATAATCTCTGAGATGCAGAAATGGGTCGAGCAATGTGGCTTGGATGTTTTGCCTATGTTAAATTGATTGTGGCTGCATTCCTGAGCAATCTTACTTGGCAGTGAAAAGTCCTATTCAAAGCAATTGAGTTTACTTCCAAGTAAATGTTTTCAGGGTCAAAGTGCCAGGGAAATAAAATTTCAAGATGATAGTACCTGTAAGCAATTGGTTGGAATGGTTAGTTAAATATAATGGTATTGGCTCAACAAAAACTACTTTATTACTGAAACATGTAGCAATCACTAGTAGAACTGCTGCATTTCTAAGGCAGTAGCAGGGCACCTCTGCATTCCTTCTGAGCTCAGATGATATTCTGCATGCAAGCAGTTGGGTGAGATAGGGTTTTTTTTTAGTTCTGGGCTATTTCAGTCATAACTAACCGGGACAGTTTAATCAAGTGAGCCAAAGGTTAGTGAGGGGAAGCTGGAATTATAATTAAAAAGCTAGGGTATAATTAGATAATTGGAGAGGGCAGCATAATATTGGGCCATAGGAGTGAAGCAGGGATGTAGGGAGCAACCCAGTGCAAATGGAAGTCATGTCTCAGAGGCTCTACATGTGCCTAAGCTCACCAGGACCTAGGCAGGAGCAGATGTGCATGCCTGCCCTGATCTAGCTTTGACACCACTCTTGTGTCAAGCTCTTGGCACAAGATGCCAGCACTAACACTAGAGGGCAAGGAACAGCTTTCCCCCTCCCCCTACCAAAAAAAGGCACTTGGGTATTCAGCAGCCCCGATCTGTGCATGACGGACTGTACCGAGGTGGGCATATGAGTCACTCAATTCCCTTTGGTGTCTTAAGTTCTAAACAGGTACTTAAAATACTTGCATCCTTTTCCTGTATTAACACATAGGGGCTGCCAGGGAAGGGAAGCATCCAATGTAAAAAAAAAAAGAGAGAGAACCAGTCTCAGGATCCTGAAGAAAGAGCAGTGCACTTCTTATTAATACCAGAACAGACCTCCCTGGAAGGATTGCATACAAGAAATGGGACAACAATTAATAAACCATCATTAAAACATATAAAAACCTATTAAAAAGGAACATAAAGCTCTCATTGCCATCATTCTCATAAAACTCCATAGTCAGTAATACTAACCTTTTTTTCCTATATATAAACATTTCAACTTAAGTGTTTTTTAATGGGCAAAATATCTGTTTTGAAAACACTGCAGACAAAACTCCTAAAGACCCACAGAAAAATACACAAATTTATATATTAAGTCCCGAAACTTACCGGAGTTGTCCTCAATTTTTAATTAAAACAATTCGGGGACATCTTTAAATTTCCCATCTTTTCAATGGCAGCGAAGTTTGTCTAAGCCAAGCTTGGTATTGCTTCAGGGACTGAAATGAGATGTGACCTTGTAAAGCCCCCAAACTTTTTTGTAGCTCAAATCAGAATTGAAATAGGAAGGAAGGTCTTGCCTAGCTCCTTGCTCAACCATTTCTGCTGCTGGTAGCAGTACAGGGAAGTCTTAATTAGTTAAAGTCTCCAGAATTTCTAGCAAAATTTAACAGCTCTCTTAGAAATGTGAAATGCAGAAATACCTTCAAGGAATGTTAAGCATTTGCCAAAGGAAGCCCCGAATAGACTTCTAGGTTTTGGCAGCTGTGTTCTAAAAAAATGACCAATGAAGTCTATCCAGCTGGTCTATTTCTTTACCCTTGCAATACACTATCAGCAGATTCAAATGGAAACATTCGGACTGGTAAATGTGTACCTTCTGAGGATAATACTAAGATCCTTGTAAGTGATCACACACACACAAACACACAGCTGAACTTTGATTATGTGCTAAATCTGTGAGGAACTGGTGCCAACTTCATTTCTCATGACTTTCCATGTGCCACCCAAAGTTTTGTTTATTACAGAGTTGCATGACATTTCATCTATGATCCATTTAGACCAGCTTTCCATTCTTGCAGTGGCCAATCAGATAGCATTGGGAAGCCTGAAAGCAGCACATGAGCACCACAACACTCTCCCCACTAGCTATTCCTGGTAACTAGTATTCAGAGGCATAGGAAGCAGAACACAGCCATCATGACTAGTAGCCATTGATAGCCTTATCCCCCATAAATAATGTCTAATCCTCTGGATAAATCTATGTAATATCTTCCCTACTATCGAAGTCAGTTTGACTGGTCTGTAGTTTCCCTGATCTCTCTCTCCCCCCCCCTTGCTTTTTGAAGATTGGGACATTTGCCTGTGTCCAGTCCTGTGATGCATCACTCATCCTTCTGCAGTTCTCAAAAAACGATAGACAGAGGTTCTAAAAATGCATTAGTATACCTAACGATGCTGTTCATCTGGCCTCAAAGACTTGAACTCATTTAAAGTAACTAGTATTATCTGACTAGTATTATCAATCTTGAACTGCAATCCTGACCCACCCACCCCCCTCCATACCAGTTGTAGAAGTGGCAAACAGTTGTCCTTTTTGGAGATGATTGAGGCAAAAATTGAGCAGTTTTATATAATCCTAGTTTAAAATCTCCACATTTTAGTATGTTTATTCATTGAAGAAAAAACAATGGAAATGAAGTCAAATTAATTTTATTTTTTCCCTCATCGAAAAAACCCCCACCATTTTTTGTGAGTTAATCTGTTATCTCCCCTTGCCTGATAACCTTTAAGCTATTTCTCCTTTAGGCAAGTGATTGGGAATGCATTTTATTGCTCTTGAAACAAAGTATTTCAGTCTGAAGAATGTAATTGGTGTGATTTACTACATTTTAAACATACAGGCAAGAGACTCCAAGATATTGCACTTAGGAATTGTAGACAAAGAAGAACTCACTGAACCTGGACAGAATTGTTTTCTTTCTGTTACAGAAGGAAAATATATTTTATCTCTCTCTAAGTGCATTTTGTTTATAATGTACTATAAAACCTAAAAGTGTCTATCATTCAGGTAATTGAAAAAGGAATGTGCGAGTAAGAACAGAGGCTATATTAACTACTGATTGCATTTAAAAGGACAGGGTTTCCAGTGTTTCTATCCTCAAATAAATTTCAACTCTTACCATGCAATCCTATACATGTCTACACAGAAATAAGTCCCATTCAGTTCAAAGGGCTAAATTTCCAGGTAAGTGGGTAAAGGATTGCAGCCTTACAGTGCAGCCCTATAGATGCCTGCTCAAAGTTCAGTGGGTTTTACTCCATGCATGTGTGTGTGTGTGTGTGTGTGTACATACATATATACATACATATTTATATGATAGATGTAGGAGGAGCCCTCGAACAGCAACAGCACCACTTAGGACTGCCACTGTAGTCTCATAGCAGGAGGAGCATCCTTGGCAGGAAAGCATGGGAAGTTTGGGTGATTCTTCCACTGAGCACCAGTTAACCAAATGAAGGCCAGCAAATTAAATGGACTAAGTTCAGAGTTCCTGGCCACAGGCCACTTCCAATGAAATTGAAGGAATCAGTTGAGCAAAAGTGTGGCATATGCAGAGGCATGAAGCAGATCTGTGGCAAGAAGCTAGACTACAACTATGACCACCAGCCACAGCGTTTCCAGGTTGTTCATACTGCAGAACAAGCCTGACCTGGAGGCCCTGTTAGGTAGGGATTATGGGAGTTGTAGTTCTAAAACATCTGGAGAGCCAAGGTTGCCTATGCCTGAGTTAGATCTTACTACATGACCTCTTCTGTCCTATTTTTATCCAATGGTTTGGTCTTGCTGCTTACCCGAACGTCATCTCCTTTTTCAGAAGAAGTAGTGCCAAAAAAAAAGTATGGGTGGTGTACAGGTTGACTGTGCACCTGACATACCTCAGGCAAAGGATTTGATTCCTGGTGCCTGCTCACAGATGTGGCTGGAAAAACTCATCATACGAGCCTTTGACAAATGACACTTTCAACTATGTAGATCAGACGGGGGCAGGTGCTTTCAGTAAAGCAACCCAGCTCCTGGTCCACAGGGGAAAGCAAGAGAGCAATCCCAGCTGAAAGAAAACTTCCTGCGGAGAAGCTTCTGGTAGGGAGTCTGTAAAGGAGATGGACAGATGATGAACACAAGAAAAGACTGTGAAAGGTTTGCCTGCGCTTTGAATTTTCAACAAGACATGCCTGTGGCAAGCTGGTCATCTGCAACAGAGCAACAAGTGGAAGTTGTTTTGTGCTTTTCATGGCAAGCTTCAACTGCACCAATACAGACCACTATCTGTACTCTTTTTTTGCTAAAGCAGCATCCGATCTGTAAGGAGCACAGCCAGGACTGTCCTGGGATGGGGGACAGTAAGTAGCCTGTGTCAGTAAGAGTGCTGGGGTTGTATTCAAAGACCTGCATTTAGGTTTCCATGAAGGCAATTACCTGATAAAAAACCAACAATATAAATAAAGCCTCTCAAAGCAACATAAACTGGTTTTAACATACGATGTTTACCATAGCACATATAGACATAAGAGATTTGTATCCTTTGCTAAGCTAATGCTTAAAACTGAGATGACGATGATGAAAGTATACCATTGTGTCTTTTCAACAGAGAGATAGTGTTTCAATTTGTAAACATTATATGTTTGACTCTTACCCTCACAAACTGCAGACTTTTAAAGACATTAAGTCTGCCAAATTATAGCCACTTATTTTGGCTTGATCTATTTTCAGCTAAGAGCCATAGAGAGGGGCTGCCAAACTTGTTTCTTTTCATTACCTGTTCTATGTCTGGCTTAAAGTTTAGATTTTAGAAAATGGAAAAAAGCTGTTTGTGAAATCACAAGGCTCTAGAGCTCTTAGTTTCCTCTTAGTATCAACGTTTATTTATTTAGTTTTGGGCTGGGTTTCAAACGGCCAAAATTGGAAACAGAGAAGGTGACTCTGAATATCATTTATCTGTATGTAAGCGAACATTCAATGTACATTTAATTTAAAAAATTGCTGTTTCCTACGAGAGGGAGATATTTTTCACATTGTTAAAACATTTTTAGAGGTCACTAGGTGGTCATGTCACCAGCAGGGAGTTCTTACTTGGCAGGCTGCATTAGCAGTTAGTAACAAATGCCTCCCAAGATTCTGCGTTCAAAAGGAGTTGCTTTGCAAGCAACAAATGCTTACAACCTGAAAACTGAAGAATAAAAAGTAGCAACGAGGGAAAAATGTTTGGAAATGTAAAACAGCATCTTTAGTGGCCAAATTGGACTGTTTGGGGAGTTGAAGATTACATGTCTACTTTAAACTTCAGTTTAGAGTTTACAGAAGCAATAATATCTTAACTACCTCACTTGGAAGTCACCATTACCAGCTATTGGACCGCTGTTAATGTGTGCTTTGCTGCATGGGCTGAGGATTGGAATATATTTTTTCCTAACTTTCGCTCCTTTGAAGTTTTCAGTGATCTTTAATAGATTCTGATTTTTTTCCTGTTTTAGTTTGGATTAATAGCTGATAACAAAAGAAACCTCAAACATGGAGCTTAAAATATGTGTGGTTTGCTTCCTTGAGAATAAATGTTGTTGTTTTTCAGAGTTCGGGGACTGCATTATATTTGCAGACAGACAAATTCAGATATTCAGAATGTCTGGAGAAGAAAGTGCTAAAAATATAGCCGAAAAATTCCTATATGCAAGATTGATGGAACATTTCTGTATGTTATTGTTGCATTGGGAATCATTCTAAGTGTGCAGTTCAATTTTCTTTGAATGCAATTGTCATTATTATGTATTAGATCAATTTTATTCTCTACCATAGGAACAAGTGATTGAAAACCATGGTTTCACCAAGGCAAAGGAAAGGGTTCTTGGCAACAAAGGAGCAAACTGGACCATTGGTCCATCTGCCTCAGTATACTGACGGGCAACAGGTCTCCAGTGTTTCAAAGAGGAGTTTTCGCCAACTCTATCTAGAGATACCCTTCAGGCACTGTGTGAATTCAGTGCTTAATCACAGATTCCAGGGCTTGCCCAAAAAGATGGAACAGCTCTGGGTGTTAATTTTTGTCTGACACAGTTTGTAGAAGATAATTCATTGACTTTTTTTGGTGTTCCATTAAGATTTAGCAACTAGCAACCACTGTGATAAAACCGGACTAGCATGTGAGCTTCTTTAACTATTGCTTCTTTCTCCTCCTTTCTCCATTCTCTCCCCTCTTATTAAAAAAAAAATGAACAAGTTTATGTTGCAATTCTGTCTGCACATACCTGGGAGTAAGTTGCTCTCTGCTTGGGATAAAGATCTGTCAACTGTCTTACAATTAAATCTGCAGCAGTGTGCAAATCCATGGCTGTTTGCTTGGCTTTCTGACTTCCCCAGACATATTTTTTTCCATTTATATACATGTACATATTATATACATAATAAATGCAACAGCCATTTATTAAGAATTGTGTTGATTCTTCCATTTAAATTATTTCAGGTAGCCATTGCTATTCTCCCACCCTTAGTGTTTAAAGGATGGAGATTCTGCTCATTTAAAGGACACCTTGAATAGTATGGCTGGTCCTGTAAGTAAAAGCACCCAGGCTGTAGGCCATGCAACACTTGACAAGTGCTCTTTTGCCTGCCTAATGCTAGCAGTCTTAATACTAATGGAAACAAGAGTGATAGAGCCTTAGGCTTGACACACCTTACCCAAGTGAACTGAGATGCATTAGTATTAAACCGAAACAAGCAAAATCCTATGTGGTGGGCCTTGTTTTACACAGCTGCTCCATTGTCTAAACTGAAAAATTCCACAGCTCAGCTCCATACTAATTTTAAGTGGGGAGAGAGAGGATCACCCCTTTGTTCAATTGCTCTGCGCTATTCAAAGGAAGACGACAAAGTGCTATTAGTTAAAGATGTGGCGTGGGGCTTGTTTGTTTGGGTTGGCTTAGTGTGGCGTACTTAAAGGCATCACAATAAAATAATAACATTAAAACCCGTAAAACTCAACATGAAACAAGCAATGTCACAACAGCCATAAACATTCTCTCACTAAAAGACCAAAGGACAAACCACTTCCAACAGGCCTGTAATAGCCTCTGAACAACCCCTTTGAAAAATGTAGGCTTTACCCTGCTTATAAAACTCCAGAAGAGACATCCATTTACACACACACACACACACACACACACACACACACACACACACACACACACTGCAGGTTAAGCTTACTGAGCTCAGATACGAGTTTCAGCAACTCATAAAGCTTAGCTGAAAGAAGGGGCAAGCGTTGCATGGCCCAAGTTTTGCTAAATAGTCCCCTTCACAGCAGCAAGAATGTAGGTAGCAAAAGAAAGAAAGAAAGCCAGCATCTGGCTACAGTCTGTGACTGGATCCACAGTCTGGCAGATTAAAAAAAAGCCCACACTTAAAATAGTTAAAATTTAATTCATTTTGTCAGAATGTTAACTAAAAGAGATAATTACATGGATCCCTGTTCAGGGGCAGGCCTAAGTAATAATGATGCCCTTGGTGAGGCCAAAATTTGGCAATGCCCCCCCCCAATATTTGTGGTGCCTTCCCAAAGACAGGTAAGGGTGATGCCAGACTTTGGGAAGGAGCCGTGGGGCTCGGTCAGGGTCTTAGACTCCCCCTGCCTCCGTCCAAAAGCTGGGCAAGCACTAGCTAGGTTTGGGGAAGGAGGGAGGAGGCCTCTAGGACTCTGTCAGAGCCCTCATGCCTCCTTCGCAAAGCCCAGTATTTGTTGGCTTGGGGAAGGCACCTCCTTGCCCCCTGCGCCATGTGTGGGGGAACCGGTTGTGCTGCCCTAAATCCATGTCTGCCCTGCTTCCAGCTCTTTGGTGTATGATATTGTGTCAACCAAACTTCAGCCATCAACTTGACAAACTTCTTTTTTGGACTGGGTAGAAACAAAAACATATTATATAAGAGAGGTGTGTGTGTGTGTGTGTGTGATATTACTGTTCATATATTTTATGAGTATACAGAACACAAGGAACAAAATGGAATGTATGTGCACCAACCAACCACAATCATCTTTCTGCTCTCCACACACCCTGCTCCCTAAATTGCCTCCCCCCTCCCCTTTCAATCATTGCAGTAGCCCTTGGGGGAGAAATCGGCCTCAAAGGCCACCAGGCTCTTTTCTTCTAGCAGCACATTAAAGAGGGAGAGATCCAATCTCCCTCCTTTGTCTTTCCTTATTGAGGCTGGAGTGCCAGTAATGCCTCACCAGGGCTCATGCTACACAGCCTCAGGTATAACTTAAATGGGAGGGGTGCTGCCCTATAAGCTTTCAGGAACCTTTCATTCATCTCAAGCATTTATTTGCACCTGTACACATTCAAGAGAGAGTAGCCCCCAGAGTTATATATTATATATGGAGAAGGGTGTGCCTTATTTAGTTACCATACAGCTTTATCACTTTTCCAGTCAAACAATTCAATAGTGAAGAATCATTCTTGTATGGCGTATTAAAGAGAAAGTTCAACAAAACCGGGAAGCCTAATATTGACTTAAAAATAATAATAATCTCCCTACGTGTGGCTACTACTGATGGCTGCACAGAAGCTCCAGGAGATGCAGAATCCAGTTTCTCTGCAATGTAATAGGATATGCCCACTGGGAGTATATTATACAGTGTTTGTATAGTATGTAGTGAATTCAAGGAATAAGTTTTGACCTAGAAGCTTTTGAATGGTTTTGGTCTGACACTCCTCATCCTTTCTCTCTTACTTATTATTGCCATGTTAAAAGGGCAACAGAGTTAAATAATAATAATAATAATAATAAAAATAATAATAATAATAATAATCCACCCATTTGGCTGGGTTTCCCCACCTACTCTGGGCGGCTTCCAACAAAATATTAAAATACAATAGTCTATTAAACATTAAAAGCTTCCCTAAACAGGGCTGCGAATAATGCAATCTGTGGGCCCCATGTAGCAATAGTTCTCTGTTTTCTCCCAAGTACATGCACTCAGGAGGCTCAGCTGAAATGCCTTGTTTGTGGTGGACTTGTACTTAAAGAACGTGAGGTCTGGAGGGTCACAACATGAGTGGGCCTTTTCTGTAGTGGCTTCCCCTTCTGTGGAATTCTTTCCCCAGGGAGCTTCTCCTGGCGCCTTCATTATATATATTTTAGGCGCTAGTCAAAAAAGTTCCTTTGGCTGATTAATATTCTACAATCTTTTAAATGTGTCTTTGGGAAGGGGGGTATTGTTTTGTTGTTTTTGTTTTAATTTACCCATTTTTTCCTCTTGTATTTCATTCTTTGATCTGCCTTGAGATCTTGTGATGAAAGGCAAGATAATAAACAAACAAACAAACAAACTTGATTATTCATTTGAGAAAAGAACCCCACTTCTCACTTACATTCTAAGGTACTGCCTCTAATTTTTTTGCAAATATACACGAATGGCTATAGGCAACAATTCTCTAACGTATTTCATCAGACATTGGCATTTGAGATGTACTGTAGTAAGATTTGCCTTACCAATTGGCAAAGTGCTACAGGAGGCTAAGCTATCCCACAGTAAGAGTGTTCAGCCTTGGATATTTTAGTTATCGCTACGGACTCCATATTTCGTATCCTTTTCTAATACACTTTCTATTCTTTCTGTGAAGTATGGTCCTCTTTCCAGTTCTTTACCCGTGTATGAGTCACCCTGCCTTATTTCTGTTAATATTGCACTTTTGCACATGCTCTGTTTGTTGACAATCACCTTTGTGCTGTTGCTAGAATTAGTTCCACCATTAAGCTTTGGTGTTTTTGGAACACCCCTTGTTTTGTTTTGGGAACATTGTTGTTGTTGTTGTTTAGTCATTTAGTCGTGTCCAACTCTTCGTGACCCCATGGACCATAGCACACTAAGCATTCCTGTCTTCCACTTCCTCCCGCAGTTTGGTCAAACTCATGTTCGTAGCTTCAAGAACACTGTCCAGCCATCTCGTCCTCTGTTGTCCCCTTCTCCTAGTGCCCTTCATCTTTCCCAACATCAGGGTCTTTTCCAGGGAGTCTTCTCTTCTTATGAGGTGGCCAAAGTATTGGAGCCTCAGCTTCAGGGTCTGTCCTTCCAGTGAGCACTCAGGGCTGATTTCCTTCAGAATGGATAAGTTTGATCTTCTTGCAGTCCATGGGACTCTCAAGAGTCTCCTCCAGCACCATAATTCAAAAGCATAAATTCTTCGGCAATCAGCCTTCTTTATGGTCCAGCTCTCACTTCCATACATTGGAGTGTTTTAAAGGTTGCTTGCTCCACTTTGGGAGAAATATCTTGTCTCCTCCATTACTTGTGCCATAAGGACGCCAAAAAACACCTACCCTTGTTTATATTCCTAGGTTATTCATATAACTAGCCTTGAAGATTGGTCATGTGATTCCAGGTTCAGGTGCAGCTCAGTTAATAAGTTTTGGCTTCATTCACACCTGTCTCCATATTCAGTGCAGGTGGCTAGCATTTTCCAGCTCGTGTGGGCACAGTACATTTACAGGTTAGAATCATAAAATTGTAGAGTTGGAAGGTGTCCCAAGGGTCATCTAATCCATTTCAGATAATCTGATCTAAATCAAGAAAGCATATTAAACTTAAGAATTAGAGATAGCCATAACTCAAGGCTGGAACTGGTCCTTTCCTTCAGTGCAAGGGAACCTATGTACATTTGAACTTTAATTTGTCTCTATTTACCCCCACCAGCAGTCCCCCACTTTCCTCACATTCTGTATTATCAATTTGTTTGGAGAACAATGGGCTCATTCATAAACTGAGTTGTAGTTTGACATGAAAGTTATACATTCATTGCTACAGTTCTGAAGGCTATTGTTATAGGGTTGGCATACCTAGAAAATATGGGTTTCAGGTATATTGGATCTGAATTATGAACATATGAACTTTGTATCCATAGCATTTGCTTGCATGTTTGACAAGAGAACCAGACACAAAACAGTAAAGCAATTTATCACTCATTAAAGCTCTTCACATAATTGTGAAAGCAGCCCTTGAATCTATAGGTGCTGTTCTTATCATCACTCTTTCCTTTGGGCCATTGCAGTGTTATTTAAGACAGAAACTGCTATCTCTGCTCACCTGCTCACCACTCAATACTGAGAAAACTCTCCATGATAAACATGTCTCAAATCTGCCATGATTCCCCACCACTACCACCTGAATGGTTTTATTGGTTCAGTGGGCTAAACTCTTTTGCAAAACTCAATTTTGGTGATTTCAGTTTACTTCAGTATTTGGTGAGGTTTATTAAGTTTATTGTATTAATAAGGGCTAATTGTAAACTGAATAATATTAACAATTTATTACTTATACCCTGCCCGTGTGACTGGTTGCCCCAGCCACACTGGGGGGGGTGCAAAAGAGAATGTCTTCTCTTTTCGTGCTGAGGCATACAGTAAATAATATTTTATGATTGATAGCAAATTCATTCAATGCATACCTTTTAGTTTCAGCTGCCAAAAGTGGAGCTTTTTTCTTTTAAAAAAGTGATTTTATTTTTATTGCATCTTCAGTCTTAAGTTATGACTGCAATGTTTTTCAGCACTCTGACTAGGTAAGAGCAAAATTCAGATGGTGGGGAGGGGAGGGACAGAATTCCATGAATTTTCAGACACAAAAATATTTCTGATTTTGCAAGTTTCCTTTATATTTCTTCCTGATACTATGGACAGGAAGGTTAAGCATATGTAGATTATAACTGAAAAAAACTAATTGTTATGTCTATTAGACAGTATCCGTAAGAGCATCATAAATAGTTTCCTGTTCTCTTTGTGCTTGACTACACAACCAAATTAGCCAGTAGAAAGTATTAATAGATGAGCTTAGTCTACTGTGCAATCATAGCATTTTTTCACAGTTACAGTTCAGAAAGACGCATTTCCTTGTGCCTATTTTGGTCTACTTGAGACTAGCACCATTCTAATCACTCATCTTGGTTTGTGATCAACCCCCCTTCCCCCCAGATCTTTACATCTGCCTTTTGTAAAAGCTGCTTTCTTAGTCTGTAACAAATTTGGGAAACATTTACCCACCAAAGAAGATCAATGAGTAAGCTGCCCTACTCAAATTTGAATCATATGACTTGCATGCTCCTGGAAATGCCTGCAGCCACTCCTTTAACAAGGAAGTCATAATTAGTCAACATGGAGCTGGTATCTGACTCTTTTCATGCCTATCTTTAAAGTACTAATTAAGGAAATATTTGTGGGCTGTTGTCTGAACTCCTCCTCTCCTTGATTCTTGAAATAACTTGGATCTGTTCCATATTTTCCTCACCTCCCAGCAATGTTCTTCCTTCAGATCTGTTGCCTTTTTGACACTATTTATCTTTTAAATTAAACTAGGACAGTTAGGCCAAGAAGTACACTTGATAGTGATTTTGTTTCGGTAGCACCTCTATTAGTACCTCATCACTCTGAGACACAAAGGTATTTCAAATCTGGCCAGTTGTTTGGCTTTAAGGGCTTTTTGTGCACCCAGGCTCAGTAAACCCGAGGTTGCTGGGTGTGAAAGGTAGAAATGAAGACAAGACAGCATATTGGGATCAAAATGGCCACCATTTTTTTAAATTGCAGATGCAAGTAGGCTTGGGCATAGGCACTGGATATGGATTCTGAATCAACTTGCCCGTCTGCTGGTTGATTAAGCCTTCAGAGTCAATCCTGGATTTAAGGATCACCCTATGACATGAATCAAATCTGGGCAATCCTTCCAGGAGGCCATTTGGGAAGTTCTGTGGCATTCAGGCAAAACCTTTCCCTGGATCCCTTTACCTGGGTACCCTGATACTTTTCCATCAACAAGTTGTGACAGTTGCTATGAAGTAGGTGAAACCTCCAGACACACCTCATTTTGTCTGCAGGCGATTTCCCCCCTGGCCTAGAATATGGTGACCAAAATGCTTCATAGCAGGGTATTAGGACCACCCTGCCCACTCATCCCGGCAGGACCAAAATTATAGGGTGGGGCGTCTGATACCACCTGCGCTGACTGAGAACTTTCATGCTGGCTTGGAAAAGTTTTCATGCTGCAGCTCAGCAAAGCAAATTTCTGATGGATAATTAGGACATCTGTACAGCATATTAGGAAATTTGAACCGTGATGTGCTTTAAATATCATATCATATAGTAAGTAATTAACATAAGATTCTGAAAAGCATGATGTGGAGTTTCTGCCTATGGCTCTTTACTTCTTCAGACAACAACATTGTTAGATTCTGACTGACATTTTTTTGCATCAGAACAAGTTTTTCTTCTCTTTGACAATTCTTAATAGGTTCTTAAAATACTAAATATTATATTGTTATTTATTTTATAATTACAGCATGGATTTATTAGTTCCTTGTATTTTGATTATAAAAGTTTTGTCTTAAAATCTGTCATCCCACCCCATCCATGTCCAGAAAAACTGATTACATACATTATTATCATTGTCTCTCACTCTTCTTGCCCGCATTTTCAAAATACAGAGATATGTGGTCACTTGACTGAGGGCCTTACCATACCGTAGTTGCCGTTGGATCAAAGTTTTTATGACTTCATTTGGAGTTGATTGTCTGAACTATTGGTCCCAAGTCACTGTTACTAGAGTGTGTGCAGTGTTCCTTTCTACAGTAATGGTGGTTTGTGCCTGAATTCAGAAAAGTTCAGTGGCTTGTCTTCAAGTCTAGCCTGTAAATGTCTGAGGTATGAACATGCATGGAATAACATCATGGAAGTTAGATGAGAGGAACTGTGTGTGTCTGTGTGTGCTACAGCTTGTCTTGAACTCCCTACACTACCTGCCATATATATCCTCTAAAACTCAATAGCTCACAAACTGACCGCTTGTACCAGTCAGAGTGAGTGGCGCAAAATAGACATCTCAGAAATGATGCCCATTAACCCCAACACCTTCCACACAGAAAGTGAGATTATGCTTTTACGCATGCTGCACCAAAGTAAATACTGTACTGAAGATCTTTTCTGGATCTTTCACAAATGTTGGATTTTTTGTGGTAGCAGGAAAAAAATGTATTTTGAGTACATTATTCTGGAGTAGTAGCTGAATAATGACAATGTCATATGGTGACATGCCCCCAAAAATCTGAAAACCCCCAGCAACTATATCACTATAAAAGTTAAGTGCAGAAAGGCCCTGAGTTCAACAGAGAGAAGTCATTCTGGAGTTCAAGGGAAGAAGTGAAGACACCTTACCTATTCCTCATCTATATAGTCCTTGGCTTCCTTTTGTTGTGGTCTGTTTGACATTTCCATCCTGGAAAGTAATTTAGTTTCTGGACAAAGGTAGTCAGTATTTGGTTTGTTCACAAGGATAATCCTGGCAAATATATAACTCAAAGCTTTATGGAAAATCAATATTAGGCTTGCATTCTACAATAATATATTTCAGAATATTCTTACACCCTGATTTTGAGTTATTTAAAAAAATATTGGTTAGAAAAACAAGAATAATTTCCATGCAAGGCTTATAAATTTAAGTGAGCTTCAAAATGGGTTGAATACTATGCTCAAGGGATCAAACCATGCTTTCTACAAACAACTTTTATCTTGGTCTTTTACATACCTAATACAATGGTGAAAGACAAGTAGCCTGACAATGACAGATTGCCTATAGTATTGGTTCATCCTGTTTGGCTTAGCTGGACTTTGAGCAGAGCTATGTTCCACACAAACAAAACCTTTGTATTCACATGTAATTGGATTCACCCTCCAGTATTTCTGATCCTTTGTGTTTTTAATTTTTTTGTTTAGCATCCACTAGGTTGAAGCAGTTAAACTTATATTGCATCTCTACAAAATGCAAAATGGCTGCCCACACAGGGAAGGGTTTGGTTCTGAAGTTTTAAATTTAAACAGAGATACTGAGATTTAAAATGTTTTATGGAAAGTGTTTGCAATGTACAGTTAAGTCAAGTGCTTTCATGATTGCCATACACAACAATGAAAAAAATAAATAAATTATGCCTTCTTATCTGGCTTCTTATGAATCTAAAGCAGAATACAGCCATTTTAAATTATAGTCTTCAGTGTCTATCTGGCTACTTTGTGTGAATGATTTGATGATCACATAGAGGCAGAGGAGCCATCTTCTAAAAAAAACATTGAGGAGGGGCCAACATCACATCCTGATATCAGACACACAATGTTATGCAATGTCTTGATGTCACTCCGCACCCAGCTCTGTGTTCGCCCTAAACAATGGGGGCCCACGGCCCTCTAAAAGATAACAACCATTGAGCCTCGTCCCCCTGGAGTTGACGCGCATGCATAGGGGACAGAATTTGAAGTGCAAATTTGTCAGGTGTATATGGGTCGGTTGATTGACTGGATATTTCTTGAAGTATAAAGAGCCAGTACTAATTTCATAACTGACGTCAAATTACATGTGACACACGGTTGTGTGTAATGCTTCTGTGTTGATTCAACAATTTGCATGCCACTTAGCATATGGTGGCAGTCAGCGATCTGGAATAAAGACTGGCAGGTGAAGAAGTGTTTTGGCCTTTCATCCTGTGTTATTTTTCTGCTCACTGCTCACCCCACAAACCTCTCTTCTTTCTGCAAGGAAAATATACAAGGGTGTGTATGTTTTTCTCAATGGCTCAATGGGCATTGTGGTCCTGATGAGAACCCTCCCAACCCTGAAATTGCTATCAGGTCCTGAACGGAAGGGTCCATTGGTGCTGCCCTCTAAGAGTGGCATGAGGTTTTCAGGACAGTTTTCATGGGGGGCCATGATTTGAGAGGAAAGGGTTAACCACTTCCCCATGTGCTACAGTCTCAATCCCGGCTGCTATTTAAGTTTATAAAAGAAGACAAATTACTTGCAATCATGCAGTTAATATCATACCTACTTTGGTCCTTTGATTAGAACTGAAGAAGGTTTTAAACATTCAACTCACTTTTTTAAAAAAACACATTTAATGCCGTCAGTTGCTGAATGCTCTCCCAGTATATATCACTTTCTATTGCCTATTTAAAAGCCTGCACTTTTAATCATGAGGGAACTGAAGGACGCATGTGTGGAAAGGGCGGGGGAGGAGTGGAAACATGCATGTTGCTTTTACACATCACATCATCCCCACTGGTGCTAATGCAATTTAGCTCAACATGGCAGTATATCAACAAATAAAGCCACAGTCCCATACTGCAACAGGTCCTGCTGTGTAAAAGTAACATTGGAAACTGGAACACAAGCGCTAGCACTATAACCAGGAAAGCTAGCGCCTTGCACCCCACACCTGAATGCAGCCTGTAGCTCATATTGGTCAACTTCTTCACATAAAACTAGAATTTTGGACTGCTATCTGTGAAGTTATTATGTATTAGGCTCTTACGCAAATTATAAATACCAGCCACTGATTCAGTTATGGCTGCATGGATTAAAAAATTTAACTGTAGATAATGGTCCTTTGTGATATTTCCTTAAAGGTACATGTGCAACCGTCGTGGATTAATAGCATGTTTGAACTTATCTTTTTCCCCCTTCTTGGGGTGAAAGAAAGAAGTTGTTTCAAATAGGATCTCTCATCACTGTCTCTCTGACATTACCTCCTATTGAACTTAAAGTTGAATACTTGGGGTCAGAAGGGAAAGAAAACAACAATTATAGAGACAGGTTGATTGAGCGGTTTCTTTTCCATTCAGTTATGATTGGAACATGAAGAGTGGGGTGTATATTGTTAGTTCAAACATTTTCAATTACAGTGTTTTAATTGCATTTTTGTGTCCTTACACAAAATGCATTCCATAGTAATGGATGTAAGAATTACAGTACAGGTTGTTGCTCTTGCTTTTCGTATTTGTTATCATCTGAAATCGTAATTTTATATTACTTCATTTATCTACTTTTATAACAGTTATGGACAGTTCCTATTAATAAAGCTGGGAATATTGTTCTCCTACTAATGTAGGTGAGGGAGTGAAACAGAAGTGTTTACATTATTCCCTTTTAAATAGACTGTGATGTGGCAAGGCAATTTTTAAAAAAAGATTTCTAGGAGACTTATTAAAATGATTAATCTGTTCAACAGCAATCAAAAGAGAGCATTTGCTAGTGTTTAATTCTTAACGGGTTTTTTTTTTAGTGTAGCTAAAACAATTTGTGTGTGTGTGTTTTATTCATTCCACCTCTACAAATTAAAATACATATACTCTTTTTGACATTGTTTAGACTGTGGATCTCTTGAACACACATGTATGTGCTTCTTCTTACACAGAAGCACACCCCTTCACATACCGTATTTCTTATATGTGTACTAAATGAATTTAGAATGTATGCATATGTGCATTTGCAGATGGTTTCGCTTTCAGTATCAAATTAGTGCTTGAGGGGCAGCCATGTTGGTTTTTGGACTCATTGATCAGTGACACCTTGCGCTTCTCCAAGTCACTCTTCCAAGCGCCCTTGTCCTGATGATCACCTTCATCTGACCATCTGTGGCAGATTTGAAGCACCCAGTCTACATCAGCCCAGCCTTTCCCTTCAACCCTGTTCCACCTGAGGGTCTAACAGAGGCATAGGCAAACTCAGCCCTCCAGATGTTTTAGGACTACAATTCCCATCATCCCTAGGTAACAGGACCAGTGGTCAGGGATGATGGGAGTTGTAGTCCCAAAACATCTGGAGGCCGAGTTTGCCTATGCCTGGTCTAACACACTCAGAAGGTGATGCCTTTTTGATTATTCCAGAGCAGGAAGCCCCTACCCGCCCATTGGAAACATATCCCCAAATGGTGCTTGCTTCGGTTTGATCGAAATTTTTCTTCCTCTTCTATGACGGGGAATTGAGATAGATAGAGTTCCTTTATGCCCTTTTGCCCCACTGAAGAATTCTGTTTCACTGCTGCTATCCCAGGATAATAAACATCATTTGAGATGTTTACATGGAATGTTTAATATATATGTCTTCCAGAGTGGCCATCTCCTGTATAATGCTTCTGCCCAATTTTCTGCTTAATAATTTACAGTGCTAAAGAGATTCCATCACTGTGTGTTGAATATTAATTTTCTTTTAAGGGGTTTTCTCCTTTGCCTCCTATTTTCCTGTTCAAAGGTGCATGTAGGCTGCTTCTACCGAGAGTTGATAGGCTCAGAAAATGTGAGAATTTCATTATTTCCCCTCAAGTGGAGCTGATTTATTTGTGAGCAGAATTTAGGGGAGAGAAGGACTGGGAGTGTATTCGTTTTGAATTCAGGTGGAATTTTAAATCCGAGAGAAGTTACCCTTTCCACTGTGGAAGGGTAATAAGCCCCACAATATTTATTTTACTTTAAAGGGGTGAAGCCAATAGGGAGAAGGAATGTGGTTTGAGGAAGAAAGGGAGGGGACAAAGAGCCCACTGATACTTGTGACAAAGGCCCCCAGAGACCTGCACAGGACTCCACCACTAATCACTATTAAAGAAACAAACTGAGTGGTCCAGGCAATATGGGTTTGCTGGGTAGCCTGTGTATATTTCTATGTAAACTAACCACTTTGCTGTTCTGTAATGAGAATCCGTGATATTGCCACAATTTCCCTCATATTCCCATCAATATTTTTCTCTTATGTTTTGTGCCCACTTAATTATGAAATATTTCACATGTTCAAATTTTCTATAATGTATCAAAAGCAGAGGATATATTTTCATAGCTGCCACGTTCTCGTGAGGAAGCCTATTCAGCATAAGGGAATTTCCCTTAAAAAAAGGGAGAACTTGGCAGCTATGTATATTTTTGATAAAAAATATGTGCATTCTTTATTATTAGTTTTATAAAATATAGGTACTAATTTCATTATTGAGAGGAGACATAAAAATGTGCAAAATTGATCCTGTAGGGATCTAGGGTTATGCTGTACGGTGGTTTCAATAATGTTCTATTAACTATTCCACAAGAACAGATATGTTAGCCCAAACTTTGGGGTCCTTTCTGGAGACATAATCTCATATAGGCTTGGTATTGTAAGCAGCATTCTTCTGGCATGTAGTTATATCCACTTTAAAATATATAACAGGACCTGATAGTGGTAGCTAACTGGATGAGGAGACATAAACTGCTTTTGAACTGACACTATAATATCATGGTAGTTTTCAGCCTTTTTAGTCCTGAGGCTCACCTTTAACTTTAACATGATTTTAGGTACCCATTTCTTATTTTTTCCTTTTTAACCATCTATTTGTATGGTGGTAGTGCTGCTGTCGTGACCCACCTTAGATCAGGCTGTGACTTGGTTTTGGGTCCTGACAGACCAATTTGAAGACCAATAGGATCACCCGCCATGGGTAGGTTTAGTCATTTCTGTATAATGAAGTCCCCAGTTTGAGTTTTATCCTGATCCCACAACTGCTCTAAATATCTTGTTTCAGTTTGGTCCTGTCAGTTTCATCCAAGCCACTGTGGAATGTCATGGAGCAAGGTTAATAATGATAATAATAATAATAATAATAATAATAATAATAATAATAATAATAATTGCCTGAATGCCGTACATATGACAGTTTAATTTAATTTTAGCTTTTATATAGAGAAGACGTATGATACCATCATATGCTAAAATTATTAGGTCCCATCATGTTTAGATATTTGAGTTGTTGATTGGTCAGATTGAACAAAAAAAAAGCTTACACATGAGATTTTGGAACTCTTTTAGGCACCCCAATACCACATTCCAAGTAATGAAATGAACCTTTCTGCAATTTAATTGTTGCAGTCTATGAAAATTAGCAATATTTGGACTCTTTGAGTTCATTAGATTTAGCTTGCAGTCATTGAAGTCCGGGCTATTGTCTGAATCAAACAGGTTCAAAATTGATCATAAGCAGTACTGTACATAGAATTGAACCTAGAAAATTTGGGCGGGTACATTGTATGCAGAATAAGACATGCATAATGTATTAATGTTGCCTCTTTTGCTTCAGAGGCACTAAAATATTCAATTAAAAGCATATGTTTTCCAAGGGTTTTCATTATTATTTTTTAATCTAATCAGACAGGAAGCACTCCTTGCTGCCATCAGCGAAAAAGATGCAAATATTGCCTTGCTTGAACTGTCTGCTTCAAAGAAAAAGAAAACTCAAGAAGAAGTGATGGCTTTGAAAAGAGAAAAAGACAGATTAGTCCATCAGTTAAAACAACAGGTTGGAAAACACTTTTTCCTTATCATTCTTTATGGGGATTTGCAATTATTTTTCCCTGCTTTCTTCTAACATGAAACTAAGTCTTTAAACCAAGCCTGCCTGTGACAGCTGGAAAGAAAGGTAGGATAAGGATACATATTGCCTTACTACTATTTTATTGTTGTTTAGTATTCAGTTGCATGTCGGTTTGGCTTGTCCAATATGTTCTGCGGTCATGTCCTGCTTCCCTTTTTCCATCGAGGCTACCACTTAACTGATTACACAACAACAGAAAGCATCATACTGAGATATGTTCCTTCTCTTGAACCCTACTAACCCTTTATGTTTAGTTCCCATTTT
This sequence comes from Zootoca vivipara, assembly GCF_963506605.1. Taxonomy (NCBI): domain Eukaryota; kingdom Metazoa; phylum Chordata; class Lepidosauria; order Squamata; family Lacertidae; genus Zootoca; species Zootoca vivipara. The sequence goes on from NC_083277.1 coordinate 43,635,386, forward strand.
GTATATTGTTGTATTCTGTGCTTCTTTTGGGATGGTACTTCCCGCTATGGAATACCGTCACCTCTTCTTTTTGCTGCACATGGCAGCCATTTTGTGTTGGCACCCATGCCACTTTTATCATGATATGAATACTAGAACCTCATTTTTTTTGCTGTGTTATAGTTGCTTGTTAGCTTTCTGCAAGGTTATCTGGAAGTTACAAATGGATCTCAGCAGAAACTGAACTATAATTTGCTTCTGTTCTGAAGTGCAAATTGTATGAATGCTAGGTTGTATATTCTAAATATATGTTTTATCTGAAAATAATTATTAAATTGCATTCCTTTTTACTGATATGGGAAAATTGCCATAGAATACATCCTATAATAAAGTGTGGGGTCGTGGTTGGGACTTATTATTTGGATCAAATTCAAATCATTACTCAGGCAAGGAGCTCACTGGGTTACCTTGCGCCAGCCACCATCTCTCAAACTTACCTATCTTTCATTTTTGGTGGGACAATAAAATAGATAGGTGTGCCTGAATGCCTTGAAATGAAGGTGGAATTAAAAAAATGGAATGAATGAATGAATGATTAAATATGCATATACAACAACCAACAGACTACAGTAAACTATTTTAGCTGGGGCAATCTTTTTATGTCACTATTAAGTTTATAATAGTTAGGTCCATGCATTAAGGAAAGAGAAGCATAATCAGATAACCTAGATGCTAAAGCTGTGTTGTGTGTAGTAGGAATGCATTGTCAAACCTTTTTCTCCTGTGGAAACCCTGGGGAAGGTAGATGAGAAAAAGAGATGCTTTAGAACGAGCCTTTATTGGATGTTTTCCACTGTGTGACAGTATCAGCCTTGATTTTTGTTACTGTTACTTGCAAAGTAGGAAAACATCCCTGGCCATACCAGTCTCACCCAACCCTTTGCAAGTAACCAGCTTGCCCTTCAGAATTCAGTCATTCGTAGATGAGCATGCCATGTAAGCATTGTATTGGATCCCTCCCAACATATCAATGTGATGGTTCTTTTCCTTGAATCATGCATTGTATGGTGTAGCTTTCTACCCCTTAAGCAACAGGATGCAAAACTGTTGCTTCTTCCCTGATCTTCCTATAGTTCTGACCTCATGCGCCTAATCATTACAGCTTCTTCCCACAGGTCTATAGACATAGGAAACAGCCCCAGAGCATGAACATACCACCCATTTGTGATGCTGACTTCATCACAGACAATGGTGCCAAGTACCTGGGTTCCAGTCATGATGCACCTGTGCCTCAGGTCAGTCAGCTGGATAGGAGACATTGTACCCAAACGTTGTAAGCCCAGTAGGTCCATCAACACCTTTCTCTTACTTTTACAAATTGATTTCTGGATTCTCTGTAGCCACAGCTGAGTGGCAGGGACTCGAACACTGTTCTCTTTATTTTCTAGGTAATACCAGATACGTTCAACTTATGTCAGATAACTTCCCTCTTTTCTCTTTCTTCACCTCTTCCTTGGGGGCAAATACAGATGGATTTTAAAAGTCATTCCCCAACATTCTGCTATGCTATAACATGACCAATAATACAGCACAAGGATGGGTCTATAAACATATAAAGGGAAAAGGTACACTTTAGGGCCACCAGGGGGTTTGCTCTGCCCCCAGTATGTCTTAGAGTGTACCCCTTTAGTTCCTCTCATTTGACCCTATAGGGCAGGGGGGGAGATCCACATCAAGCTGACAGGCCATGCCTCATACTCCCTATAGACAACATTTGACTGGTGATGTCAGGTCATGTAGCACTTTGAAAGCCCCAACTATCAGGTGATTGTGCCCTTGCAAATAGCCCTACACCGTGCTTGGAAGCCCCATCTATCAGCTGGTCATTGAGACTTCAAAGCACTGCCTAGAGCAGGCATCCCCAAACTGCAGCCCTCCAGATGTTTGGGCCTACAACTCCCATGATCCTAGCTAACAGGACCAGTGGTCGGGGAAGATGGGAATTGTAGCCCAAAACATCTGGGGGGGCGAAGTTTGGGGGTGCCTGGCCTAGAAGTATTTGCAAAGGGCTTGCCATTTGAAGTGCAAGCAATCAGCTGATTTTTGGTGCTTCATCAGCCCAGCTCAGTTGATCATTGGCATTTCAGAAGCATTCTCATCATTTCAGATGCAGTACTTCTGAAACCTTGTTGATCAACTGATCGAAGGTGCTTCAGCAGCCCATTTTGCCCCACCCAAGCTATCTTTTACCTGTTCACACCTGACATCTTATATGATGCCAGGTGACTGGCAAGAGGGCATGGCATGGTCAAAATGGCCTGGTGGGCCTAATTAGATCCATGGTCTGGAGTGCTACTCTTGCAAACACTGTTGTGTTGAAGGAAACAAATTGATCAATGCCCCTGGCATTGGGTTGCTTGGCCTTTGGTGAAACAAATTACAATTGCTTTTCACTGAAATAACATAGTATCTTCATTTCATACAACATTTCTTTGGAACGTATTAAGAGACACAAATAGTGACAACTATTAACATGTAAATAGGTTTCACAACACTTTTATTGGTTTCAATTTTAATATGATTTTGTTCTATTTGAATTTATTGGATTATTTTTATGAATCATGTTTGTTGCTGATGCACCTCAAGAAATGTGACCGAGAGTTTGTAGCAAAAAAGAATCATGTATTTTCCTGTGATCTATATGTTCATTTCATTATATTTTCTAGTTATATGCTAGGCAAGAAAAAAGACAGAGCACCATTTTTTTTTGTAATAAGGGGAAGAGGCTCAAATCAAGGCATTTCTAAATATATAGATGCCTTACAAATCAGCTAGATTGGGATTTTTCCCAGCCAGTTCTTTGTAAAGCTTATAACAGCTGGGTTGTGTGTATTGTACAGAGTTATATTGTATGCCTTTTAAATTCATTAGTACATTTATATCTCACCTTGGGATATTTATATCATGGAACTCAAGTCAGTGTACAAGGGGTTGCCAAGCAGACCTCCCTATCTTGTCTGGCTGCAAATTCAGTGGGATGTGTGTGTGAAAAATGCAGCTCAGAAACCGTTTGGCTTCCTAAAATTGTTTGAAAACTGGAGGAGTTACTTCTGGGTTTTTGACGTTCAGGAGCCAAAACGTTCCAAAATGGAGGCGTTCAGGAACCAAGGTTTGACTGTCTCTATGATGTTAAATTGTTTGAATTACTATTGAAATGGAATGGTGCATTTTTATTTGGAAGAAAATAGAGGCTTTCAAACTTCAAACCTATACTCTCTTTCCTTGGAGTAATGTTCATTGAACTAAATGGCATTAACTTCTGAGAAGACATGTATAGCATTATGCTTCAAATCACAAGCTCTGGCTGTATGTTGTCTTATCAGCCTTAGAAGACAACACTGCTTTCTATGGTATGCTTTCTGTATTATGTTTTGCTTCATATGTTTATCGGATATAGTATGAAATATATATTATATATTAAAATAGTCCTAAGATTCAGATAGTCAATGCTATTAAACTTTGTGGATTAACCCAATATAACAAATTGTCTCATAGAGCTCTGTTGGGATTGGCTTAATGCCAAGGGCACTGATTGCATCAGAATGCGTAATGTATCACAGACGTATACTGAGATTGAATTGCCAAAACTCAAATATATCCAGGTTTGCTTCAGACATAGATAACGATAAAACATTCTAAACAATCTGGCTGACTCCTCAAGCTTCCTACTTCAGGTGAAGACTAATTGGCTCTCTCTGTAATGTTTCCATGTGACATTTTCAAAGAATGTTGAAGGTTAAACTCTTCCTGAAATGGCTAAGAACTTTTATTATTCAAGTAATGTTGCCAGGCCCAGGCCCCAATGATGGATATATACACGAGGAAGACAATTGTCCACAGAGAGGGAGCTTTGTGTTCACTTTCCTATGCTGTCATTTCTGCTGTCAGACAAGTCTCTTGGCAATTCGATTTAAAATCTGAGTTTTCTGTCCAGTAGTGGAAATTGCTCCATAGAAAAGAGCATGCCATGCTCTTTCTGTGTGCTCAAAGCATAGTTATTTCTCATCCCTTATTTGGTTTATGCTTCCCAACAGCTCCACATACTGTGGCAATTACTTAAAAGAAAGAAATCTCAGGGTGTGTATGGTCTTCAGCTGCAGGTCTTAAACATTAACATTCGTAGTTTAAAGTTTTTTTCTGCAAATGTTTCACCCATTGGATAAAAAGGTTTATTGCTTGGGTTACATATTAATGGAAGGACTTATGTCTGTGTGATGGAACTTCCTCTCTCCCCGGTCCCCTCAAATCTGCTCCAGAGGCTTGGGAAACGTAAGGGTAAACTACAGAGAGAGGAAGTCCTGTTGTACAGGCAGAAGTCATTACACTAATGGCATGACCTTGTAGGATACATCACTTTATCATGGGCTGGATTTAATTAAACCAATGTGCTAACAGTAGCTAGTGTAAGGACTCCCACTAGCAGAATGGGGCTTTCTCCCCATTCCCTTGTCCTCCTGCTGTGAACCCCAAATACTTTCCCCACATCCACTTTATGACATTGGGGAAAACCCCAGAACAGCATGTGAGAGGAAGAGTAGGGAGATTGTTCCACCTGGGAAGCAGAAATGCTTGCAATGAAGAAACTATCTGAATAGCATGATGTTGCATCCTGCCCCATATTTTTAATCTGCCCTTCCTCAAAGGAACTCAGGGCAGCATACATGGGCTACCTTATCCCCATTTCATCCTAGCAACAAACCTTTTAGGTAGGCTAGGCTGAGAAATATGGACTGGGTCTAACTTCACAACTGTGCACATGCAGGGATTGTAACCCAAGTCACTTCTGTCTGGTAATGCCCTTTGGACATTGTTGCAAGTTGTAGGATAGCAGGCAGTGAAAAGGGAGTGGATATAGCAGCGAAGTCATTCCATGCTGCAGGTGTTGTTGATGCTACTGCTGAAATAGTTTAGCAGTTGAGGGAAGCTGCAAAGGAATTAAAAGCCTTAACATCCAGATCCTAAGCATGCTTCCTTGGAAGGAGATTCCACTTGATTCAGTGGGATTTGCTTTAAGGAAAAGTATGCCTAGACTGGAATTCTAATTACACACACGAGAACATGCTTAGGACTGAACTATACAAATCGAAGCCTTATTAGCATAAGGGGCTAAAAACATACCTGCCAAGTTGCTGTCGGAGAAATAAGGGACCGGGCCAGAAGTAGCAGACCAGAAGTAGCGCTGCCGCCATTTTGGAACTGGGCGGAGCATGCTCAGAAGTGACTTTTGATGCTGCTTTGCCCAGTTCCAAAATGGCTGCCGCGCCAGAAGTCGCACTGCAGCCATTTTGGAACTGGGCAGAGCAGCATCAAAAGTCGCTTCTGAGCATGCTCCGCCCAGTTCCAAAATGTCCGTCGCGCCAGAATAAACCGGGGAAAAACAAAAAAAACAGTTTTTTCAGCTGGGAAAACAGGGATTTCCCGGGGAATACGGGAGACTTGGCAGCTATGGCTAAAAAAGTGCTTGTGCCAAAACTCACTATTTAAATTTATTCAGATTAAATGATATTCTATTTTTAGCTCCTGCATCATATACAGAAAACACTGTAATAACTGCAAAATGCTAAAATATCCTCGGAAGCATTCACTGGGGAGGTCCAATAGACTCCAATGTGTTTGGAGGACAGTATTTAAAATGACATTTTTAAGACTCCTTAAATCTTGTGCCTGTCAGCTTTTGGTCTGTTCATTTAACCAATGGAAGGATATAATGAAGAAAGCAGAGGCCCAGCTTAGAGAATATTCCTGAAGAGAGCAGATTGAAAGGGGACATAAATCACATATATTGTAGCTATGCGTCAATAAAAGAGCCATTCTGAGTTTTTGGAGAAAGTCAAAACATGGCATGAGCCTGGCCTCCGTTGAATTGGTGTGGTTTAATGTGTTGTGGTTTTTGTGGCCAACATGATACATTCAGGAGCCTATTTGCATGTTGGTGGATATGAAACAACATTCTGGTGCAGAACTAAAGGGAACTCTTAAAGTTTTTCTATCTGAACATATTTTAAGATTTAGCAAACTTTGTCAAAGTAGGTTTGTAGCAAATGCAAAGAAACCAAGCTAGCTGCGAAACAAGCAGTTCATGAATGTTTGAAATTCTAATTGTTTGGCAAACCTATACATCACTTTTTTAGTAATTAATCATCCTAATTTGTATTTTAGGATTGTGTACGCTCCCATTAGGACTGTACTCAAACCAAATCAGTGGTTCATTAGCAGTTGACAAAATAAAATGTCTAGCTAGAATTCCTTATGAGAATTCAAAGATAAATGCTGCTAAGTGAAATCTATACAATGATGTAATTCTCTTTGAAATAATTTGCTTAAAACTAGTAAATACATTTTCTTGAAGGATTGTTCAGAATTACTGCTGTGTTTCTCAAATGTCTTTTTTAACTGTTCGGATGGTCAGCCAAAAAATTGGCCAAAAGCTGCTGGAGAGCATTTTACCCTAGACATGTTCCAGTCACTCCAAGATCCCAGGTGTCCACAATATATCAGCCACAGACAAAGCTAGCATTTGGCAATCTTTGCTAACTCATTAGCTCACTACTTCATAGAAGGATTAGGAACTAAAAGGGTAACTTTGAAATCTTACGATAGTGGGAGTACATAAAAGTTAACATAGCTAGCAATCTTTTCTGTTTCATTTGCCGGAATGTCCTGGTTTTTCCAGTCCAGTTGGCAAGTACGTCATCACAACATTGTAGTCAAATAAAGAAAAGACATTGGTAGCTGAATTTGAGTATGACCTGGGAGGACAGCCTATGTCAGCCCCTTATGTGGGCCTCCTTGATGTGTTGCTGAGGACATTGTATGTCTCTCACTTCCTGACATTGGCCTCCTTCACTTACAGTCATACCTTGGTTTAAGTACGCCTCGGTTTGAGTTTTTTCAGTTTAAGTACTCTGCAGACCTGTCTGGAACAGATGAATCCACTTTCCATTACTTTCAATGGGAAAGTTCGCTTCAGGTTAAGTACGCTTCAGGTTAAGTACGGACTTCCGGAACCAATTGTGTTTGTAAACCAAGGTACTCATCCCTGGTCAACTTCAGATGGTGCCCCAGATTATGCATTGGGCTGAAAGTGGTTTCTTGTGCCCGACCCTTTACACGGTTCCCTTCCTCTGCCCTAGCTTGGAAGTCCTGTGTGTGAGGTCTAGCCTTGTTGGGCTACTAAGGCTTGTGGCTTATTCACAGACTAGGCCCACCAGAACAGTACACTAGGTGAACCTTAAGCCTCTTTACCCTAGCTTTTGACACTTGAGGTGTCCCCTTGAGGACCCCCTTACTTTTGTGATTGTAAGTTGTTTAAAACTTGTTTTATTTATTTTTTAATATTAAATTTAAAGTTGTTTTATTTATTTTTTAATATTAAATTTAAACTATTTGATATTTTAATAGTTTTAAATATTTAATAGGGGGGCCTTGGGGCGAAGAGCGAAGAAAATAATACTAGTACTGTACTACTAATAATAATTTTGCTGCCTGAGGTGAGGAGGAATTTGAAGCTGACTGGTGATGAGACAATATTGTTGCTGAAAGCAGCAGGCTAGAGAGGGTGCAGTATATGCTCTAGGCCACACACAGCTCAGACACACGCCTGCAGCTTGAGGCAGTGATCTCACTCTGCCTAATGTTAGGGTCAGTCCTGCTTCTGTAAGCTTTGAAGAAAACAGGCATTTAATGATTCCCTGAGAAAATTCCTTTGTATGTTAGCAGAGACATCAACCTCACTGTCAGTTCTACCCATCTTTCCCTCATGTATGTTATAGAAGTGGAGTGTTATTTAATGTTGGACACCTTAAATTGAACCTGTTTCTCAATTTTATTTTCTGTTCAAGACTTTCTTGAAGGTGTTTCTGCAGCAAGCTGCTCCTTAACATTTTTCCTCCTTCATATTGCACATTGCTGCAAAGATCCTGGCTTGTGTTAAGCCAAAGTTTCCTGTTGCATCTGAACTGGCTTGATAGCAGGAAAATAACCCAGGATCACATTGTACATTGATGCTATTAATGGAAAATGTTTAAGCATGTGCATAATGCATGGCTAACACTTGATATTTTCCTATATTGGCTTCTCATCTGCAGTGCTGGGTTAATATAGAAGACTGATGCTTTTGCAACAACAACTTGATGAAAACTTGTTTTAGTACTGAAACAAGTCCTGCTGCTTTCTGCTATTAAATAAAATGAAATAAAACCTGGATAGAAACAACACAGAATTGAAACTTCTTTATTTCTGTTGTTTCCTGAAATGAATAAATCATACATCTGCATTGTTCTGCATTGTGCACTTAAGCTAACATTCTAACTATAACCACACTGGCCTAGAAGTAATTCACATTGAATTCAATCCGTTTTACATCAAAACAAAGGTTGTTTAGGATTGCAGTCAAATAGAAATAGGCACAAGGAAAAATTAAATGCATACTTTGTATTGTGTGTTCAGACCCAGAGACCTCCCCCCATTGGACTCAAATTTTAGTTTGGTTTTTGGCAGAATTTAGGCCACAACTTTATTGATTACAGAAGGTGAGTGGTTGCATAGGATCTGGTTCAGCTAGCTCCCTGTACCCTTGCAGGCAGCGCTGACCCAGGGCACCAGCATAGGTCACCAAGGGTGAACATCTGGATAGGCAGCAAGCTGGGGACAGACCATGTTCACCACGCAGGTGTCCCCCTGGACTCAGGCACGGGCACAACCCCCTCTCAGGGGTTGACCAAACCAGTTGAGTCCACGGATTCCTTTAACAGAATACCCTTCACATAGGGATGGTGAGACCATTCTCCCATCCCTACCATCTGAACCAGTGGCCTATCCGCAACCTTACAAGTTGTGACAATTTGCTACGCAGCAGCCTGACGGCATAGCAAGATCAATCGCAAAATGCCCTAAAAGTAGGGAGAGGTGGGCGGGTGTTCCGAATGCACGGGCTGAAAGAGGAAGCTCTGGGTCACGTGCATGGGTGCATTGATCCGTTTGGACTGCACCCTATTGGCCAGATTGCACCCAACAACAAGGGACCTACCAATCGGGTGTTGTGGCTCTCCAATCTCACCCACCCACAACATAGGAGGTTGGTCTCCAGATCTCACCACAACACGCGCCCTCTTTTAGGGAGGACACGATTTACTAGCATATCAAGTATGGGGAAAATAGTAGTTCTACTTTTTTTCCTATTAAGCAACTTATCTGATCTAATAGTTTAAATATGTATTAAATAATTATTACAGAAAATTGTCTGTTTAATAATTTCCTGTCATAAAAAAAGAAAGGCTGGCTTCACATCTTATATTGCCTGCATACATTTAGGTCCTTAGTCTATACTGTCTCCAAGCAGCTCTGTTTTCAAAGTGTTAATTATATATTTTAACCAACTTCTTTCCTTTTTTTGTTCTCATATCCTTCCGTGTAATTACCGTGTTTAGTATTTGGGACTGAGGCAAATACTTTTAGCATGAGCATAGCGTACTCATTACCGACTACACTTTATTGTGTGTTATACACATTTAACTTCTAAGACTTGTGCCTACTTAGGAAAGATATGTGACCACAACAGAAAAGTCAGATGGGTTGTGTTTAAATCAATATAACTTAAGTCACAAATGTCACAAAAGCTGAAATGTAGTCTTAGTACCTTAGATAAGTGTCTGGCACCTGGAACTACAGTTTTCATTCTGCCACACATCTAGTATTCCAGCTGGTGTTTGGGAAAGGATTATTACCCACCAGTATTTGAAAGAAGGAACTATATTATCTCCTTTCAATTTGCCTTGGAATAAGCCTTACCTGTTTTGTAAAACTGTATGGTGACAGGTGTCAGAATTGTTACAATTAATTCAGTGCCAATTCAGTTTTAATGTGACTGAAATAAGCTCATTGCCCTTCTGCTACTGTTTAAATTAGGCAATCCAGACTTTTGATAGGGAAATTGCCGAAATGGCTTTCTAATAATCATTTCTAGCAATACAGAAAGATTTGATTGTATGACTTTCAGGCAGATGAGACAACTCTGATGTAAGAGATTTAAAAAAGCAGAACCATTCAGTTATCTTTTGGTTCTTTGCTTTAGCACATGGGTTCATTTCTATTTTGTTCTAGCTTGTTTCAGAATTATTTTTGTCTGTTGGAGAGCATAACATAATGAAACCTTACTACAGGCTATCTTTCCACAGTTCTATTTTCTGTACCTTCTTGCTAATGCAATAGGATGTAATTGCTCTATAATAGAGAATCATAGGATTGTAGAGTTGAGACCCCAAGGGTCATCTACACATTCATTTTGCAACTGCTGGATCAGGAGTAGGGAACCTGTGGCTCTATAGATACTGTTGGACTGCAGTTCCCATCAGCCCCAATCAGCATAGCCAGCAGTCAGGAATGATGGCTGTTGTAGTTCAGAAACATCTAGAATCTGTAGGGTTGCCATACGTCTGGAAATTTCCAGACATACCTGAAATACTGCAGCAGAAATCGACTAAATGTCCGCGAAAATCAAAACATATGGCAACTGATGTTGGCAGTGTCTTTTTTGCCAATTTCCCCCAGAATAGGTCAAAAACGTTCAATTTCTTTGCAATTTTGCAAAAAACAAAAACAAAAAACTGAGCAAAACTAAAGAAAGCTCAACAACTTTGGCAGAAGGAAGAAAGAAAGCATAATAAATCCCCCCCTTTTTAAACAAAAGCACCTTCATCTGCTTTACCCTTGGCTTATAAGGAAACTGTACTTTTTAAGGATATATACCTGGTAACCTCTGGGCAATATATGGGATAAGCTACAGTCCAAACATAGCTCTTGCCGTATATTTTATCAATGCAAATACTTCCTTTATTGTATCTGCTACTTATCATAGATACAGTTTTAAAGCACAAGAACGGAAATCCACACCCATGTTGATAATGAAAGAATGGTTGCTGTACGTGAAGCACTTTGAACATGCCAAATATTATTGAAATGTATTGTTTGTCCCAGTGTGCGTGACTTTCAGCTGACCTCAAATTTCATCTGCTAGTTTGTGACCCCAACAGTCTTGCCCAGTTTTGCACTACATTTGCTCAGGGGCATTGCTGCTGTTGGAATCATGTGCTCCTTCCTTTCAGAGTAAAGGAATGGTGTAACTTCTGCTTTGCTTCCTGCAATGCTTTCTTGACATTATATTTTGCTGCAATGCAAATTGTCACCTTTAGGCTAAGGACATTATGTGTGTATTTGGAAATCATTTAGCATAGTACTTGCTCACACCCTTTTCTTTTTCTTCTTCTTCTGGTAGGGATGGGCTTGTTGTTCTGTACCTGTCCATCTTTTTATCGCACTATTGTAACTCAAACTCCATCTTGTGGTTTGCATTTCCACCATCCCTAGCTTCTGGCTACATCATGGCCACGTATTTGTGTTTACATCCCATACATTTCCTTACGATACAGAACATAGGAAGAACTGCAAAAGTTGCACAAGTCACTGATCTAATTCTGTCTGTGAAGGGGGAGATACGATGAAGAAGTTCTGCATGGGAACCATAACTGTGTATTTCCTGTTTCTTAGCAGCAAGCCTTAACTATTTTTCCACATCTAAATCCCAGGCACAAATATTTTATTCTTCATCTGATCTGGATAACTGATAATGATATTTTTTGCTGACCTGATAAAGGTATTTTTAGATTAGACTTTCAATATTACAATTTTAATTTGCTGTTATGCTTTACTAGCCAACCCAGATAAAGCTTTCCTGTAGAACTCCTAGAGAATATAGGCATAGCTGCCAAGTTTTCCCTTTTCTCACGAGGAAGCCTATTCAGCATAAGGGAATTTCCCTTAAAAAAGGGGATAACTTGGAAATGTGAACTGCTCTGGAAATGTGAACTGGAAGGGTCTCATTGTGCATGTGGCTCTTTGGATCCCAAACCATACATGCCCACATCAGTTGATTTAATTTGCTGCTTCATTTACTGTGTGTTAATATTATATGAACCAATGTGTTCTTTAGCAGATAGTTGCTGTTTTAGAAAGAAGTTCAGTAAAGAGGTTAGGCAAACTAATATATGGGATCAGTAAAAGCAAGCTTGTGGATATTGTGTGTATGTGAGAGAGAGACAGAGACAGACAGACAGACAGACAGACAGACAGACAACAGGGGAAAGAATCAGATTCTCACTCACAGCAATGTTGAAGAGACAAGCAACAAATAAGCAATTATCCTGTTAACATTTGGCATGATCCACATCCACACTTGGGTATGCACACCTATGCACAAAAAGAATCATGGTAAATGGGGCTCACTCAGATAGTCTTCAGTAGGGTTACAGTACTTGGCTTCAAAAGAGTCCAACTTAAAAATGTGCAGTGGTCTACCCCCTTTTGGGAATCAGGTCAAAGTTGTTGAGCTTTTTTTTCAGGGAGAAGGAAAGCCCTATTTTTAGAGGTGCAAAGTAATGTTGAGCTTTTTGGGGGCGAGACAAATTTGTTGAGCTTCTTTGGGGGGGGGGATCTACCACAGGCATCCAGTGATCTACCTGTTGGACATGCCTGCTGTAGTAGGATTGCTGTTTGTGTTGGGTTGCCAACAAATTTTGTTGAGGTGGAATTTCGGGGGCACTTTTGAAGCACAGTGCCCTGCTTTGGTGAAGCGTCCAAGCAATTTTGAGGGAAATATTGTTACTGGTCATGGTAAGACTAAAAAGAATTATTCCTAGGTGAAGGAAGAAATCCACATTTCCCGATGTTGCTGTCATCATCCTGTTAAAACCAAAAAGGAAGGGATTTGGAGTACTGGCAGAGAAGAACTATCACACAGTGCCATATTTAGGAGCCTGTGTCCTAGGCAGCTGTCTGGGGAGCAGGGAATGGGGAAGAAGGCGGGCATTGGCTTCATAGGGTGCCTGGCATGGGCTGCATTTGGAAGAGTGTTACGAATGGTTCAACATCTGGCATTGCTGACCAGCGTGCCACATAACTTACATGAAAGCAAATTGTTCATGCAGTATGCATTTGTGATATTACAAACACCATATCAATCATCAAAATTCATGAAATTAGTATTAAGGCCATATTAATGCAACATTAATTTTGTTGTTTTTGTTGTTAGTGGATCTCTGGCTTTAAATTCTGTATGGTTTTATGTATGGCTCTTGTAAACCACTCTGATTTTTTAAAATGAAAAGTGGTGTGTACACACACACACACACAGAGAGAGAGAGAGAGAGAGAGAGAGCTTTTTCTTAAAAAAATGTTTAGGGGATACTCTCATTTTGACTCGAGAAAATCACCAGTTTATAGTTCAAATTGGGAAGAATAAATACCGCAAATGAACAAAAGTACAAAGATTCACGAAATGTTTAGGGTTATGTGTACCCAGGGCCATCTCGAGCAGGTCAGGCGCCCTGGCGCTGAGGCGCGGAGATTGCTCCGGCGCCCCCGCCCTTGCAATGTGCAGCATGGCTTCCGTGCGGCTTTGCCGTGCAGTGCCCCCTATTGGCCCCGCGCCCATGCGCCCCGCGCCACTGGGACTGCACCTAGAGCCGGGCCTGTGTGTACCCCTAGGTTCCCAATTTCTATATGTGCACAACTCCTGCAACAGGTTTTCATAGGAATCTGGCCAGACATAATTCCCAAGAGAAGACCAAAATGTGACACATTCCCTTGCTACTGTTTTCCTATAATTAAACTTCCTACTATTGAAACACAAATGCAAACCACGAAGGTAGACTTAGAGTTTAAATGCTGTTATTACTTAGGCAACTGAAACTAATGTTTGAAAACATCAGTTAAAATGCCTTGCAGAGGAAATTGTAGTTCCACAGAATAGTACCATTAACTGCATTGTTTACATTGTTAAATGTTAGTTGCAAAGGACTTAGAAGCAAAGTTCAGTCTTAATAGATTGCGCCTGTACATAGCTGCCAAGTTCTCCCTTTTTTAAAGGGAAATTCCCTTATGCTGAATAGGCTTCCTCGCGAGAAAAGGGAAAACTTGGCAGCTATGCTCCTGTATCTTCTGAAATAATATGCTAAGATTTGCAGAATCCAAAATCTTCAGTATACACCCAATTGCGTACAAAATTCAAAGTAATAAAATGTAGGTTTTATTCTACTTTACTGTTCCATGTTAAATAGGAACAGATTTGGTCAATAATAGGCTTGAAATAATTTTTAAGGAAATCCAGGAAAGTGTAGGAAGTGGTGGCCCTATGGTGTCAGTAGGTGGCACTCTTCCCTCCAGATCAATACTGTTAAGCACGTTTCTAAGGGACATAGTGCAGTTGGAAGTACACAGTCGTCTCTCTCCCCACCCCGATAAACTAAGCTTTTAAACACATGTGGTCAATAAAAATCCCATCGCATTTTTTGCAAGTGTAGAGGTATAAAGCCCCTGGGGGTCCTGGACAAATTCCAATCTAGTTAATTAATTTCTTCCTGGAATAAAACTATACCTGGCATTTCAAAGCCTACTGAACCTTAAAAGAATTAGTAAGTAAAACAGGCAGCAGTAATTCACAGTATTTGGTTTACAAGCTTGATAAAGATAATTATAATCATCCCATGTTTTCTAGTGGCTTTTTACTCCCCTCCCCCCAAAAAATCCCATGTCACTGTGGCATGTTTCAAAGCTTCAAACCACAGAAGATGATAGAAGTCCATATTTCAAAGCAGAAGAAATGTCCCAGTGAAAGAGCAGTTCAGTACAGAAACTCTTATTTTCTTATAACCGAACCACAAGAGGAACCAAAACACAGCCTCAGACTTTTCCCCCTGTCACCCTTGCCAAGCAATAACTTCCCTAAACAAATAATCTTGTCCCGAGACTACAATCAAGAGACATAAAAAGTGTGGGATTTGCTCTTAGCAGTAGTCTTGTGCCTGCTTTTTCTGTGATTTAGATTCCTCAGGAAGAAATATTAAAAGTGGTTTATTTATATTTCAGCACCAAATTAAGAAGATGGCATCATCCATTCACAGTTCTTACCCCATAACAAGACTAATCCCCAACACCTCATTACAGGAAACATTTTCAGGATTGCATATATCATCTTGTTTAACTAGTACATTTTTAAAGGGTACAGTTGAAAGGTAGGAAATTTAAGGCCGTTCATTGATAAGAAAATAAACAAATAAAACTTTTAAGAATTTCTCTCAAAGGGGAAATATATTGTAAGGCTTACAGTAACCAAAGTGATATTGGTCAGGAACTTCATTGGTAAGAACCTAAGAGCATCTTCCTCCTCCTTCCTGGTAGAAAAAAAGGCTTCTTGTTGGAAACATGTATATTTTGGGTAGCGTCTGTCTTTGAACTATATTAGAATACTTGGCACTGTGTAGATGGGAAAGGTGTTTTCACCATGTGATTTGTTGCTATGTTTAAGACTCAATAAAGAATATTCAACTGCAGGTCAGTAACAAGCTTTCTTTATTCTACGGGTTGCTCCAATTTAGGATGCCAGCCGCCAATTCATATTAAATTATGACTTCAGTCATTTAGGGAAAAGTAAACCCACATTGCCCTCTAGATAACATTTTTGGCCTTCAAGAAAAATGTTGCATTAACCCCTCTATTAGGGTCAATTCATACATTATGTACATCATAGGGTTGCTCTTGCAATTGAGTTCCATGGCTGTATCACAGTAAAGAAATATACTTGCTTTATGCATAGGGATGATTTCCCTGCCTCATTGGGCTCTGTTGGTCTCCAAATCTGACTCCAGAGAACCTGAACAAAAAACCAATGTCTACTACATTATCACTCATATTTTGACATACTTGCAGGAATGATCCTGCACCCAACCCCTAGAGGAATCTCCAGTCTGCCAAGTATTTAGTTAGACCTGCTAGGCCTCCTCATTTGGTTGTGGTCTGGTTTGGCCCAAATCAGGCCCACCTGTTCATTAAATGTCATCATATGATGCAAGGCGGCAGATAGGTGAAGCAAGAGTGCCAAACTGACAAGCAAGATCAGGCACACACTGTAAGTGTGCCCCCAATTATTCTTTTCCAGCTGCTGTTAGACCGGCTTCATCTGCAGCAACAGGAAAAAGACACCAAGTTCAAATGTGCTGAATTAAAACTGGAAAGGAAGAATACTTGTGTCTACTCAACTGCCATGGAAGTTGGAGGGGAGGAGCTTCTTGCTCAAATGAGGCTGTAACTTCAACTTGCATGTTTTACGCAGTATGGAATAGGTAGTCTACTAGGTCTAAGGTACACGTGGCCTTCTAGGTCCAAGGTCTGCCTGGCAGGATGCCATAAGCACTGGTTGGGTTTGCTCAAGAGTTACATCTCAGAACTTCAAATGAAATTTAGAACCCGTACGCCGGCTCCCTCGGCCAATAAAGCAAGATGAGCGCCGCGACCCCAGAGTTGGTCACGACTGGCCCTAATGGTCAGGGGTCCCTTTACCTTTACTTGGGGATAGGCGTGGAGCAGTGCTCTAATGCAGACCCAGCTGCCATTTAATTTTGATTAGTACATTTTAGCACTTAGTGGCCTTTTGTTTGCTTCAATCCTGACAGACGCAGAACAGGATGAAGCTGATGGCAGACAACTATGACGATGACCATCACCACTACCACCACCACCACCACCACCATCATCACAGATCTCCTGGGAGAACACAGCACTCCAACCACAGACCCTCTCCAGAACAGGTCAGTCATGTCTCTCCTTCCTTTACCTTCACGCGTACGCTTTTACCGTGCCAATTTTCAAGATAAAATAAATGTTCAAAAGAAAGAATAAACAATACAAGCGATATGCTCTTTGAACTGAAACTAATAGCTTTGTTATTTATTTCCATCACTCAAATAATCTAAACGTTTTCCTTCCTCTTTCCGTTTGGCCTTTTTGTCCCTCTTGTTATGGTTTTCTTTCCTCCTTTTGCTTTCATAGCATTTCTGAAGAGTCCCGATTCAACTATTAAAAGTAATGTTTCTGAGGAATTGCTTTTTTAATGCACTTTGGGGTTTTTGTTTAGATAGCTGTTCTCTTCAAGTATAATTTATTATGGTTGTCTTTTATTAACTCAACCTGTCCATAAGAATATAATTGGTTTGAGTCTGCTCACCAGTAGTAACATAATATTTTATATATATATATATAAAAGTAAATTTTCAGATACTTGTTGCCCTATGGTATCAAATTATCAAAACAGCTCAGTGGTTTTAGTTGCTTTGGTATTAGACAGCAAACCTGAAGTATCATGGAGTGTTGAGTATATTTTTCTGTCAGCATCAAAAAAAATATAGCATTGTTTGGCTTTGTACACATTTTATAATAGCATAGCAAGGGATAACTTGGCAGCTATGTAATAGAAACTAAGGAGCAATTGAAAGTGGCTGAGCTTAAGTGAAGGATCTAAGTTCTTTACCCTAGATCAGGCATTCCCAAACTTCGGCCCTCCAGATGTTTTGGACTACAATTCCCATCATCCCTGACCACTGGTCCTCTTAGCTAGGGATCATGGGAGTTGTAGGCCAAAACATCTGGAGGGTTGCAGTTTGGGGACGCCTGCCCTATATGGACTTCACACAGAAGTGCCAGAGAGAAGTATGAGCTTACTATGATGGATCAGCTGGGAGGAGGAAGAGGCAGGATTGGCTTATTATGTTGGAGAGTGTACAGAGTGCGGGAACTGAGCAAGGTGAATGAGTGTCATGGTTCAACTATGCCCAGATGGGGAACCTGAGGCCTCCTTGGAGAAGGAGCAGAACACCAGCAACCCTCAAGAGCTATTGGATCCAAGCATACCTGATCTAGGTTAAGGTGTCTTCACACCAGTTGCCTATGTTCATGGATAGCTCTTGAAACGTTCTTGAAACCGTTCCCCACAGGAGCAGAGAGAAGAAACTTATATAAGTACCTGCCTGAATCAGGGCTTGGTTGAGAGCTTAGATGAGCACCCTATCTTGTTGAGCAGTCATTTTTGGCCAATGAGGTCAAAGGACTTCATTGGGTCTGTCAAGGCAACATACCGGGGGGGGGGGGTGTCCTCTGCTCTCGGCATTTCTCCTGCAGCCAGCGCAGTGAGAAAACCATGCCCAAATCCATATTTTAAGTACATTCCAGGTTTAATATTTCCACGTCTCTGGCCATTTGTACATTTACGGAGAAGTGGAGACGCTTAACTGTCAAAGATCAGACTCAGAGTAGAAAGAGAATAGCTAGAACAGGGGTGTCAAACTCAAATTCATCAGGGGCTGCATCAGCAGTTTGGTCACCCTCAAAGGGCCGGTTGTATCTGTAGGACTATGTGTCCACTCTTTATTATCATAAATTATTGTCACTGCATTCAATTATTACTGTTTTTTGTAATAATGTAAGTAATAACCAGCTCTGAAAGCAAAAACATAGTCAGAATAATGGCAAGTAGATATTCAAATGTACAATTATTGTACAATTTATTGAAAAATGATTTTTGGTAACTGCACTGGGTGATGGAGGCTCGCTAGGGTTTCATGTAGGACCTTTGCAGAGCTACTAGTACCTGGAGATGCTGGGGTCCTTCTGCTTGCAGGACAGATGTTCTGCCAGTGAGCCACCACCCTTCACCAAAGGGACTGGCTGAGGTTGACTCACTGGAGCTGCTCTCCTGGTTCCAGGGTTTAAGGGCCAGAAGTATAAAGCAGCATCCTATGTTTCTGAGGAGAGGGAGAGGTAGGGGAGGAAGGAAGGAAGGAAGAAAAGAGGGAGTGGGAGGGAGAGAGGAAGGAAGGAAAGAGGGGAGAGAAAGAAGAGTAGGAAATAAGGAAGGGAATAAAGAAGGAAAGAAAAAGAAACAGGGAGAGAAGACGGAAAGGGAGAAAGAAGGAAGGAAGTAGAGGGAAAGAAAGAATAAGAATGAGGGAGAGGAAGAAAGATGGGAAGGACGGAAGGAAGAAAGGAAGGAAGGAAGGAAGGAAGGAAGGAAGGAAGGAAGGAAGGAAGAAAGAAAGAAAAGAGGGAGCAGGAGGGAGAGAGGAAGGAAAGAGGTGAGAGAAAGAAGAGTAGGAAAGAAGGAATAAAGAAGGAAAGAAAAAGAAAGAGGGAGAGAAGACAGAGATAAAGAAGGAAGGAAGGAGAGGGGAAGAAAGAATAAGAACGAGAGAGAGGAAGAAAGAAAGGGAAGGGGGGGTCACCGCCTTGATTCAGCGCCAGAAAAGAGCGCGAAGGGACCCAGGGGCAAAAAGCATTTCCCGTGCAGCGTGAGGCAGCGGGTGTCCGTTTTAGGAGAAGTGCGTAAAGCCTCAGAGTTGCACGTTCGTGAGGCTGAGCCGCTGCTGAGCCCACGTTCATGAGGCTGAGCCACGGCAGGAGGAGGAGCCCGGCAGCGCCGTGCGGAGAGTCCCGAGCCTCTGGGACGCAGCAGTGCTCTGTAGCACTTTGAATCCTCCTCCTCCTCCACGCGACGCTGCTGGGTGCTTTGTCTGTGCTTCAGCAGCAGAAGTAGCAGCCGTTTCCAGGCGCCGAGCCGTGGCAGGAGGAGGAGGATTCAAAGTGCTACAGAGCACTGCTGCGTCCCAGAGGCTCGGGACTCTCCGTGCGGTGCTGCCGGGCGCTGACCCAGCAAGCTGCCTCCTCCTTCTCCTGCTGTGGCTTGGGGCGCTCCACGCAGCGCTGCTCTGGCCGCCTTTCTAGCTGTTTGTCGGCGGTTTGTCGGCGTGGCGCTTCAGCAGCAAGGTCCCGCTGCTGGGTCCCGCTGGCTGGGGCGCTCGGCGGGCCACATGACGAGGTCTGGCGGGCCGGATTTGGCCCGCGGGCCTTGTGTTTGACACCCGTGAGCTAGAACCTGAAGATGTTACAAGTAGTTGTTAAATAGTAAGAATATTGTGAAGAAAAAGAGCAGAAGAATAAGAAAGGAACAAATTAATGAAGCAAGAAAACGCAGATGAATTGCTTCATTAGATTGTTATGCAGAAAACCAGCAAGTAGCTCTGTTGCTTCTTTGCTGTCAAAGAAGAACTGAAATGAACTGTAAATGAATTGTTGCCTGTTCTGGCATTTTTAAAAAGTATGAATCATGTGTTTTTCAGGACAGGTTTTGTTATTTGTCATTCCACATAGTTACTGCAATTTGATTGCTCCTTGCTTTTATTACACAAGCCTAAGTTTTCCACTCAGAACTGTGTGTTGCACTCAAAGCTGCATCTGGGTTTTTTTATTTTTGTTTTTGGTGATTCAATATACAGTATAGTGCTGGTGTAAAACCACAAAACACTAGTAAACCTCTTATGGTTAAGTGGTATTTTTAATTTTTAAAAGAGCCATGTTGCATGCATACTACCAACAGCTGCCTTCAGACTTTGGAAATGTATTAATGTACATTGGAAATTAGCACTGGGGTAAATTCTCCAACTTTCATGGGGCCATTTCACTCCCTGAAGGGCATCATGAGGCAGTCATTTTGTCCCCCAGCAAAGCTCCGGGGAATGATGGATGCTACATGGTGACAAACGGTTGTTTCTACTGGATCGTCCTATGGAATACGTTATAAAAATGCTGCACTACTGATTGTATCTCCTCTGCTGTATGCTGTGGTGTCAAAGCTTTTGTTGTTGTTGTTGTTATTGTTGTTAAAAGAAAGAGACAGATGCACCCTGTGCTATCATAGTAAATTCTCTCAGAATAGTAATTGCCCCAAACCCCCCAGTGACACGCTGAGCAGAATAAAGACGCATAACAACGTGCTATGGGATTCAAATTGGCCACAACTTTATTAAGATTCAAGATTGGCTCAGGCATTGGGCATTATCCTTCCCAGTCCCCAGCTGGGGTTCTGGGAGGCCTCGGGGTTATCTACATGTATGGGGGTTGAGGCTGGCTCTGGAGAACATATGTTCAAGCAGAGAGAGCCCGCCCCCGTTTGCCGCCGCTGGAAGGGGGAAGTGATGACACCTATTGGCATGGTCAAGGCTTCCCCCTATACCCCGCTCTTGTTGCCGCAAAGGGGGTGAGGTCTCCGCCTCACGTCCCTCCCTCTAGGAAAATCGCCAAAGAATTCCGCCCAAGGCCTGACACCGCCAAAGTTGTGACGTATTGCTACGGGAAAGGCGAAACCTGCCAATGCAGGAAAATTCCTTTCCGGCCCTTCAACAGCGGCCTTGACGTAGCAGTGCCTGTGAACCTGTAGAGAAAAGGTTAGCCTGCAAAAGAACATGAATGAAGGGTGTGGAGGGTGGGAGAAGCTCTGGAACCGACTGGTGCTTGGAGGTAAGATTCAAATTCTATTGTGTGAGCCGGACAGTCCCTCCCCTTACCTAGCCATCCCCTGGCAACACCTCCCCAGGCAGGATTGGATGCTGGGCTTGGGTAGGCGGAGACCCCTGGCATACTACCTGAGAAGGCGATGCCAGCCCCGAACTACCAGGGAGTCGCCTCAGGGGCCAGGGGGCTGTGCGCGTCCATACAAAAGTCGCCCCCCCATTGATGTGTGCAGCGGTCAGTCTCACTCCTCCCGCAGCACAAATTTGTAGATTTTGCCCTATCTTGAAAATATTATCTTTTTCATTTGCCCTTGTTGACTCTCTCACTCTCTTTGGCAGCCCAATGCTAATTAATGCCTTATCCCTATCCTAAATGTCTAATCCCTATCCCAGCAGCACATATGCTTTTCTGGAGCTGCACTGATTTCTAAGTTACTCAAAATGTAGCTGTTAAGTGTGCAGTTAAATTCCTTGTTTTTGTATTGCCCATAAATGACACAGAATGCTCCTTTACTCTTCTATTCCCTTCATGAAATCTTTTTGTGATGTGGGTTGTGGAAGCTGTTTGTGATAGCTACTGTATAATATCAGCTAAGAGGCTGAGCCATGACTTGGAAGATGAAACAAAAACAGAGATAATGGGCTAATGCTGCCAATTTCTTCAAAAGTCCAATACAAAAGTCCAATACAAAACAAGCAGCACGCAAGGGCACCAGATTCAATCAAGTTTCAATCAAGTATACCCCCTTGATTTCAATCAAGTAGGAACTCGGCGGTTTGTATAGAAATATAATCTAGCGCTAGAGCCTTATTGACCGTGATACGAATGAGGTTAGAGACTTTCTGAGTGGGATCATAACTAAGAGGTAAATAATATCTTCTATCGGTCAATTGCCTGATTATTTCCCGTTCATAAGTGGCTGTGTCCATTAAGACAATAGCCCCTCCTTTGTCCGCAGGTTTAATTGTGATCGAACGGTCATTCGCCAAGTTATGAATTAGCTCTTGTTGTTCTCTAGTTATATTATGTCTAGTAGGGATATGACGTTTTTCCAATCTGTCTAAGTCTTTTATAATTTCATGATGAAAAGCTTCTATCCTAAAATCCTGATTATGGAGTTCAGCCAGAAATGTGGATACAGACTCCCCAGCATGCTGCTGCCTCTTATGGAACTCCATCCGCCGGGCCATCTTGGTCTCAGTAGGCGCCAAGTGGCTTGTTAGGCAGGCAAGAATATCTTTGAGAGATGTCTCACTCAGCTTCGCTGGAGCAAGTAATGCCTTGGCCAGCTTGAAGGTCTCGGGCCCACAGTAGCTCAGGAATGTGGCCCTTCTTTTGCTGGCATCGGTGATCCCTTGAGCCACTGCAAAGAACTCGAAGCATTCGACGTAGTCTTCCCATGTGTGGGGCTCTGATGGCTGGAAGGGCTCCAATACCCTTGGACTCTCCATTGTCCTAGCGGGCAGGGTCGTCTTCTCAGCTGGCCAGTGAGTCTTGTTCTAAGCTGCAATCCGGACTCTGAGGCAGGGCTGTGTTTAACCGCTCCTCAGCATTCCGGATCCCACCTTCGTCGCCAGTTGTTGTGACATGGGGTTTGTGATTTCAGCTCTCTTGACATAACATGCTGGAGACAGTTCTCTAGTAACAGCTCTTTATTAAAGTGAACAAGACTGACTATGAGGGCAGGAAGGCTACATTTATAGGGACAGGGAACTAGCTAGAAAGGGATACATTTTGGAGGGAACAATATCAGGCAATCACAGTGCTGCCTTTTGGAGGGAACCAATAAGACAGAGGATCCAAATACAGCAGCTTAAATGAACCAAAAGTAGCTGTACCCTCTGGAACCAAAAGGCAGTTACTTTATCCTAATGCAAATACAGACAATAATAATACAGATATAAAATCCTTTGACTCAATACACAACACTGATTATGGGGGATAAAGGTTGATTTGGTTTTAAAAGGAGTACTAGTGTCCAAGGTATCAGTATTGGACTGAAATAATAATTTTAGTTTCAGTTGACGGATCATTTTATACACATCAATGCGAGTGCTTAGGGCCGAATATTTTTGAGTGGGAGCGAAATTTAAGCCTAAACTGAGTACTCTCAACTCATCCGAGGAGAGTATCCGGCTTGACAGATTAACGACAGTTATCTGTTCTTCCCTCTGCCCCTGCGCCTGTGAGGGTCATACTGTGTATGTTGTCTGGGTCTTAATTGTCTAAACTCGGATGTTGATTCTGATGATCCTCTGCTGGAAATGCTACTGTTCTCATCTGGAATAGTAGTGTCGTTTTTTGTTTGTGGATATTTAGTTTTTCTGTCAAAAAACCTATTGTTTCTATTTTCATATTTAGACCAATTGTATACTCTATTGTTTGCATAATCATCTTTATCTCTATTGAATTTTTTCCTTTTGTATAATTTTAACTCTTTACTAAATTCGTTAATAGAATCTTCAAAAGTTTTTATTTCTCTATCAAATGTGGTTTTGTCACTTTCCTTCTTGAAATCTTTTTTAATCCTCTCTATTTCATGGTCAAATTTGTTCATTTCGGACTTAGATTTTTCGATGATTAGTAACATTAAATCAATGGCGCATCTATTGAGTATACCGGTCCATTTCATGACAAATTCTTCATCTCCTTTGTAAAGACTGGGTTGTTTAAGAACCCTTAATCCCCTTGGAATCATATTGGATCTAACATATTCCGAGAGCGTAGATGCATGTGAATGTCAAAAAAATTCGGTGAATGTGAATGTCAAAAATATTCGGCCCTAAGCACTCGCATTGATGTGTATAAAATGATCCGTCAACTGAAACTAAAATTATTATTTCAGTCCAATACTGATACCTTGGACACTAGTACTCCTTATAAAACCAAATCAACCTTTATCCCCCATAATCAGGATTTTAGGATAGAAGCTTTTCATCATGAAATTATAAAAGACTTAGACAGATTGGAAAAACGTCATATCCCTACTAGACATAATATAACTAGAGAACAACAAGAGCTAATTCATAACTTGGCGAATGACCGTTCGATCACAATTAAACCTGCGGACAAAGGAGGGGCTATTGTCTTAATGGACACAGCCACTTATGAACGGGAAATAATCAGGCAATTGGCCGATAGAAGATATTATTTACCTCTTAGTTATGATCCCACTCAGAAAGTCTCTAACCTCATTCGTATCACAGTCAATAAGGCTCTAGCGCTAGATTATATTTCTATACAAACCGCCGAGTTCCTACTTTGTAAAAATCCACGGGTCCCAATTTTTTACACTCTCCCCAAGATCCATAAAAATATCACACCACCCCCTGGCCGTCCTATTGTTTCAGCTGTTGGTTCACTCACCGAATCTTTATCCAAGTACCTAGACTGATTTATATTTCTTATTGTTTTCTCTTTGGATTAATAATACTTGATTGAAACTTGATTGAATCTGGTGCCCTTGCATGACTTGGAAGATGAGCTTCAGAGGAAGGGGACCATAAAGCTCACTGGCAGAGCAGATGCTTTGCATGTAAAAAGTCCTGATTCAATTGCAGGCATTTCCAGCTAGAAGGTCAGGGTGGGAAAGGCTTTGGCATGACAAACTGGAGAGGTGCTGCCCACTGGATTAAATAGAGTACCTTGCAAATAGCTTGGCCTGACAGAAGGCAGCTTTTTATACAGTGGAACCTCGGTTTACGAACACCTCGGTTTATGAACTTTCGGTTAAGAACTATCCTAACCCGGAAGTTAGTAAACCAAGGTGCCCGAGGCCTACTGAGCGTCCGATGCCTTCGGGGAGGCCGGGCCTTCGCGAAGGCATCGGAGTGAAGGCCCTGCTGCTTTAGGGGGTGTTTTTCCTCGTCTAGAACGGATTAATCAACTTCCCATTACTTTCAATGGGAAAGTTCGCTTCGGTTTATGAACACTTCGGTGTATGAACAGACTTCTGGAACCAATTGTGTTCGTAAACCGAGGTTCCACTGTATTCCTAAAACTGGTAGAAAGGATTCCCAGGGTTAAAATTGCTAAACACTTACTTGCAAGTTGATTGACACAATTTGCACCAGCCCCACCTAAGTAAGTCTAGGCTTTTGAGGGGAACTCACTGAATTGTTTCTAGTGCAGCTAAATAAGTGATTTTTTAAACAAAATCTCAGCAACCTCCAGCTTATTTTGAGGGTACTTGGCAAAGCTAAGCTGGCTGCTTGCCAGTGCTATATTCCTCCTCAACTGTGCTCAGACTCTTTTGCCCACTGAATCCTGCAGGGTGCTGAAATCAGCGGCTCACATTATATTAGATGTGGGAGGTAAGGAAATCCTATAGTTGACAGTAACCCACAAAAGCATATGGGCCACTATAGCCAATCCTATTATATGGCAGTGAGAGACAATGTGGAAGGAAAGCGCTTCGAAGAACGCTGTCACATTTCTTCCCAGTGAGGGTCAAAAGTAACTGGGGAGAAGAGGGAGATGCTTGTGGAAATGAATCTGAAACAAGGCACATGGTTTTGACTCAGCCATACTGATGATATACTGGTAGGTCCACAGAATTTTGTTTCCCAGACAGTGACGTTTCTGGCTGGTGTGTTCTTCTATTAAAGCTGTTAATTCTGGATGCATGTACAGGTCTAGGCATCACCAAGTTTTATTTGACCTTGCATGTTTCCCATAAACTGACTCAGGATTAGTACATTGTCATGTTTTCTTTTCTTTTTAAAATAAATGGCGCTATACATTTTTAAAAACATAAAGTCTTTTCAGGCCACAGCAAGTAAACATATTTGTTACAAGAAATTAAACCCCTTATGTGGCAACCAGCATGTAAAAAAAGAGTATTGTCTGCAACATGTAGAAAGGTTTTATAGTCTCAGGGCCAGTAGTTACATGTTTGACAACTCAATGCATCAGTTGTAGCAGTCTGCAGACACTAAGAAAAGATGCCTTATATCAGCTTTTTTTTATATAAAAAAGATGAGATGAGCACATTATTATCACTAGATTTACTTAACTCAAGTTGAGATGTTAATTCTTTGCACTCAGGGACATGAAAGGCATCTGTGACAAGTCTTGTCAGGCCGGGCTTTTCCACTGAAGGAAGGAAGCCAAAAGAGTTTAACTCATGAACATTGTGAAGACTGTGTTGTGAAAGCATTTTTAATTGATACTCTTGTCCTACCAAGTATTCTAAAACCACTTCATTGTTTATGGATGTTAGTCATATTATGGGAGCAGTTGTATTCAGTTAGGAAGCTGTGGCCTTTCATTCAATCACATTCATACGGTCTGATTCTTGATCAGATGGCTGATGTGGTTGCTCAGAAAATTTCATGATTCAAAAACGTAACATTGTAGTTCACCTAAGAAAAGCAAAAAAAAAAAAAAAAAAAAAAAAAAACAGACCCAGAGATATCACTTGAACCTATTTAAGGACTAGCAAATCAGTCTATTTTCAGTCCACGTCAATTTCACATCTATTCACTCATGTCTTTTTCATTCCATTTCCACATTGATTTGCCAACTATATTAAAAGTATCAGTCTAATACTCATGGGACCTGAAACTAGGTAGTCTTATTGTATTTACTGATTTCTGAAATGTGAGAGGCCCATCAGTATTGGCATTCCACTGGCTCCAGAAGACACACCTGACTGGGAAAGCATGGCTCTGAACTTGAACACCTGATCTTTTTAACTGTTTTTTTTATTAAAAAAAATCAATTGTCATGCTTTTTAACCAGTTTGCTTTATTGTATATTTAAATTAAGGATGTTTTAATGCTTTGTATATTAATTACGTTTGGGTTTTATACTGGATTTTACAGTTGTAACCTCCTTAGAATGCATTTTAGCATATAAGTGGCATATAAATTAATGATGATGTAATAATAATAATAATAATAATAATAATAATAATATAGAAATCCTGCTCTATAGTTATTAAGATTATGCATTGTCCTTAAAACCAGGTTAAATATCAGGGAACCAAACATTTTTAGTTATAGTAAGAAATTAACATGTGTTCCTTTATTTATATCTAGTTTAGATGTTGATGTTGTAATTTATCACTTATAGAGTGAGTGCCTAAGATTTTCTAAGAGCTGCACAGAGATTAAAAGCTAAGGCATTCTCTACCCACAGGCTCACTATGGGGGATGGGGGTGGCAAGACAAGCAAATTCAGGAGCCAGTTCTTGGAGTTATGAAATTTGAGCAATATCATCTGATCTGGACAGATGATCCCTCCTTGACTTTAAGCTCTCTGTCTCTCTCTCTGTCTCTCTCTCTCTCTCTCTCTCTCTCTCTCTCTCTCTCTCTCTCTCTCTCTCTCTCTCCAACACACACACACACCATCCAACAACCCTTAGTCCTCTGGTGAATGAATGGGGCCCAGAACACACTTCCTTGGTTTCAGCAGTTCTAGAGCAGCTGGAAGTTAGAGCCATGCTAAGATAATACAGTATCTTATCCTATTCAAAGGGCTCAGCTGTACAAAGGTGTGGCAGGAAGGGAAATCTCACTGTCCAGGGAAGGCAGTAGCTGCCACACCTTAGCTTGTTTCAAAAAGCACAATGACAGCAATGAAAAGAGAGCAAACAGACAGCGAAAGCTGCATTCATCACCACCTGCTTATATCATGGCATTGTTCCCAAAGACACCCCCATAACAGCTACGCTGGAAGGCACCACTCAATGTTACAGTTGTCACAACAACTTTGGCAATGACACTTAATCCATTTACTGTCTTCTACAAACACTGCGTGAGCATACTACCAGGAAGCAGCCACAGTGCCACCACCAGCATAGCCATAGCTCAATAGGAAGAAAGAACCCACATTCATATATTTATTTGTTTTTATTTAAAGGATTTTCAGACCCCCTTTCAGCCTAAACCAGGCATCCCCAAACTTCGGCCCTCCAGATGTTTTGGACTACAATTCCCATCTTTCCCGACCACTGGTCCTGTTAGCTAGGGATCATGGGAGTTGTAGGCCAAAACATCTGGAGGGCCGCAGTTTGGGGATGCCTGGCCTAAACCTTTGAGGTTACTCTCAGAAAAACGAAAAATCGTTTGCTTACATAAACTTCTAGAGGCATTTTCAAAATAGAAGTAGGCAGACATGTTTTGGATGTAGCCAAGTCGAAATCTGCTGCATGCCAAGCTGCATGGCTGCAAATAAATAAAATCCTTCCACAATCATATGTGGCCACATCTTTGATCTAACATGTCTGCCACTGATAAGAAAATGGGAAATTTAAGAAAAAACACCAAATTGAGCTACCTATTGCCTTGCAATCATCCTGTTGTATCCAAAATGTCAGCCAAATTAACTTTTGGTGCTCCAGTTCCTGCTTGAGACCAGCACTATGCAAGCATTCACCTTTTTAAAAGTGTACATAAAATCGCATTTCGTTTGGCCTAATATTTGGAGCAAACTGAAGTTCCTTGTTTGCAAGGCCAGCTCCTTATACACGCCATTATTGTAATCAAGTTTGGATTCCTGCATAAGCTCCAGAGCTGCCCTCAAGCAGGGTTGCTAATCCTTTGGCAGTCAAGTCCAGGCAGCACTAGAGCAAGCCTTTGGCCAGGGGAAAAGCAGAGGAAGACAGGCCACCATTCCAGTGACAGCAGTTCAGCCAATTCCATAGCCCAGGGGCTGGAAGGAAACATTGTAGAACCTATACAAGGGACAGTTTCCCCAGGAGAAGGGTTCAAGGGCCACCTGAAGATCACTGTTTCTATTCAAGCAGTGCTACTAAAATTGCACCCACCACATCTCTAAGTATTGTCTGTGTTGGCGTAGCAGAAGAAGCTTCTTGCCCAGGAGCCTGAGACTTGAAAAATGAAGAGGGCCATCTAAGCTAATGGAGGGTGGAGGAGCCAAGTCCATTGCTTCCTTCAACAATGTTAAACAATATAAAAACTGGATCTACAATTGCACTCAAAATTCATGCACAGTGAAATTAGGGAGACCATTTTGCAAAAAATTCTCTAGGGGAGGACTAAGATACTCCATTAGTTCAGGCTACTGAACTTTTCTTTGAAAATTTGTCAGAAAATTGTTTGATGATACACTTTGCCTCATCCCTACTTTTCAAGTCATAGCTTCCTCTTTTTTCCCTCCTTTTTATTGTCTTGCTTTCAACCCAGTGGCATTCTAACAGCTGGAACATTTGTTTGTTCGTATAACCATGCCATTTTATTTCTGTCTACTACTACACTTGCAAATCTGTGGCAGCTTCTGCTTCTTGTCATTTATGTTAAAAGGGAAGAAAGCAAACCATTAGGATATTTATTTCCAAAATGTGAGTGCAGAAGACTCTTTAAACCCCAAATAAAATGGAAATATTTCAATTCGGGGGGAAATTGAATTGATTCAAAGATAGTACGTCACAGCTCTCTTGGTGCTGTTAGAAAAAGTAAAATCCCATCTGAAGTTTTTGACTCATGTGATGGCTGTAATAGATGACGACATTAGCAGGATAGAGTGCCATAGAAGATGGGTGGCTTGAATCCTAATCCTTAGACACTCTGCTTTAACAAGATCGTGTGGGATTTAACCATTTAGAGCAAGGGTAGCCAAAATGCTTTTGGATTCCATCTCCCATCATCCCTACCCATTGACCATACTGACTGGTAGTTGAAGTCCAGTATCATTTGGAGGGCACCACATTGGCTACTCCTGCACCAGAGCATTTTGAGAAACAGTGGCCAAGTGTAGAAAGTTAAATTGGTCAAGCAGGTAAAAGGAATCAAAACCAGCAAATATGGGAATAAGCAAGTAGAATTATAAACTGAGACAAAAATAAAATAAATGCCTTTAGTGTCCCCATTGACATAAATATGGTAAAAAAAATGGTCTGGCTTTATTCTAAGTTTAATTATATTTAAATTTATATCTACCATATTTTTTCTGTTTAATTTAGTAATGTACATATCATCTGCCTTAATGTCTGCTTTTTAAAAAAATAACATTCAGCTGTTCTTTGATTATAATGACTTGATTGAGGTTAGTAGTGATGTTGCCTGTGTTTTCATAATGTAGTACATGGTATATTTGAATAATAAACAATAATGCAACATCACAATCTTATGCATATTTATTCACAAGTAAGATTGTCCCTAACACAAGATAAATTTCAGAGTTAGCCAACTGCAGAATTCTCAATACTAATACTAAAAAAAGTAGTAATTCGTAGAATATATTTAATTGATTTATTTACATCCCATATTGGTGTCTTCCAGGGATAAGATAATATGTATATGATGGGAGTAGTTAAAGTAAATAGGGTAACCTGTGTACACAATCCATCAATTATTGCTACTTTTTAAAATCTCTGTTAATCCTAGTGATGGTTTGTTGAGGCAAAAGAAATAATCTATGCCTGACGCAAAAGTTGATTGTGACATAAGCTGGAGTACAGAGGAATGTGAGTAGAATTCTGCTCATTCGGTGATCCTGTTCCAGCTTCTTCTCTGTGCACCACCCCCAAAAGCAACTCCTGAAGGCTGAGGAACATTCTGCAACAGTGTGGAATGCAGCCCATGGGGATGCAGCAAGAATAGGCCATAAGTGGGCACCTTGCATTAATACAAGAATAGGCCATAAGTGGGCACCTTGCCCAGTGAAAGAATTTACCTCATGAACTGTAACGCAGGAAACAGGGGAGGCTGACTGCTGAGCACCTGAGATTAACGCAGTCGCTGTTTTTCTTTCTTTCTTTCTTTCTTTCTTTCTTTCTTTCTTTCTTTCTTTCTTTCTTTCTTTCTTTCTTTAAAAGTAAAAAGATTTCACTTAAAAAGAAACATGACCAGAAAAACCAGGAGCATGGTATGCAGCCTCCCAATTCTCTCCCATGAAGAGAATCAAAGAGATGATTTGCCGAATGAAATAACGGACATGACAAACATCCTTTGGTCACCTTGGAAATAAAATAGTCACAGGAAATCCCTGTATCTCACCTATGAGCATTGCACCAATATTTCCTCTCCCCTTTCATAATTTTGGATGTGATTTCTCTTGTGATAAATTAATGGAGAATGGTTAAGAAAAATTGCAGGAGGCATTTTTGGCACCGCATTAGTATACCATGCAGTAATGACTTGGATTGACTTTATGTAAGAATATACTTGCCTCGCTAAATTATCTCATTCTTTGTCATGTTGTATCATATATATCTGTGCCTTCCTGAAAGGAAAGCTTTTATTATTGTAGTAATTACCAATATGCCTGTGATATACATGTCGGTTCAGAGGTCAGCCTGACGGAGATCTGTGGCAGCTGCTTCCAGGTAGGTGAGCATAGGATTTCAGTCTTAGACTCTTTCTGCAGTAGTCTTAATTGGTTTTTATATGCAGACCATTGCTGTTGAATTGTACAACCCCCTTTTGATTCACAGTTACAGTTGGATGTACTTATTATATTCTTGCTTTTGTTGCTTGTGATAACATAGCTACTGCTTAAAGTTCGTAACATTTTCTTTGAAAAATTTAACGCCTTCATCATTGAAGATCGACGTTACCTTCCATTGCACCACCGTAACTAACCGTTTCTTCTTTCATTCCAATGCTAACACCTTCTAATGTCTGGCTGGCAGGATGATGAGGAGGGAATATGGGCCTAAGCGGTTCCTATAAGCCAAAGTTCCAGTTTTGTTTTGAGGGGTGAGATACCATTTTTATTCTCTATTTAGATGCAATTTCATATTGTCTGAACTGTGAGCTACATGGACAGGCGTATCTCATGAACATTAAATAAATGTTTTAGTATCTCTATCTGGAATAACAATAGTTTTGAATAGTTGTGGATGACCATAATTAACTGTGATTATACTGATTTGTATGGTATGGTGCCATGTTATTGAAGATAAATTTAAGATCACCACCACCACCAACTTATTTACGTCATTTATTGCAGTTATCAGGGTTTTTGCCTTCAGTCAGATTATACCAATGATGATGGTGTCTTATTTGGTGCAACTTATGAGATGGCCATCTCATTGGCAAATAATGATTCTGCACAAGTGAAGTATGTCAAAAATAAAAATAAGGTGATTATTTCCGATGTAGGGGAAACTGCCACGTCCGTTCTGTAGTGCTCTAAAACAAATGGGGTACACTGAACTTTATAAATAGGAAGAACATACCTTGTTATGTATTCAATATAGGACACTCACAGAAGCCTCACCACAGCGTCCCTGTGCATATCGCCCTGTGCTTTAAGTCTCCACGCATTAGTGTGGTGAGTGGGGAACGCCTGCAGGAAGCCTTTTTGAGTTCATTTGAAAGTGAGTAGAATCCTCTGCTTGTAGCCCATGATAAAGCATGGTCCCTGCTCACCTGAGGCATTCTGCTTAACTTCAAGGCAGTGCAAGTAGAAGCCCCTTGCAGACTTTTATCGCTTAACTTGAGTGTGCAGGGCAATGTGCATAGGAGTGGGCATCTATGCCCCCATCTACAAAGAAAAAAGCCTTTTACTCATATGTTTAATGAAAGCATGGAAGTTGTGGAACGTTGGCATATATCAGTGTTTCCCAACCAGTGTGCCTCCAGATGTTTTGGGACTACAACTCCCATCATTCCTGACCACTGGTCTTGCTAGCTAGGGATGATGGGAGTTGTAGTCCCAAAACATCTGGAGGCACACTGGTTGGGAAACACTGGCATATATTGACTGTCCTTTTGACCGGAAAATCTTTTTCAAAGTGTCATTGGGCATGGAGGTCAGCAGGGATCTCCAACCTTAGGCTGGCCAAGCCCAAAATTGTAGTCTCCAGCCACCACCTCTTCACCTAGCAGCAAGCCCCTGACCAGCCATGCACTGGAGCTTGAATGACACTACTTTGGAGGGAATGGCCTTTGTGGAGAGGATCTCTGAGAGTCTTCAAGTAAAAGAACTCAAGCTCCCCACACACACACCTTTTTTGTGGCTTCACGGCCACTGAGCAGCAAAGACTAGTGAGGTGGTTGCCAGGTTGTTCCAGTGTGGTTGAACTAGCCTTCCACTCACCTTTTGAGCTGGGGAGGTGACACGGATTTCCATGAAACTGCTAAGATCAGACAAGGAAGGGGAGAAGCTTGTACTGCTCTGCTACTCCCACATACTTTCTGTTGGTGCCGTATACTGGCATTCTGGTGGGAAATTAGGGGCAGTAGGAACATGGGCAATGGCATGGGTGGAATTAAACTACAGATGTAATGATGCAGGATTGCTGGGAAAGCATCACAGAATAACTTATAAAGTGGGAGGATGTGTGAATGGGCCATTATAAATCTACTTCAAATGCACTTTCAACGTATCAATGACACATTATTGAATAAAACAGAAGCCTGGGTGGTCCCTTTGGCTTGGATAAAGCAGGAGTATGTCAGTGGGAATATTAAAGGTTACTGATCCTTCAGTCCTTGTACAGTGTTAAATATGGGGCTTGTTAAGAATGACTTGCAACTAAGGCCATGTGTATGTTGACTGGAAGTTGTTGGCTTAGTAACATTGATAGTTTCTGGGCTTTATTTTCAAAGTGACACATACTTGTGTTCTTGTTAGAGAGGATATTTACGAACATATGGTGTGACTATCAAAACCAGAACAATGTTTGAAATGTATTTTAACATTACAGATATAAATGCAAATTGTATGTTCTGTGAGATGTGCTACTAAATTTCACACAAAGAGAAAAGAGGACAATCCCATATACAGTTAAGCATGTGTAAGTGTCGCTGAAATTAAGAAGATGTATATATGCTTGCTTAATTGTCTGCTGGAAAATGCCCAGGTTACATGTGATGGCAAAGTTTACCAGCACTTAAATTGTTATACTTTAGCTCCTGATTTTTCTCTCATCTACTGTTGAGAAATATATTGAAAAGGAGCCCAGCTTTGTTAATGTGATTTTCTACTAAATGTCTGCTGTTTGTTTTTATACAATACGTGTAATTATAAAACTTTCCTTACGAAGGAGTTGTGCTACTGCAATAAGCATTCCTTTTGCTGCTTTCAAGCAACGGTCTGATTTTACATCTCATTGTGTGCACATGGATGCACAAAATAAATTTTTGTTTGCTTTCCAGGTGCAGAAGTATTTGGGCAAAACAGCCAATAGGATTCCATTCCTTTGTTGGCTTGCCAGTGTAATTTACACCATATTGTTTTATTCCAGAATCTTGATGAATATCTTTTTTGCTATGCCAACAGGAGCCTGGTATGAATCCAAAGCTGGAAGCAACAGCTTTCATTTCCCCAGATTATTCTGAAATGTAGATTTATTTATTATTTCCCCCATTCACCTTCACAATGGATGTGAGGCTTTCATAGCTTTGGCTAAGACATTAGACATTTGCTTGTAGTGACCCTTTCTCTTCCCCCAAACCCCCAAGAGCACAGGCACTTATGTAGAACATAACGTTTACTGAGTAAATATTCTCAGTAGTTATTTTGTTGTTGCTACAGGAGATAATCAAAATTTATCTGATGAATTGTAATGGTTTTCTGTGAGGTTTATAAGTTTGATTTTAGATTTTTTTTTAAAGCCATCTGGAGCTTTGGAGGAGGTGTGGTAAAAACGTTTTAAATGAATATAGACGTGAAGAATAGGGCATTGTGACCAATCTCTGTGTTATGATACTGAGTCTATTCTAAGCCAGGCAGATGCAGAATTCTTGCCCACCAGCAGCATCTGAGGAAAATAGCTGCTGGGTCAGCAGGAGTAGCTGAGAGTGTTTATTCCATTTAATGCTTGTTCCATGTATTGCTGCTCCAATTATATCTGGTGGGTGTTATGTGATGGACTGTGTTTTAGTAAGGATGAGGAGATACCCCATATTCAGTGTATCTAGGGAAGAGGAAGACTTTGTGATGGGTAACTGTTGAATCAGGAGAGGAGAAAGGATATAGACACCTTACAGCTATCTGTTCACCTGGTCCACCACTCAGTTGAGGTTGCCATATCAGTTACCCATTGGGCCTGCAGATTCTGCGTTTTCAGGTCACCAAAAGAGAAATCTCCTCTTATCCACAATTTAGTTCTGAATAACTGTGTTGACCTGGCTTGCATCACTGAGGTCTTAGTGCAGTGGTAGATGAGAATAGTGACATTTATCTATCTCAGTTAAGCCCACCAGTTACTCAGTGGTGCAGCAACATAGACCCAATGGGGAGAGAGGTAGGGTTGCTATTGTCTATCGTGATATTATATCCCTTGCTTGGCACCCTACCCATCAATCCACTGAGTTTGAATGCCTTTATTTGATACTGGATGTCAGGAACAGGACAGTGATTCTGTTTGTGTACCACCCCCCCACTGCTGAACAATATTCCTGCCTGAACTGACTGAGGTAGCCCTACATTTGCACTGGAGTCTCCAAGGGTTAAAAGTTGAAAGGGAAAGTGAAGAGGGTCAAATCTCTCTAGAATATGGTTACCGGATTTTTTCAATGAATCCGGGGACACTTTTTGTTTGTTTTGTGGTTTGGTCATAATCACAAAAATAGAAGTTTTAGAGAAAGTATACCACAGATCAAAAAGGTACCAACACGGCCATTTATTTTTAAGATAACATTAATATTTATTTGAAATCAAGTTTAATTGAAAAGAGTGGGTTTATTTTCAGAAAAGGTTTTTAATAGTGGGATGTCATACCAATGCATTGTTTTGTGTTTTGTTTTTGTTCTATTACAAGGCAATTACTTAAGATAGCAAAAAGAAATGAGCAACCATAGCACATCTTTACATAAAATGTTAAACATATTCATATAATTTAGATCCACAAAGTTATTAAGGAGGACTACTTGGTGTTGAAACCAAGCTTCGCAGCTGATTTCTTTGGTCTCACCATCCTCTCTGGCCAACCATATTTGGATTATTACTGAGGAAGCACCTTAAAAAAATCAGACATGAGGACTTAAGGCAATGAAGGTTCTAGCATACACCTTTAATTCTCTGGAAAAGCTATTTCAGCCTCAGGGAGGTGACTGACTGAACATACTGTGCACACACATGGATTTCACTTACCTTTTCGGAAGATGACTTCGCAGAACCCTCAAACTGCTCTTTAAACTTTTCCAAGTTCAAGAAGCAATTTGCGAATTGACACGAGCTCAGTTTAAAAGGGAACCTGGGGGGCATTTATCCTGCTGAAAGCTCTCAACTAATGAGAAGTTTCAAGGGAAGTTTGAGGCTTCTTTGAGTAGAACTTCTATAAAAATGTAACTCTGAGAAAACATAGGTGTGTGTCCAGAATGTGTGTGTGTTCCCTTCTGGATCACATCCTGTACCTTGCATTAAATTGAACAGATGGTTTCAGCTTCTAAAATGTAAAATCTCCCAAGAGGCTCATGAATATATTGGACATGATCTTCAACAGACTTCTCCAATCCAGCGAAAAGAACAAGATTCCAAGAAACCAACTGTGCCTTGTGTATAATTAAATTCAGTTCATATTATATGAATGACAGACCTTTTTTATATTACCAGAGGGACGCATTTACATAAAAAGAATAATGAAAATGAGAGAGAGAAACAATAGATGTTCACAAAAAATGATCCATTTCTCTATTATTAAACTAAAGAGTGGGAAAAATAATTTTAGGATGCAATAATTTAATCTGTACTCCAAATTCATTTATTTCCTCTGTCCTTCTTGTACTTCGTTTCCAGCCACAAATTTTGGTTCTGGAAATGCAGTATATTGCATATTAATAAATACTCCATTAGATTTGCTGACACATTTGTTGAATTCAGAACACTTGCATTGTAGCACATCTTCATTCTCTCATGAGAGGATCATAAAGCAAGAAAGATTTAATTTATTAGCATGCTATTGATATGATTGGTTCACACACACACACACACACCCACACACACCATATATACTTGTGTAAAAGCTGACTTTTTCAGCACATTTTTAATGCTGAAAAAGCTCCCCTCAGCTTATACTCAAGCGAGGGTCCACCCGGGTGCATTTCTGACAGCGGCAAAGGCAGAGGAGGAGGAACGAGCAGCCTAAAAGCAGCCCTTTGGGGCTGCGCCTTCCTCCTCTGCTGGCTTGTGGTGTGGTGAATCGGCTTATACTCGAGTCAATAAGGCTTCCCAGTTTTTTGTGGTAAAATTAGGTGCCTCAGCTTATATTTGGGTCAACATATACTTGAGTACATACGATAGATAGATAGATAGATAGATAGATAGATAGATAGATAGATAGATAGATAGATAGATATCAATGATATAGATATAGAAGTATGGATTTCCGCAGGCTCAGTCGGACCCTGCTTGTCTTTCAGAAGCAGAAACTTTACAATATGTGTAAGTAAACCCCTGCTATATTATAATAATCCATTAGCTCCTTGCTTGTCAAAGTAACAGGATGTGCAGTCACTTTCAGTAATTAACTCGCCTGCACATCTTACGGAGAACTG
Organism: Zootoca vivipara; assembly: GCF_963506605.1. NCBI lineage: Eukaryota > Metazoa > Chordata > Lepidosauria > Squamata > Lacertidae > Zootoca > Zootoca vivipara. Next base: position 43,673,005 of record NC_083277.1, read on the forward strand.
TCAGAGCTGGATCCAGACTTCCCTGAAGTCTCTTGAAAAAGACAGAAGGTTTGCCTTGATCACTGCAAGAAGCATTTGGATGAATGCTGTATATCATAATTTGCTTGCTAAGTGCCACCTTGTCTAGGACTGGAATCAGAATTACTAATACCATTTGATCCATTAGTCCCCGCCCCCTCCAACACACACACAGATAGTACTTCGTTATGTATGTAAAGCTAAGTGGTTCCGAATGTTTATGACACTGTGTTTGTAAGCCTGGTTTGGAACGTAGATGCAGTGGGATCATAACACTTAGATGATATATGATGAATATATCATGTCCGCCATAAATTCTTCTGAAGGCAGGAGTGCCAAACTAAGAAATACTTTTACATACCTATAAACCGGTAGGCAGGTTGCTTTGTGTGAGTACAAAAATAGGTTCAATCCGGGAGAACCTTTTATTGAACAACTACGGTAAGTAAATCACACAAAAATTGAAAGCTGATTATTCTCAGTATCATCCCCCCACCGGCCCCTAGGCAATCCAGACTTTCCGACTATTTGCAGGTTAGGGAAAGGAGTTCACAAATATAAATCCTATGCTTTGCAATATATTTTCTTCTGTCAGGTCTATTCTGTGTGTTGTTTTGATATGTAACTAGGTGCAATAGCAGCGCTGGTTGGTACCCCTCCAGGAATGTCTCAGGATGTGGTGGAATTAACTACTGCTTTTCTTCTTTCATTTACCTTGAACTTCGACATGATTGCATGTTTGAGAAAAATACTCTGTACAAATTCCTGCTATGAAAATCTTTGTGATTACAAAGGGTGTTTCCCACTTGCCATGTATTGTTTGCTGCTGGCACAGGTCTTGTTCAGAGAGATGACAAGTGTTGCTTTTGAAGCAGAGTCGCATTCTTTTAAAATGGTGCGTGACCTACATTTTTGAAGTCAGTCTACTTCAGCAAGAATGTATTTTATAGGACTTCTATCAGTGTGGCCTCTTAAACTCTGGGGTGCTGATTTTTCATCTGGAATAGTGATTCGAAACTTAATCCGCTTGAGTTTTGTGTTCAGATTTAATAGTACTTCACACCTCTTTCATTTATTATACATATAAACAGCCTATTTTCCAACTCTGGATAGGAAATTAAATCAGGAAAAGTTTTTTTTACTAAAAAGTTCAAAGAAAAAAGGTTTGGCTTAAAAAACTTTTGGGGGGGGCAGAAAGAAGTACTGAAATTGATGTCAGTTTGGGGAAATTTTTTCAAAGGGTTAATGGAATGGGCTGACAATAGCAGGTTCCCTCTCCCACCCTTTATGCCTAGAATGAAGCTTCTCTAACTAGATTTTCATGTACCTGGTAATTTCAAAAGGGCTTTTGTTAGGCCAGGTTTATGGAAGCCATGAGTGTCTGTTTCTCACTTAAAGCCGAGCAGCAGTAAATGGTGGTGGGTGGGGTGTATAGAGCATCAGCAACAGTACCCTCTTGCTGGCGGTGCATTTGCATGCCCTCCAACACGATGTGGCCCTAATTTGGGACACCATCTTCTGGGTCTGCACTCCCGCACAAATCACGTAACCCGTGAGAGATTGCGGATCCGAAAAAATAGCTTTTGGGGGGCACGGTGCCCATAAATGCTCATTTTGGAGCACCACGCAAGATCACGGACCTAAAAAACAGTTGGGGGGGGGGAAAGCAAGAACTCATATACTTGGGGGGGGGCAGGATGTCCGCTTTCTTCCAAGGCAGTTGATGGGTATGCATTTTCCAGGATGGAGCAGGGTGAGGTAGTAGTAGGGTCAGAGGCATGAGAATTAAGAAATTCCTCAGGTTGTGCAGCCTTCTTTTCCTTCTAGTGGTTTAACCAGTATTGCTGTATGTTAAAGATAACAGAGATGAACTAATGTAAAAGAAGGAGGCAGAAGGAGGCTGCAACACTTATAAAGACTAGTTGTTGGAAACTGTAGGAGGGGAGGGTGCTATTCTGCTCAGGTCCTGCTTCTGGGTTTCCCACAGTCGTCACTGAGAGAACAGGATGCTGGACTAGATGGGCCATTGTCCTGCTCTAGCAGGCTCCTCTTTTGTTCTTATTGACAGTTCAAATTAGCAGCTGTAGATCTCATACTGCAAAATTTGATAGAAATTACTGCCTTAATTTCATAAAATCAGAAATGTTTTGGCAACTTTTTTATAAAAAAAACGCCCCTTTTTTGAAAATGTTTATGGGAGATGCCAGGTTTGTTTAGAAGAGCTTGCATCTGAGTCATTCAATTATTTTTATCTCTCAAAAGTCAAAACTGAATTTGGCGGCTACAGTTTGGGATCAGCATGCTTAGGACTGAATTGCATACTCGGCAGAACAGAAAATTAGTAAAACTTCGCTGCTTTGGTTGCTGTGGCATAAACGTTAGTATTTTGATAAAAGGTAAACTTGGAGCCCAGTCTCTGGAAAATGCGGTGAAACCACATTATGTTGGTGTGCTCAACTGGTAAAAGCTTATTCTATGCAATTTCTGTAAATTGAGTCAGATCAACATTATGATGCTATTACCAAGATGCTTGTAGAGTGGACTCTGGCTTTGATGATAAAGGTATGAAAGGATTTCAGTCACACACCAACTTTATGTTGGCACTCCACATGTAACCAATGAAGCTGCTTATGGTTTCCAAAGAGCTCCTTCGACGTGCGCAAATGCTTCCATATTCACACTGGAGTTATGCCTCTCCACCTTTCTTTTTAACCACAGCACTTGCTGCCTTAAGAGGCTCTTCCCAAAATTCACTTGAGCTTTGGGAATGCTTTTTATGCAGTGTGAGGAATTTGGTTTTGGAAGGGATGCTTCTGTAGGCATGAAAAATCTACCACACAGAACTTAAAAGTGCTGCATTCCTAAAAGGAAGCATGCAATCTGATTCTATGCATGTTATTTGGAAGTCAGTCCCACTGAGTTCAGCCAGTCTTACTTCCAAGTATGTTTACTTTAGTCATGTGTGTCTTAAAACATTAAATGTAAGCAATTTCTTTTTTCCAGATACAAGTATCGTATTATATGTAAAACCACTTATTTTTTATCATTTAAGATAAATATGTTTGCAGATTTTTTTTTCAGATTTAGTAGTCGGTGGGGGTGGGGAAGCATAACCATATTAAAATTAGTATTTGTAGCATTCAGTGGAGTGGGTGAAAACTGGAGGAAGGTCAGAACTGTCCAATTCATTTTTCTCATAAAGTGTGTGGATGCCAGTTCTATGCTCAGTTAGGCAGAAAAGTATTGTTACAATATTGTCCGGAGACCAGACGCCTTATAGAATGTGCAATTTTTCAAGTGGTATAAGTGTTTGTTATGTTGAAACTTTGCTATTATATTTGGGGTGGGAGGGAAACCCTCATGCAGAAATTGGAAGGGATTATTTATTATTACAAGGGACATCACTGCTAGGCTTTGTTGCCCATGGAGCATCCCTTGTTTGGCAGTTTTCTTTCTTTTATTCAATGTGCCCAAAAGTATTCATACTAGAACTGCACTGATTTCCTCCCCACCCCCACCCCCCACACAAAGATTTTCAGGATAAAATGTCCTGAAAAGTACCATAGGTATTTTTAACATTGCTGCTCACAACTTATTTATCCCACTCTTCTGTTTCTCCTCCTCCTCCCGTGCTATTTGGGGATCACATAGCAAGCACGGTGATGTCATGATGCTATGTAGCCAATTGGGAATCACAATTGGGAAGCACGATGATGTCATGATGGTATGTAGCCAAACAGATTTGTAGCAGTGCCACTGAGGGCAAACAAAGCAGCATTGCCCACACTTGGGTGAGAGGAAACACAGGAACATCTTCATTTCCTCATGCTTCAAGGGCAGCCCACAAAGTCACTCCTACTCAGCCTGGGAAGATGAGGAGCATGCCTGGCTGCTTTGGCAGTTAGGGGACACATAGTGTTTACCCCCTGTTCCCACAGAATGGGCAGCTTCACCCTTGTGTAAACAATCCCCAAAAATTTCTAGAGGGGGCGGGGCGGTATTTTTGTGTGAGAAAAACATTTCAAAAGTACTCTCTGTTTTACCTCACCTCTTCTTCTCTGCAGTGCAATCTAACACCTAATCCTTAAGCTGTTTGATCCCTTGGTGTGTTTCTTTCATGTTTTGAAGGACAACACCCCCCCCATTAACTCCAGGCTGTTGGGTTGGTGCCATCAAATTACATTTTATTGCCATTGTGCCTGGATGCAACTCTAGTTGACAACTGCCCCCACCCACTGCTATAGCGACACAAGGGAAACAGCTGTTCTGTTTTGAGTAGAGATGGGTGGAGTGGACCTGTGACATCACATATGCTGACTAAATCCTATTTACCTTGTACCATTCTGCATGTTGATCTTTACTTTTCTGCTAGTGAATTGAATGTCCGCAACCATTTGTGAAAGGCTCAGTGACTTCAACTGTGAGAAGCCATTCCTGCACAAGGAAAACTGATAGTTAAATTACTTTTCAATTGGTGGAGCAGTACTTCTGTTCAATTTCACTATCAGAGTCCATCTAGCCACTCAGGATGCAACTAGACTGGTAAAGAAAAAGCAATTTATATGCATTGTATGTGCGAGATACCATTGCACCACCAGATGGCGACATGGAATCCCGGTTTTCTCTACCTGTTTTCCCTGTTTAAGTTTACAACATGAATTATGCATCTCTAAAAAATTTTTAACATAAGTACAGTAAAACAAATTTTTTGTCAATAGGTAGAAACATAAATATGAAAATTAATGACTGCATACTGCAATGTAGTATCATTTTTCTCTTGCACTGTAGTATGTAAACATAAATATGAATTGGTATATAAAAAGTTGATTTGTCTTTTGATAAGACAAAAGAACAATGAACAACAGTTTTCAAAAGAAGATCATTACACTTTCTGCAATTATGTAGGTCATGGTCTCTTCAATTATTTCTTCAGGCCTCATTTTTAATTTGTTGAAAAGTTGCTACACTTTGTCTTTAAGTTACTCTCTCTCCAGTTAAAAAGTTAATTTGGGTAGTGGTGGGCATAGTTTGAATAGATAATAATTATAATTAGAGAATGCAACTATATTTATTGATTTAAAATATTTCTCCACCACCCTTCATACTGTTACAAAGGCTGGACACCACCCCTAAGCTCTTTCCGAGGATTCCCAGCACTCACCCGGGCATAGCTGCCAAGTCTCCCGTTTCCCCCGGGAAAACCCCCTTTTTACTTACCTTTTCCCGGTGGTCCCCCGTATCACTTAGTCTCCCATTTTTCTCCATTATTTTCTCCTGCCGGCAGCCATCCCCCCCCCCCGATTTGCCCTTCTATGGGCACCCAAAATGGCCACCGCCAGCTTCAAAAGTCGCATCTACGCATATCCGGAAGTGCATAGACGTGACTTCCGGTGTTGGCGGCGGCCATTTTGGTGCCCATAGATGGGCGAAACGACACCGGAAGTTGCGTCGGCACACTTCCTGACATGCGTACAAGTGACTTTTGAAGCCGGCGGCGGCCATTTTGGGTGCCCATAGAAGGGCAAAGCAACACCGGAAGTTACATCGACGCAACTTCCGGTGTAAAATGGCTGCCGGTCCCAGATTCTGCAGTCCGAAACTTGGAAGGTAAGCACCCGGGGTCTGTGTTCCTCTGAGAATCAAGAGGTGATAGAACTGTCATAGCTTTAAGAATAATGTTGGAGCTGTATAGCTTATTTCTGTCTTCCCTAAATTTATGTTTCAGCATTAATTTATATGTTCCAACATTAAGATATGCTTTGAACCAACCTAAAAACTGCTGACTGCAAAGACTCGTTAGTATAAATATCTCTATTACAGTTCCTGGTAACATTATAAGGTGGGCTTCAGTATACAGATGAATAATATTGCTTCTAAAAAGGGTGAAAATAGATGTTTGTATATAAAATCACTCACTTTATTGTCTTGTGAATGTTACAGCAAATGTACATTCTTATACTGGTGTTGTATACAGTTTCAATAATGGAAATAAGTTATCACAAAAATGAAAGCTGAACAAATCTGTCAAGAAAAAGAGGAGGTGGGAAACGTTCCTTCAATGAACTTCCTTCCTTTCAATTGTCTTAGGACCCTAGCCCAAGGTATTTTAATGGGATTGCATTTGCCAGTCTGCATACAGATTAGCTTTCCTCCTGTGTTCTTCTTAAAGGATGCTATGCAGCACACATGCTATGCGGCATGTGCAGGTAGACTCTTTTTTTAAATGACATTTTCAAAACATACCAAAATTACCTTATTACTATCGCTACCCTACATAGCTGCCAAGTTTTCCCTTTTCTCACGAGGAAGCCTATTCAGCATAAGGGAAAATCCCTTTAAAAAAGGGATAACTTGGCAGTAAGATACCCTATCAATTATGTTATCTTATTAATATATATTACAATATTAATATCATTGTTCATCACTAATACCTGGCTGAGTGATCTGGGAAGAACTGATCTCCTACTAATTATGTCTTATGGTATTCTTGGTACAATGTGGACATAGGCTCGATATCAATGGCTGAGGAGTAAGGATCACTGTAGCAATTAGGCTATCCATCTCCTTTGTCAGGATTCCTGTCCAGCTGATTTCTCAGTTCACATATATAAGACCGTAAAAAGCTTCTGCTGGACCAAGCGAGTGGCCCATTCTGTCCAGTATCCTATATTCACACTGGGCAACCAACCTCTTTGTCTCTGCTGTCTAACCAGGCTGGCATATTGGCGCTTGTGGTACCTTTCCTGATCTGCGGTTCAGTTTCTAATATTGTGTTTGTAAACAATTCCCAAGCATTTTGGAAATGTTTGGTGTTTTCGACTTTATCAGTTCCCTCATTTTATCCTATGACATCAAATGTGACCGTGCTGGGTTTTCTTGCCAATTGGCCATTTACATGTATGCTTAGGTTAACAGCACTATTGCCACTGCTCCCAGTTGGCTCAACAACACTTATATCTCACTCCATGTCCTGGCAGCACTCAAGATTAGGTCCAGAGCTGCTGACCCTCTGGTCAGTGCCATGGCCATAGGGCTTAGTCATTTGGGGTATCTTGAAATTTTACCAAGGGTGATCGTTGGACCCGTACTTAAAATGCTGTATACATCCAAGAATGTTGTAAATCTTGCCCTTCCAATTGAAATGCCATCTTCTCCATTGTCCCTCATCTGAAACAGGGCAATGGAAATGACATAGGAGGGGGTGGTCCTTAACAAAAGAGAGGCCATGGCATCTCTTCTTAATACTTGCAAGTAAGGCTGATCCTAGATTTTGTTAATTGTAAGAATCAAGCCACATCTATGAGAAATTGGAATTAACTCATTTTATTGCATGTACAGAACTTTAAAACTAGGAACATATTTGTTAGGTGGCAAATCCCAATGGGATTGAATTAAAGAATTATGCCGTCTCACAGATCTTAAATTTTTACTTTACAAGGATTTACTAAGGGTTTATGAGTTGCTGTAGTTCCCTAAAGCTTCACAATTGTACCACTTCAGCTGCTGAGGCTGCCAAACAAGAACAGCTGGTAAATTCACAACCGTATATATTTCACGTAGATTTCCAGCCAAAACTCCTTGAGGGACTATCCAGTTGGGATTTCAATTTAGTCCACTGATGAAGATGCTCCTGGCTCTTTCAATGACATTTATTCTTTAGAAGTTATTTCATCTCCTTTGCTTTTTGGTAGGCTCATCACATAGAGCAGACTTGTATTAAATAAAAAAAATTAAAAGATTGTCCAGTAGCACCTTAGAGACCAACTAAGTTTGTTCTGGGTATAAGCTTTCGTGTGCATGCACACTTCTTCAGATACACTGAAACAGAAGTCACCAGACCCTTATATATAGTGGAAGTGACTTGTATGTTAGAAGTCTGTGCTTATATAGAAATGAATGGTTCTACTTACTTCTTTCCAGATGATTTTTCATCAGTTTAGGTGGCAGCCATGATAATTCATGTACGGAGGGGCTGAATACGTTTCCTGGCTACAACCACAGAGTGGCAATGAAGGATGGGAGGAAGTCCTACCTTCTGTTGGAGGTTCTTGCTTGGCATTAGGGAGGAAGTAAAAAGCTCTGAGGCTGTATCGAGAAGCTGTATCCAGAGCATCCGGTTCAGGCTAATTGCCCTACTGACATGCCTATGATGGTCACTGCTGGCTATTCCATGAGAACCATGTGTCAAACAGCTCTTTGCAACTCTATCCCTTCTCCTTGCTGCAACAATGCATTATGGTTAACAGAATGGGCACCCTCCCTTTCATATGTTCTCAGGGTCAGCAGTCAGGCCCTGTATGTACTACTCTGCCACTAATCACAGAGGGCCATAGAATTGATAAGTATCCAGCCACCTGAAACACTTGTCACTACCTTTTGGCAGAACATCTGTGTTCCAGTGCTGCTGGTGGTGGAAGAGTTACTTTCCTGCTCAGCAAAGAGCATTGTCATCATCATCATTGTTAAAAGAAATACAGCGTTATATTTCAAGAAGAAACATCAAGGCAGTTCAAGTGGCAGTTCAAGAGCGTGCTGCTGATAATGCCAAGGTTGCAGGTTTCAATCCCCAAATGGGACGGCAGCATATTCCTGCATTGCAGGGGGTTGGACTAGATGGCCCTCAGCGTCCCTTCCAACTCTACAAGTCTATGACTCTATAAGCAGCCAAGAGCAAGATAACAATTATGAAAATATAGCTATATTATGATAATATAGCTACTTGTAACAAAAATGCACAATAGATTGAACCACCCATAGTTAAAATATATAACAAACAAACCCATTAAAACAGCAAAGCAGTCTAAAAAGATGACCGTCCTGCTTTGATTGTTGTCTGAAGTCAGGAGATCAGGGAGATGCTTGTCTAAACAGGTGTGTCTTCAATTACTGGTGGAATGTCAGTACTCATGCCCCCCTCCATCATTCAGCAGGGAGAGCATTCCACAACACTGGTGCCAGCATTAAGAAAGCCCCAGTTCTATGTTATCAGTTCATGATAATAATCAGGCCATGGAAAAACTAACTGGGTTCCATTAGTTGGTCTTAGGCATGGCCAAACATGGCCCTCCAGCTGTTTTGAGACTACAATTCCCATCATCCCTGACCACTGGTCCTGTTAGCTAGGGATGATGGGAGTTGTAGTCCCAAAACAGCTGGCGGGCCAGGTTTGGCCATGCCTGGTTAGTTGTCCTTACCAGGCAGTGGAGGGGGGAATGGTGTTTCAGGTAACCTGGTCCAGAGCTGTATAGGACTTGGACTATGAGTAAAAGGATCTTAAATCTGGTTTGGTGCTTAATAAGCGGCCAGTACACAGCTGATGAGGAGCACCACTCAGCACCCAGCCTGCAGCATTCTGCACCAGCTGCAGTGTCTGGACCAGCTGCAAGGGCATAGTAGAACCTGTACCCTGTTAAGAAATACGTCATATATATGCGCTTGAGTAATCCAGTGCTTCAAGTGTGTTGAGATTCCTTGCAGGACACTGGTTGCATTAAGATAATCAGGGAAGCCTCCATCGACTGGGCGACAGTTCTCTTTGAAGCACCATTTACAGGGGCAAGGGGCAGGAAAGTTATAGTTTTCAAAAAGGAAAAAGTTATCAAATACAAGGGTTGTTTTTTTTAAAAGAAAATATTAAAAAGAGCTGAAAGGCAAAGAATACCCCCCATGTTCTGTGATTGATATAAGGCATCATGGCAAAGAGCTGACAACTAGCTAAAGAGCTAAAATGTTCAATAAAGTTCACTACTGGGAAGCTAAATAATTGCTTTTCAGGATTATTTTTTACCTGTGTGCTCTTTTTGGTTAGAGATTCATGGGCTTAAAAAAACAAAACAAAACCCAAACCACCCAATTTTATGCATTGCTACTTCAGCTTGCCAGTCAAACTTTGATCTTATTTTGAAGTGTTCAAAAGCTGTCCATGTTGCAAGATTTTGGAAAATCTGATCTTACAGGTTTAACTTAAATATTCTTTCCATTTTGAAGTCTGTCATGTGGGTGCACCACAAAGAGTGTTTGGTTTTAGCCTTGATGCCTTGGGTGGTAGTATGCAATAAGTAACAAAATACTGGGAATAAAAGAAATGTCCTGAAATGTATCCCTCCAGCTATTGCCCAGTTGAGAGACAGAGAGAGAGAGAGAAAGAGACAGGATGTAAAGTAAAACCAGCATTTCTCCCTTTGATCAAAGGAGAGATTCTCCCACCACCCAGCAGGCGATTAACACATAAGTAAATTCTCTTGTAAAAGCCATTGACTGGAGAAAAGCAAGTATCTGCTTAGCACCTAGAAAGCAAACTTTACTTATCCGGTATGCAGCTTTCAGTGGGGAAGAAAAGAACATTCTTTTTCCAAGTTCAGGGTTATAAGTGAGGCTTAGTTGTCTCAAAATACTGTCTGTCAGCAAAGTGACTTATTTCCCTATATAGTTTGTCTCTGGTGTTATATGACAGCTGCCATGCTTCTAAAAGGGAAAACAGTGAGTTAGTTCTTCTGGCTTAAGAGCAGAACTGATGTTGAAATTCAGTTGGCACAACCTATTTACGTGTAATTTCGCATTTATTTTCACTATTGGCAAATGACATTTCGCATTCGGTGCTTTGTATTTGGTGGGATGAGCGGAATAATCGGTTCCATTGTGGCGCTGTACGCAACCCCTTTTTTATTATGTAGCTTTTTGAAGTCCTGGTAAGTATCCTGACACTTGCCCTTGACTTGATGTCCTAACTGTCAATCATTTGCTGCCATAAGTGGCCAGGCAATGTCCTGAATGTCCTCCGGACAATTCTTGTTTGCATTTCTGTTGCAAAGGGCCTGCCATTGTTATTACACCTGCTAGTGTTCAGTGTCACTGGCCTCTCATTTAACGCACAATCAAGGGTGTGTTTTTTAAAAAAGAGTTAAACTGGCACCCAGCCCACTTAAATTAGAGAATTTGTCATGCACTACTATCTGCAACCATGAGAAGAGGACAAGAATATTACAAATGCCAATCCAATGGAGTATGTCCTTGATATTACAATATATTGTTCACTGATTTTTCCCCCCTGAACGCCCTTGCCTCTTAAAGTGAATGATGTCATACATACCCAAGGGCCAGGGACATTTTTGTTCTTGTTTTGGGTATTATTATCTGTGACTCTGTCTATCTGATTGTAATTAAGATAATAAGACAACACAATGGGAGGAATTCAAGGTAATGCTAAGCAGCTCACTCTTATCAGCTCAAGCATTTTTGCTTGTCTGATAGAATGATCTCCTCCCTCTGCACACTCCCTCCCTCTTTTTATTGGGTTTATTATTATTACAGTGGTACCTCAGTTTAAGTACACAATTGGTTCTGGAAGTCTGTACTTAACCTGAAGCGTACCTAACCTGAAGTGAACTTTCCCATTGAAAGTAATGGAAAGTGGATTAATCCGTTCCAGACAGGTCTGCGGAGTACTTAAACTGAAAGTACTCAAACCGAAGCGTACTTAAACCGAGGAATGACATTATTATTATTATTATTATTATTATTATTATTATTATTATTGTGTTTTTATATTGTGATTTTATGCTGTAACAGCCATGAGACTTGCTGGTATAGGGCGGTTGTTGTTGCATATTTGGCTACATCAGACGTGCACTTTCATCCCCTAAATATCTGTCGTTAAATCAGGAATGGTGGACTCTCAATCAGATGCGTGAACTGTCACCATCAGAAAATGCTGTTGTTGTTGTTTAGTCGTGTCCGACTCTTTGTGACCCCATGGACCATAGCACACCAGGCACTTCTGTCTTGCACTGCCTCCCACAGTTTGGTCAAACTCATGTTCGTAGCTTCGAGAACACTGTCCAACCATCTCACGTTATACAAATGTAATAAATAAGAATTAAAAAATAATACTATTCTGGGGGTTCTACCAACTGCAGGGTGTTTGTGCAGGGGGCACATGGGGGGGAGGGGAGGGAAGAGAAGCCCTGTTATGCTAGTATAAGTCATTGTGTTAGCAGAAGTCATTGCTGAATCTGGCCCATTGTAAATGACAATGGAATGAAGTGTGAAAGTCAAAATAGGGAACTGGTAAGAAACAGTTCTATAGAAAAGCTGCTTAAGGTGCACCAGTAGAACGAAAGCTCGTACCAATGACAAACTTAGTTGGTCTCTAAGGTGCAACTGGAAGGATTTTTTTTTATTTTGTTTCCAGTAGAACACTGAATCAGTATCATGGCCATTATTGGCTCTGTTCTGATGCGTATGGGGAACTAATCTCCACTAACATTAAAATGTGCAGTTTATGCATGGGTTGAAGGAAGAGCCTCCTCCATCTCTTGCTCTGTTGAATGTGTGACGGCCTGATCCATGTCCTCATTATTGCTCAAAACGAGGGTATGCCATAAAGATCACACAGATGGTACAGATCAGCCCTATGGGGATATTTCGGGCTATATGCACATAGATCCATTTCCACATTAACCTCAGGACACGTGCCATGGGGGTCCTACTACTTCTCCTTTGCTTATCATAGACTTGACATGCTTTCAGGTTGGTGCAAACAAGGCAAAAAACTCTAGGTGAACATTTTGAGCAACTTGCTATGGATAGATTTTTTTTGTATGGAAAAGTTCAGAAAATTAGTAATTATTATCTGTTTTGTTGCATGCTGATGAGGAATGGAAATTTTATTCTGCTAGTGATTTATTTTGGGAAAATTGTATAAAACAAATTATTATTTAATTCTTTCACCAGCTGTATTTGCATCATAGGTTTATACCCTGGAGAATGGCTCTTGAATGTAAATCATTGCAGCAAGATTTTGGCCTTCCCACTGCTAAGAATCAAGCACAGTGATGAAAGAAGGACATATAGGAAGCATAGAGCAACTCAGAGTTCCTGTTTAGGGATAGAGCTCCATTTTTATGTTGAACTGTAATCCATTTTTTATTTTTTATTTAAAAAAGCTAAATTCTCCAATGAACTTCCTTTAGTGATGAACTGCATCAACACAATTACATGGTTTGGCACATCTGGTAATTAAATATTCATGTATTTATCTTTTAATGGCTGTGTTCAAGGATTCCCCACTCCTATTTTACCATTGGATAGAATTATGATCAGTTTTGCAGCTGTAGATTCTACACATGACCTTGACTGTTGCAGCAATTAGGAACAATTGGAATGCATTTAAACTTGATTTTGATAAAGTAAGAATGACAGACACTGGTTTTCATCCTCCTAGTAACTGTTTCCTCACAATGGTGTACTTTCAATTGTCTTTCCACACTTTTCTATTACACTGGTAGAGGACTTCAACTCTTAAAATCTTATATGGGATGAGATTGTTTAGTGGTAATTTGACAATATGCAAGTGAAGATCAGAAGGGGAATTTAAATGATGTAAGTCACCCAATTTGATTGAAGCGTGACCTGTGTGCTAGACTAGAAGAGAAGTTTTCACATCTTAAGTAGTTTTCATTAAATATCTTGATTCAATTATTTACACTTGTTACCCAACTCATTATGAGGAATTTGAGGGTAACGCAGGGGTAAAATAAGTACTCCCAAATCAGAAAAGCATGAAACTGATGAATCCCTGTAGATCTTTTTGTTGTTGTTCTGCGATCCATCACAATTTGTATCTAAAAGCTTCTTGACATTAAAGACCAGGTGAGTGTGTTGAGGAAAGGGAATTGAGGCGGCGGCGGGGGGGAATATCTCCTATCCACATTCAGTTCTTTGAATGTAAAAGCATTTTTGGGATAACAGCCAGCAAGTATTAAATGGGTACATTTGATAAATGCAACACACGCACCTTGAGTGATTTAACTCCAGTGACCAATAGCCAACTCAAATAATATATATATAAGCAACACCTCCAAAGATGCTTTAAAAAGTGCAGTTCTGCAGCTGTGAGGCAGCAACTAAGAATGCACATACTGTACTTAAAATCTATTGTGTCCAAATATAAACCTCTATAATGACACAAAAATGTGTAGAAAATGTGTCCTAGGAAAGCAAAGGGAAACTAAGGAAAGAGACCCAGAAGCAGAAGGCCCTGTACATATTGGAGAATTTTCCTTTTTGATGTGATAGAAAGGCACAAGGAGGCATCACACAGCCCTACCTTGAGCAGTCAAAGTTCCCATAAAATAAAACTGACTGGGCCTGATACTCCATGATATATGACTTTAGATGTTGTGTGTTGTTTGTACCTACGTGAATCAGAAGGAAGGGGTTGTGGTCAGTGGGCTTTATAAGACTTGGCAATTTCTGGGTCACCTGGAAGACAGCACACCTTCCGGGACATCACCTACCACCACCATATGTCTCTTCCTCCTCTGGGGAGCAGCAGGAATAATTTGGAACACTGTTCCTTTCACAGCCACTTCGGTGCATTCTGAGGTCTGCGACTGCTGTCATTGCTCCTCTGGCTTGGAATTAGTGTTCAAGGGGAGGGCATGGAATCCAATTTGCAGCTCCAGTGACGCAGCATAGCTCCTGACAGTCCTGCTTCTGTGTATCAGGGGCTCATCTCCTGCAATGAGCAATCTTCCTCCTCTTTAGGGGCACCCCACCTGCGTTGCTGTTCCAGGACAGTCCATTCTGCTCTTTCGAGACGTTCCTCATCTTGCCCTGTAGCTTGAAGTGTGGATAGGCGGGCCTCTAGTTGCTGTATCTTCTCTTCCAGCAAGGCAACCAGCTTACACTTGCTGCAGGTGCAGTTTTGCACATTCTCAGGCAGGGAGACAAACCTGGCCTAGGTGTTTCAGGTCACATACCTGCCAAGTTGCTGTCAGAGAAATAATGGACCAGGCCGGAAGTAGCAGACCGGAAGTAGCACTGTCGCCATTTTGGAACTGGGTGGAGCATGCTCAGAAGTGACTTTTGATGCTGCTTTGCCCAGTTCCAAATTGGCCGCCGCGCCAGAAGTCGCACTGCAGCCATTTTGGAACTGGGCAGAGCAGCATCAAAAGTCGCTTCTGAGCATGCTCCGCCCAGTTCCAAAATGGCCACCGCACCAGAATAAACCGGGAAAAAACAAAAAAAATTCCGTTTTTTCAGCTAGGAACAGCTGGAAAAACGGGGATTTCCCGGGGAAAACGGGAGACTTGGCAGCTATGGCAGGTCACTGCAGTAGCTCCTTCACCGTCCATGTGTGTTGGTCCTACATCACTGTTGGGACAGCACTCTGGGCCTCCATCTCAAAACGCCCTCACAAACACCCCTACATACCAGTCCTGCTCACAAGCTCCCTGAGGCTGCAATCAGCTATGTAGAACTGCTGCTGGCTACTAACTCTTCCCCCAACTACCTTCCTCGTTCAGCCTGGCTTCCCTCTCCTTTCACTCGGTGTTCCTGGGAAATGTAATCATTCTATAAAGAGAAAATGAGAAGATTGTTACCTGCAGTCACACCACTCATTTTCAGCACCAGCTGCCACTACCCAAAGAAATATCCCTCATTTATACAGAGCAGCAGGTGGTATTATAGAGTTACCTATCCAGACCAGCTGTATTGTTGTTTTTGAAAATCTCCACAAAAGAACTTTGACACAAGTGCATGTTTTCATTTGCTTTTCAACAATGCTATTTTATTTAAAACGGAGAGAGGCAAAGGGGGAAAAATGGAATTGAGAACCAAAAAAACTCCATTTAAGTGTGGCTAAAAATTCTGAAGGCTTGTGTTGCTCTGCAGAGTTCAGAGCAGCGTTGCTCATAGGCAGTGCTTTTTTTTTCTTAAAAAAGTGCTTGGGGTACTCTCATTTCCCTACTCATATTGAAATACTGTCCCTCAATGAGGCCAAACTTAGATCCACAATATGTTTAGGGGTATGCGTCCCCCTATGTCTCCCCAGAAAAAAAGCACTGCTCATAGATAATGAACTAACACTTTGTTGATTTCCTGTGAATGCATAAGATATGATTTTAAGATATTAGGAAGGAATGTGCTGATTAAAAATATCACTAAAGGAATTCATATTGAAATTTAAATAACAGGGCATTAATACAACTATTTTAAGATGGATCTTTTTAAGAGTCTGATAAAAGGCATTTCAAGGGAAGGAACCAATAGTTTCCAGGAACTGAATTTGGAGAGGATATTTTATTCATTATTTTCGTCAGTGCCTAATCTGAGAAAAATTGCCTGTTTGACCAAATCAAGGGAGACGTTATTAAGGTATTTAGTGGTGAGGAGCCTCTCAGATATCCTGTGGTTTAATTCACCTGTTGGTTTTATGCTACGCCACTGGCGTAGGAAGCTGCTCAAGCACCCGGAGCAGCAAACATGATGTGCACCCGGGGACGGGGCATCGCTATGTAGCGCGCATGTGCAGTGTCACTACATACGACACATCGACACTTTGCTTCTTCCTTCCTGCTGGGCGGAGCCACGGAGGCGAGGGGCGGCCAGGGAGGCCTCACCTCCGTGGCTCCACCCAGCAGGAAGGAAGAAGCAAAGTGCAGGCCGGCCGAGCAGGTGAACGAGGAAGCCAGCTGCCGCCGCGCCAAACAAGACTTTTTACTGGGTGGCGGGGCTTGGCATGCCGAGTGTCACCCCCCTCCACGGTGGCACCCGGGGCGGCCTGCCCCCCAACGCACTCCCCTTGCTACGCCCCTGTATAGAGCACCTTTGGATGATCTGCCATGTTCATTCCTGCCTTCTGACCTTTTGCACAGTGCGGCCTGGAGTCATGTGGGCACCTATAGGGTGGATGCTTTAGGAACATGGCTGAATATATCATTCACCTCTGTTTCAGAATAGTCACTCAGGGGTGATCAGGGTAGAAACCCCTTTTTGTGGGGCCACATTGACATGACTAAAGTGTAAAAATGGGTGTTGTGACAACTGTGGTTCTCAAGTTCATGTTTTAAACTTTTTTTAAAAAAATATAGGTGTGGTGACTTGGATGTTCCAAAAAACAAAACAAAACCCAACTTCAGGTATCATGGCGGATAACCCCAAAGAAGTGGTATAAAAGCCCTTCCGGCATCACTTTATCAGCGGGAGACTTATTAGGAGCAGTCAGTGAAAAGTTGTTGTTTTCTTTTTTTAAAAAAAGAAAGAAAACACAACATTTTTTAAAAATGGAAAAATGTGGGAGAGAGCTGGAGCTGGGGCATCACAAAAAAACTCTTGGCATTGCAGCATCCTAGCAATGCATCTATCACCATATTTTAGGCTCATGAGGATTCCTTCCCACCTGTCAATGTCTTATTAGCTGGCAACTTTATTGGGTTTTATTGAGGGATGAGCAGGAGGCATGTGCAGCCTAGCTCACTTGCTTGAACTGTCTGGACTAATGAATGAAGGGAGTGTCGGGATAGCCTTCCTGAGAATGCAAGTCATCTGAGCCTGCTTGAGTTCCCTTGATTTCATTGGCTGTAGTCTTCCAGCAGCTTCCTGTAAAAGCAAGCAGGGAGATGATATAAAAGGCTGCACTTACAGCTGCTTTTTCCTTGCCTTGCTCCGACCTTCCCTAAAGTGGCTTTTGCCCTGAATCCTGCCTGGTTTTGTTGCCCATGTGCCCTTAGGTTTTCAGATCTACCTGTCCCAGCTTCTTGATGCCTAACTCTGCTATGCCACCCACATTTTATTATTGCAATGAATGTATTGGTTTTAAATTAACCTCAGCTACATCTTAGTTGTATTATGCTATAGAGGCATCATTTACTTGGCTGGTGGTGTTTTTTCTAAAATGCCCGAACTTCGAAGTGGGATGGATGCAGGGAAGAATGGGTGCATAGGAGACAAAATATGTTTCAATTCAAAAAGGCATTGCCATCTTCCTTTCCCTATTAGTGGAAATTGTTTGCTAAACTTGTTCTTATCCTTTCAGAAAACAAAGGATAATATTTAGGGAAGGGGAAGGGGAAGCTTTTTCTTTTATTACATAGCTTGGAAACTGAGAGTCAGTAGATTCATTGTAGGAGTTAGGGTGGATTAGCTAATAGTTCTTAACTCAGCTTGAGAAGCACTATGTTTTTAAAGCACATGACTTCCCCCCAAGTATTCTGGGAACTGTAGTTTACCCCTAACATAGCTACAATTTTAGCACACTTAAAAACTACGGCTCCCAGCATTATTTGAGTGGAGTCATGTGCTTTAAATGTTCCCTAGATGTACGGTGTGTACATAGCCATATCTCCTGGAACAGCAGTGGTTACCCACCCTTGAAGCATTTGAAAAAATGCCACTGAGATTTGGTTTGTAGAACCTGGAGTGCAAAATTCTCAGAAGAAACACAATTATTTTCCATTTAAGAATGGCACTGTATAAAACATTTTCTATCATCACTTTTAATGTCTTGCACATGTCTTTGAGGAAAATAAAACCCTTCTGGGTCTTGTAGACTATTTCCCACAATAAAATTTAATCCATTTCCCTGATATATTGGTATCTTGAGACTTTGAAGCCTGTAGTATCATAAAAGCTTTGTCTAATTTCATTAATTTCAGTAAATGTTCCTTGTTTATATCATATCCTAGACCATTAAAGTGCCCAGACTCATGTCTTTAAGGTCATCAGACTGTTCTCCTTAATATGAAGAGATAAGAAATGGGGAACCGCTGACCTCAACAAATTCCCTATGGAAACACCTTAGTAGCTTCCCAAGGGTTTGGTGATCTCCTAAACCTCACATAAAGCCACATAGAAATGGCTTCTTGTATGCAGTAGGATGCCAAGTTTCTCCTCCCCTTAGGACCAGTCACTTCTTCCATGGGAAAGCCTATCAAACCTCAGTGAAACCTGTAACAGTTGGCCTTTGGGGTGGTACCATATCCATTTGCTAAGTTGGTTGAGCCGTCTTAAATAAACTAGAATTCCTGAAGAAGTATGTAGTTTAATACGCCTGATTTCCTGAACTCCCTGTCAGACATTAGATTCTGTGATGTCCCCCAGATGCTTGAGAGGTTAATAGTAATAGCTGGGATGCATATAGTGATACTGAGAAAGAATGTTATCAATAAAATGGCTCTTTCTCCTTGGTTGCACACTGTTCCCCCCTCCCCATGGAATTTAAGTTCAGATGAATTATTCTCGCAATAATGGCTTTGTGTATCAATAGGTTTGTGTGTCTGTTTTGAAAAAGGGCCTTCTTATGTTTGTGCTGTCAGTGGCTAATTTCTCAGTGGAAGGATAGCAGCTGTTCAGTGATTGAAACATGAAGAAAGATGTGTTGGAATCAGATAAGCATCACTTCCAAAGCAGATTTACCTCCACATTTGCTTGCCTTTGTAATATTACTAGCAGTTAAGGAATGCTGAAACTGAGCTTTATGCTTGATTTGAATCATAATCTCATAAGATATAGTTAAATCTACCTTTAAGATGCTTTGGTTCCATTTTGCGTCGACACGCAGCAGAATGCTCGTACATGGCAAACTAAAATTATAATCAATATTGACCTTTGGTAGTAGTTCTGTAAGGGTTCTAATTGTTGTCCTTTAGGATTATAATTTGCCTTTTTGATGGCTTATGAGACTCTTCTCTCTCTCCCCCCTTTCCCGCTTTTCATCTGAAGTGATTTGTAGCTGCACAGCATTACACTTTTATCTCCACTTCCAAAGCTGCACTTGTAAGACTACATTCAGCAGCAGATTAATCCCCAAATAGCTTGGTTCAGTTTTCACAGCTGCTGCCAAATAGGCCTTCCTTCACAGCCTTTTCCAAAGTTTCTTAGTCATTATAATTAACAATTACTCATGGCAAGGTTGTTTCTACAATTCAGAGTTGTTGGGGTGTGTGTGTGTGTATGTGTGTTGGGGGTTAGGACCCTCATGAGTGTACTTTATGAGCAGGAATTATCAGTGTGAGAACTTAGGAAGAAACCATTGTTTTAATATTCAGAAGTCGTCTATTTTGAACATTAATCTCAATGCAAACGCTCTGAAGCAAAGTTGTGGCAGGGGTGGGACATAGTCATCAGATGTAGCCTTCCCACTACACATGGTGAGTCCCTCGGATCACAAAGGAGGCCGCCGGTCTGTTTGGCCAAGCTTTGCTAGCTCTTCTGTCACAGGCATTGAGTTTTCTTTCCACTGAAATAAAAGGTCTGCTGGGTAATATTTAGGCTACTTGGATATGAATAGAACAGATGTATTCCTTCCCACCATAAAAGCTATGGGATTGCCCAGCCCTGTTAAAAAAAAAAGATTTCCTTTGTTCGGGTCTGTTGGAACTAGAATTACATTCAAATTACTTGCTCATGAAGACTATCTTGAAGAGAACCTGGCCCAAAGCTCAA
This sequence comes from Zootoca vivipara, assembly GCF_963506605.1. Classification (NCBI taxonomy): domain Eukaryota; kingdom Metazoa; phylum Chordata; class Lepidosauria; order Squamata; family Lacertidae; genus Zootoca; species Zootoca vivipara. The sequence goes on from NC_083277.1 coordinate 43,693,252, forward strand.
TCTACTCTCCCTGAACTTCCAGGGACGCTAGTTTTCATTTTCTTCACAAGGGATGGCACGCTTATGCCTTGAATGAATAGAAGAGAATGAAGAGAAGAGAATCCAGAGGCAATATCCTTTCACAAATTCAAAGAATGGCTGCAGTCTGTGCCCAGATCCTCGTGAAATTTGATCTCCATGTAACCCACAAACTGGCCTGGATCAAAGCATTTGGAATACGCCTGCCCACCTTCCAACTTTTGTTAATGATGTGTTTTGGTACTTGCTAAACCATATGGCTGTTAGAGGATACTTAGTTCTTGCTTTCACCAACATGGAGTGTAACAAAAGAGACAGTAGTCTTCTGGTTATAGGCTGACCGCCTTGGCACTTGCACAGACACTATGGTGGGAGGGGTCTGGTTGCTTGTCACCTATCACCAGGGGCACCAGCTTTACAGGGCCAAGTTGTCTTTGGCACCCTTAATGTCTGCTGGGAGGGGGCCAGGCCCCCTCAATGTTGAGGGGGCAAAGAAGGGCAAGCACGAGAGAGGAGAAGCCACTGGCCATTGAAGCTGCACCATGTTGGGCTCCTTGCTTGGCCTCCCACCAACGATAAGACATCGCTCACGCATCACATGCATGATGTTACATGTACGTGTCACACACATGATGTCATGTGTGCACAGTGCACACCAGGCTCCCTCAATCTTCGGTGCAAGGCGGCACCTCTGCCTATCATATATGAGTGGTTTACTTGATGTAAGTTGCTTTGAGGCTCTTCTTTTGTATAAAACAATGGATAAATTAAGAAATAGGATAAAATAAAGATGCCCTCAGCTTGTAAGGAATTGATGGCACAGCCCACTTGCCGCAGAGTGCACGAGGCCTAGTGCATTCCTCAACTAGCAGATATCAAGAGTGTTGAAACAAAGAGGAAAAAGGGAAGTTTCAAGTCTTCCAAAACTTTTTGGCCTGTTAGCAGCATTTTTATAATAAAACATTCAAGTATGAACCTATAATGTTGGGAGTATGTGTTTTGGAATGGCTGAAGGCCTACTAGCAAGTGAAAATGTGTATACCACAGGATCTTAGTAACATAGCTTCAAGGACTCTGAAAAAAAAGGAAGAATGGGATAATTTATAATTTTAAAAACAAAAGGTACCATTCAGTAGTAGAAGAACTTTTAATATTGTCTTCTTTGAGTATATGTAATATTCCAGATTCTTTATAAAAATTGTTGTTGTTTAGTCATTTAGTCGTGTTCGACTCTTCGTGACCCCATGGGCCATAGCACGCCAGGCACTCCTGTCTTGCACTGCCTCCCGCAGTTTGGTCAAACTCATGTTCATAGCTTCAAGAACACTGTCCAACCATCTCGTCCTCTGTCGTCCCCTTCTCCTTGTGCCCTCAATCTTTCCCAACATCAGGGTCTTTTCCAAGGATTCTTCTCTTCTCATGAGGTGGCCAAAGTATTGGAGCCTCAGCTTCACGATCTGTCCTTCCAGTGAGCACTCAGGGTTGATTTCCTTAAGAATGGATAGGTTTGATCTTCTTGCAGTCCATGGGACTCTCAAGAGTCTCCTCCAGCACCATAATTCAAAATTTATAAAAATAGATAAGTGCAATTACTTCGTTACAGCCTGATCCTAAATTTGAAATGAAGTGCTGCGAGTCTAGGTGTGCTTACTTCCAGGTAAGCTTCTGGGAGTAAGAATCCTACATGAGTTTACTCAGAAGTAATCCCCACTGTATTCTGTGGGGCTTATCCTGATGCATAGAATTACATTCTCAGCTGATTAATAATTAGTGTTGGTTATTTGTTGCAGTTACAATGCATTGTGATTCAGAAGCAAAATTTGCTTTTTAAAGAAAACAATTGCCCTATATATACTTTTTTGACATGAAGCAAATATTTTAAACTTTACTCTCACAGAAACAACATAGATTAACTGAATGAATTGTTCAGTACTCTTACTCCTAATGACAATTTGTGAAGATGATTTGATCTTACAGTGTAAGTGAATGCTCTGCTGACAGGTTCTCGAATGAACAGATTAAGCTCTCATTTTAGACATTTTTATCGTATTGATTCATTCCTATGGAAGAATGTTGGCTTTTACATTTTTAGAAATTATTCCAAATAGCTTGTCCAGATTACATCTTGCATTTGAATTTCAGCTGTGATTATGTTACAGTGGAGACTGACAATTGTATAATAGGTATATTTCAAACAGTATAGGAGAAAGCAAGCAGGGCTGGTCTTCCTAGACGGGATGCATCTTTGTGTGTGCACCCCATATAGGAATTGGACACGTTTGTTTAGGATGCTTTCAGAAAATATATGTGTCCAAGCATTTAATATGTATTTACAATCTATATTATTGCTTACAGAATATATGCAAGCCACCTGTCTGTCAGAAGTAGACTAAGAGAATCATATAATATGACCCACAAGGGTCATCTAGTTCAGCCCTCCGAAATGCAGGAAGGTACTTTAAATGAAATGCTTTATTTCCAAAAAAAATAATGCAAACTGACGAGTCCAGAGGATCCTTTCTACAAACTCACAGACTTAATTGTATTTGTGAAAAGATCTGAGATCTGAAGCTCGAATTAGAGAAGTGGGTGGGGCAGAGAGGCCGATTCTCTTTGCCCCTGCAGTCCCCTGTGCTACTGCCTATGAGCTATTCCAGATGACACCCCCCCCAAACACTTTCAGTGGACGTATGGGGCTGCAGGGGAGAGAAAAAGAATAGAACATCATCTCCCCCACTTTTCTTCCCAAGGGAGAGTGGATTTCTGCTGACAGGAATTATAGATCCAACCCATTACTTTTTATGACAACCACGGTACAGTAGCGTATGTCCCAAATTAAATGAACGAGCTACATTATGGAAAGGTTAAGAACTGCCACCCCTAAATCCACTTGAATAGCCAACCCATTCTCTAATTCATTGTGTGCTGCATGTGTAAGAAATAGGACAGATCGTGATGTTTGAGTCTCTGACCTTCTGGCACAGCTAAAGCGAATGTTTCCGGGGACTTTGTCTGGTGAAGGGCGTTGAAGATAAAAAGTGAGGTAAAAGGCAGTGAGCGCAGCCAAGGACAGGAAGCATCAGGCTGCATTTAATCACTGATTGGTACCAGGGGAAATCCTCTCTGCATGAAGCCAACAGTTGCCTGAAGAAAGGATGGAGGATCTGAGGAGAGCCTTCTAACTGTTTTTGCACATGTGCTTGACATTTTAGCAAGCTTACTTATTGGTCATAGAGGTAATCGCAGTAGTAAATGCTCACTGCCAGCACCACCATGAATGTAAGCATTGAGTGACTGTGGGAGGGAGCCAAAGGGTGCAGCATGTGGAGTAAGAAAAAGGGTTTGTTTGTTTGTTTGTTTGTTTAAAATAGTTTTTAAAACTGACCCCCTCCCCCCCAAAAAACACTTCTTGAGTCCAATAATATAGTGTAATACAGTAGGTTGGGCGTATAATTAGGTTTTTAAAAATGAAAATAATAATAATAATAATAATAATAATAATAATAATAATAATAATAATAATAATAATAATAATAATAAATACGCCCTAAAGCACTGCAGATTAGATATTGATGTTAGTGTTGTATTAGTACTCTGTGCTGTTCCATGAGACATTGTCTAAAACCACATTACACTGTTCTGAATGTACCTGGCCTTCAGCATTTGCACTGATGGGACCAACATGTAAGCTATTCTGGGGAAGAAGAGCAGGCACAAATATAATAATAAATAAATGGTGCTAGAAGGATGTGACTATGGTGCTACATGCAGATACTGTATACCTTATGGGAATGTTTAGGTTTGAGTTGTCAGCAGCTGCACCTGAAAAGGAATAACTTCCAAGACAGGACTTTGAAAAGTTAGCATTAGCAGAGTTAGAGAAACAGTGCAAAATGAACTATCTGTTTACGATTCAAAGATTTGCTATGTGAGAGAGCTTGGTTACATTAAATATATCTATCATATGCAGGAGGAAAACAAATTAGTTCAACTCCCTGTTTCCTTTGCAAACAGAGAACTTCAGCAGTTTGGCATCATTTGATGGCCTGAGCGTTTTTTTTGTACCTTTTCTTGCCTTTTAAGCAAGTCAAGTGCTCACTTTTAACTGTGCTATAAAAAAAAAGGAAGAGGGAGTTAATTTCAGCCGCAGCCTCTCTCCCCTACCTCTGACTGTGTGACTGACTGGACAGACACCAGCAGTTTTCTTTATCAAATGCTCCTGATGGGGAGATGCTTGTTATCCAGAAAGGCAGCTGCAGAACAACTAACTCTATAATACAGAGGAAATGCTCTGAGTAATCTTCACAAAACTAGATAAAGCTGAAAAATGCTTCTGTTTCAGTGATAATGTTTCAACATACGCATTTAAGGAAACAAGGCCTAATTCCTAAATAAAAGGTCAGCTGTCTTCGTTTATCACGTGTTCATTGTGACTCTGGATAGAAAATTGAACCAGGACATAAAAACATGAGGTTTGTCACAGCTGAATAATTTTTTTTCATAGGACTCTTGTTTGCTGCCAATTACCTTCATTTTAATTTTAAAATTGCATTCAGCCTGCAGCCGGTTCTTATACAACATAGTTTTCATCATGGCCATCAATGAATGATCTACAGCCTCTGAATGGACTTGCTTTATTTGTTTCCTTGTTTTGTTCTATCAGTTCCGAAGCACAGAAAGGGGAGTGTTAATCCATTCCTCCTTTTACAGGTAGGTAGCCGTGTTGGTCTGGATCGAAGTAATAAAAAAATTCCTTCAGTAGCACCTTAAAGACCAACTAAGTTTTTATTTTGGTATGAGCTTTCGTGTGCATGCACACTTCTTCAGATACCAGTGTGCATGCATACGAAAGCTCATACCAAAATAAAAACTTAGTTGGTCTTTAAGGTGCTACTGAAGGAATTTTTTCATTCCTCCTTTGTCATTTTCCTGCAGAAAACTTCTCCCAGAAGCTGCTATTTGCTCTCAAATTTGTGGGCAAAAAGCAATTTCAACAGGGCAGAATGGGTTAAACTTCCCCTTTCACTGAACTGCCCAAATTCAAAATCCCATGGCTGTGTTTTTCTTTGTTTCCTAAAAAAAGAGACATGGTGGTTGTATCCGTATGCAATAAACTGTTTTAAATATTTATGAGAAAATAAAGGGATGAATGACCATAAAGACTTTTTGGTAGGTATGGGCTACTCCCAAAAGATAGAAATTGTAGGAAGTAGTAGCTCCAATTGGTTGCAGAGAATTCAAGTAAGATCATCAGCTATCAAAATTTTATAACAAACAAAAACGTATTTTCTATCCTGCACGGAGATAGAGCTGTGCCTGCCCTGTTTCTGGGTAGATTTTGATGAGAAATTTGTTTAGGAATCAGTGTGGAAACAAATTGTTTTTAAAAGGCACTTATGAGGCAGCCCAAGAGCTGCCTCTGTGCCTCTGAAAATAAATAAATCTTTATTTTATACTTTTAAAAATTGGCAATTCAGCCACCATACCCATAATTGTTCACTTGATGACATTCTGAGCAGACACACAAACACACCTAGAGCACGCATACTACATGTTTGACATGGTGCGCTCTCTCTCTCTCTCTCTCTCTCTCTCTCTCTCACACACACACACACACACACACACCCCACAGAGGAACATACACCACATTTTTGACAGAATTTCAGAGAGAAGGAGACCTCTGCACCCATCGAAAGTGCTTCAGTGGATAGAAGTAGAAATACAGCATTTTGCTCTTCACAGAACAACCAGAACGCAGCATTTTAAGTCCTTTCGATCACAATGCTATGATGAGGTAACAAAGCCCTCTACCTTCTTTAGAAATCACTCTCTAAAGACAGCTCTCTAAAAAGCAGGCAAAGGACATTATCTCCCAATCTTAGCACTTAGTACCACAGCACTGGTATTGGCTGGGGGGGCCACTTACTGCAGCTTGGTGGGCCATGGGTTGGCCACACCTGCCATAAGGACTCTGGATCTGCACTGTAGTGTTTTTGTAAGTTGCAAATCCAGTGAACAAGGAATGGCCTTTTCCTTCCTTATTCAGACAGCATTGGCTGATAGTTGAAAGCCACAGTATTGTGTATATCTATATTTGCTAATACGGGATTTCAGCATCCATTTCAGCAGCTGAAATTTATGGGACCAAGTTTCCATTACACATTAGGGTCAAATCAGGCATTGTGTGCCTATGTGCTATATTCTTTCTTCTATGAAATTAGTATTTAATATGTCAAGAATTAGGAGTAAGACAATTATGTAGACCGACACACAAAGTTAGGTTGAGAGGCTATATTAGATGTGCTTCAGTAGAAATAAAACTTGTATTTGCTCTTGCTTAGAATTAAAATGTGTGTGTATTAAATGAAAAGTATAAAACACACAGAGAATAACTGAGAAGCTGATACTTTTGTGCAGTCAGTATGTTGCTTAGAATACAGTTTTATTGCTAATTCATAAACTCCTGCTAAATGACTTTTACAGTGGAAACACTGATCCTGCCATCATTGTAGCTATGGAAATAGCGAGGCATTTATAAGGATCTGGTTACATTACATCTGTTTACCGCACCATCTGCGTGCGTGTATGTGTGTACACACAGAAGGAGCAAGGGAAGACAGTTTTCCTCTGTGTATTAATTTATTTATTCAGGGCGATATACAATTGCACAGTGAAAACAGATTTAAAACAATATAAAAGCAGTAACTTTAAAATAGGTTTAATAACAATATGAATAAACACCAGACAGAAACTTAGTAATAGTAATATCCGTTCCCATTCCCATGTATGATAATAGCACAAATCATTTTGCTTTGAGCAGGGGTGGTCACTGACCTGTATTGACAATGCTAGCTAATTTGAGGTATAAAATGATAATCACAACAAAGTATACAGCACTATTTTGCAATGTAGTCTTGAGTATCCAAAAGCAGGGCTTTCATATAACCCTCATCAATTGAAATCTATCCATCTCCCAGTCTGAAATGGTGCCTCTCAACCTAGCTTTAGTTTTTAATTTTTAAGTTTCCACTGCCTAATATAGTCACAAACGATGTCAAAACGGAAACAGTTCATTATTGTGGAATATTACCCAAGAAAACACCCGCTGATGGATTGTTAGCAACTCCTGTAAGAATTCGCTCTTGGAGACAATTAGACACCATCTGGTTCCCATGCTCATCTTCTAAAGCTATGTTGTTCATTTATGAGCAAGAAATTGAACAGAACAACATTCCAGGATGCGAGAGACCAGGATGGTGAAGGTATTGGAAACCAAGTCCTATGAGAAACTGTTGAAGAAATAGGGGAACCTTAGAAGAATATTGTAGGACTAGACCAAAGAACCACTATTTATATAGTAGCCAACCAGATGCCTATCCTGTAAGCAGGATAAGAGTGCATCAGCACTCTCATTACTCATATTCACCAGAAACTGGTATTCAGAGGTATACCACTTCTGATAGGGGAGATGGTACACACCTATAACGATGGTAGCCATTGATAGTGTTATCCTCCATGAATTTGTTTAATCCATCTTAAGAGCATGCCAGTTGGTGGCAATCACTGTATCTTGTGGTTATGAATCCCCTAGTTTTAACTATGTGCTGCTTAAAGAGAAAGTTAAGGTGAAAGTTAAGCTGTTTGGGGGATTTGTTTTCTGTTGCTCTGGAGCAGGCACATCCCACAGGTAGATCGTGATCTACCCGTAGATCACTGGACGTCTGTAGTAGATCACTGGTAGATCACTGGCTCCCCCCAAGGAAGCTCAACAATTGTGCCTCCCCTAAAAAAAGCTCATTAACATTTTTGCCCTGCAGCCCATCAAAACGGTGCTTTCCTCCTCCCTAAAAAAAACAACTCAAGAACTTTGACCTAAACCCCTAAAACATGGGCCCTCCTCCTCCCTAAAAAAAGCTCAACAACTTTGACCTGAACCCCCAAAAAGGGGGTAGATCACTGCCAGTTTTTAACTCTGAGTAGATCGCAGTCTCTTGGGAGTTGGCCAGCCCTGCTCTAGAGAACAAGGATGGATCTGATGGGTGGCATTCAACTAAGTGGTTACATGCCCAGAATGAGGTCCACTTGTTTAATGGGTCATTCCCCTGTCTCCTCTCCCCACACCTCCTGAATATGCTCTGGCAGGTTAAGAGAACCTCTAAAACAGGTTAATAATAATAATAATAATAATAATAATAATAATAATAATAATATATTATTTATATCCCGCCCATCTGGCCGGGTTCCCCCAGCCACTCTGGGCAGCTTCCAACAAAACATTAAAATACAGAAATCCATCAAACATTAAAAGCTTCCCTAAACAGGGCTGCCTTAAGATGCATGTTTAGAGGCAACATGGAGGGAGGAGAGGGTTCGAAAGTCTGGTTGTGTAAGTGGGCCTTGTTTTGTGCACAAACACCACTTAGTGGTACATTGAATTCCATCCAATGGGTGGAAATAGCTAGGAATCAGATTTCATTTAAATATTAGGAGAAATATCCTAATGATAAGAGCTGTTTGACAGTGCACAGGACTACCTCAGGTGGTGTGGGCTGTCCTTTACTGGAGGTACTGAAGTAGAGTATGGATGGCCACCATTCACAGTATATTAGGTGCCTCCGGCACTACAGGTCATGCATCGATTCATTGGGGTGGATCCAATGCTAGTTAATTTTCAGAGAGTCTACTCTGAGTAGGACTAGCATTCAATACAACCCTATGATCACCAAGTTCCCTTCCATCTTGGTGATTCTGTGATTCCAATTTATACGACTTTTGCTCTTGTTCTGTCCTGCCTGACCTGCAGTACAACTGAAGGTAATTGGAATTATGCCATGACAGTTTGTCTGTCAAATGCTCCTTTGAAATAAATGGGATTCTTCTTTTTTCTTTTTTTCAAAACCACCTCTTCTATTTCATTTTAATGTAGCTGAAGAGAATAGTTCAAAGTTCATAGAGAAGAGTTCAAAGTTTAAGTTTCTTGGGGTTATGTTTGACAAAGGGTGAGAACCCTGGTCCAGGGAAAACAATTTGTGTGAAAGTCATATTGAAATCAATGGGGAAAAGTTATTTTAAGTATATAGGTATATATCAGTAAATTAAGACAGAATAAAAGCAGCAGCAGTATCTGAAGGACCATCAGAATTTTTCAGTCCAGTAAAAGAAAAAAATGCTAGTTTTCTGAAGGATTAAAGGGACAAGTCAACTCAGAAGCACAATTTTTCAAAATGGCTGTATTCAGACATGAGGGCATGAGTTCTCAATGGCAGATCTGGAGATTTTCTTGGGAGAAGATATTCTGTTAAACTGGCTGTGACTTGCCCCATTGATTTCAGTAGGACTTAACTTCCTCCCATTGGAAACATGCAAATCACATTTTTTGGCACTTGCTATTTTAATACCCACTAAACAAATAATTGTAACCATGACCCAACAAAACCAAAGTGTGTGTGTGTGAGAGAGAGAGAGAGAGAAGGAAAGCTCCAAAAATATTTATGTCAAAACATCCAGCATTTATTTTAAATTCCAATATTCTAGACCCTATTTCCAATTATTGCTAATATATTAAAAATTAAAAGGAAGACACCAATATTGAGATTTTTTTTCTTTCCTTAACTGTAAGATTAGCTTCTTCTAATTGTAGATATTGGTAGCAATAGAATAATCCTAAATAGGATATGGGATGTGATAATATAGGGTAGGTATTGGATGTTTTGACACATAGACCTCTCTTGGAAGTTTATTCTGCTCAGCGTGAGATTTGTCACTCAAAACCCCCATGGCCTTACCTTTAACCCACTTCTCTTTATGCTCTGCTGCAATAATTTGAAACCATGTGTAATACCTGACCAGTGCATGCTGGCAATCAATGGACCATTTTGAATTGGCCTTTGTATATTTTGTTATACAACAGAGCTTTTCAGAGTATTTGGAACAGTATTTCCATAGCTAGGAATCTGTCTCCAGCAGTCAAGGTTTTAATAAATTTTAATTTCTAGCGTTCATCATGCCACGCATATGTATTTCTTCTACATTAATGTTTCTTAGAATCCTGTTGTTGCAGGTTTCCTTTCTTTCTTTCCACGTTATATAATTCCTTGTTTTTAGAGTGTTTCTTCATTGTTGGTGCATGATAAAAACAAAATTTAAAAATCTTGTAAATGCTTGTATTTACAAGCGCTTTCAAAAATTCTGCTTAGCCTAAGTGCAAACAACAGATACGTTTTTGATGCTCATGTTGTCATTAATATTAGCAGACAAATATTTTTTCCTTAGCATTTGTTGCTAGCGTTAAGTGATTCACTATGATAGGCATGAAATAGTTTTGTCCGTCTCCTTCCCTCTCCCAGCATTAAATAGTTGGCTATCTGAAATGGCTAGTAGAAATAGGAGATTAGTTCTGTACCTTTATGGGTGCTATTTACAAAATTCCAAGTAAGCGCTGCACAGATAGACTGCTCCTGTGGTTTGTTCTTCAGTCAAGCAGCTGAGATTCAACTGAGAACATAGATGCTGGCTGTAGCTGTTCAAATAGCAGTAGGAAGAGGAGGAGGAGGAGGAGTTTGGATTTGATATCCCGCTTTATCACTATCCTAAGGAGTCTCAAAGCGGCTAACATTCTCCTTTCCCTTCCTCCCCCACAACAAACACTCTGTAAGGTGAGTGGGGCTTAGAGACTTCAAAGAAGTGTGACTAGCCCAGGGTCACCCAGCAGCTGCATGTGGAGGGGCGGATATGTGAACCCGGTTCACCAGATTACGAGACTACCGCTTTTAACCATTACACCACACTGGCTCCCGTATGCCAGTGTTTCACTCATCAGCAGCATTAGCTTCACTTTGCAGACATAGGACCAATGACTATCCAGCTTTAGGTTCAGCTTTGCCTGGTTTTCTGCCCTTACTAAGCTTCCCAGAAATCTGAAAATCAAATTTTCATCTGTCACACTGATGGTGTGTCCAGCAGTACGATCCTATGCATGTTTACTTGTAGTAACACGGGTGGCGTTGTGGTCTAAACCACTGAGCCTCTTGGGCTTGCTGATCGGAAGGTCGGCGTTCTAATCCACGTGATGATGGTGAACTCGCATTGCTCTGTCCCAGCTCCTGCCAACCTAGCAGTTCAAAAGCACACCAGTGCAAGTAGATAAATAGGTTCCGCTGCAGTGATGGCATTTCCGTGCGGTCTGAGGACAAACGCTGGCTCCCTCGGCCTGAAGTGAGATGAGCCCCACACCCCATACAGTCATACTTTGAAAGTCGAACAGAATCCGTTCTGGAAGTCCCTTCGACTTCCAAAACGTTCAGAAACCGAAGCTGCGGAAGCCCTGTCGGACATTCGGGTTCCAAAGAACATTCGCAAACCGGAACACTCACTTCTGGGTTTGCGGCGTTTGGGAGTCAAAACATCCGAGTACCAAGGCGTTCAGGATCCAAGGTACGACTGTAGTTGCCTTTGACTGGACTTAACCATCCAGGGGTCATTTACCTTTACCCTTACTTTTAAGTAAATATGCAGAAGGTTATGACTTAATTTTTCCAACCTGAAAAGACATCACATAATTTAACATTGTCTTAATAACTGTAAATGTATTTTTAGGTCAGTTTGCACCTTTATCCAGGATACATATTCAGCGGGTATCACTGCAGCTCTGATTTCATCCTGCTACTGGTCATAATGGCAGCTGGGTTGGAAATAGTTGCCTGTGATGTGATCGAGGGGGGAATGAAGTGAGGTCCAAAGAAAGGTAGGAAATGGGGTGACAGCCAAGTTTCTAGCATCTGGTGACATTTTCTGGTGACAGTATCCATAGTGGAGAGATCTATGTGGTTGGTCTGTGGCTGCTGTAATAAACTTTACAAAATTAAATACTGTCCTTGTGGTCATTGTTGCTTGTTGGGTGGGCAGACAGTTTCACTTGGTTTTGTGTTCTTCCATGATACTGAAACCCCAAAGTGTGAATTATTGTCACAGTATTTGGCTGAAAGCATTGAAATTCCCTTTCCTGAATAGTTTTTGCTGTACTTGAAGCCTGTTCAGAGTTATTATGTAGATAATTCCATGGGTGCAAAGAAAGAAGTGCTCTGGGAGCCAGAGCTTCATAAGGAGCGTGTGGGTGGGTGCCAAAGGGACAAACTTCTGACGAGTTTCAAATAGGCTTGCCAGGTCTCAGGGCTTGATATAAAATGCTACGGTTTTAGTCTCTTTCTCATTACTGTAGTAGAATTGTCTAATTTTGTCATTATTACCTGGTTCAGAATAGGCATTTCATGTGCTGTAAAGTGTGCTATCCATGTGCAAGGTTATATAGATTTAACAGATTAATTTATCAGCCAAGGTTTTAAAAAAACAGCTGAGGGATCTACGTACTTTAAAACACACACCACCACCCCCCAATGCTTACAGGCTGTTTCCTGCTTCAAAATGCGACCATCCTTGAGCTCTCAAACTCTTCCCACTGAGTCTCAGGGGATGATCCTCATCAGACCCCAACTATTCAAAAGCAGTGCCTCAGCCAACAAAAAAAACCTCAGGCTGTACATTGATTTCACACACACGTAACAGGTATCTGGACTGTGACTATTGCCCACGAGTAATTAAAGGAAGGGGAGTATAAGAAAACTTTTGAGGGAATGCTTGCATCAGTCTTTCTGCTGCAGATCTCCTGTGCATTCGTGCAGAAGATTATGAGAATGCCTTTGGATCACATGACACCAGTAAAACCTGCTGTGTTTAGCCTAATCCGCGCACTGAGACTATGCTACAGAATGCATGCAAAAGCTCTCCAGTGAGCTGTGGTGTTGCAGCACATTGTAGGGCAGGTGTGGGGAACCTTTGTCCCTCTAGATGCTGCTGAATTACAAGTCCCATTGCCCCTGGCTTTTTGCCATTAGTTGGTGGGAGTTGTAGTCCAACAACGTCTGAGGGCCAAAGGTTCTCCACGCCTCTTGTAGGGGGTGGCCAGTAATACAGGCAAGTGGGTCTCCACACTGGTTTCCTCATTAATGAACCAATGATAAACCACCACGAGACTTCAGAACTGCACAGAACACTTTTTGAAAGTCACTGATATTTATCATACCATTTGGGCATTCAATATTTAGGCATTTGGAAGCAAGATAGGACCACCCCAAAATAAGGGAGTGGGTTCTATATACAAGGGGAGTCCTAAGATATGCAGAAGTAAAGACATGTGCAGATTAAAAGGAAACTAATAATAATAATAATAATAATAATAATAATAATAATAATAATAATAATGTTGATAATTACCTGTGACCTTCAGGATTTACAGAATAAAGAGCAAATAGATAAGAAAAATGATTGACAAATCTTATTGTCTGGAAAATCATAGAATCAGAGAGTGAACTTCCAGGTTCATATTAAATGTTCACAGAATGCCTGTCTTTGCCAATTGCTACTTTTTGTTGAGGGGGACATGCTAGTGCCAGGCCAGATCTTCCCTGGATTTCTTCATTGTTTTCTGTGGGCAGTTTCTATTGTAAGGGGTGTGTGTAAAGAAACTAGATGTTTTTCAGATTACATACGTCTTTCAGATTAGTCTGTCGTTCACGCATGAAGTGTTTTGTGGCTGCTGAAAGTAGGGTTGTTATACATCCTCTTTTTCCGGGACACGTCCTCTTTTCCATGGGCAGTGTCGTCGTAGCGATCCATAGTTAAAAGTCGGCAAATGTGTCCTCTTTTCTGCTCTTCAAAATATGGCAAGCCTAGAAAGGCAGATAGAGGGCTGGTTGAAACACAGAATGTTAGCTGAGGGGGAAAGGGCAGCGGACAGCAGGGAGTGGCAGGAAATTTGCTTATAGTGAGCCTCCTGGAAGGAAGATTTGGCAGGGGAGGGGTGTGTGTCCCATGAGATTAAAAGCTACACACAATCTCTATGCTATGTGGGGATGTTCCAGAAGGAAGGAAAGGGAGAAGGACACCGTTCCCCTTTCCTGCTGTATAGAATCAGCAGCCATCGTCCATACATGTGCACACACACACACACACAATATAGCAATTGTTCAAGTGTTCAGGACTGGAACACACCCCGAACCTGGACCCTCTAGCACAATAGAGCACAGCAAGGGAAGCCCTCGGGGAGAGTGGCCAGTGGCACTTCCCCCTTCTCCTTTCTTCGCACCCACCCTTCAGCACTTCTGCTCCAAGTTTGCCAGAACACTGAACCCACGTGTGGTACTCATACATTTGTGTTAGCAGCAAAAGATGAAAGGGAAGGGTTAGCTTTCCGTGCTAGTTACTGGCGAAAGAGTGAGTCTGGATTGCTTACTATGTTGGATGATTCGTTTCCCTCGCTTGCTGCATATTATGGGTCATCCACTAACCCAGATATTTTCAGCTGCTTAGTGACTAGTGCTGATGTATTAATACAGTCAGAAGTAAAAAAATAAAAAACCAGCCTGAACCTTTTTGAATTCTATGGCTCTTCTTAAAAACTTCTTTAAAACTTTGTTTCCACATACCTATTGGCTTAACAGATGGACATATGATTTCAAGCTACTAAACATCAAGGACTGTTTTAAAGGGGGCAAGAATGCGGGTTGAGGAGAGAAGGCTGGAATTAATACCTAGAAAGAATTTGATTCTGGCTCAGACTTAATTGCCTTTCATTTTTCCATCTCTATACAGGCTTAAATTGAATATTGTGCATTTCTGCATCTGTTTATATTGAACAAGAAAACCTGCTACAAATGAGATTATTTTAAACATTCTTTAATAAATAAAGTGAACTCAGATGCATGTAGTTATATACACTCCTCTGAGGTATAAGGATGTTTCTTTGCAAATGTAAGTAGGACTGAACTTCTATAACTAGGCCACAGGAATGTTATTTAAAAGCAACTGAGAGGCATCCATGCAAACTCTTAAATTTAATTCAGTAGTTTAACAAAATCATGTATCCTGGATTTAATGCATATTAATACCTTATGTTGCTGTCCAAATAGTCACTGGAATAAAATGTCATATTTTTCTCTTTTAAATGCAAAGTGTTTTTCGTTCTTTCACTTAACTATTTCATTTCAACCATCTTGGCTACAATCCTCAACAAACGTACCTGGCAGTAAGTACCACTGACTTCAAGGAGCTTTACTTCTGACCAGATATGCATATGACTGTGTGGTTAGCGTTGCAGTCATTAGCCCACTAACTTATGTTGTGGAAATGTAATGTGTAAACAGACAGAAAATAAATAAATGAGGCATTAAAGCTACAATTCTGTACACTTAGGAGTAAATCCCATTGAACTCAACTAGGCTTTCTTCTGAGTAGACATGCACAGAATTGTACACTTTAATCTGCTTTCTTAATGGGGACATCTTAAACACGTTGCATCTGTTGTGATGTGGATTTTGTAAAATTTGCTCCTGGGAAAATCGAGGAGTCTTAAAAACCTCATCCTATTCTCTAGGATTCTCATTTGGGAAGTTGAGTTCACCCAGGCCTTGGGTTCAGTGATGTACAGATGATTTAATGGCGTTTAGGTAGGGGTATGTGCTGGTCCCATGCTTTGACTTGAACAGAACAAGCATCTGCTCTGTAGCAAATATTCTGATTGCTATTGACCGAACTCCAGGCTTGTGGCCCGATATCAGCATTTGCAGGTTTTCTCATACACCTGAAAGATTGTTATCCAAAAGGCACCCGATTCTTTTCTTCATTTGAAACATTTTTTTGAAATTGGAATTAGATTACTCTTCTGATTGTTTTTTTTTTTTACAAAAAGGGCATTATTATTTCAGTAATTTTGCTTAAACTTTTAGCATCAGCTTTTAACTCCCCCCCCATATGTACGTTTTCTCCTCTTTCTCTAATTGCTAGTGGCTGTACAGTTGAGTGAGATATACAAAAGATCTTTCAGTCTTTGCTCCTCTTTCCTCTCATCTTACATCTTCAAGGGGAGGTTGCATGAGGGTTTGGGGTTGGTTTATAAAAAACAGACATAAAAATTAAAAGCGAGACTGACTAGTACTGAAGCGAGGAAAAAGGCAGCTGGCCTTTTATCACCATAATTTTTGCTAAGTCTAGGAGACAGGAATGGAGATCAATTTCCCACTCCTTTTTTAATCAGCAAACTATATCCTGATTAATTTCTTAAACAGAGTATGTAAAAACAAGGTTGTTAAAAAGACACAACTTGCAAGATAAATTTCAGAATTGTAGGTGCTGATCTATCTTCATTTTTTTCATCTTTCTGTCCTTTGTTGTTGTTTAGTCGTTTAGTCACGTCCAACTCTTCGTAACCCCAATGATCTGTTCTTTACATCGGCTTTTTAAATGACACACAACTTCTTTAATGGAGATTATTTGTATATTAGCTATATGCTCTGGAAGGTTAAAGGTCCTGTAGTTTCATGAATACTTGCTAATATTTTTACAGTTTACTTGCACTTTCTGTAAGGCAGAGCCACTGTTAGAAAATTGGAGTGAAAATAAACAGGTTTAAGAAATAAAGCAAGGCAATCTAAAGATTCAGTGTGCAGCTTTGATGTGGAATTCATATAAGGTCAGGGCCGGAACTAATATCAAGGAGAATGAGTTGGCCTTTCTCAAGAGGCAAATTTGGGGCTATTGTGAAAAGGCCTGCAATTTACCAGTTATTTAGTTTAAATAATTATTAATAATCGCTCAATTATTAACAGAATTTCAAGTATTAACCAACAATCACTCAATAATAAATTGTATGCTTTTTTATTCTATTTTAGTTTATGGGGTGCCATTTCTATTTTAGGCACCAAAATATTTTGAAACTTGTATGGAATGCTGTTGTTGTGTGAGCAAAACATACTTTCCTTCGTGGCTCTGACTCTGTGACTCTGAACTCAAAGCTCAGATATTGTACCCAAACCTGTCACATGCTCCCCCAGCTCTCCTTTTCACAACAACTGAGTGGAGCCTGTCATTTGCATGGATCATGTCCTTGGTGCGTGGATTATGTCCATAGCTGCCAAGGATCCCGTTTTTCACGGGAAACCCCCGGATTTTAATCTGTTTCCCACTGTTCTCCCGAATAGAAAAAAAATCCCGGAAATCCCCCGGATTTCCTACCTGCCAGGGAGGCTCCATTTCGGGTGCCGCTCTGCCCATGTCTGGGCACCGGAATCGGGCAGAGCGGCACCGGAAGTCACTTCTACGCATGTCATGCGTAGAAGTGACTTCCGGTGCCGCGCCGCTGCTGATCCCGCATTTTTCAGCTGGAGACTTGGCAGCTATGATTATGTCTGCAGCCGAGCACTCCTGCAGCCAGCCACATCCTTAGAGACAGAGGCTTGTCCAGTTCCTCCAGCTCTCTCTTGGCCTCAGGCTCAGCTGCCAAGGCAACATCCAGCAGCAGAGGGATTTCCACTGTGCTGCAGGAGCCCTCCCCATCCTACTCCTCAGACTCCGACTACTCTTTCCCCTCTAACAGACCCTGCAACACTTTCCCCCTCCCAGATGGTGCCATGGGACCATCACACTTTCACTTGTGCAGCAGAACTTCCCCTTCCTCTCTCTCTTCCCACCTACGGCTCCTCAACCTCAGGATCTGCTCCAGTGGTTGGGAGGCTCCCCCAAACAGATTTTAGGGACCCGAGGGAAGGCTACAGGTGAGAGAAGAGGAAGGAGTAGCCTATGGCATGAGTGTAAGTGCACTTACATAGCACTGGAGGCAACCCTAAGGGCTTGGTTTGATGCCCTGTGTTGCTTCAATAATTCCATGTTGCAACAACAACAACAACAATTTCAGAGGTCTTCAGAATTCTGCACACAGTTTTCTAGACAGACTCACATCAATACATATAATATCTGCCTGAGGGCACGCAAAAACTGCCAGACAGAAAGGACATGGTGAAGCTGCGATATTTTTTAAAAAAGGTATGAACAAGAATACACAACACTTGGCCACCTTTTAATTATAGAAACAACCCCCCACTCTCTTCATAAGGTATTATGAAGTACGATATTCATAATACCTCTTCATAAGGTATTATGAAGTAAAGGGAATCCCTTTTACTTCCTTCACAAAAAGCCCCTGGACCTATTCACCTGTAGTTTAGAAGGCTTAATCTACTCCAGAGGGGCTCCATTAAATTCATCTACTGTGTCCAAAAGAGGAGGAAATTACAGCCATTTTTAGGTTCCCCATTATAGTGAATGGGGAAACTCTTCATTTTATACAGAGTGGCTTGGACCCTGAAACACAGACCAAAGGAAAGAGCATAGAAATAGACTAGGATTTTAAAGAATGCACAGATACAGATACGTGGTGAATCGTGGGGCCTGTTCACACCCCTCATATCTTCTTTAAAGGCTTCAAAGTAATTTTTGACCTTTTTTGGAAATGAATTACTCAGGTTATCTTTTCAATGCTGAACTATGTCACTGAAATTACTTGAATGAACTTCAGAGCAAGTCTGTAAAGAAACATGCTATTAAATCAGTACAAATGCTAGTGCCTTTGAACTGTGGTTGAAGTCATTTATCCTACATTAGCTCATTATTTCCCCCTACTTGTCTGGAAATATTATAATAAAAATCCATATTTGATAAGTATGCCCTAGTACCATAAAATACTTGGAGAGGGGAAACAGGCAACTGGGTGGGAAGGAGAAACTTCCAATAGGTACTTTTAGTTTTTAAAATGGTGGCACAGCTGTGGACTATATGGAGAGGAACTGTAGAAGTTTAAAGGCACTTGCAGGACTGAAATAAATCCTACAAAATGGCTTTGAGTAGAGAGTGTAAAAGAACTGTGAGACAGGAGTGGATAAGAAAACCGAATGAGGGGAGGGAGGGAAGTCAAAGCTCGGCGGAGCATATTAAGATAGATCAATAGATGTTAAAAAGAAAAAAAATGTGTTTATTGTGTGTTGTTGTGTTTGTTGTTGAATGTTTTGTTATTCGTGAATGTGTTTATTGGAAAATTTAATAAATTGCTTTTTGAAATAAAATAAAATAAAATAAAATAAAATGGTGGCACAGCTAATTGGCATATTTTTAGCTGCAAACATGACCCAAATCTTTCACATGACCAGATAAGGAAACTGGAGTTCTTGAAGTTTGTTCCCACCCAGATTGCTGTAGCCTAGCCTAAGCTTTTGGTTTTGTTTTAATTTTATCTTACTTTTCAATATGTATTCATCCAAACCGACATTTCATCACTCCAGTTGTAGAACAATGTTCCGTCAACATGAGAAACACACACACACACACACCTAAATCTGGAACAAATTATGAAATTACAAAATAGGCAAATGCAGAAACCAATGGAATCAAGTGTTTGAGTGTGCAACCTCTGATGCATGAAGCATCTTATGAAGGACACATGATATTTTGTTTGACCGTCAGCTTTTAAATTTCGCTGCAATGTGATACAGCTTTTGCTCCTTTCAGAAATTGTGGCGCTAACAATATTCCTTTCTGCAGCAATTCTTTTTGTATTTTTGAATACACACTTTTCTCAGCATACAAACAGAGTAACATATCTATCTGAATTACAGGTTGCAATTACAACACTTTTAGTTCTGTCCTTGTTTAGAGAGGTTTGCTTGCACGAACTCCCTAAACTCATTCATCACACCTTATTGCTAATAGAGCTGTATGCTGATGTTAGCGGAACAAAGTTGCTTCCATGGTCTTTGAGACACTGCAGTAAAGTCCCTGAGCAACTCTTCTATTCCTAATAATCCTCTGACCCTAGTGCAAAAATCCTCTGCAGCACTGGGCTTCTCCACCAGTGCTACAGCAACTGCATCCTGTTGACGAAGCAGGTTCTCCCCTTAAAGGAGAACGTGGGTTGCAGAAGGGTTAACAAGACATCCCAGGGTTGGTTGGGCGGGTCAGTTTGGATGGCCACATGTGTGATTGGTGGGTGTGCTGTTGCTGGGGAATTTAGCATGTAGCAAAGCCTCTTCCCGGCTTGAAGGGAGGAGGGGTTGTGGGCCGCACGCGGGCTTCACGTGGGGGGGGGGGAATGGCTAGCATTTTCCCCATTGGATTATCTCTTGAGGTCCAGATGTGGTGGGGAGGTTGCTGCCATCACCTCCCCAAAATGCGGAGGGATACTCCCTTAAGGAGTCCAAGGGGCGTTGCCAAGTCCGAAACTGTGGAAGGTGAGGGCCTGAGGGCACGACCCCGAATGGTGGCCCCAGGATGGGTACCTAGTTGATGTGCATCGCAGGACCCATCCAATGGTGGTTAACCCTTCACAGACTGCCAGCAGAGCGGGCTGGAGTCAGATATAGTCGGTTAGATCCAATGCCTATGCCAATACCTCTCTTCTTCCGTAATCAATAAAGTTGTGGCCAATTCGACCCATTAACCTTAAGCTATGTGTCCTGTGTCTTTATTCCTTCCGGGGAGACCGCGTGCATTGCCACACAAATGATTCATTGACAGCCTTAGCCCTATACATGCTTAGCGAGCAGCTTTTAGTTCCACTTTGCTGCTCACAACATCACAACAAATCTCCCGCCCGCCCTCCTCTAATTTTAGGTGTTCTTTGCACTGAACTTGCTGCGCCTATCATGGGGTCGCCTGTTTTGGATCAGGGGCCTGGTAGGAATTTGCCCACTTGGCTGATTGGCTGGTGCCAGGTGGTTTTTGCCTGCTGCGTAGCAGTAAGTCACAACTTGTAAGGGGACCAATGCCTAAGCAACCACTCACATCAGTTGTATTTAAATAAAGTTGTGGCCAAAATTAATGCCAAAAACCTTAAACTTAAATACTGTGTGAAGTGTGAGTTTTTGGGGGGATGTCTTGGTACCTCGGCACGCAAGTGGAGAATGGATGTGCCAAAGCTGAGATGGGGCACTGGAGGTAGGAGTGAGAATCACCTAGGTTGGTCAGAGGCCTGTTGCACAAGCAGGGTAGAGAGGAAAGTCCCCATTCCATGAGCTTTCTTTTGCTTGTGGTTGTAAGGATCCAAGTGGTTACATTTTTAAAAAAAACCAACCCACTTTTAATAAACATGCTTTGTTCATCATGCACTTGTCTTGATTCACACCTTTTGCCCAAGTTACAACCATACACACAGGCAGGATGTTTATCCCAGGAAATGAAGTTCAATCAGGAACCAAATGCCAATAAATAACAAAACTCAAGGGGCAGTCCCATCATTCTCCTGCCACTGGACCTTCTAGTGGCTGATGCTAGTTTGAGAATTCTTAGAAGTCATATCAAGTGTTGTTTTAATGCAGGACGCCAGAAATGTAGCGATGTGGGTACTGTGCATATTGTCAGTGGAAGGAAACCAATTGGCATAAGTTAAGGAGCACTTCTGACCTTAAACATTTCAAGAAGCGCACAAGCATTTGCATTTTGAAATAGCATCCACTATAAAAATGGAAATGAACTTTAGGGCATTGAGTAGGTGAGCTGGTGTTGTCATCTTTTTCTTTTCTTTTTGGTCATCCCTGTAAGTTATTGGTTCATTTCAGCTGCTAAATATATGTACATAGGAAATCAGGGACTTTCTGTCCAGGTTTGTAACAAAGAGACTAGTTCAGATGCAGCACCAAGCAGCTCATGTAACCCAGCAATGCCCACCTGGCAGATGCCTTAACTGTTCACCATCACTTGTATTTCTGGCATATATGCTGCTACAGCCCCCAGTCTCCTCCCTATGGTCACACACTCACAGGCCCTCTAAGAGCAGCCTGCCCTTGACACAAACGCACCAAATAAATCTGGAAGCTGGGGCTGGTATACCTGGTAGGAAGCTGTACACCTGGTAAGTGTTCCACATTTCCAGACACATTAGTTTCAGGCTGTGTACAGCTGAAAGCTAGAGCTGTGTAAGAAGTGATTACCTGATAGACCACCAGTTCCATTGAAGCAAGCAAAACATCAATTTTAAATCTGAACAGCATGGTGTGGAAAATAAAGCGTTCTGAAAGTTTTAGCTTATTAGTAAATACATACAGACAAAGTATGTTAAAATGGTAGTCAGTCAAGCTTGTTAAATCTGCAGGAGTCTTTCCTCCCACCCGCATCTGATTATCATCACACTGTAGATAAAAGGCAATTAGTCTCTCAGCTCTTTTCTAGCCAGTTTATTGGCATTTAACACACAACCACTGAACAGACAGGGCCATATTAAAAATTCCACTGGTGGATAAATGACCGTAAATTTCAGACAAAGGTAAGGAGCCGTAAGAGAAGCTGTCACCAAAGTACTCAAGCAAAAAGAATGTTAGTGCAGAACAGCACACTTGTAGCCATAGTTGACTGAAAATTATTGAATCATATATTGCCAAGAAAATGTGATTATGTATACTAGGAATATGTACACTAGGAAACAAAAATGATACTCCTTGGAACTATGCACAGGGTATAATAGGACCCTAGCATAATACTGAAAATTAAGAGCAAAGGTTTGTTTGTTTGTTTTAAAAAAACAGTGGTACGGGGAGGGCTGGCTGTTGCTGTTTTTGAAGAAATGCACGAAATGTTTATTAAATGAAAAATTGGGTATTTCTAGAATTTTTAAACATTTTTCCTAGAATGTGTTCTTAATGAAATATTAGTAATTAGCTGTCATATTTCCTTCTGAGATGAAATAAAAATAGGATTGGAAAAATAAAATGCTACTTATTTTAGAGAATAAAATAAGTATGTTGCCTTTTTAGTCATATTGACTAACATTAGTCACATTTCCTGAAAATTTCAGCATGTGCAATGTGTCATGTGGTAACTTACTGTGCGTTCTGCAAGAGTGCGGGGCTCACAGGTGAACCCCTTCAGTGTCTCAGCAAAAGGCCAAGGCAAAAATTCAAGACTACAGTAGGATTGTGCAGGACCTTGGAGAGCTCCCAGAGTCCTACTGAAACTGCTCAGCATGCACCTACCATCTGAAGCATAACATACAGTTAACTAGACCTGTAGTGTAGAAAACCCCGCCTCCCCAGAAGAGCCAGCTAGCTCTTAAAGTGCCCTTCCCTTATTTTGCAGTTTTTGCCTCCTGCAAGACTGGGGCAGTTTGAGAGACTTCTCCTCTGAATTAGAGCAGTTGGCAAAGCTGTGTCCTGTGGCTGAGGGGCTCCTGAAAAAAGTCCTGGCAGTTGTTCCACTCAGGATGAAGCTAGAGCCTTACCCTCCTCTGAGTCTTCCATTGCACAGTGTATGGTCCTTGGGTGAGGAGAAACTATTGCATCAGGCCTCTCTTCTTGTTTATCTACTACCATCTTACTTCAGTAGAATTCCTGGATTCCATAATTCTGTGCTGTGGAGCTAGCACCGCTTTCCCAGCACCTTTGCTGAGGTCATTTACTGATGAAGACTGTCCCTAGGATATCAGATCATCACTCCTAAGGAGCAAGCCATATGCACCAGCCCAAGTCCATTTGGTAGCACCTGCATACCAGAATAACTCGGGGTTATAGGCTTTCAGCAGTGCACTTAAGGCTTTTAAGAGGAAACTTTCTTTAGATTTGTGAGGTCTTAGACTTGCTTGTATTTTCGCAAAGCAGCCCGATTTTCATGTTAATGGAGTGGATCCAGAAAATCATACTCCAACAAACTTCCTTCAATGTGTTTTTTTAAAAAAAAAAAATTATCAAAGGACCACTTTGTTCATTGGAGAAAGCACCTCCCTCAAACAGAGAAAAGTTTTCCCACTGGAGGAAGGTTCTCTGTATCTAACTCCGTATCCCTTGCTTTCTTTGAAATAATGGTTCGGTTTGGTTGCCTCGCTCTTAAATCAGGAGCCTTCTATTGAGATGTACAGATCAAAATCCTAGTTTTTCTGAACTTGGAGTAGTAGAGTTGGCATCAGGGAGGTAACCCCTACATTTCGAATCTTGCTCTTGACTCTAATGCAAGAGTTACATAAACATCACAGAATTAGCAGTGTACCAGTTCTCTTTTTTAGCTATAGAAATGCATATTTCAGCTTTTTTTCTGAGTTGACCTTCCACATTCTGAAACTAATTTGCCATACTCCTTTGCAACGTCTGCTCAAGGACTTCCTCTTCAGAATAATGTGCTTCTTATTAAGAGCATCCTATAAAACTCAGGAGGATTGCATACAGAGGAAGCAAGACTGAGACGCATGAATTTCTATACCAGAGTTAGATATATGATAGTGACGACCAAGTTGTATATCACGGTTGTTGTGGAGAAAGCAAAGGAAGAGAATGGCTGTAAATATCAGACAAACTGGCTGTCTATATATATGCAAACCTGACATATGAAGAAGAACTTGCCAAAAAGGATAAATGCCGGCACATAGCCCAAAATGTTATAAAGGTTATACAGTGAATTTTTTACTTAGTATTTAATTCCACCTCATATACAATTTTTGAGGTGATAGTAAAATCCTAAAATAAAACATGATGATATAAATATTTGTTATAAATAAATCTTTGCTTTATATTTATTTATTTATTTATATACTCCTCAATTAAAATATTTTGTCATAGCTTAGAACCACACCATGCCTATCAGGGGATGCTGCTATGCAAATAAGGTACTTGTTCAATAATATTACTTTTGTTGTTGCTGCTGCTGCAGTTTTTGACCCTATATGAATATAAATATTAAAATGTAGATTATAACTCCCCATCTGTTAGGGAAACCAGCACAATTGGTGCACTGTTGTTATGTTTGCTGTCATTTTATTTTTCCCCTGCCAGGAACACCTAATTTTACAGGAGCACCAACAAGCAGTGAGCACCAGATTAGGCAAATCATCTTTATAATTACAAAAAATGCTCAAAAATCTGACCATTTCCATTCATTATATTCATTATATTTCATCTTCACCCATCCGTCACATTAGTCACTCTTGCCCAGGACTCACACAGGCTCAATTTATAATGATAAATTCTAATCTTGACACACACAAGATTTTCCTCAGTCATGTTCCCAGTATCTTATTTCTAACACCCAGACAATTAATGCACAGTCATTAAATAATCCCATGATTGGTAAAGAAGAGATCACCATATATTTCTACCAATAAAGCTACACAACTCCTAAGACCTTTTGGGAGAAAATAATTCATTATATCAGAGTAGGTAGAATGGTTGCCATCATAGAGTTTAACTAAAATAATTGGATAACTTGCTTACAGATTAAAAACATGTGTTAGCTCTACCCCTTTAAGTTTTAGCCCTCAGTATTAATTGCTGTCAGCATAGAGTAGACCAAACGAAAATAATTTTGCATCAGATCATAGTAAAGAAAAAAAATCTAATAAGGGTGAGGATAACTCTGTTTTGTGTTTTGTAGGGCAAGGAGTTAATCATGCAGCATCCAAAAACTGAGGCACAATACTATATATGGCTAAGACTATGGGATCTGCAAAAAATTATAACTCATACCTTTGAAAAGCAAAGAGTGAAAAAGCCCTCTGGCTCCCACAATGCTAGTCTATCTTACTCCAGCTGTCCTCCCTCTGGGGCTGATGTGAAGAGAACTGAGGAAAGGCCAAAAAGCAAATACTGGAAAAAGCACACAATTTGTAGTATATACACAGACTTTGTTTTTCTTTTCTTTTTACCCACACTCAGAGTCATCCTTCTACAGAAATGAACATAAGGCTGTGGGTTGCTTGTGCAACAGCGCATGGATACCTTTCCGCAGCCATTAGTAGTGTAATGAATGGCATGATGACTGACCCGTAATTTCTTTTTCACTTTTTCATTTTCCTCTGTATTAGGGATGTGGAACCTGCAGGCCTTCAGATGTTGTTGGACTATAACAGGCACCCCCAAACTGCGGCCCTCCAGATGTTTTGGCCTGCAACTCCCATGATCCCTAGCTAACAGGACCAGTGGTTGGGGAAGATGGGAATTGTAGTCCAAAACATCTGGAGGGCCAAAGTTTGTGGGTGCCTAGACTATAACTCCTATTTTCCATGATCATTGGCCATATTGGCCTAGGACTGATGTGTGGTTGGAAGTCCAACAACACTTGTAAAGATACATGCTCTCTGTTCCCATCATTACAGGAGCAGTAGGGACTTGTGGCTCTCCATATGTTATTGGACTCCATCTCCCATCAGCTCCAGCTAGCATGATAACAGGAGTTATAGCTCAAAAACAACTAAGGGGGACACAAGCTCCCCACCCCTGCTCTACAGTTTCAGGTCAATCATGATTTTGACATGAATGAGAAACAGAAACTTCTATTGGAATGAGAAGCCAGGTATTGATATTATAGGTCACCAAGTTTAACTGGATTATCATCTTGCTGCAATTACAGTTCACCAGTTTTGAGTTTTGATTATTCTAGGTTGCCATCTTAACCAGATGATCATTTTTCTGCTTTGCTGTATCACAACAAAAATAGATGTATATCTCCAGGCTGCCAAACATTAATGGCTGTGGATTACAATCTAGCCCACAGATTTTGCTTTGTTTACATTTTTGTTGTATGTGTGGACCAGTGCCAGGATTTTGAAGATGTGTTTGTGGGCCAAAGAAGCAGCCACTAAAAACAATAGTGATTCTTTTGCCACATGGGAATTCACAAAGGTGTAATTCCTTTAGTTTGAGATATACTGTCCTTCTTAGAAATTTTAATAAGTGCTTTGTAGATGAAGATTAGAAAGATGAAGGTCAGTACTTGACAAAATAGAACTGAAAACCTAGTGAGCAGTCATCAGTAAAAAAGGAAAAGAAAACCTAAACTATATCTGACTTATAAAATAAGTAAGGAGGCAATTAAAATAACCTGCCAGTTCTATGAACCATAAACAAAGCTGAACAGTATATTGTGTGATGATTTTTTACCAGAGGGATTGTAGTCTATTTCTTTCGCTTTCTTTTGGTTTTGAAAGAGCACATTAAAACTTTTATTTCCAGCTTATGGAACTTCACACACAGAGCAGAAAAAAGAATTGCAAAGGAATCCAAATACAGATATATTGAAAAATTCTGTATTAGATGAACTATGACAGAATATTTTAAGTGGCCAAATTGCAGCAGGGGTTCAACTTTAAAAACAGCAGGATTTTGTTCGTTGCAGCCATGAGTGACATATTGCAAGCAAAATGGGGGGTGAGGTGGGGTGTTTAGCTGATAAATGTATGCTTTATGTTTAGAGAGAACTTGGTCTGGGAATTCTGCAAATGCTCTGGTTTAAGTATATAGCTCCATATTTTGAAATTATTATTTTTTCTAATTTGAATGAGTAAGGAATCATAATCTTAAAGAGAAAAAGACTGGGTAAGGATCAAAGTAAACCCAAGACCATAATTGTGGTGCTATTATTCTGTATTGAGACTGCTTCCCTCATAACGGTTTTTAATTCTTACCTGTTGCTGCACCAGTAATCTGGGAGGGGTGGATCAGGTCATCACAGACCAGAAGTCTCATATATACATGTAACTCCTCAAACATTTTTGCTCCCTTGACTCTGCTGAGACAAACTGCAATTTGGCTCCTCCTCTCTCTCAAATGTTTCTTCAGTGGCCGTTGCACCTTGTCATTATGTGACTAGAAAGTTTGGGTATCTGAATTTATTTGTTTTCCCTTCCCCATGCCTTTTTCAGTCAGTAAATTATTGTTGTTGTTGTTGTTGTTATATACCAGGGGGCAAGACCTGTGTCAGTGTTTAATTTTTGTACTGTATACCGTTTAGGAAACTTTATTCAGTGTGGTGGGAGAAGGGGATTTGTGCAACTTTAGACTTTCAGGCACATCTTTGAATTTACCTCTTTGGGCATGCTGACCTCATGAAAGAACTTTGTATTCATAGATATAAATCACATTTACTTGGATAAGGAGAAATTTTAAAATGAGCAAATCTGATTAGTAACAAACTCCATTTGATTTAGAAGCAAATCGCATTCAAGAAGGACCATGGTTTTATTCATAATGTTCGTTGTTGCTTAGACCTTTATGTTTGGGGGGGAAGCTTTTACAATAAGTCAATGATATACTTGCCCCCCAAAACTGCATAGTCAAAGATGATAATTGTTCTAATCCCAAAAGGACTTTATTCTGTATGTAAAAAAAGTCATTTTTTTAATTGTAACTTAACATTACAATACGATTGAGGTGCCATTTGGTATATGCAGTGCTTTTTTCTATATAAAAAAATATATGTTGAGGGGTACTCTCATTTTCCTATTCATATTGAAATACTGCCCCTCAATGAGGCCAAACTTAGAGTCACAAAAAAGCACTGTGTATATGTCATATAGTTTTAGCAGATGCACATACCATTGTTTTTATTTATTTCATTTAAAGAATTCAAATTCAAATACAGTGGTACCTCTACTTATGAATTTAATGCGTTCCAAACGCACATTTGTAAGTAGAAAAAATCCTATCTAAACCACATCCAAAATGGCGGGCGGAGCTCCATTCGTAAGTAGAAACATTCGTAAGTAGAGTTATTTGTAAGTAGAGGTACCACTGTATATAGTATTGCAACTCAACATCATAGCCTCCAAGTGACAAGTCACTGCATTTCTGTTTAAAATTTGGTCTCATGCAGGAAGTTTTTGTTTTTTGTTTTTTTGTGGAGATGAGGAGAGAAATATTGTTCAATTTTTGTTTGTTTTCACTAGTTTGCTAAACCAGGAGATGCTCTTTGCAAGCTAAGAAGATGTAGCATCTTTTGAAAGTTCATATACTGTAATAGGAAGGTGGAGAATGGTGTGTGGTGTGGCAGCAGTGAGAGATAGACCATCAGCTCCTGTGATTTATTTCAGCTTCTGGAAGATTGTTCATATGATTGCTGGGAAAGCAGAGAAATAAAATATAGGAAAGTGAATAATAATAATAATAATAATAATTTATATCCCACCCTCCCTGGCCAAAGCCAGGCTCAGAGCGGCTAACATCATACAAGTAAGACAATGTATAAAAACAAGTGATCAATAAATTAAGATACACCCCACAATTAATTCAAACAAATTAAAAGTAAAATTGAAACTGGACAAGTGGCAATCTTCAGGTTAAAATTGAAGGCGGTTGCCAACTGTTTCCACTGATATTATAAGCACCTGTGAAGAATTGTCATGCTGAGTCAGATCAGTAGTCACCCCAAGAGTTCCTTCTCATTTTACATGTTGTTGTTAGGTCTGAACCATAGCTGCCAAGTTTTCGCTTTTCTCGCGAGGAAGCCTATTCAGCATAAGGGAAAATCCCTGTAAAAAAGGGATAACTTGGCAGCTATGGTCTGAACTTAAGAAGAGACCCACTGGATCAGACTAAACACCTATC
This sequence comes from Zootoca vivipara, assembly GCF_963506605.1. Taxonomy (NCBI): domain Eukaryota; kingdom Metazoa; phylum Chordata; class Lepidosauria; order Squamata; family Lacertidae; genus Zootoca; species Zootoca vivipara. Next base: position 43,722,444 of record NC_083277.1, read on the forward strand.
TAGTCCAGCAACCCATTACTCACAGTGGCAACCAAAATGCTTCTTGGGAAGCCCACAAGCCAGGACATTCAGCATTCAGAAGGAAGGAGAAATTCCCCCATCCCCCATTAATCTCCCCTGTAACAATGTCAGCCAGTCTATGGTGACATTACTTTGAATTTTCCCACTATTTATTATATGAACCTGGGAAATTAGGATTCTGACTGAACAACTGTACAGTAATGTATCTGTTGTCTTCTGATTTGGCTTGTCAAGTCTTAGCAGGCATTCATCTTTCTTACAATTTATAAAGGACTGTAAAATATATTGTTGGTTGCTTTCTGAGTTGAACGTCATCGCTGGATTTGTTTGACGTTGTTTGACATGTAAATAGCTCCTTGGCAGGATTAATTTGATTAATTTGTAAATTTTCCTACTCCTTAATTTTAAACCTCACTGTTTGTTTCATATTACAAAATCTTTCAAGGTTGCTGAACAAAATAATTGATTTGGATCCTGTAGGATAAGAACCCATAGGGTAAAATTACATAATTGGTTTTAATTACTTAATTATAGCATTTTAAATGTGTGGAGGTGAAAGGTTACCATTAGATGCAGAAGCCATGATGAGGAACACAAAAATAAGCCATGTGTTTAATTCTGTGTTTCTTTCCATTTTTATACAAGAAATTCAGTGAGATCTATCCTTGACCTTGGACACTGAGTGATTATAGCAAATAATATAGTGCTGTTATGGTTTTTAGAACCATAGAGACACCTTTGTAAATCACTAAGTGCACTTTAGCAAAGGCTTCATTTAGATTTAGTGCACTCCATGGGTAATCAGTGGTGGGAACCTAACTGACAGCAATTTAACATGATTGGGCAGGGTAATTACATAATTACCAGTAGTGTTTATAAATGCATAAGGATATTTTTATTGGGCGAAAAAACCAATTGCTTTCTTACGAAGAAGAAAACTAAATAAACAAATTTGTTGTCACAGGTTAAGAGGACATGCTCTGCTCCTTTATGAAATGTGTTCTTGTTATGTAGTGAAGTGCGTTTGTTTTACTGTGTAGCCTTTTCTATTTTGTACCAAAGTTCTGGAATGCAGCCTCCTATTTAAACCTCCTATGAAGCATGTTTGGTATATCAAATGGCTATTTTACACACTAAAGCCATAGAAACCTCAATTACACTGGCTTTTTTTCAACAATCCAGGAGGAAATTGTTGTTAGATTTTGGATTATAACCTGAATCTATTTGCAGCGCTATCTTATGCATGTCTACTCAAAGTAAGCTCCATTGAATTCAATAGGTCTTACTCTCAGGTGAGAGTGTATAAGGCTGGAACCTAAAGCACTATTCTGCATTACTTTTTATTGTTTCTGAAACAAGTTGTGGTTTCTTTCTTTACCATGCTTTCCCCATTTATCCAAATACGTCCACTGTGGGGGGGGGGAATCATGGTACAAGGTGACCCGATTCATGATGTGCATATACATGTAAATCTAAAATCTCTGTTCATTCTATGCATAAACAGCAACTTGCCTATCGCCTCGCAGCAATTTTGTCCCATGTTTATTGATTTTATGCAAAGGATCAGTTCGCACATAACATTAAGCCAAACCATGGCTTAGTGCAAACCTATGATCGTGCATATTCCTGGAGCAGAAATAATTTTGCAGAGAATGAACAGAGAAGTCAGTTACTGAGCTTTCAAGTTTCCATTACATTCGCATCACAAAGGAAGCTCAGTTTACCTTTACCAGGGCTAAACTTGAAATTGCTCTGTGCTTGTTTTATGAGTCTGAAAGCATTTGATCGTTTTAATTCATAGATCCACTGACTTTACTTCGAGGAATAAATATTTTGAGGGATTTTCCATCTAAGTGTACTTGGAGCCTTAAAAAATTAATCTCAAATAGCAGCATATCTAGTCAGAGCTGTCTTCAGGAAGAAAGCGATCCTTTCCCTGTGTTTATTAATTGTGTGTGTGTGTGTGTGTGTGTGTGTGTGTGTGTGTGTGTATCCCCAAAGTACTAAGGTTTATTCTGATTGGAATATGATTTCTTTAGCCTTTTAACTGTATTTTTATTTATTTATTTGGAAGAATTTTTTGAATAAATTTTTGTTTGTTAAATAATAGCTGAGGGGGAGGACAACGTAAGTTGCAGAATCAGCTCTATGGCTAAATATTAACTCTCCCACCAATCGTACAATGAAGTTCTGAAAATAATTGGGTCCCTCTAACCATCACCCTCAAAAAAACCAATGGGTTCAGTTACGAAACTCCTGAGTAGCAACATTTATGTCCTAACAAATGCAAGAAATTGTCTCCAAATATTTCAGCCCTTTCAGTTAAATGCTTATAACCCTTCTTTACTGGAAATGCCACTTTCTGCCATTATGCATAGGATCTGCTTGGTCTCTTTCTCAAGCAAAATGTTTCATGTTGGTTTTGTTTCTTTTGACTAGATGATCCAGTCACTGTTGGAGGCACATTGCCACAGCAAAATCTCATGCTGTACATTGATCACCTGTCCAACCTTTGCCTAGAGTGTGATCCCCAGTTCCTTCAAGAGATCCAACTTTACCTGTCTATAAAGAAGATGAGGAGGGAGACATCTGGGATAACCAAGCATCAGAGCATTAACATCAGAGCAGGTTAAATTCAAATTTATCATAGTCTTCTACTTCACACCCCACCCCTTGCAGATTTTTTGCCCGCAGGTGATGTTCGTGAATGTGTACCTGTCCTTAATTATTATAGTCATTTCCTCAGAAACCCCCAGATTGGTGATAGTAACTGTTATGTAGCATTTACTAGTGAAAGAATCCAAGACTTGTGTTATGTACTGATATTTTTTCACTTGTTCTAAGCATACAGAATGTAGCTTCCTTGCCTGCTTTCTCTTCTGCCATTAGGAGCAAAGCTTTGATATCTACAAGGCATACATGTTTTCACTTACTGACTTAAGGACTGCCCCCTAGGAATCTAGCACAGCCCACACACAATCCTGGAATATGTCCAGCTTTTCCTCTGAGCAGAATGTGAACCTGTGACCTCGTGAGCCTCAGGCAAAAGGGCTGCCTACTGAGCCACGGATACCCATGCCATCAATAAGTTTTAAATGCCAGCTGCAGACTTCAGAGAGATAATGATTTCAGTGTGTAAAAGGTTTGGTTGTGGAGACTGCAGCTCACACAGATGGCGTGACAGGGTAAATGTGTTGATATTTTATATAACATTTCCATACCTGAGATATTGCTAATATACTTAGAAGGACACTTTCAGGCAGATGAAAGTTTCAGGGTTATGTATCCGAAATGGACCGTGGAGTGCATGTTTTAATAAGAACACTTTTATTGATTGGATTTTAAACCCAGGATTTCAACAAGAGACGTGGTGTTGTGTTAAAGGGGTGGGAATTAAAAAGTGAAAATGGTAGCAAGTGAGAATCGGGAAAAATAAGCAAAGCAGGATTGAAATCCTACACTGATTTACCTGGGAGCAAGCCCCATTGAACTCAATGTGACCATACCGAGTACACATATATAGTGTTTAGCTGTTGGTGACTTACAGTTGGATACATTACATGATTAGCCATCCCATATTCATAGCTGCCAAGTTATCCCTTTTTTACAGGTATTTTCCCTTATGCTGAATAGGCTTTCTCGCGAGAAAAGCGAAAACTTGGCAGCTATGCCCATATTAATATGGATCTTTAAAAGGCATTTCCCCCACAAACTATTAATTTTAGTTTGCAGCTAGTGTTAGTTTTCACATGCACTTTTCAGATATTCACTGGACCCTGTCAAGGAGGGGGTCGCTTTTCATGACAGACCCAGAATATCATTCCAAGGCATAGTTCCTGAGTTTCTATCAGTATGCAGATGTGTTTCAACGTTGTCTGTGTTTTGATGAGTAGAGCAGGGCCAGCTACCTTCTTAAGCACCCTTTCTTTCCTTAGTCAAAGTATGTGGAAATAGTAACTAATGTGTGCATGTGGGTAGAAGTGAATTGACTGAAATTCTTGTTTCATACTAGGACACTAACTTAAGCTTCCTGAGACCAAATCTAAGCTTTCATTAGGTTGAACACAATCATAGATGGCCGCTAATGTCTCTTTAAGAAATATTTCTTCTATCCCTGGGCATGTTCACTCATTGCATCCAAGGCCTATTGGTCATATTGTCTCCCTGAGCCCTGTGCTCTGATTTCAAAAATTGTGGGGTTTGCGTGGGCTATGTGCATTTCAGAAGCAGAGAGTAGCATGAAAACCTTGCATTTTATTTTATGTTTTATTGTCCATTTTGTCTCATGCACTTCTGATTGTAGGCTGAAATGCATGCTAGGAACAGGCAAAGATTTTTAGAGAGATGCACAATTAGAAATGGACAAACACATGTGGTAATTAAATTGTGATTGTGACAATCAAAATACTTTTAAATACAGAGTTCTCAACAGTGCCAAGATTAAATCTAGCAGTCCATGCTCAGACTTGCATCTGCACCATTTCTGTGCATACTTCCTTCTGAGATGATCTACAAAGACACCATTTGCAATGTAATTTTGACATGTTCATTTTTCCACTAGAAGACAGATGGAATCCATTATCAATTTTGAATAGACTCACAAACAGTAACAGATGTTACACTCAAGGTGGGGGTGGAGAGACATTTTCCCCTATACAGTATAACTTACCTGCCTGGGAAACCATCATCTGGACAGCTATTCCAGATGAGACAAGCAAGCAGCCTGCCTCACAGGATTGTTGTGAGGCAAAGACATTGTTCTGAGATCCTCAGGGGAAGCACAAAATACAAATGCATCAGATTAAATGATGATTATCAGTACTGTTGGTGGTGGTGGTGGTGGTTTTACTTCTGCAAATGTTCCTCTTCCCCTAATTAGTAGAATCTAGAGGTATTTCTGAAGAATACATCCCTCACTGATGTGTTGGCCTTGCGGTTCTGCTGCTTTAAAAAAAATATGGAGATGTTATTCTGCATTTAGCAGCTTGTCAATGGCTGATGACTGAGGATTTGAACAAGCACGGCAGTGCTGGCCTAAGAACTTTACCCAGCCTGCAAGATAGCTTTAATCCAGTCATATGGGAACACAGACAGCACAGCAGCCACTTCTGAAACATGAGACCACAAGGACAGCTGAATAAATTCAGAGACGTTTTGAACATTCTAACCTTTGTCTTAGGCGGGGGGGGGGGGAATTTGATAATGAACAAAAACTAATACCAATTTATTTTGTTTTTGTTCTTCAGTCTTGTGAGGGACAGGGGATATCGCGAAGTCCCTCCCCGCCTGAGTTCAAGCCCGTCCCCGAGCAAAGGGGAAAGCAGGGAGAGTTCCGATTCCAGTGGGGAAGCAGGAAGTCGTGTCCGAGGCTCAGGCAAGGTAGAGGAGCCAGGGTCCCAGGTGGGACAGGAAGGGGCAAGTAAGGGGGGAAGACCCATCCCCCCAACTCCAGAATTACGCAGGAAGAGGAGGGGCAAGAGGATGGGTCTGCCAAAGCTTTTGTGTTGGAGAAAGACGCGCCAAAAGCCATTAGGAGGTTCTGAAACCGACTGACAACATCGCTCCGTGTAAATAGCAATGACTTGAGCACTGTAAATAAGCAGCACCAATAAAAGAATAAAATGCAGAGCTGCGTAGCGTCGTTACTCTGAAGTAGTCCACTCCGGCCACTGTGACAGCAACCTCCTAATCATTTTTGGGCTACTTTGGAGTTGCCGGGATGAGCGTGTCAGAGGCGGAGAAGTGGCGGCAGATCGCTGAGCAAGCCCAGCTAGAACTGCAACAGCTGTCGCTGCAGGCGCAGGGAGAATTGAAGGCAGCTAAAGAGGAGACTAAGAAGGTCCAGGACGACCGGCTACAACTTGCGGAACAGGTGAGAGAGCTCCAGGAAAAAGAGCAGCATTTAAGGGCGGTGGCGGTAGACCTCCAAAACAAGCTGGATGCAGAGAAAAACAAGGCGGGAGGGGCACCCCAAGTCCAAGTGCTGCCAGGAAGGAGAGCCGGGACCCTAGTAAGCAAGTTCAATGGAGACCCGAAGGAGTTTCAGGGCTTTGAGACTGAGATTGTGTATGCTCTTGAGCTGCACCACGATGAGTTCCCTGATGATGAGCACAGAGTAGCGTTTATTGTGGAGCACCTTACAGGGGCGGCCAGGGAGTGGCTAAGACCGTTAATTGCAACAAGGAATCCTTGCATGAAGAATGTCAAACTATTTCTAGAAGGTTTGAAAACGATGTATTCGTCCGATAGTCATATGGACCAGACTAAGGAGGAACTTCATAATTTACGCCAAGGAAATATGACAGTTCGCGCGTATTGGGCGAAATTCACCATGCTGGTGCACAGATTGGGGTGGGATCTGGAGTCTGCCCCAATGCAAGCGGCGTTTTACTTGGGGTTGCATGAGGAGGTGAAGGATGAGCTCTCGAGAGGTCCAAAGCCCAGTAATATGGATCAACTGAGCAAAGCGGCTCTGGCGGTGGGGGTGAGGCAGGAATCCAGATGGAGCGACAAGCAAGCAACGCGCGCAAAGCGGGCTTGGTTCCCACGGTCGCAGGAGAAGCCACTCCCTCAACAACCCTTTCAAGCCACGCCTGGGGCCAGTCAGGACCAGGAACCCATGCAGATTGATAGCGCGCGCGCGCGGGCTTTTCAAACCCCAGCGGCGCCAAGACGCAAGGAGGGAAGGGGTGGGAATTGCTTTCTCTGCAACTCCCCCCAGCATCTCGTCAGAGACTGCCCACATCGCAGGGAGTGGCAAGGAAAGGCGGGAACGGTTGTGCCCTCCCCCACTGACGCAGCACCACAGCAGGGAAACGGGAAAGCCTGGCTGCAGGAGACAAGGGGCGGCAGCCAGGCACAGTCAGCAGACAACAGCCCCAGCCCACCCACCCGCACAGAGAGGAGCAGAGCCAGCCCACCCCTCCCAGAGCAGGAGTGGTTCTAGAAGTGACGCTCACGCTCCCAAATGGCTATCCATTGACGGTCCTCGCCCTAATTGACAGTGGTGCCTCAGCCAACTTCTTCTCGAGAAACTTTGCAGAAGAGCACCAGATCCAGCTTCTGCAGCTGGATTTTCCTCTGCACGTGGCAACCATTGACGGCAGAGAGCTGCTGGGAGGGGCCATCACTCATCAAACCCCCCCCATGAGAATGACGGTTGGAAGGCACTCAGAGACACTGGCATTCAACGTCACCACCATCTCAGACCCCCCAATCGTTTTGGGCATGAGCTGGCTGGCGCGCCACGACCCCTCCATAAGTTGGCATCAGAGATGCATCACTTTTGGATCGGACTTTTGCCTGGAACATTGCATGCAGCACCAACCAGGGGAGGGGCCTCCGATAGCCACGGTGGCCACCATGCACGTCAAAGGGGGTGAGGCGATACCCAAACCATACTGGGACCTGCAGGAGGTCTTCAGTGAAGCGGAGTCCGACCACCTGCCCCCACACAGGCCTTTTGACTGCCAGATCAACCTGGTGCCTGGGGCAACTATACCCCCAGCCAAGCTGTACGCCATGTCAGACCAGGAACTGGAGGATCTGCGCGCTTTTATCGACAAGAACCTCAAGCGGGGGTTCATCAGAGAAAGCAAGGCAGCAGGGGGCAGCCCGGTCTTCTGGGTGGACAAGAAAGACACGCAACAGCGCCGTCTTGTGGTGGATTTTAGACGGCTGAATTCGGTGACAGAGCCAGTGGCTTTCCCCATGCCCAGAGTGGATGATCTCCTGACAGCGGCACGCAGAGGCAAGATTTTCACCAAGCTAGACCTGAGGGGGGCGTACAACTTGATCAGGATCCGGGAAGGCGATGAGTGGAAAACTACGATGTTCACGCCTCTGGGCTCTTTTGAATATCTGGTGATGCCCTTCGGGTTGCAAGGGGGCTCAGCATGCTTCCAGGCCTTCATGCACCACGTCCTGGGGTCCCTACTCTTCAGGAAATGCTTGGTCTTTCTGGATGACATCCTTATTTACTCCAACGACCCAGTGCAGCACGTGAAGGACGTCAGGGAGGTGTTACAGCGCCTGAAGGAGAACCACCTGTATGTGAAGCTGGAGAAGTGCAAGTTTCACACCAAGGAGGTGGACTTCCTGGGCTACAAGCTGTCAGACAAGGGGCTGGCAATGGACAAGGACAAGGTGCAGACCATCCTGGACTGGCACAGCCCCAGGACGCGCAAAGATGCCCAACGCCTACTAGGCTTTGCCAACTTCTACAGGAAGTTCATCAAGAACTTCTCTCGAGTTACGGCTCCCATCACTGACTGCCTGAGAGGCAAGCAGAAGTTCAGGTGGACACCAGAGGCGCAAGCAGCGTTCGAAAGCCTCAAGAGGGTGTTCGCCTCAGACCAGAACCTGTTCCACGTGGTTCAGGACGCGCCCCTACGCATTGAAACAGATGCTTCTGATAAGGCTGTGGGCGCCATTTTGTTGCAACTGGACGCCAACAGAGAGTGGAGACCCTGTGCCTTCTTCTCCAGGAAGTTGACCCAGCCCGAGCGAAACTACACAGTTTTTGATCGGGAACTTCTTGCGATCCACGCGGCGTTCCAGCACTGGAGACACTTCCTGGTGGGCGCCAAGCACCCCATCCAGGTGTGCACAGACCACAAGAACCTGGAGTTCTGGAGAACTGCCAGGGTGCTCAACCAGCGGCAGATACGGTGGGCGGAGTTCTTCTCGAACTTCAACTTCTCCATACACTACATCCCAGGGGAGCAGAATGTCAGGGCGGATGCCCTCTCCCGCAAGCCAGAGTACATGGAGGAGGAGGCGCCACCAGCCCCAAGGCACATTTTCCCCCCGTCGGCATGGTCCTGCGGAGCAGCAGTGGTGAGCGAGGCAGAACTCACAGCACTGACGGCAGCGGATGAATTTGCCAACCGCATCTTCAGAGAACTGAGAGGGGGGAGGGAGCAGGCAAAAGACTTTGCAGAACGCAGAGGGCTGCTTTTCTACAAGGGTGCGCTGTACCTACCCACCACCCAGCTTCGACGTACGGTCCTCAAGCAGATGCACGACAACCCTACAGCGGGGCATTTTGGAAGGGACAAGACCACTCACCTAGTCATGAGACACTTCTGGTGGCCAGGGGTGAGGGAAGATGTTCGAGACTATGTAAGGGGCTGTACCACCTGCCAGCGGGCGAAGGTGGTCAGAGCAGCGCCACCAGGGTTGCTGGAGCCCTTAGCCACACCACACAGGCCGTGGGAAGTGGTGTCCATGGACTTCATCACAGATCTGCCTTCGTCCAGGGGTAAGACTGCAGTGTTGGTGGTGGTGGACCTCATGTCCAAAATGTGTCACTTTATACCGTGTGCCAGGGCAGTCTCGGCAGAAGAGACAGCCAAACTGTTTGTTGATCACATTTTCAGACTGCATGGATTACCTTTAAGGGTTATTTCGGATCGTGGCCGCCAATTTGTTTCCAGGTTCTGGCGGCGGCTCATGAACCTCCTGCAGGTGGAGGTCAGCTTGTCGACGGCTAGACACCCGCAGACCAACGGACAAGCGGAGAGGGTCAACGCCATTCTGCAGCAGTACCTGAGATGCTACGTCAGCCAGCGGCAAACGGACTGGGTGGATCGCTTGCCACTAGCAGAATTTGCCTACAACAATGCAGTGCACGTCTCCACAGGGGTGTCGCCCTTTAAGGCCAATTACGGGCGCGACCTCAGATCTTTCCCAGAGAGGGAGAGGGAGGAGGAGGAGGAGGGCCCACAGGCTGAGGATTGGGCAGAGGAACTGGAGACGGTGCACCAGCAGCTCAGAGAACACTTGGAGAGGGCCAAGGAAGCGTACAAAAAGGGGGCAGATCGCCACAGGCGACAAGGGGAGGTCATCAGGGTGGGGGACAAGGTGTGGTTGTCCTCGGAGGGCCTTCCCACCAGAGGGAGGTGCAAAAAGCTGGCACCCAAATGGCTGGGCCCCTTCACGGTCACGCAACAGGTCAACCCGGTGGCATACAGGCTGGCACTGCCAGAGGACATGAGGGTGCATCCAGTGTTTCATAGATCGCTGCTGTCGCCGTACAGGGAAAGCAGCAGGCTCAGAGACAGCGAACAAACCCCCGAGGGAGGGGGGGAGAGGGAAAGCAGGGAGCAACTCAATGAGGCCACGGCCATCCTGGATTCGAGGTGGGGGGTGGGGGGCCTGGAGTACCTCATGGCATGGGAGGATGCTCCACCGTCCCAGAATGAATGGGTTCCCGCCACTCAGATACAGGAGGAATTCTTGGTGGAAGAATTTCACGCCCTCTTTCCCCACAGACCCAAGCCCTGGCACATGGAAAGGGAGGGGGAGGAGGAGGAGGCACGGGAGAACAGCTCACCATGGCGCTGGGAAGCGGAGTTTGAGGAACCAGAGGATGAGGTATGGGTGTCGCCAAGATCCACCCAGTCAGAGGAAGGAGCAGATTGGCAAAACATTTTTACCCCCACCAGCTCTGACGCCACGGACTTTTTGGGATTCCCGTCCTCCCAGGCGGAAGGGGGGGGCTCGCAGGACTGGGGGGAGGTGTTCACACCAACGGGCTCGGAGAGCACCGAGTTTTTAGGCTTCCAGTCGTCACCGACACATGGGGGGGGCCTGGGGAGGGGTGAAGGAGAGCTTGGGAGGGGGGTGGATGTGAGGGACAGGGGATATCGCGAAGTCCCTCCCCTCCTGAGTTCAAGCCCGTCCCCGAGCAAAGGGGAAAGCAGGGAGAGTTCCGATTCCAGTGGGGAAGCAGGAAGTCGTGTCCGAGGCTCAGGCAAGGTAGAGGAGCCAGGGTCCCAGGTGGGACAGGAAGGGGCAAGTAAGGGGGGAAGACCCATCCCCCCAACTCCAGAATTACGCAGGAAGAGGAGGGGCAAGAGGATGGGTCTGCCAAAGCTTTTGTGTTGGAGAAAGACGCGCCAAAAGCCATTAGGAGGTTCTGAAACCGACTGACAACATCGCTCCGTGTAAATAGCAATGACTTGAGCACTGTAAATAAGCAGCACCAATAAAAGAATAAAATGCAGAGCTGCGTAGCGTCGTTACTCTGAAGTAGTCCACTCCGGCCACTGTGACAAGTCTGGTAGCTGTTAAGAATTTCATTTTATTAGAGTTGCTGCGTAACAAAGTATTAGCCAAGCAGCTTCCCGCCCCCCCCCCCCTTCACACTATGGTATATTTAGTTCTGTATGTAGTCTATTCCTTCACACTCATTAAGGAATGAATCTGGTTTCTGTTTTGTTCAATACTGTATATACATTGCACCCATAAATATTTGAACTAAGTAAATATAGTATCTCAAACATGGAAAAGCTTTCATTATAAACTGGGGGCTGGTAGGGTCTTTTAAAACATTCTATTCATTGGCCCAATGTTGCCCTTTTGGAGGGGGGGGAGTATGTAAGCCAAAAATATGATGTATTCCTGTCTGCTATGTTGCAACAGACTCTTTCCCAGATTATGTCTTGATTTGCACATTTTATATGTCTAGTGATCTGGTGATGAGGGAGCTCTAGGAGAGGCCTGTAGATTCCCTCTGCAGAAACACATGGCCGGCATTCAGCTGTATCTGGGGCTAATTTCCTTCTTTTCCTTCATTTAAGGTGCCTCATTCTGGTTTACAAGCAGTAGAATTGAAAGTAATTTTCTTACTTGGAAATATGGTGGGCTTGTTCCCAAGTGGTAGTAGCAGGGGTTAGGGTTTTTTTTTAAGTGTTAAGTAAAACCAGAATAACTTAAAGAGTCCCCCTGCCCCCAACGAATTAGCAAAGAACAGAAAGATTAGCCATCACAAAACTGCACTTGAAATAATTTTCCTAGAAAGCTACCTAAGAGGAATGAGCAGCAAAACATTTTGTTTCTAGGTTGATAGTGATTTCATATGTGTTTCTAGGTCGATAGTGATTTCATATGTGTACCCTTGCGCATGTTTGTAATTATGCTGATTGAAGGCAAAGCACTATTTCATCACATATTTAGAAGGCAATATGTTCACATGACTAGCATTAAACAGGTACCTGGGTTTTATATAGTTTTATACTTTTTCAATAAAGAATTTAGAGCTGTGTGGCTAGGATTGTGTATATTCATAAACATGTATTATGCAAGCACGTAAAATAGTGGGTGGTCTAGCCACGTCCACCTAAGCCAATAAGGCTGGGGTGATTAAGACACACACGTTTCTCTAGACAGTGGGAATCGTCTGTTTCCAAATGCATATTTGGCTACATCAGACGTGCACTTTCATCCCCTAAATATCTGTCGTTAAATCAGGAATGGTGGACTCTCAATCAGATGTATGAACTGTCACCATCAGAAAATGCTGTTGTTGTTGTTTAGTCGTTTAGTCATGTCCGACTCTTCGTGACCCCATGGACCAGAGCACGCCGGGCACCCCTGTCTTCCACTGCCTCCCGCAGTTTGGTCAAACTCATGTTCGTAGCTTCGAGAACACTGTCCAACCATCTCGTCCTCTGTCGTCCCCTTCTCCTAGTGCTCTCAATCTTTCCCAACATCAGGGTCTTTTCCAAGGATTCTTCTCTTCTCATGAGGTGGCCAAAGTATTGGAGCCTCAGCTTCACGATCTGTCCTTCCAGGGAGCACTCAGGGCCGATTTCCTTAAGAATGGATAGGTTTGATCTTCTTGCAGTCCATGGGACTCTCAAGAGTCTCCTCCAGCACCATAATTCAAAAGCATCAATTCTTCGGCGATCAGCCTTCTTTATGGTCCAGCTCTCACTTCCATACATGACTACTGGGAAAACCATAGCTTTAACTATACGGACCTTTGTCGGCAAGGTGATGTCTCTGCTTTTTAAGATGCTGTCTAGGTTTGTCATTGCTTTTCTCCCAAGAAGCAGGCGTCTTTTAATTTCGTGACTGCTGTCACCATCTGCAGTGATCAAGGAGCCCAAGAAAGTAAAATCTCTCACTGCCTCCATTTCTTCCCCTTCTATTTGCCAGGAGGTGATGGGACCAGTGGCCATGATCTTGGTTTTTTTGATGTTGAGCTTCAGACCATATTTTGCGCTCTCCTCTTTCACCCTCATTAAAAGGTTCTTTAATTCCTCCTCACTTTCTGCCATCAAGGTTGTGTCATCTGCATATCTGAGGTTGTTGATATTTCTTCCGGCAATCTTAATTCCGGCTTGGGATTCATCTAGTCCAGCCTTTCGCATGATGAATTCTGCATATAAGTTGAATAAGCAGGGAGACAATATACAACCTTGTCGTACTCCTTTCCCAATTTTGAACCAATCAGTTGTTCCATATCCAGTTCTAACTGTAGCTTCTTGTCCCACATAGAGATTTCTCAGGAGACAGATGAGGTGATCAGGCACTCCCATTTCTTTAAGAACTTGCCATAGTTTGCTGTGGTCGACACAGTCAAAGGCTTTTGCATAGTCAATGAAGCAGAAGTAGACGTTTTTCTGGAACTCTCTAGCTTTCTCCATAATCCAGCGCATGTTTGCTATTTGGTCTCTGGTTCCTCTGCCCTTTCGAAATCCAGCTTGCACTTCTGGGAGTTCTCGGTCCACATACTGCCTAAACCTGCCTTGTAGAATTTTAAGCATAACCTTGCTAGCGTGTGAAATGAGCGCAATTGTGCAGTAGTTGGAGCATTCTTTGGCACTGCCCTTCTTTGGAATTGGGATGTAGACTGATCTTCTCCAATCCTCTGGCCATTGCTGAGTTTTCATATCTCCAATTTTCTTGAACAGATCTCTGGTTTTCCCCATTCTATTGTTTTCCTCTATTTCTTTGCATTGATCATTTAAGAAGACCCTCTTGTCTCTCCTTGCTGTTTTTTGGAAATCTGCATTCAGTTTCCTGTATCTTTCCCTATCTCCCTTGCATTTTGCTTGCCTCCTCTCCTCCGCTATTTGTAAGGCCTCGTTGGACAGCCATTTTGCTTTCTTGCATTTCCTTTTCCTTGGAATGGTTTTCATTGCTGCCTCCTGTATAATGTTACGAGCCTCCATCCATAGTTCTTCAGGCACTCTGTCCACCAAATCTAAATCCTTAAACCTGTTCCTCACTTCCACTGTGTATTCATAAGGGATTTGATTCAGATTGTATCTTACTGGCCCAGTGGTTTTTCCTACTTTCTTCAGTTTAAGCTGGAATTTTGCTATAAGAAGCAAGCATAACGCCAGATGCTGGGAATACTCTACCTGTGGTGATTAGTCAAGGTTTGTGCATTCACACATGAAAGTCATCACTTATTGCTACAGTCAGCAATGGATATCACATATGAAAGCTGCCCATAACTTCACACAGTGAAGATATATTTCCATTAATATTGGAAAAATTGCTGTTTTGGTTTTTTTGTTTTGTTTCTGCTTTTCATAATGATGTATTTTATATTTAAGGAGAAACATACCTAGAAATGCCTAGATCCAGCTCTATATGTTGTGCTTCTAATTCATCAACAGCTATGCAACCACTTTTCTTTAATTTGATGGAAATATATCTTGGATATGTAATCAGGCAGCTGTCAATTGTTATTTCACAAAAAAAAGAAATCCTAGAAATGTCAGGTCACACATTAAAATATATATTTCCAACATTTAATTTCAAAGCGCGAGAGAAAGTAAGGTGGTCAGCCATTCTATAACATTTTTTAAAGTGCATTTCATTTGGCCTCACTGTGTGTGGCAGGCTTTCAGTCTAATTAGCTGAGTTGCTAGAGATTCAGAGCCTGTTCACATGAGTTGCATGTCCCTTGTCCCTCGTGTGTCATGTTTATTAGATTCTAAGCCTGCCAAGTAGGGTTGGCCTTTAATATATTGTATGTAATCCTCTCTGGGAGACTTTTTGGCCGAAGAGTGGGATACAGTGCTACAAACAAACAAACAAAGTGTGAATGAACAATCACAGATTAATCACCGCATGTTGACAATTCCTTCCCTTCTCATAAGGGACATTGATTGGAGGATGGGAGAATAGCAATTTCACCAACTCCATCTTCCCTCTGCTGCTGCCTCCAAGCAAACTCCCACACTTCTGAAGGATCTCCCAAGCCTCTGAAGCAAGTTTTGTGGAGGCACAAAGAACCACAAGAGAAAAGAGGAATTAGCTAAAATCACCTTCCTCCAGCAGCAGCAAAGCTTCCTTCCTGGCAGGTCTGGATCCAACCCATGGTGCCCCCTTTAATGGAACTGTGTTCATAAGTAACCATTCACCTTCAGTTACCTATTTTTGTAGCTCTTGTTTGACTATACATTGGATCTAACCTAACTAAATCCCAGATGCAGATTTCAAGCAGATATTAAGATGTCAGGATGCCTCACCACCAGTTTTGCATTTTGTATTCTAATTAAGTGGTATACTGGTAAATCTCCGTGCAGATCTGTTTTTTCTCATGCAGGCAGGATTCCAAAATAATGACTGATTAGAGTAAAGGAAGCGAATTATACATTCATGAATTCATTATGTAGGCACACAAAATTTAAATACACTTAATGACAAAAAGCTACACTTCTGGAAATAATGTTTTGCAAAAGGGCTTTGTGGAAATCTGTCTTCTTGTATAGCAATCCATTCAGCATATTAACATTCTCAATCAAAGCCAGCATGAAGAAACAAAAAGCATGAGGAAGAGCAGGAGTCCCACTAAATGAATTAACATATATTCTATAGCTCTGTTCCAAAACCATTTTTCCATCTGTTTTAACTAAGAATCATTCTATTGTCCTATAGAATATTCAAAACGTACTGCTAGCCTGATGAGGCCTCATTCTTGTATTCTAATATCATTGTTTTTAGAGTGCTGAAATTGCGATGAATAGGAACATCAGCGTATTGTTTTTTTTATGGAAACTTCTTTGCACCATCCATCTCACTTGCCCTGGCATCCTTGCAAGAATCCAAACATACCCCTTATGCTCTGTCTTTTTTCCTGACCTGTTACAAACCTACCACTTTGTAGAACCAACTTTTCCTTAGCATTACAGTGGTGCCTCGCTAGACAAATTTAATTCGTTCCACGGGACTTTTCTTATAACGAAAAATTCGTCTAGCGAATCCCATAGAATTGCATTGAATTTTTTTTATTTTTTTTGCCCATAGGAACGCATTAATTGAATTTCAATGCATTCCTATGGGAAACCGTGATTCGCTAGACGAATTTTTCGTAAAATGAATTTGTCTAGCGAGGCAACCTCCGCTAGAAAAAACCTTTCGTTAAGCGGAAATTTCGTTAAGCAGGGCATTTGTTAAGCGAGGCACCACTGTACTAGTAAACATAAATCATGTTGGTCAGTTAATATGGTGATTGGAGTAATGTGCTCCCTTACAAATTGAGCAGTTCCTTAGGCATTTGTATAAATAAAGTTTATGGTATTTCTCTAGGCTTGCTTCTTCTGCAGGGACTCTGTGTGGCTCCACTCCAGGAACCTCCAGACATAGCTGCCAAGTTCTCCCTTTTTTTAAGGGAAATTCCCTTATGCTGAATAGGCTTCCTCGCGAGAAAAGGGAAAACTTGGCAGCTATGCCTCCAGAGCTTCAGACAAGATATGAGGTGTTCTTACTTCTTCTCACAACTGGAATATTCTAATGTAGTGCACAACCACAAAGATAAATGTCTTCTCATTTGCTTCTTTGAGTGGAGCCGCACAGATTCACAAACATATGGCTGGATGGACCATGGAGGATCATTAAATGGCACCCTTCAGGGTAGGATGGCCACTTACAAATTACACCAAAAGAGGAAAGCAGCACTTCAGACTCCAGTGGCACATTGGAATCCAGGAGAACTCCCAGAGATGAAAGTGTTCCTTCATGGGGAGTGCATCCCCTCCCATAACTAATCTCTAGACATGGGAACCACCCACCCAGAGCACTTTCTTGCAACTGGTTGGTCATAACCGTCTTGATCACATTGCCCAGGAAAGGAATATTAGAGTCTGTGTGGTAGTTTTCTAACATCCTCCTCATATAGAGAGAACCATTTCAAGAGAGGCTGTACCACCACCTCTTTCAAGGCGTAGGGCAAAACTCCTCCTGAAGCAAGGCACTCCCTAGACCCATCCAGTCAATCGCCTCCTACTATATTTTATCAGCCATATTAATGGGGCAGGGATGAAGAGGACATATTGTTGGCCCCATCACTGCAAGCATCCTGCCTATATCCTGAGGCTGCAACAACTGAAACTGATTCCACAAGGTGTAATTTTATGCTGCTCCTTAGACCTCCTCCTTAGACCTCTTGGGCCCCTTGATCACTGCAGATGGTGACAGCAGTCACAAAATTAAAAGACGCCTGCTTCTTGGGAGAAAAGACATCACCTTGCCTACAAAGGTCCATATAGTTAAAGCTATGGTTTTCCCAGTAGTGATGTATGGAAGTGAGAGCTGGACCATAAAGAAGGCTGATCGCCGAAGAATTGATGCTTTTGATTTATGGTGCTGGAGGAGACTCTTGAGAGTCCCATGGACTGCAAGAAGATCAAACCTATCCATTCTTAAGGAAATCAGCCCTGAGTGCTCCCTGGAAGGACAGATCGTGAAGCTGAGGCTCCAATACTTTGGCCACCTCATGAGAAGAGAAGAATCCTTGGGAAAGACCCTGATGTTGGGAAAGATTGAGGGCACTAGGAGAAGGGGACGACAGAGGACAAGATGGTTGGACAGTGTTCTCGAAGCTACAAACATGAGTTTGACCAAACTGTGGGAGGCAGTGCAAGACAGGAGTGCCTGGCGTGCTCTGGTCCATGGGGTCACGAAGAGTCGGACACGACTAAACAACAACAAGACCTCCAACAAACCTAAATCAATTGTGCCATCAAATTCAGCACTGAGTCATTTTGCCTTCAAAGTGATTCGAGTGGAAGGGAGTTCCATCATGACTGAGAAAACCCTTTCTCCTGTCCTCACTTAGAGGCCAATATTTGTAATTATTCGTGTGATTTGCAGCTTCCATTTTTACTGCGTAGGGGTCATGCAGGGGGAACCTACATGTGTTGGAGCCTTGAATACTGTAGGTCTGCTCTTTCACAATCCTAGAGCTTGAGAGTAGAGCCTGGGGACACAGTCCCAATCCAGAAATCCATTTGCACCCTCAATGACTTACTGAACAGGTCTATGGAGGAATGAGGACTATATGACACATAAGATGGAGGAGCAATGGGAATGGAAGAAGAGAGCATTCGCTTGACAGGAGTGGGGAAAAGAAACTATGAGACAACTTCAAAAGGAGGAAAGTGAGACAGAAGAAATGGAAAAAGCAGGACAAATAACAATGAGCAGACAAAGCTACCACACAGCGAGGGCTTCTCACCAGTCTTTTGTCTTCATTTCCTTCATACAGCAAGAAAATTCATTATACAGTACAGGCAGTTTTCACCAAAAAAAGATGCAAATGAATTAAAAACAGATCTGCCTCCTCATGAAGGCACAGTAAAGGAAGGAATGGTTTGCTTTATGTAACTTTTCTTGTTGCTGAGAACTCACTTGTAGAAGGTGATGATAAATGTTAAATGGTTCTAGTAAAACTGCTAGTTCCAAAACTGCATACAATGCTGACGTTTTCATTATATCCAAGGGCTGAAGAACATCCGGCTTTCATCGTAACTGTTTTGTTTGGTTATGTATAAAGACTAAATACACTGCCCTTGGGAGATATCTTAGTGTCACCTGCTCCTAAATTGAAAATTACTTGTTTAGCAGAAGTTTTATTGGAAAGGATAATGATCTTTTTCTTCAATGAGAGTTCTTTGAAGTGGAGTTGGACAGAATGTATAATAGGCCAAATCTTTTGGAAAAACCCTAACACAGAGAAATAGATTGTACGAATATTCTAAGCAACCATCCTAAATAAGTTATTAAACTTTGGGTTTTCTTTTTTAACCTCATTCATTCTATAGAGAGAGATTGTTCAGTAAATGATTTCCCCCCCCCTTCTTTTTTGGATGCTGCATGGAGAAAACACTATATGGAGGGAAACTAATATTTTAAAGTGGTTGTGTGTGCAACTATATACTTTTTTATAGAATCCAAAAGGTAAAATGTAGTTTATAATAATAATAATAATAATAATAATAATAATAATAATAATAAATTTATTGCCATTTAGGGCTTTAAAGGTCAGCACCAACACTTTGAACTGTGCTCGGAAATGTACTGGGAGCCAATGTAGATCTTTCTTGTTGGCTGGGACCCACTCCCAGGGAACCCTGACCCCTCCCCCTAAGAACAAATTAAAACCTATATAAAACACACACAAAAACACAATAAAATACTAACCAAGAAATAAAAATTACAAAAGTAACAAAATTAAACAAGTTCCCAAACCCAAATAAACATCCAACCCCCCCACCCCCCCACACCATATGGTATTTAAAATGGTAAAAATTAAATTTTAAAACATTTTGCAAAGAACTCTGCACAGTTCAGAGTCCTCCTGGGCAGCAACAGCGATAGGGTCAACAGTCCCCAGGAGACCCACCAGGCCCTGCCCTGGGCCAGGTGGTGAGAGGCAGGGACAGGACCTGCAGGCACTCACACAGGGGAGTCCTCCTGGGCAGCAGCAGAGTTGGAAGCAGCAGTCCTTTTTGAGGCCTGCCAGGCCCCGCCCTAGGTCAGGTGGTAAGAGGCAGGGACAGGACCTGCAGGCACTCACACAGGGGAGTCCTCCTGGGCAGCGGCAACATTGGGAGCAGCAGTCCTTTTTGAGGCCTATTTATCTACTTGCACTTTGACGTGCTTTCGAACTGCTAGGTTGGCAGGAGCTGGGACCGAGCAATGGGAGCTAACCCCATCCCAGGGATTCGAACCGCCAACCTTCTGATCGGCAAGCCCTAGGCTCTGTGTTTAACCCACAGCACCACCTGGGTCCCTCTGAAGGCTTTAGGTACCATCTAAAGCAGATTTTGGAGGCACACGGGGAGGGAGGCTGCAGGCAGTAATGAGAAATAGGAAGACTTGTGAAAGTGGGTAGGCATCATGAAATATCATATCCGTTGACCATACAAAATTAAAGCAATTGCTTGGCTTGATGCCTCATGTAAACACTCTGAATCATTTTTTTTAAAGGTCATATCAACATTAAAGATGTCTAGTACTTTAAAAAGAAATAGCCAGTCAGTATTATCAAAAGCTTTTTGTGTAATAAGAAACACTAAAGGAACTTATTTGCAACTGCTAACCTCTTTGACTACATGAATAATATTTGTAATACTTTCATTCATTTGCTTATTCCAGATAAACCCTGTTGGGTCAGGTTCACATACTATAGACTGATCTCCAAAATTAGTCATACTCAGAGTAAACCCATTGAAATCTATAGTCAGGTAGATCCATTGATTTCAGTGGTCTACTCTATGGTCTACTCTATGATTTCAGTGGGTCTACTCTATGGCTAATGTTGAATATCACCCATAATGTTGAGTAAGTCTATTAGCTAGAATTATCATAAAGAGTTTATAGACATCATTTAACAATGATAGCAGCCTGAAAAATGATACCAATACACAAATCATGTTTAGTCCTTCATTAAGAAGAAAATTATAATTAGCATCTAATGAAGAAGTTTGTATCTTTTGATCTATAGTGATATCATTAACAATTTTTGAGTGGTTTTGGCTAAAATATCAACAAAGATATACATCCTTATCCCTCCATTTGAACACACAATCTCGTTTGTTTTTAGGTGATTACTTGCAAACCTTTTTTCCATTGTTAACTTGTTTAGCTTCCTTTGATCTATAACAGGCATCCCCAGACTTCGGCCCTCCAGATATTTTGGACTACAATTCCCATCTTCCCCGACCACTGGTCCTGTTAGCTAGGGATCATGGGAGTTGTAGGCCAAAACATCTGGAGGGCCGCAGTTTGGGGATGCCTGATCTATAATGTCCATCTCTGGGAGATTTAAACAGTTGAGATAATATTTAATTTTTTATTTCCTCTAGATTATTAGATTTAAATAAGATTTTAAAATACTAAAATTCACAAATTCTTGTCTAGGTAAGACATGTTCCAACCCAGTCCAAATTGGATCGGGTTTTTTTTTTTTTTTGCCTGTTCTTTTTATGATGTGCAAGTAATTTGTTGAGTTCATTGTCCTTACAATAAACTTGTAAATACATTTTATAAATGTGTTAAACAAAGAAACAAATAAAGTAAGAGAATGGTATCCAATAGTGGCTGTCCAGTGACAGAAGGGAATCCATCAGTGGAATGGGGAAAAGCAGTTTTCTGCAATCCTTCCCACCTTCCTGCAGCACCACACACCCTTAATCTGTTCTAGAGGATCTGGAGCAGATTTAGAGGTGTGGGACACTGCAGGAAGGAGAAGGGATTTCTGAAAATGCCCTGCCCTTCTGTTGCCTGACAGTCTCCACTGAATGATTAATGTTAAAGGATTGTAATTTTGCACATTGTACTGTTTTTGCAATGTGGTATTGAAATATTGGTGTTTAAGAATTGCTATTATTGTTTTAGTTCACAGTTAATATAGCACTTTACCATCCAAAACCACCTGCTTAGAACAGCAGTAAATGGTGAAGGCATAACTTATTCATTAAATCCTTATCCCACTGAATAAAAAGTAAATTTCCCATTAATTTGAAAAGTGTCAGAATTCTAGCCACACTTGTTAAAATATCGCCAAGCTTTATCTGCTGTAAATCTTGCAAAAAGTATATTTTAGCTGTCTCATGAGAATTTACATTCTGTACTTAAACAATGAATTATTGACATTTTGAAACCTATCTACTTGTGTTTTATTCTCAAGCACTAAAATACCTGTCTTATTTTTCCTTTTATTTCTTTTATTTTCTATTTTGCTTTATATTTTTGATTTTTAGGAACAGAATATTTATGATTTCTTATTTACTGATCGTCATTAATTTTTTGTCACAACATTTTTATAAGGAAAAAAATGTATCAAAACTATCCAATGGAAGTAAGCTGCACATTTCATTATGTGCCTGTACTTAAAATTCTGAGAAGCTATAGGATAAGTGAGTACCAGATTCAAAACGGGTTAAGCACATGACAGATAAAATTGTATGCGAAAGGGTTTCATTCCATGACTTACCTGTAAGGAAGCGTATTTACTGTACAGTGGAACATCGGGTTGTGAACATGATCCGTGCGGGAGGCACGTTTGCAACCCGCAGCATTCACAACCCGCAGCACCGTGTCTGTGCACGTGCGTGACACAATTTGGCACTTCTGCGCATGCGCAAAGTGTGATTTAATGCTTCTGCACATGCACAAGCGCCGAAACCCGGAAGTAACCCATCCATAACGCGAAAATGCGCAACCCGCAGCGATCACAACCCGAGGTATGACTGTACAGTGAATATATTATTTTAGCTTGTCCTTACAGTAAGGTACTTTGGACAAGCACTAAGGTGAAATGTTACATTCTAACAATGTCAGCCATCTTCACCTGTTTGTATCTTTGAGTGTGTGTGGATGGAAGGTAAAAGTAAAGGACCACTGGACGGTTAAGTCCAGTCAAAGGTGACTCTAGAGTTGCGGCACTCCTCTCACTTTCAGGCCGAAGGAGCCGGTGTTCGTCCACAGACAGCTTTCCAGGTCATGTGGCCAGAATGACTAAACCACTTCTGGTGCAACGGAACACTGTGACGGAAGCCAGAGCGCACGGAAACACCGTTTACCTTCCTGCCGCAGTGGGAAGTGCGAGGGGATGGAAGACAGAGGTGTGTTGTAGTGCAAGGCGCATACATTATGGCATCCAGGGGTCCTGTCTGACAAGACTAGCCTGAAACATTTTGATGTCTGAGCCACAGAACAAGATTGTGCCCATATACAAAAGCGAAGCGAAGTACCAGTTTACATTAACACTGGCAAGAGGACAGAGTCCTCCACCCAGTGCTACAAAAAGAGGTTCCAGAACTCACCCTTGTTCTCTTATAATGACAACGGCGCCCACCTGAGAGGTGCCGGAACTGGGTTCCTGTGAATTCTGGCTGGGGAAAAAGCCCTGCCTCCACCACACCTGAGGACAACTGGTTAGCGGGCTCAGCAAAGGCAATCTAGCACAAACAGCTCTATCCTACACTGTACTGTGCTGCCACCCCCTAGCATCTACCCCGTGAGGCAGCTGCCTCTACCTAATGGTAGGGTCATGAAGAGTAGGGGCCTGACCTGAGCAGACCTGAGTTACCAGGGGTGTGTTTGCACTTCTTCCATTGTGACTGTTTTCCTTCCCCATCACTATCCCCTACTACACATGGCTGAGCAGGGTTTGGATGCTACATAACTTGCATGGGCAGATTGGCATCATATGGCATCCCCTGGTTGATTTCCCTACTATGCATTTCTCTGCCCCTTTCTTAAATGTGTGTGTGTGTGTGTCAACATTTTTATTATAGCAAAAACAACCGTTTGAATTTTAAAGTTGGGATTTTACATTGTGAGAAAGTGTTAGGGAATCACCTGCCAACTTTCTGTTCAGATTTGCTATGGGTTAGTAAAAAAAAAATGGGTGGGGAAACTCAGGTTCAAGGCATGGACACTTTCAGAAAGCAGGACCCCTATTATTCAACAAAGCTGTTGAGTGACTTAGGGAGAAATCTGAAGCTGCCTGGGTTGGTGGCTGTAGAGAAAACCTCCATTATTGAAGACCTCCTTGGGATGGTAGTGGAAAACTTTACCTCCAATGGCAGTAGAAGAAAAGGGGTGTGTCAAAGTAGAAGTGGAGAGGAAATCTATCAACTCCAGACTTTCCAAAGCAATGTGTGAACAGCTAGTCTTTGAAATTCATGCTTATCTGAATTTTGTGGTGCTGTTTTCCAACCAAGCAATGTTTACGAAAATAGATTGAAAGTGTGCATAAAAATGGATATATTAGTAAAAACAGCATTCAACATTGCTTGCAAAATGTGCACATTAGTTAAAATTGCGTATAAAAATGTGTTCATTGGGAGAAATTCATACTGAAATGCTGACGGAATTTTCCTGGCGATTTTGTTCAATTCTCAAAATTCTGCAAAATATGGAGAACTGGAAGAATGGAAAACTGAGAGAACCAAGATTGATAGATCCTTCCATACCTAGTAAAGGACACATCAAGGGAGACCATAGATGTGCAGGATCCAGATTCTGCCAATTACCCAAACATACACAAGGAAAAAAAATATCCACCCACCCTGGTGACGATGGCTGTCCCCCACCTCCCAATTGAAATAATGGGAAGGGGGGTGAATTAAAAAGCAAAACAGAGTGTAGGGATGAAAGGAAGGGAAGAAGACCTGGACCTACTTTCTGTGCTGGCTCTAGTGAGTCTGGCGGCACCTCAACAACTAGTGATCCCTTCTCACGAACTCTCCTCACCCTCCCCATTGGATTGCTTTCGTTCTGGTCTGTTGTTAATGAGCATGTTATTTTAGGAACAAATGAAATATGGTTTAATTCTCCAGAAATACTTAGCAAACTGTTAATGAAATAAATATTGCTTAAGTAGGCTCTTCAATAGAGTGGGGCTGACATTAGCTCCCTCTGACATGGTTGCTTATAATAAAAAGGCATTTTGAAAATTCACGCTTTTTCACTTGAGGTAGTAACTTTCCATAGCCACCCCAAGTTTATAGCAAGCGTCGTATTCATTTATAGTCATGGTATATACATATGAGTTGTTGTTTAATTTTTTATGCAGCATTGTTACACAAATGTGCCAAATCTGATTCTAATTGTGAAGCATACTAAAGGAATTTGGAAAGCATGCCCAGAAATCCAGCACCATTTAAATAAAACACATGTGTATTTTAAATGTTTTAGCAATCTTTGTCAGTACTAAATCCTGTTTCCTGATACCAAGCTTCAATTAGGATTTTTTTTTAAAAAAAAGCACTCTTGCTCTTCCAGTCTATGATCTTTGTGTTACACGTATTAGCTAGTGTCATACATTAGTAGTTCAGTACAGCGGCTAAATGTTTGTTTGTTTTTAAAAGTAGTAGCAATTGCAGCAGCATTTATATCCCTGGGACTATTAATGAAGATAGGTTTAAAAAAACTTTTTTTTACTCTAGTCTGGTCTAGTACAGGTGTGGGGGACTTTTTGCCCCTTTGGATGTTGCTGAACTGCAGTTCCCATCAGCCCTAGCAAGTATGACCAATGACCAGGGATGATAGGATTTGTAGTTCAGCAGCATCTGACAAGCCAAAGGTTCCCCACCCTTGGTTTGGTAGTAGTTGATGAGAAAATGCAGAAAACTAGCTCATAGAGATAATAAAGCAGAAGTAATTGCTCTTGTCATGCTGTTTGGCTTTCATGAAGGAGAAGCACCTGACGAAAATACTGGTCCACCTGGATCAGAGCGGTGGATGCTGATGAACTGGTTGTCTACATTTGATATGAAGGTGTTCTGCTAAATCAGCAATGTTTCCTGATACAGTCATACCTCATGATACGTCTGCTTCATGTTGCGTCTTTTCAGGTTACGGACGCGCCGAACCCGGAAGTCCCGGAATGGGTTACTTCCGGGTTTGGCGGGTCTGTAACCTGCGCGCATGCGGGGAAGCGCTAAATCACACTTTGTGCATGCACAGAAGTGCCGCATTGCGTCACGCGCATGCACAGATGCGGTGCTTCATGTTGCGGCCTTTTCATGTTGTGACCGGGCCACCGGAACGGATCCCGTTCGCAACATAAGGTACCACTGTATGTCAAAACTGAAGGTTCATGTTACTAAAAATTAAGATTCTGTGCTATCTTCTGGATCCATGTGCTCCTGGTTTCCTATATGTTGGAATCAGCTTAGAAACAAGGATGAGAACTGGTAACTGCGTGAGCTGCTGCTGTTGTTTCTCTTCCTCCTCAGCATCTTCTCACTCACTTGTTCCATTCCTGTTGTTCAGAAGAAAGTTGTTACAGGCAGAAAGGAGGAGGAGCAAGGGTTATTTTTATTGTAGTAAAATCCCCTTTTCAGATTCTCTCCCCAGTGGCCCAGTTCACTTCCTCTTTTTGTTGGAGCAAGCAGTCATTCAAAGGGTTAGAAAGACTGAAGCATAATTCTTTTATTTTCTTTTGCTTTTCATGCAGCACTGAGTTGGCAAGAGGTTGAGTTTGGTGCAAATTTCTGGCGTGTCATTATTTGGGAAATAGGATCTATATTCACTTGTTGCCCCAAAATGGATACTGAATGGACAGAAAGTGCAGCAGGGCCATGCCGGCTGACTCTACTCTTGAACTTAGTGGGCATTCAGTGGAAGTATGAAATAGGCTTCTAGTCCTATATACTGGTAACTGTGTCTTTAAGTTTCTCTATGATCAGGAGCCCTGATCGCACATCATTCCCAGCCTCGTAGAGGAATCCCACCCATACATTTGGATGCATACAGATCCCCTTTTCCATTGAAGACATGCAGGTTGGGGTGAGCTTTGTGGGTGCCATCCAGCTTCCGCCTCTATGTATTTAGTATGCACATATGAAAAGGGCATGGAAAGAACTGCAGTTACAGTAGGCAGACACAAAGTATCGAAATAATCAGATGGCTGATTCCATGTGTGGATGTGGTCAACCTCACTGTAGCAGAAAAATTAATATTTTTCAGTTGGTGGAGGGGGAGCACAATTTTAACAAGTCAATGGAATTTGGAGTGGTATTATTTGTTCCCTTCTAACCAGCAGTTAAGCAAAGAAAGATGTCTGGATGTATTTTCCATCTTGTCCCTTGGTTCTCCTGCTTTGCTCTCTCCTTGATAAAGTTTTGGCAGTCAGGTCATTAAAATGCAAAATTATTGCCCCTCAGACATCCAGTGATCCACAGTTGCTGACCTTCTGCTGTCAGAAAGCTTTGAGTAATCAGCTACATTGGGAACGCTTGTAGCCTGTGGACCATGACAGTGGTGTGGACATCTTTTTCATCCTGACGGGGAACGAGTGCCGCAGGCAGTATGTTCAACATAGCGTCTGCATTAGTTCATTTCATATGTGGTTGAGAGTCTTTGCTTTTGCTTTTTCTGACTCATATGAAAAATACAACCATGCTTCAAAGTCATCATAGCACGTTCTGAATTCTAGTTCTGTGTCCCTCGGGTGATATAATCTGTTATTTAATACCCACACAATTGCCATGCTGGTATTAAATTAAGCATTGCAACTTAACGTGCAGTGTGTGGATGCTTGAAACAGAATTTAAAAGACACCTAGGTTTCATAGCAATGTATGTTACTAGATGGTAGAATAATGTTGAAATTAACTTGTATCTCCTTTTTAGGCAAAACCATTTTCCAGATCTGAATGTACTATTTGCCCCTGAAAGAAAAATTCAGATATGTCAATTCAGATTGTGACACACACACACACACCTTTCCTAGCATTTTGATTCTGATCTGGATTGGGGCTACTTTGATATTTTTACAAGCAAGCAAGCAAGCAGAAACCTTGAGATATCCCCATCTTATTTCTATCTTGTCTGGTTTGGCACACTCTTGGGTTTGTGGTTTGCAGATGAAAGCAGGAAAAAGATAGGAATTTGAGCAAGGGACACCCTTGACTCAGTCTACTACCATTACTTTTCTGGCAAACAGACAAAGATAAAAAGAAAGAAAGAAAGAAAGAAAGAAAGAAAGAAAGAAAGAAAGAAAGAAAGAAAGAAAGTGCCATATTCAAATTCATCTCCCCCACTCCATTTTCTTTTATCCTGATGCTTACTGGTATATTCATTATATTTTAAGGGTCTTCCTTTCAGTTTAAAAATTAGACTTTTAAAATATTATTTCACTCATTTCTGACAAATCTCACAATAGGAAGAAGGTAGCAGTATGAGTTACAGGTAGGTAGCCGTGTTGGTCTGAGTCGAAGCAAAATAAAATTTCCTTCAGTAGCACCTTAAAGACCAGAAGTGTACATGCACACGAAAGCTCATACCAAACTAAAAACTTAGTTGGTCTTTAAGGTGCTACTGTAGCAGTATGAATCACTCAGACTTTAGGGGAGGTGAAAGGGCTTAAATCCTGTATGTGTGGCTTCTTACCTTTAACCCCCCTTTTTTTACATTTAAAAGCCACCAGCTCTGCCAGGGACACGGTGAGGGCGCAGCAACCCCAGAACTCTGCCAGCTGCCATTTTACATCATCTCAAGAAATTCTACCTCTGCCACCACACCCTGCAGAATATCATAGGGTGATGCCTTGAAAAGGGGCATGCTATGGAATGCCCTTCTCTCTGCCATATGTGAAGCAGCAACTACGGTATCAGTTGCTTCAGATATCTTATAAAGACTTATCTTTTTGGCCAGGCTTTCCCTGACCCATAGAATTTCTTCACCCTCATTAAAAGGTTCTTTAATTCCTCCTCACTTTCTGCCATCAAGGTTGTGTCATCTGCATATCTGAGGTTGTTGATATTTCTTCCGGCAATCTTAATTCCGGTTTGGGATTCATTTAGTCCAGCCTTTCGCATGATGAATTCTGCATATAAGTTAAATAAGCAGGGAGACAATATACAACCTTGTCGTACTCCTTTCCCAATTTTGAACCATATCCAGTTCTAACTGTAGCTTCTTGTCCCACATAGAGATTTCTCAGGAGACAGATGAGGCACTCCCATTTCTTTAAGAACTTGCCATAGTTTGCTGTGGTTGACACAGTCAAAGGCTTTTGCGTAGTCAATGAAGCAAAAGTAGATGTTTTTCTGGAACTCTCTAGCTCTCTCCATAATCCATCACATGTTTGTTATTTGGTCTCTGGTTCCTCTGCCCCTTCGAAATCCAGTTTGCACTTCTGGGAGTTCTCGGTCCCATTAGGTTACTATTTTCTCAGCGTCTGTCATTTTCTCTACAATACCCTGCAATAATATTATGCCTAGACACAAAATAGTGGCCAGACTAACACAGGAGTGCTGTTGTTGCCACCACCACTACAGATGAGGTTTAAAATGGGGGGGATTAAGTGTTCCTATTAAGAGGGGACTAAAATGGTCAAAGATTTGTATGTCTTATTTTTGCTTTACTTTTAGTATTCTCCCTTTTATGCCAAAGGCTCCTCAATATGGCTTGTGATACTTTTTAAAAACCTAAAAGTTGAAAACGGCAAACTATAAAAATAAGCAAAAAAGCTAAAGCCAGCAGAGGGAGCTGAGAGTCAGACAAACAGCAAAATATAGGAATCCCCTCTACCACTCAAGTGGCTTTGGATTCAAAACAATCCAGTCTTTTTGCCTGTTAGTGGAAAGTCAATGGCAAAGGGATGAAACAGTTTTCCTCCAGGGTATGGTTCCTTAGTTTTGATGCCACTGTAGAAAAGGCCCTGTCATTAAGTTAGCATGACAATGAACACAAAACCAGCAGTGATTATATTTTGTTCTGTTAATAGTAGTCACAAGAAAGGGCTTCCATCCCCTCCTCATCATCATCACCACCACCACCACCTCGATCCAGATCAACCCTGGTGGCTGCTATTTACTATTTACTAAAAATCATAGAACTGCCAGTGTGCCAGCCACACACCCTGCAACACACAATACCTGTATATAATACCCTCCCAACTGGTCAGTTAGGGTTCACATCCCTCTGCAGGGAGCCCTAGGTGCACATATCCACACTTCCTTTCAGAATTGCCTCAATCCTGCATCATCTAGGGAGCATGGTTGACATGTTTGTCCTGGGCCACAACTAGCCAGAAACATAATTGGAAGTCTCTTACCAATTAGGGCTATAGAAAATGCCCTATGATCCCCCTGTGTTCTATAATAATAATAATAATAATAATAATAATAATAATAATAATAATTTATTTCTACCCCGCCCATCTGGCTGAGTTTCCCAGCCACTCTGGGCGGCTCCCAATCGAGTATTAAAAACAATACAGCATTAAATATTGAAAACTTCCCTAAACGGGGCTGCCTTCAGATGTCTTTTAAAAACAGGATAGCTTATTTCCTTGACATCTGATGGGAGGGCGTTCCACAGGGTGGGTGCCACTACCGAGAAGGCCCTCTGTCTGGTTCTCTGTAACCTCACTTTTCGCAATGAGGGAACCGCCAGAAGGCCCTCGGCGCTGGACCTCAGTGTCCAAGCTGAACGATGGGAGTGGAGATGCTCCTTCAGGTATACTGGGCCGAGGCCGTTTAGGGCTTTAAAGGTCAGCACCAACACTTTGAATTGTGCTTGGAAATGTACTGGGAGCCAATGTGTTATGTGGTCCCAGCGCCAATTCCCAGTCACCAGTCTAGCTGCCGCATTCTGGCTTAATTGCAGTTTCCATGTCACCTTCAAAGGTAGCCTGGAATGGAGGTGGCAGAACTCAGTGAAAGGACTGTAAGTTATTTTTAAAAATACAAAGGTACTTAAGGGAAGAAGTGTTCATTTTGTGAGCACAAGAAATGATGCATAAACAAGACCAATGAACAAACACTGAGATCCATGCCTCTTCCTTCTGCGGGCTACATTTAGCCCTCATTTGTGTCCAAGTCTTTAATGTTGCACTGTTGTTTTTTACTGTGGTGTTACCAGAAGCACATGAAAACAAGGAAGGGTTTTGAGCAGAGTTATGAGAAGCAGAATGAAAAACAGTCACTGTTAATCCTTAAGAGGATTTGAGCTAAAATAAAAATGAATTTGGAAGATGCAACAGGAAAACACAAAATTGCTGGCAATTTTCCCTCTCCAGTGTGCAAAAGGTTTTGAAAACAAGGAACAACAATCACTGTAATTAATAATTTGTCATGTCTTAAGGGAGAGAGAGAGAGAGAGAAAAGATGAATAGTCTGAAATGTTTTTAGATTCTTGACTTAATTGAAATCAGTGTTTATATAACGTGCCAAAGTAAGAAATGTGTGTGACAGCCTAAGAGTGTCAGAAAAGAGTGTTGTTGAGTACATCACATGCAAAAGCACTGGACAAACCACTCATCTACTTTAATTATCATCTTATGCCAAAAAATGTTAATGTGATAGCTTTGAAGAGTAATTGGTATTTAAAAAAACGATCCTCAAAGAGAAACATTTCCACAAGTCTGGGCTATATCTCACCCCTCATTAAAGTATTTTTCCAGGCTGAAGGTTCCATATACGTTCCCTTCCAGTCCTCTGCGTTGGGGTCTCTTTTGAAACGATGAATCTCTTAAGTGCTTACCTCTGCCACATTATTAGGCTCTGCAAAGATTCTCTTCACAGATCTTGCCAAGATAATGATCTCTATGGAGAGCTTTTAAAACTGTTAGTATTGAAAGCCAGCTCTGTATTCCTCTTTTATTTGTTTAATCAGAATAGTTAGGAAGCGGTACTGTGGTCAGTTTGCTCATCAGACATAGGACACCTTATTGTGCACTAATGGCTTCCTCAGGCACATCTGTTTAAAGAGATAGACGCGCAAGTCAAATCTCTTTTGGTAAACCTACAGAGAAGATTAATCAGGAACTAGAAGTGTAAGAATGCAAAGAAATGAATTCTTTAGCAAGGCTAGCTGCAAGTCCTACCTGTTGTTGCTATATTTCCCCCTTTCAGTCTACTCACATTTCTGCATTTTCTCAGATAATTTATCCCTGGTGTCTAATGGTTGTTTCATGGCCTCTGTGCAGTGTCACATTTGAGGGTGCAATTAGGCAAGTCTGCCCATACATGAGTTCTGGGTGGAACATTCTTGAAAGCTTGCCCCTCTCTAGGAGATTAACCCCAACCCAACCCCTTATGTAGACTGCAGTGGTACCTCGGTTTACAAACACAATTGGTTCCAGAAGTCTGTACTTAACCTGAAGCATACTTAACCTGAAGCGAACTTTCCCATTGAAAGTTATGGAAAGTGGATTAATCCGTTCCACACGGTCTGTGGAGTACTTAAACTGAAGCGTACTTAACCTGAAGCGAACTTTCCCATTGAAAGTAATGGAAAGTGGATTAATCTGCTCCAGACGGGTCCGCGGAGTACTCAACCTGAAGCGTACTTAACCCGAAGTATGAGTGCAATTGGTTCCGGAAGTCCGTACTTAACCTGAAGTGTACTTAACCTGAAGCGAACTTCCCCATTGAAAGTAATGGAAAGTGGATTAATCCATTCCAGACGGGTGTGCGGAGTACTTAAACTAAACATACTCAAACCAAGGCGTACTTAAACTGAGGTATGACTGTAAGTTTTTTTCCTGCAGCATCAATACAAACAGATGGAAGTTGAGGGGCTTACTATCTTCCCACTCTGCCATGGAAATCATTGACTTTGAGGAATCTTTCTGGCAATTGTGATATAATGACTATTTCATATTCCCGTGTATCTGGAAGACCACCCTCTTCCCTGCAGATCTCCTTGGGTATTAAGAGCAGCAGAGGGTCATTTCTCCCTCAGAAGTTCAGGGTGGCGGCGGCCTGGGACAGACACTTTCTGTGGCAGCCTCTATTGGTAGGCAAACTAAGGCCCAGGGGCCAGATCCGGCCCAATCGCCTTCTAAATCTGGCCTGCGGACAGGGGCGTAGCCAGGATGAAAATCAGGGGGGGCAAGGGGCGGGGAGCAAGGGGCGGGGCCAAGGGCGGGGGCGGGGCCACATCGGAGCAGCCCAAAATCGGGCTGCTCCGACTCCCTCCTCCCCCTCCGCGATAGGAAGGGACGAGGGGGAGCCAGGATCAGCCCGAAATCGGGCTGCTCCGACTCCCGACTCCCCCTCCGCGATAGGAAGGGACGAGGGGGAGCCAGGATCAGCCCGAAATCGGGCTGCTCCGACTCCCTCCTCCCCCTCCGCGATAGGAAGGGACGAGGGGGAGCCAGGATCAGCCCGGCTCCGACTCCCTCCTCCCCCTCCGCGATAGGAACGGACGAGGGGGAGCCAGGATCAGCCCAAAATCGGGCTGCTCCGATCCCCTCCTCCCCCTCTGCAATCGCTGGGGCAGGTGGAGGGAAAGCCCCAGAGCCGCGCAAAGCGGTTGCCTGGCTTTCCCTCCGCCCACCCCACAGCCAGCCGGCTAGAAGGGACGTCTCCCTTCTCCCTTGCTGGCTGTGGGACGGAGGGAGGGAAAGCCAGCCAAACGCTTTGCGCGGCTCTGGTGCTTTCCCGCCGCCCGCCCCACAGCCAGCCAGGGAGAAGGGAGACGGCACCGGGCGGGCAGTGGGGCAGGCTGGCCAGTGGCCCTGCTTCTAGGGGGGGCAATTGCCCCCTCCTGCCCCCCCTGCCTACACCCATGCCTGCGGACGGTCCAGGAATCAGCGTGTTTTTACATGAGTAGAATGTGTCCTTTTATTTAAAATGCATCTCTGGGTTATTTGTGGGGCATAGGAATTCATTCATTATTTTTCTCAAAATATAGTCCGGCCCCCCACAAGGTCTGAGGGACAGTGGACCGGCCCCCTGCTGAAAATGTTTGCTGACCCCTGCTAAGCTGTGGAATCTCTACCCCACAGAGGTATATCTGGAAACTTTACAGTTTTCAGTGACACACAGTTGCTGAACTATGCTGTGTTTGAAAGTGACTCTCACTTCTCTGGGGCCTTTGATACCTGAGGTGTATATTTAGGAGTCCCCCGATGTTTGTGATTCTAAGTTGTTTTCAACTGTTTAAATGTTGTATTTGAATTGTTGTAACCCATCCTGGGACCTTAGGGTGAAGGGTAGGAAATAAAATAACCACCACCACCATAACTTCACAGTCCTTTTTATTAATAATAATAATAATAAGAATAATAATAATAAATACTTGGTTTCTAACATGTCATTATTATAAATTCCAGGTATACATAGTTTCCCAACTAAGTCCTGGATATATAATGTACTAGCTAAGCAGATGTTTTCCTGACGATATTCACAACCTATACCTGGTTAGTCTGTATGGGGGACATAAAGTCTGGGGATGTGGGGAGAGAAGTGATGGTGATTTCTCTCTGAGTCTAGTCCAAATAGAGAACTCCAGGTAGAGAACTCCAAGTCTCCTTCTCCAAGTAGAGAACTCTCTGTCACCCTTAAATTTAAGGTGCAAAAATATCCACTTTCTGGTGGATGTGAACCTAATTCAAGTGTGGTTCCTAGAGACCTTCAGTCAAGCTTATAAGGTATACATACCAGAGGCTACATTCTGTGGCGGAGCTTCATGCTTTGGCACCCAGGACGGAGAGCAGGCGTGGCGTGGCTGGCGTGTGTCCCGAGGGCGTGGCGCACATCCTGGGGCGTGGCGCACCGCTTGCGGGCATGCGCCTAGCGCGGAGGGGCAGCCACGACGGCACCGCACCGGGATCGTGGTGCCGGGGGCTGTGCACTCCCCCCGCCCCCTCTTCCTCTGCCAGTGGCTCCATCTCCCTCTGAAGAGTGCTGTGGTGGCTTAAAGTGGTGAAAGATAAGAAAACACAACTCAGTGACTATATCTTTTATCCTTCTGGTGTTGGTTGTGTCTGTGACCACAGATTCCTCCCAGGCAGGAAACAGAGATCTAGAGCTCTGCACAAACAGCCTCTTGAAAGTTCCCACACTATTTGTGGAAATAGAAATTGGGGGCAAACATTTCGCTGAGTTTCTCCAAGAGAATATGAAATTCTACAATAGTTTCTTGGGGGTGGGGCTTACTATAAGCAGTGGCAGTAGCACATATTCTTTTCCCTCCCCCCCCCCCATTTTTCAGGGTGTGTGTTACTCTTGCTGATGCTGCTTCAAGTAGTGATATTGCCAACTGTGCTGGCAGCCTGCCTGCCATTTGCATCCTCCATACTGCCCTAGACTTGGAATTGTTCCATGGCATTGGGGTGTGTTTTTCTGCCATCAAAAAATGGCGGAGAAGATTATACAAAGTGGCCTTTCTCTAGTGGGGATGGGGGGGGCAGAGAAGCTCAGGCATTTTTTCCAGCAAAATATCTTCTGAGAAATTTTGGCTCAGCTCTCCTGAGATCACAGTGTGACTCCAAACCAGTAGACACTTCGTTTCACAAGAAGCTGTGAACATATTGGATACAGCATAATGAAATTTGGGTCCATTTGATGGGCCTGGCCTCACTTCTAAGGGAACCATTCAAATGGTCACAAACAATGTAATTTTATAAAGCCAAACAGGGAAAGGGGGCAGCGAAGTGTTGCTGTCCTGGGGAGAAAGGGAGATGGATACCTCCCATTTACCAGAGCTAGAGCCATGCTGAAATTGCTCAGAAAATAAAGACAAAGATTTTTTGGGGAAATGAATTCCTTCTGAGGTGTTGGAGAATGTCATTCCTCCTCCAAAAATATTCAGTAAAATGGCCTCTGTTTTTGCCATTTTGGATGCAGCTGTGGAACCAACTTTAATACTTATTAATATTATTATTGTTGAAGGAAGAAATAGGCTTAATTGTTACTCCTTCCAGTTCTTTTCTTTTAGCCCATTTTGTCCTTTATCCACCCAAATGAGCTAGCGATTGTTTCTTTCAAACGTAAGTGACCAGAAGTTTCTCACAAAAGAATTTTCTGACTTCTTTGGATTCCCCCCCCCCCAATCTCCTCCTGAACTGTTAAGAGAATTTCAGTCCACCATTGGAAATATTTGGCAAATTCACCTTCTTCCCCATTTTGCCACCCGCATGGAAAATCTAAGGAAGCTGTCTTTATCTTGTTTTTCTTGCTTCATAAATTTGTTCTTTGCCTAAGGCATATACAGCTCCAGGCCAGTTGATGGCTGCTTCTGCGTTGGTTATTGGGTCTGGATCTCAACATTGACACTTGATTGTGACTTAGTCACCATCAAGCTATTGAATAGAAGACTTGAATAGCTGCTTGCTACTCTTCCTAACAACAATGACTTTATTCTTCAGATCTAATGTGAGACCAACTACTGGCATCAGTACTGAACCATGAATATGGGCTGCTGTGAAATATTTTTTTTCAGTTGGCCCTCTAGAATCTACTTGTAACTCATGAGTTAAGAAGACAAGTGAAGAAAGTTGGTGTAAAAAGAAAAAAGAAAAGAAAAGGAAGACAAATGAAATATAGATAATCGGGAGACATGCACTCCAAAGCTTCAGATAATCCCTATTTATTTGTCCAGACATTTAAGGGCTTAGCTGAACCTACTAAACTCTTGAGACTTGTCCATCACAAGTAATGACATGCAAGCCACAAGAAATAAATGTGTCTGAAAGAAAATGAACAAACAAGTCTGGTGCTTATTAGTAAGAGGAAAAAGAGGAACAAGAACATGATGAATTTGTGCTTTTACTAATTTAGAGTTCAGACACATAGTGTCAGAAGACAAAGAGCAGAACAATGAAATTCAAAGCTAGAGACAAGATTTATAGCCTTATGACAATGTGCAAAGATGTTTATCGCTTTGTGTGAATCTTTGAGATGAGCAACATTTCCCAGTGTTTCTGGATTGCACTGGAGGGGGGGGGGAATCACAGCATATTGCATTCTATGCTCTTTAGGACTTTGATTTGGCACAGCAGCGTTCTCATGATAGCAGGTTTCTCGAGTTTGTACACATTGTAGGTCGTTGCTAGGCTTTGTATTGACATTTGTTTCTTGCAGCTTAGTCACTGCCTGTTTGTAAAGTAAATGTCAGAAACTGATCCATGGGTAAGAATGTGCTGTATACTGAATGCTTCAGACAACAATTAATGTGCCTTTAAAAGTGGAAACATCTCCTTTGTAATTAGGTTGTTTAACTCTTCAGGTTGCAGTGATGTGTGAAACAGAGCTGATGAAAAGCCAGCTTAATGAAAAGATTAGTAGGTTGTTAGAAAGGGACCATTGAGAGATGAAAATGTGCCTTCTGAAACAGTTCTGAACTGATTATTACTGGAGGTACATTTCACTCCGTGGTATACTTATTATAAAATATATGTGACTGAAGAAAGCACTTCAGTAATCAAATGCCTAGCACAGAGATGATTTAGTGCTAATTAAGTGTTCACCCCAAAGGGATTTTCAAAACATATTATCCATGGTGTATACTAAAATAACCTCCCATGGTAGTACGATATCACCACCACTGTGAATCTTAGCATCTTCCTAATGACAAGCAGCTCACTAATCAGCAATGCACAGCTCAAGGGCAGCTATGTTAGCTGAAAACAGGCATTTTGGGGGGGGGGGGTTGGGGAGGTTCCAGCTAGATAAGCTTCATTCTGGAATTGAGCCAAAACACTTCTACCACCCTAGATAATGCCATGGTCTCAAGAATCTCCACAAGCAACATGCAACATTCAGTATCAAGAAGAATAGCAACCTCTAATAAATGTGCACAGGTAGAATGGAGTTCAAGGGCTCCATGAAGTCAAAGAAGTGAGAGCAATTCAGGATTGTATTTTGAAGTGGATTTAGCTGGGCATGAAGCTTCTACCTATACAGTCATCTGGAACAACCTTGCAACTTCTCAGTGATACTTCCAATAGCAGATTCAGGAGCTGGGGGCGGGGGGGGGGGGGTCCAAGCCCTAGAAACTCTCACAGGTATCAACAAAGGGGGACCTATACCATTGCCTTTCTCTTTCTGCTTCCTTCCTCTGCCAGTGTGAAATATTAGCTTTTTATGTTTGTTTAATCTGTTTATTTTATGTCCTCTTTTTATTTCAGTAAAGCTGAAAGTAAAGTAACACCCTTGCAACTAGGTGGAGAAGGAAGGGCTCCTACATTCATAACAAGAGGCAAAAAAAATTTGCAGAATAATATACTGAGTAATGAGAATGCATCTTGCAACCTTTGGTGCTCTCTAGTTTCCCGTGTACCCTGTCAAATCCATAACTGGAACAAATTACATGAGTAAGTGTCTGTGGTCAATGCTTGAATACAGAAGGTCTCCCAAAGACTTTCCAGAGCCACTGTCAGTCAAAGTAGACAACCTTGGGCCAGGTGGACAGTGGCTTGACTCAGCCATATAAGCTTCAGATATTCAAAGACTACTTGAAGCACAGAACACTCAAGGATAGGAAAGCTTCCTTCCTAATAAGAATGTTAAATGTTTATGTAATTCATGTAAACTTGGATGGCAACTTGCATACCACTAGCTTGGTGAAAACTCCTTTAGTTCTTCTCTAAGTTCCTCAGAAGTTTTGCCTAAGCATGAACCTCATATTTTTGCTTTAGGGGAAATCCCAGGGCTAAATTCCTAGTTGTTATGTTGTGCCACCTAAAAAAAAAATTCTTACCCACCTTTTGCATGTCTGCTTGACCCTGGACCAGTGCTCTATGCAAGCACAGAAGCTCTGAATAACTTACTCATGCGCTGAAAGGAGCCTATCTCTGTGTGAATTGTTTTTGCACACATAATTAGTTCCCTCTATGAAATCAGTAAGGGCCACTATGTGTGCAAGAGATCCACGTGCATGTTTAAGCACTCAAGAATCTGTGAATCAGGTACATGCTTCTTCCCCCTTATGAATGAAAGTGGACAGAAAGAAAATTCCTTGGGTGGGGGTTAAACATCCCATAAGCAGCTGGTGGGATAAGTCGTTTTCTTCAATTTTCTTCCTTCTTTCTTTTCTTCAAATCAGTTTGTGCAGGGTGAGAAGACAGGTTCACCTACCTGTCAACAGTTTCCCATATTCTCCTACCTGCCTCCTCACTTAGCTTTTGTGTTTAATGTGTAACCTCTACTTTCATGTTGTTATTATACTGTGACTTGGCTTGGCTCTGTCTTGTGTTCTGCTCTCTTCCAGTTTATAATGGAGAATTTTTAAAATTAGTGACAGAATTGGGACATGTGCAATTTGCTGAAGTTTCCCATTAGTCTTTTCTTTACCCTACACAGGTTAACCTGGGGGACATGAGTGCATTTACAATTGGATTAAATCACGGTGCAAAGCAAAATATTGGTGTGAGTGCATACACACTCACTGGTAATCTGTAACAAAGGAAAATATATGCCACTTGAAAAACTGTGCCTGCCTAATGGTCTGAACAAAACCCAGATACCAAAAACAGAAACAGAAAGAAAATAAAAACTCACATAACCTGAAACCTCCAAAAACTAAGAAGAAATTCAAGGGGAGAATTGTATAGGAATCTTAAGGCACAAGGAGTGTAAAAATCCTTTGCCAGAAACTATGGATTTGTGGCAAATTATCTCAGTCTTAAAAAAATAATTGCTGTTTTCCTTTTATATTTTTAAGGATAAGAGAGCATGCACTGGTTAAGAATTTTTCCTGGATCAAATGTAGCTAAGTAACAGCTTTCATTGCCAGGCCAGACTTTTGGCTTGCATAATTTGCTCCTATCTCTTTGATAAGGCATGATTGCCCAAGATGCATAGTAGCTTCAACTCCCTTCTACAATCAGTTCATTTTTTCATCCATATAAACAACCAAATTAGTAGTTCCTTTCTTCTCCCATTTTCTGCAGAATGATGCATGTTGTGCTAGGTTGTGCTAGGTTTCATAGCATAACAAAGCACAAATTGAACAAACTTCCAAGAACAGGAATCCCAGAGGGTTCTCAAAAAAACCTAAGAAATTGTCCAAGTTTCATGTTGAAGTGCTGACCAAGTTCAGTTTAGACGGAAGCTAAAGGCTGAACATTCTTCTAGTCTTACAGAAACCTTGGATAAATGTATATTGCCCCATCATATTGCTCAGGTTAAAAGAGAGCTTTAAATGTTTCAAATGCTCCCTGTGTTATCCTGCCCCCTACATACGCATACACCACAATTTATAGAAAGTTATTTTAAAGCCCTGGTTTAACATTTTAGTATTGCATTTGTCTCTGTTATTGAAAAAAAACACACAACTATTTTTAATGCATGCCTTATGTAAGAGACAGCATGTCTCACAGTGCAATCATATATTATATCTACCCAGTAAGGAAGTCCCACCGAGTTCAGTGGTCCTTACTCCCAAGTAAATGGAAACAGAGTTGCAGCTGCAGTGATATAGCAGGTCATTAGAAAGCTCATATATTTCACTCTTCTGCTCCATCTTCAAAAACCATTTAGAATTAGAATTTATCCCACCTTGATTTTTACCCCCATCTAAAGTGTTCATTGTATGTTTTCTTTAAAAAACAATAACCAAAGATTTCTACTAAATGCCACATGCTTTCACTTTCACTGTTTTTATAAGTGGAGTCATGCAGATTACTCCTCTGATACTGCAGGCAGAGCTCTGGTACTCAGCATCACTTACAACTTGGAGAGAACCACAAATTTCTGTGGCTTTGCAGATCACAGGAGTGGCAATAGGAAACCATAGCCAGAGCACTTGCCTGTTGTCATGTCATGTGCCAAGTATCTTTCATATCCCATTTAATGCTGTGTCCAAAAGTTGGTGGTCACATGGCTATTACAATGCCTTCTACGCAGTTCTCCCATCCCCAGGTAAAATGAGTCAGATCCTGCAGACCTGAAGTCTTCAGGTTCTACTCACTGACTCAGCTGGTGCATTGCTGGGGTGAAATGGTTGCTGTTCCCATGGGGCTCCAGTAACATTTGAAGGATAGGATCACAAGCACCAGGACTGAGACACTAGTGTGAGTAGTATCTCTGTGATGAACCACTCATCCTACAAAATTTCACTCTTGAGATGATGTATAACATAACCAGAGTTTTAGGGGGGGGGGGCAAAATCAACTGTTCACTTCAGCAACATGGAATCCAGTCACTAGATGTGGAGTGAGCCCAAGGCCACATTTCTCCCATACTTCCCTCCAGGCACCCCTAGTTCTTAGACATAAACAGAGGTGCAAACGGACCTTGGTTTGTGCTCCATTTCACTTTGCAAAAAGCAGGTTTGCTACTTGATCAGAAAAGTAGATTTTCTTTTTTAAAAAAATAATAATCCCACAAACTCTACGTTAACTGGAACCAGTTAATCGATTCCAATTATCAAGTAGTTATATTCTTGACTTCTTACTTTTTAAAGTCCAGAGTCTAATGCGGCACTCCAGCTATTATTTTCCCATATATTCCTTTCCGTCCTTCACTTCCTCTGTCTCTTTGAATTAATATGTTCCTGGCTTGGGGGGGGGGGTGAGAACAGCTTCTTGCAGCGCTAAACACAAGAAGAGCCCATTAGAAACTCTGTTCTCTTGCTGCTTTTGTAATGAAGAAGAATAATACAAGACGTTGTAATCCTCCCTTTTGAACTAAACAATCCTCCTCTGCTATATTCCCTAAAGAGCAGAAACATATTTTGAAAGAACTCATATTAGCACTATAGTGTGTTTTACATTGGCTCTGAGACAAATAAAAGTTAAGCAAACATATCTTTGGCTGACTACTGTGTCTTTGGACACCCCTCATTCCACTCTTCCTTCGTCAAACAAGATTAATTGTTTAGAAGGGAGGGCTTCCATCTTCCATCTAAGAATGGAGAAATTCTTTCTACTTAAAAAAAGAGAAAACATTATTGAAGCCTTTCTTCATTATCCATTTTTACATATTGTGTTTTTGTCAAAGCAGTTTGTGGAGGGGGATATGCCTATGTCTATGTCTATAGCTATAGCTGTATCTATAGCTACCGTGTTTCTCCGAAAATAAGCCATACCCCCAAAATAAGCCATAGTGATAGGCAGTTTAACCTTGTACCATACTTAATAAAAAAATAAGATATCCCCTGAAAATAAGCCACCATGTGTTTTTTTGAAGAAAAATAAATATAAGACGGTGTCTTATTTTTGGAGAAACACAGTATATCACTATCACTTAGTCAGTCATAGCTACTTCTTTTGTTCCTTGATTCATCTCCAAACCAGACCTTATCAAATAAATACTGTCTTTTTAACATTTATGGTATTTGATCAAATAATCATTAGCCTTTCTAACCTCTTTTCCTCCCTAATTTCTTTTTAACCTTCCCAACATTAATTAAAGCACACTTGGTATTTTGTTTTAAAATATCCTGATTACGAAGACAATCAGCATATTACTCTGGTTCAGAATTAAAGAAGATGCGTGTTGCAATTTGTTCATAATTATATAGTAGTTTTTAAATTAAAATGTCAATACGACAAGGTTCTGGGTAACATAATTTATATACTGGTTTAGACAATGCAAACATATTTTTGGCACAGCTTTAATTCAGTAAGAACTTTTGAAAGAAAGTGTGAGAATACCCCCCAAAAAGCACATGCCTAATTATATCATTCTTAAGATCAGTTGAGGAAATTAACAAAAGACCCTGGAAACAGTCCTATATATATATATATATATATATATATATATATATATATATATATATATATATATATATATAGGCACCTTCAAGTCTCATTGATTTCAAATGGAGCCAAATCAAAACAATCCTATTTCAGTTTCACTTTTATTACTGTCAAAAAAGACCACCATGTTTGAGTGGCCCATATTTCAAATATAAATTTCAGTAGGTTGGATTTCTCTTTAATAAATAAAAATGTACATGTCCTGGACACCCATGACATACAATAATTCAAATGTGGTGTATTGGTTAGAGTGTTAGACGAAGACTTGGGAGAAGAGGACTCAGATCTTTGCTCAGCCACAAAGCTCACTAGGTCAGTTTGGACCAGTCAGTCTCTCAGTCCTAACGTACCTCATGGGGTTGTTGGAGGATGAGAACCATATATGCCACCTTGACTTAATTGGGAGGAAAAGTGGGATATAAATGTAATAAGCAAAAATAAAAAATGGAACAGTGTGGTCCCACAAGCCACAGTTAAGGAAAGACTTTGCAACCAGGGAGCCGTGCATTTCCTGAGGTCTGATCATGCTTAGGAATTATCTTTGACAAAATAAGGTATACAGAATCCTTTAATGTTCTCTTTCTAAATTTTCCCCACCCGTTTGACTGTAGGAGGTCTGGGGAGTGGGGTTATTGCCAACCAAACAGGCCAAGGAAGAGGGCTTGCAGAGAGTCTGTAAAGAGATTGCCTTAGGCTTGGCTTAGTTGGATCTAGGAGTTTTCCCAAACTTTGCCAGAAAACTGAAATGTTGCATAGTTCCTTTGCACTCAAAGCTTGCAAGCTTTTTTGCGTGTTGCCCCGTAGCCCAGCATGGGGCTGCATGGTTAATTTAAACATTAATTTAATTTAAATTTAATTACTGTTAAATTTAATTACTGTTAATTTAAACAGTAGGGGCTTTGACATAGTTGTATCTGAGCTGTAGTTGGTGTCCAGGACCCGGGGGAACAACGGAAAAAATCTTTTGATGTTTGTACCATTTGTTTAGCCATTCAGGAAAAGCTCTCTCACACAGAACATGAAAATTCTAACACGCACGACAAAACCCCTCAAAATTTGACCGAGCTCTTATTTCAGTTGCTGAAATATCCCACTAATATAGAGTGGTGAATATTTAAGCACACACTTAAAGTCTTCTATAGAAATTAGTTGGGCTGAACATTGCTTAATTTGGGTGGGTTTTTTTTTTGTAAAGTTCATGACTTCTAATAGAATAGTACTTGTGAAATAAATGAACATCTCTACCTATTCTGCATTTTCCCATGTACAGCATGCTCCACATTGTTCATTCAGAGGTCGCACTGAGTTTCAT
This sequence comes from Zootoca vivipara, assembly GCF_963506605.1. Lineage (NCBI taxonomy): Eukaryota > Metazoa > Chordata > Lepidosauria > Squamata > Lacertidae > Zootoca > Zootoca vivipara. The sequence goes on from NC_083277.1 coordinate 43,765,762, forward strand.
AAAAAGTATTTCGTAGAAAGAATCTTTAGGATTTCAGCCTCCTTAGATCATTTTGGAAGGCCAGTTCCAGATACGTTGAGCATATTTCAAGAAAATGGAAAAAGTGAAAACGGATGAACTAGCAACAAAGGGAACACCCAGTTGCAGTGCAGAAGCAGTATATAGAGGTCATGCAGGAAATGCTAGAATACTTTCCATAAGTGGAAACTCTATAAATTACAACAACCCTAGGGTCAGATATTTATGTGCAAAATTGCTGGAGATTTAAGCAGCTATTCATTAAAATTGTGTAAATGCTTAGGTAATTAAGCTCTGACCATACGTTGGTATGCTTTCCTTCTGTTAAACAAAATGTGTTCCATTGGATTGCTGTAGAGGAAAGGAATATAGCGCCTGAGCTCCCGCAGAAATATGTTTGTCCTTTAAATTCATCTCCTCTTAAGGAACTTATATAAAGTAACATTCCTGTACCTATGGGAAAGCAGGTACAACTTCACTGAGTATATTTTGTGATTTTTCCTTATATTAGTCGCAAAGAAGTAATGTTGGTATTCGTTTGGAGCATTCCCAGTCACAGAATTCAGGATGTTTGAGTGGTAGGGGGTCTTGCTGTGCACATAAACTGGCATTTCCTCATTCTTTCAAACAAATTTCTCCTCTATTCATTGTTTCCTGGTAAATAGAAGAAAGACTGTTGATAACACAGAATGTGCATTTTTCATTTTTCATGGTTTGGCTGTAGATCTCTGAGAGCATAGCTGCCAAGTTCTCCCTTTTTTTAAGGGAAATTCCCTTATGCTGAATAGGCTTCCTCGTGAGAAAAGGGAAAACTTGGCAGCTATGTGAGAGGCACTTATACATTACCATAGGCATGCACATGCCACTTTTCCATAGGTGGCTTCTACATGGCTGGAGTAACGTTTAAATGACCCAACTGCACGAGTCGTAGCTGATTGCTATAGCTCTTTTCACTGAATCAGTCCCCTTCCATGGGTCCTGTTTAGCAATTGTGGCCAATGCAAATTGGCCCACATGGTTGGACCATTTAAATGTCACTAGCCTTTTAGGAAATGTGGCTCCCACATGTCCAGGGTAATGCTTAAAGGGATCCCTCTCCAATTGACTTTTAATCTCACAGTACAGAGGGGCTGATTCCTCAATACAATGTCTCATTTCTTTTTCCTGTTCAGAAAAAAATCTGTGGTCTAAAGATGGTTCCACAGAGCATTTAAAATCAAAGTGAAAATAAGACAGTTAATGCCACGGTTCAATTTCCTGTTGCATATGGTGTTACAGTCCCTATGATAATTAGAACAACAGACATTTTTCTTCCATGCAACCTTGTTCTTTTTCAAAGATGTTTTGTCAGATTCTTTCTTGGCCACTTGCCACTTTGTCTTAAATTTTCCATTTGTGTTTTCTTTTTTCCCTCCTTGAATTTTCAAATCCCTCTTCAGCGATCATGCTGTTGTTGTCATGCCTTGTCCTTCCTAGACACTTCCCATCAGAGAATGCCAGCTTCCTTTAGGGTGTGTCTGCACTGGCTGTTTCCCCCTCTGGATATATTCCAGAAAAAGCTGGCGAAATCCTAACCACACCTTAGACAGAATCACTTACAAGGGTGGGAAGAACATTAGAACATAAGAAACGTCCCACTGGAACACACCAAAGGCCTATCCAGTTCAACAGCCTCTATCCTACAGTGGCTGACCAGATGCCAACTTCTGATCCTAGAGATCACGTGTAGCCATCATGATGAGAAGCCATAGATAGTTAAAGAGGTGTACACTTCCCCCCCCCAAAAAAAAGTTCTGATAATGTCTGGACAATCAAGCTTGACACAAGGACCCCAGCAAGTGTGCCACTTGAACTACCCTATTGGGGTGTGCATTCATAGGTAGGCAACCCTGCCTGCCATTGAAAACCGGCGGGTGGGATCCTTGCTAGCAGAACTGCTTGAGAGAATCGGGTTCTGATTCTTGTTATAAGGCTTGAACTTCTTCAATGGGACCTTTCGTTGGTTCCGTTTCCCCCGTAAATGGGGAAATCGTTCTGTTTTTTAAAAGAGTGGATTTGATCTCACAACTCTCGTTGCTTCTGCACATTGACTTGGAAGCGCATAAAGCAGGAGTATCAAGCTCGCCATCTCAGCAACTCTACTCACAGCTGAGATTTCTAGCCTTCTTATGGAAAATCGCAGGCTGGAATATTTGCTTTAAAACCATCCCTATGCTGCCTCTTGGGTGTGTAGTTGGCAAGCAGGGCACCCTCTGTCACTTGTTTCAGACCATGTGATCAATCCTCAGCAGCAACTCTTTCTCCAGTCTGCTTACTGGTCCTACAACATTGAAGTACTTTGGTGATCATGTAGACAGTGAGGCAAGCCTTTGTCCTAGGTATGGATGACAAAGGCACAAGTCATTCTGTGTTTCATAGGGTGGATGATCTATACTGATAGCATCGCTTTCATTCTTTTTTACATGCACTCACATATTCTCATTGCGCTTTTGTTATTGTTTTGCACTTTAATCTTGAATATCCAAGGCGGGCGCTTTGTTTTTTTTAACGTGTTGTAGCTTTCACCACCACCACAATCCCTTTCCTCAATGGATTCCATCCTTCAACTGCCTTCTTTAAGAGAAAGATCTTGGCGCCTGCTGGGTGGCGTTGTTTTCAATGCAACTAAGATTTGAGAGGGAAAATGTGTTGGCAAATGCCACCCACCCACCAAACATGAATGGACTGAACTATGATTCCCCCACCCCACCCTGAGTTCTAAACAGGGATAACCAGTTTGGTGCCCTCCAGATGTTGGACTCCAACTCCCGCCATCGTTGACATCTGGCCATGTTGGCTGGGCTGATGGAAGTTGTGACCTAACAACATCTGATGGCTGCCATGTTGCCTACCCATGTTCTAAGCCTTTGAGTTCAAGGCTGCCACATTCTGTTCTCCCTTTTGTTCTGTCATTTAAAGCAGACGTTTTGGGGTGGTGCAGTTTCTATTCTAGGTGGGATTAAGTAGTCTTAATCATTTGAGCGCCAGCTTCTTAACAAGAAAAAAAGATCTATTTTGTAATAGGAAAGACATAAAATGTTTCTCATTACGTCCTACTTGGGTGAACTTGAATAAGGATGCCCCTGGGAGCCAATGGCATTGTTTCAAAGTAACCCTGCTGCAACAATAAGCCTTAAAAATAAACAGCCCAGCATTAGAACAAAGAAACAAGTCTTTAAGAGCTTTACAGAATTAATATGTATTAATGAAATTGTCTCCCACTGCCTTGTGCCACATGGAGTTCGTGAGACACGATAGTTTGTTTTGAATAGATCACAACTGGTTTCTGGATCCTATGAAAGCTATGCTAATTCTCTAGAGATAATCATGCTATCCAGCTTACCTTAACATTACCAATATCATATTCGCAGAGAGGGTGCATGCATAGAGGAAGCGCAAGAGAAAATGGAAAGCTCTATAATGATTCTGTCAGGTATGATAATGCAACATCTGAAACAGATGATCAAGGTTGTCTGGTCCAAATCAGCCGCCATAGACCTGAATTACTTGGGGTGGTATTCCACTAAGTTTTCTTCAGGGTAGACCCACTGAAATCAATGGAACAAACTTAGCCACGTTCATTAATTTCAATGTGTCTACTCTATGAAACTTACTTGAATGACACCCTTGGCTATGTTGAACTATGTTGCAAAATTTAGAGTAGTGCAGAAACCAAAGGGTAGCTATCTTCTGGTTAAGAGTGAATCTTGGGGATGTGAATCAGGCTGGTTTGATTAAAACATGGATCAAACAACATAGAGCATCCCTCTAATCTGCTGTCTTGCACCATCTGAAAAGCTATTTTTCTTTTGTCTCACTTTTTTGCATGCACATTTTTCATGTAGAAATGCTCAGAACTTTGGTAAAAAAAGATATGGGAAATGTCTCTTAAGTGCAACCTCTCTTTTTGCAAGTATTGGAAACTTCCAAAGTGTCTAGGAAGGAAGTGCATTTCATAGATGATTTCAGCCATAAAACTGGGGTGGCAGAGGCTTCTCAGAGTTGTGTGATATTTAGATCCCAGCAAGGGCTGTTTCTGCCAAGGGGGCAGGAAACTGTCTCCTTGACTGTCTTCAAATTGAAATGGGCACACAACCTTGTTTGCAGCCCTGGAGATAAGAGAAAGTTAGACAATGGGTCCTTCTCATAACTTTGCCTTGTTTCTGTGAAGCAGCTGGTTGATTCTGATAACAGAATTGCATTTTTTTAAGCAGCAGATTTTTGTAGGAGAAAAACATACACTCGGTATAAACAGACCCTACAGCACTATTTTTAAAAGTTACCGTTGACAAAAAATATGCCTTTGGCGCTTGCATAAAGTTCCAGTTTAAAAATCTGCCCTATCTGCTTTGTCCACAGAAGCCAACACAACACATGCTCACAGTGTAACAGGATACGAAAAAAGAATGCCAAAGTAGCATTTGAGTTTTTTGTTTGTCGAGTGTAAAGGTTCTCTTCATTGCTTGGATGTTGGAATAAAATCAGACGCTGGCCCCGTTTCCAGACAAACCTGTCCAAAAGCAACAGAAACAATTTATATTTGACTTTATTTTGTCTTGTGTTTTCATGCTGACTACTGGAATCCCTTCAGCAGATTGTGAAGAGTGTCTGGAATGCAAGATGCTTGACTGCTAAGTTCAGAGAATAGTTTTACTCAATTGTCATGGATCTTGAGCATTAGCAGCTCCTGAACACCTAGTCTCTTCAAATGACTTCTTCTTAACAGGATACTTCATTCCCAAATGTTCGCAAATATCACACAAAGAGCTATAATCGTTAATAGGTTGGTTGCTGAATGCTTGGAATTTTATGAATTTTGTAGTATTCAAGAATTCCATAGCAAATCTCCCTGTTCTATGTAACTGATGTTTTAAGAATGTTACCTCTTTTGATCTATCCTGGTGAAACTTTTTTGGCAAGATCCTGATCATATTTTTATGCTGTGAGCCACCCTGGGATCTACGGATGAAGGGTGGTATACAAATTTAATCTCCTCATCATCATCATCGTCATCCTGATTGCATAGATAGGTGTGGCGTATTTCAACTCCATATTGGGTTGGCAACTTCTTTACTAGCTCCACTCTTTTAAGAGAAGTTTGATCTGTGGACATTAGCCAGCAATTTCTCCTCCGTGCCCTGAAAAACTTTCTGCAGATCAAGCTGCTGTTAATGGCACAAGAAGAGAACATCCCCCGCCCCCATCAGCTGCAACCACATCTACTGTACATCAGGAAATGGTCATGGCCATTTCCTGATGTACAGTACACATGGCCATGTGAATAATTGTCCTGGCCCTCCCCAACTTTATTGACAAGAAAAGCCCTTACCACAGCTTCTCCAGTGTTCTGGATACACGTGTACACACAATTCTAGCTTCTAGGCAGTTGTCTGCAGGTCTAGGCACTGTGGAGTAGTTGCAGCAACAGTGGAATCCTGCCCCTCTGCTGTTTTATATACCCTCCACTGACGGGTTGTACCATAACCTGAGACTTCTCCTGCATGGTGGTCATTGCTGCTCTTTTCTGCTTCCAACGCTTCTTAGTTCTAGGAGACAGTGTGCAGGGGAAGGTGGGGAGTCTACTGACCATCTGTAGGCTGAACAGCCTCTTCTTCTGTCACATTTGGTACACCTTCCTCCAATACAGACTGCTGTGACTCTCCCCCTCCCCTGCCTCCTGCCTTACAAGCAGTGTCAAACCCCATAAGCCATTCATTGGTCCCCTCTCTTGCCTCACACTCTTTGGAGTCCCTGACAGCAATCCTGTTTTTTTACCATTCAATTCTCCACTGGCCTGCATTCTGCAGCCCTCCTGGGTGCCCATGCATCCTGAAAACCCCATTACATTATCAGCTGGACTTCTTTGTTAGCTCAGTGGACAGCATGGCACAGGGCTGCCTACCATGTGCCTGACAGTTCCTGATTTTTTTAAATTAAAAAGTTAACTTTTGAAGAAATTAGTGCAGAAACATCTTTTGAAAAGGTTAAAAGTAAGGACTTCCCTTAAAAACAAAATCAGCGCACTCACTGATCTCAGGTGGTTAGTAGTCAGTTTTCCCAACTTCTCACAATTTAATCAAATCCCAGGGGAAGAAATCAGGAGGTAATTCTTTCCATGGGGCTTTTACAGATCAGGAGGTACAAGCAGCCTGGTGGGCTGCAGAGAACTAGATAAATGTTTAATGAAAAGGGGAAAAAACCACAGCCACTTTACAATCATACATTCAAGCCCACACCCACTGCAATTGCCAAGATATTTTGTTGTGCCCTGTCAGGAGCCTTTTTTTAGGAGAAGAAATTTGGAGGAGAAGTTTCAACACTAGTTTGGATGATATTACAAGCTACAGATAATAATGATAAGGATAATAAAGTTAAAGCTTCTGAACTCCTCCTTGTGGCTGCCCCAGATGGGTAGTCATTTACGTTTGTTCCCATCATGCTATACCATGACTTATTGTCACATCCAAACAACTAATTGCCACATCAGCACCCTCTAATTATTATTAATTTAGCTGTCAATACAATTCACAAGCAGAAGGGGCTACTAATGTATTATAACACAAATTTGTTCAAATAATTCAGATTTTCCCCCAAGAGCCTAATATGCACATTCCTGGCACATTTATTGATTCATACTGCAATTCTATGTGCACTTACTCAGTAGGAAGTCCCAGTGAAGTCAAGTGTTACTTACCTTGGCAAGCATAAGATTGGCATGTCTTGTCGATTTGGAAGTTATGTAGATTTACAACATCTTAATATTAATTCCTTTGCAACAAGAAAACCTTGGTGAAGCCAAAGTTGTTGCTTGTCAAGCCAACTCCATATTCTAGGAAGAATGCCTAGAATAGCTTGTAAAGGAACAGGTGGTCCCCAACACCAAATTAAAACATCTAAAAATGTATTGCCAGAAACTGTTATAATCTGTCAGTCCCAAAGCATGGGTCTCAGTCCATCCTTTCCACTACCGAACTGCCAGCACTCATCAGAGTCAGCCAAAATTTGATGTTTTAATTGTGATGGCATCTTAGGAGTATTTTTGTTGCCTTTATCTGTGTCCAGTATTTATTTAATGATGAAAACTGAGTAATGTTGAGAGTATCTTTCCATTGGGCTGGCTGAATGTCTCCTGTAGAATATTGAGCTCAATCCACCTAAGGAAGGAGCTGGGTATCTCAATTTCATGGTTTGTTGAACTCTTACTATTTGGTAAGATGAAATGTATGGCAGAAGTCCAAAGGATCATGCAAAAAACAAACAAAAAAAACATTTGTTTAAATGGGAGCCCTGATGGCTCTCTCTTCCAACAACCACCCTTTGTGTATCACCAACAAAGCCACTTCTTAGGGTGGGGAACCCTCCAGAACTAAATTAAATATGATTCAAGCAGCAGCAACTGGAAGGACATACCCAAGCATGTTCTCAAAATGCACGTGGTATTATTATGAGTTTGTTGGGTGCTTGAGCTCCACATTTAATTCCTGGACTCCCCTTTTCATTCCTGAGTGCCAGGCACCAAATTTAGCAAGCCAAATAATATAATACAGGCCAAACCAGTTGTTGTTTTTTCATGTTCAGGAAATTGCCTGGAGAGAGGTGCCATTAAAAGAGTACAAAATGGAAGAGTGAAGTCCCATTAAGGCACTAAGGCCAGCCTGCAAATGAGTAGAACCCCACCTCCTTCCTTTAAAGAGGAGCAATGGCAGGACTCTGGCTTCTCTCCTTCACCGGATGTTGTGGGATTCCCCACCCTCCTACCCCAAAACGTTGCAGCCCTACCCAAAGGTGAGAGGGCTGGAATGAGTGAGGACCTTGCTATGGAAGACTCAGTCACCATATCCAGGGCCAGGGAGTCCCCCCCCCCTAATTGGCCGATCTGCAGGTTTTCACCTCCCTCATAGCAATTGTCACAACTTTGGCAGTTAAGGCATTGGGTCTGGATCTTTAACATCTGGGTACTCCATTAAAGGGGCCCATGAAGGTGTAGTGCTGTCCAGGAGCCCACACAGGGGCCGATGGGCCATAGCTCTCCTTTGAGAGACGGCCCTGGAGAGATAACCACACTTGGGGGATGGCTTCCTTGTCTCGGGGCCAACACATACATTACTAACCATCAGGCAGGTTGGTTAATCATGGATGCCTTTGCCAAAACTGGTTTACATCTGTAAACAATTAATTTGTGACCTATTTCGCTCCAGTACCAATGTCCTGTGTCTCATGCAATTCCTATCTCCTTCCCCTCCCCTCCTTCTTAATAGCACACTGTTCTTATTGCTGTTAGGCATTGTGTAAGATTTCTTCTCCACCCTCTGCCGCACAAGCTGTGCAACTTATCAACCGCCTGCTGTTTACACCTTCTTCCCTAGCAGTTAATATCTTCTGTGATATTAGAACATTCTGTTGACGACATAATAACTCAGCCAACGTTGATGGACAATTTGCAGGTAACAAACAGGCATATATATTTGATTAAAAACCTGGAAAGTGCAGCCATCTTATGACACTGATGTTTTTCTGCTGTTATTGTTACAGCAGCAAGGGGCTTTAATTCCTGGGAGTGTCATAATGGTTTTTGTTTGGCCGAATACCTACAGTATAGTAGTCTGTTTGTCATCTTCCAGTTTGTTTTTTAAAAAAGAAAAAGATGATGGAATTAAAATTTCAAGCCAAAAATGTTTTTCGTTGCAGTGAGACTGAGATTATATAGCACTGGGGTGTTGTCTTCCAACTAAAATTATGGAATAACTCAGTGATATTCAAAAACAAAATGATTTCCCCACATACCATAATCTGTCCCTAAGTTCAAATTAATCTCTGCTATCTGGCAAAGTGTAACTTTGTTTTGAATATTGCCTTCATATATTTGTACCCTTTTATGCTGTTCTGCTAGCCAGGGCTATAACACTTCAAAAACCAAAGTTGCTGGAATTTCTTGACTTGCCCAGTTACAAGAAATGATTAAAGATATAGCTGAAGTGCTTAGGAAAATGTCACAGGTTTGGAATCTGCTTAGAAGAACTTTGCTAAGAATATTCTGGCATCAAGGAGAGGCTGAACAGGAGGGGAAAGTATTCTGATACCAGCAGATGTCAGTATTCATTGGCACAGAAAGTATAGAGAATTTGAAAGAAGATAATTTCAGAATGGCAGAGTTGGCAGGACTAGTCAGAGGTTGATTCTTTGAGAACAGAAGATGTCCACTTGTAGAAACATTATAGGTAACATTTAGAGCCAAACTAGCAAAGAACCACCTTTCCCTTAACTGTTTCTTCATTGCAAGAACACCAGTAGGAGCCATCTGCATCATCTTTTGTGGTGTGCTGCCTCTGTGTGTGTGTGTGTTGAAAAGCTATAAATGTGCTAGGCTGTGAACCATCTAGCGCCATTAATTATGGTGAATCTTTCTGCACAGTGGAACATGTTGTAGCAAATGTAGAGAGTGATGGGGCATTCTCCAAAGGCGCGCTTGGTTTATGCACATGTCATTTTCAGATTTTACAATTTAGTTCCAGGATTCACTTCAGAGGCAATATGAGGTTTCGTCAACTTAAGAGCTAACACATCAAGACAAAGTTGGCTATTAAGTGAAACTATTTAGCATTCTGCTAAGCTAAGAGCTTTGCCAGTGGAACATACATATAAATGTGTGATGAGGATGCTAGTGACAATGTAATTAAATGTTTATAATTAATAAAAGGTGTACAGAAAGATTCACATTTTAAATTTCACAACCTCCAGCTGAACTGCAAAACTCCAGATCTTTCAATAAAATATTTCAACAAAAACTTTGCCAAATTTTCCCATTGACTTCAATAACCACTAGGAAAATTTGTCAAATCTAATTTTGTATATATGCAATCTTTTAGGGTCCGTGAGAGAGGTGAAATCAGGATTTGCTGTCATTGACCAGAATGCTGTGTTTGTGTGCGCATGTGTGCTCCTGGTTCCATTCTATCCGGAGAATAGGCTAGCCACGTGAAATCTTTGGCAACCAGTCCCGGGGGGCAGGAGTGGTTAGATAACAGAGAGGAAAAGGTGAAACCCTGTCTTGAGAGAAATAGAGAAATGCCAAAATCACAGCATGAGACTATATGTTGGAGTAGATTTTGTCAGGATGGGTGAATGAGGGAGCTGGGTGAGGTATTAGAAGGGAGCAACTGAGAGTAGAGAATACCGGTCTGTGCAGTAGGGTGCAGGAGTGTGTGAATGAGAGAGAGAAATAAGGACAGGAAGATTAAGTAGAGAAAGAATGAGGTATTCAGGGTGGGAGAGTGATAACTCTGGGTTGAGAGAGTTGGCTATGCTTACGTGAAAAAGAGGGAGAAGAAGAGCCTAGATGTGCGGGGTGTGTGTGTGTGTGTCTAAGAGACAGAGAGAGAGGTGGGTGGTCTATGTGTACCCTGTTTCTCCGAAAATAAGCCGTAGCAGGATTTTTAAGCATTCAAGGAATATAAGCCATACCCTGAAAATAAGACAAAGTGATAGCTGGCCGCGGCAGGAGGGGAAGGAAAAAATAAGACATACCCTGAAAATTAGCCATAGTGTGTGTTTTTTTATGGGAAAAAAAATCAGACGGTGTCTTATTTTCGGAGAAACACGGTATCAATGAAAGATATGATCCTAGTAGAATCTGAGTCCAGGTGGAGTGGAGACAAAGTCTTTACACAAGAATTTGAGGCACACAGCTGCCACTTCTCTCCACCCTGGGGTCAGTCTTCTGAGAACCCAAGGGAATATGGCACAGGTACACTTGTTTATTTCCATCCTCCTCCTTTTTCTTTGCAAACTCCCCTCCCCCCACCAGAAATATCTGGTAGCAAAAAGCCCGGTATCCTACAAGTTACTCTAGTTTCACGGATAATAGGTTGCTATTACAATTCCAGCTTTTCTTCCTGATATTACAAGTGCCTCTATTTGCATTCTCTCATCTGTGTTTTCTCAGATGCAGAACATTATGTAATTAGTTGTGGGGTCTCATACCATCATTGCAGAGATGTTTCCCATTTACATTAAAGGCCTGTTCTTCTACCCAATAAGTAATTGTCTGGATGGCCCCAAATCTCTTTCAGCTTGATTTAATTGTTAAACATTAATGTAGCAGGAGGGGAAAGCCTTCAAAGGAGAGAGAGGAAAAACTGAAATGCTGGAGGGGCAAAATATTAATAGGTGCTTAAAAGGAAAACAGTAATTCTTCTCTTTCTAAGCCTGCAGCCCTACAGAGCCTAGTAGAAAAGAAACAATTGACTGTATTACAGGATTATATAGGTTTCATTGACTTAAAATGAACTGAAAGCAGCTGTAGGGAGATTTACCTCAAGTCTTTATTATTAGCCATATGAGGACAAAAGAGAGAGAGTTTTGTTTGAATCCAAAAATATAATTTTTAGTGGTGGTTCTGAAAAAGCTTGATAAAGGCAGTGTTGATTTTCAACAGACAAACAAAGAAGAAAAGGTGAATAGAAACACTCTGTTTTGCTAGCATTATAGGTGGTATAAAAGGGGTTAACTCCTTAGAAAAAGAAAAATTACAGCATGCTGTAGCCTTTTTCTTTAATATTATTTCATATGGATAATCTTTTGAATGTTACCATACCAAACCATCTGTTCTTCCATTGATCTGAGCTTGGACCAGCAAAACTGCACCTCCTGAATTCTTTCTACCATGCCAAAGGAGGCAAAAATCAAAAGTACAAGCCTATATGCATTGGCTTTTATAGAAAAGCCTGCTTGGGTTATGAGGCAGATTTCCCAAGGGAGCAGAGGGCATTACTAACCTATCCACCTTCGTGTGAAACTTGACTGGGCCAAGAGGCAAAATGAATGCTAGTTTCCCACATATTTATGGATTTGCTTGTGTCAGGGAAGTTGTGTGCCTTTTGAGTGATTGTTAGGTGGAATAGCGCATCCTGCCAATTTTCTAACATTTTAACCATGATGACATGCCAGCTGGGATTATCCCAATTTTCCCTTGCCCTTTTCTTCTGACTCTCCTGCAAACACACCATGACTTGCAACTTTGTGTTGGTGTCATGCCCAACCCATCCAGGTTCTTGGACAACAAGATGCCTCTTGTTCAGAAACATTTGGAAAAAAGGCAGCTATAGGAGACCAAGCGCAGGCTGTGCCCCTGAGAGCTTCCTAGAGCCCCATATTGCACAGAACTATTCTTGCGATGAAGGGAGATGCATGTACTGTGCACCTCTCTTGAAGTCCTACTTAATAAAAATGATGGAGATGGAAGTGAGTCAGAGAACACTGAGGAGAGGAGGCAGGAAGGAGCCCTAAGCTGCTTAATCCAGTCTAACAAACCACATCGAACTTTCCTCATCTTGATGCCATATATTACGTCAGGTGCAGGAAACCTCAAACTGTAGCTACAGGGGAAACAAATTGGAAGTACACTCTGTATGAGCTCCTGATTCTACCTGTGGCTTGAATTCAAGCTGGCAATGTCAAGGATATTTTTCTCCAAGCATGGCACAAGCTATACCCGCAAAGAAAAAAGTGCTTTTGTGTCATCTGCTGTAGCTGTGATGTCAGGGGATTAACAGATCCCACCCTAGGTCAAAATGGCCGACATGAAGCTCTGGTCTTCCAACTAGATTTATCAGTGTCTAATGCCACATTAAAATTGTAGACTAACTCTTGAACAAATTTGTTGCAGCTTGTGTCCCATTTATAAGGAAAAGAGTTGTGGCAGAAAGACAATTGCTTGTATTGACCAATGCTGTTCACAAGAAGTAGAAGAATGGTTAATTACACCAAAGGTTTATTCAGGGGTCCTGGAACAGGGAACCAATGAGAATGTTCATGCTGGTGTTTTGTTTTTGTTTTTTAGAAATAATTATTATAATAATAAGACAAAGAATGGAATTTTTAAAAAGGGAGCTGTAGGCCACTTCTCATTGTTTCATAATCTGTTCATTCAACCCTTCTATACATATGGGATTAATGACTCTGAAATGTCAACCATATTTTAAAAATGGGAAAGGGTGGGTCAGCTTCATTGTTTCCCTATTCAGAAATATTAACTAATGGACCAGAGATCAAAAGCAAATGTTTGTACAATACATCTGTGTCACCCTTGAAGAGGAAGGAAGAACACTGGTTTGGAGGGCAAACTTTGTGACAAAGAAAAGGACAGCCATAAATTCTCTAAGCGTCTTGACACATTTTGGAAGCTTCTTGAAGGGATGCAAAATTAAAGTTAAAAACTGTGCTCAGCTGTAATCCCCACTAGTCTTGTGGTTCACCAGTGTACAGCTGGAAACCTCCGCATTCAAATGCACTAGACGATTTCAAACAGAGCTCTGTTCATTGTGGCTCTGTGTCTAAGTATTTAAGATCAAGGGTGCAATCCAGCCAAATTAAGCACTTCTAAATCCCTTTGATTTTAGTGAGGGAGTTAAACATGGGCTTACAGAGTTGCCAATGTTTAAATCAACCTCTGTAGTTGATTTATATTATCTACACGAATTAGGTGGTGAACTTGTTCATGTCCTGGAAATCAGCATTGTCATCTGCTGTTAAAGGCACAGTTACACAGGCATGTTGAAGAGTTGGTAACCATGTGTGCTTAGCTCTTCCTTGTGTAAATTAATCAGAGAAAATTAATGAGTGAGTGAACCGTGCCCCAGCGTATTTCTAAAATATGAGCTCCCTGCTCCGAAAACAATAATTTGGAAACCTGATGTGAAATGTAATTCTACATAGAGTTTACCCACACAATCGTACAAAGTGTACCCCAACTGTGTGCGATTATTCTTTGCCCAATACTCCCAGTAAAAAAATTGTATACTGGTTCCAGATATTTTTGCTGCAGTGAGTTTACACCATCTTGGCACTGACAAACCACTGTAAATTTTGAGGGCAGGCAAGGTCTTCATTCTATTCATTTGAAATGGGAGGTGCCTTTTTTAAAAAAAAAATAGCTGCGTATAAACTAAAACCAGGGACATATAAATGAAAGGGGTAAATGATCAGTGGGTAGTGCGACAATTCTTGGGAGGGGAATAATCCTCTCTTTCCTTGGCACTACCGGCCAGCTATTATTTTATCAGCTGTGTGGAATATTCTGCCTGCTTTCACAGCAGTTTCTGTTCACAACTGGTGTGAGGCATGTGTTCCTTCAAAGAGTTGTGCTAGTGATCAATAGGAGTTTTGAATTGTTGAAAATTACCTTGCCTTAAAGGCTTTTCAGCCCAGGAGCACACATAATAAGGAGAGGCACATTTCTGTAAGCGAATACATTTCACTGAGCAGGTTACCGTTATTCACTTAACCAGCATTAAATGTAATCCTCCCTGATTCTCTGTGGCCTCTCCTCCTCCCCTTTTCCCTGTCACTCTTCATCTCCTGCGAAGGTAGAAATCCTGCCTTCAAAAGCCTGTGGAGACAGGGGAACCTTGACAAACCCACTGAATATATTAGCTGGAGACATTTGATCCGAGGAGTTTCTCTGGATTCACCGCAAACGATAACTTAAGTACTGTAACCTCTGATATATTACCTCACAATCCAAGTATTCCTAATTCGCCTCCTTTGAAATCATGTCTATCTCTCGAGCTACAGTCCGTTTAGATTTGTATCCAAGCTCTAATTTTAGTTTAGATTTTTTTATTTCACAAGCAAGCAAATGTGCTGGACTTTTCGTGACTCTAGTCCTTTTCACCAGCTCCGACGTTTATTCTTCATCGTACCTTAAAGGAAGGGAAAACTTCACTAGATGTGTAGATTCTGCCTGTCCTGGAGCATAAGGAAGGAATCCCTTCGCTACTCACCTTCACCGGGCTTATCTTGCTGACCAGCTTATGCTACACTGCGAGGGGTTCCCCTACCAGTTTGTGGGGAGTAGTGGCACACAGGGGAAGACGAAATCCCCATTGTGCTAGCATAAGGCTTTCTGTGGGCTTCCACTGGCAGAGCCAGTAATGTGAATTGGCCCAAATGGTTCTATCCAATGCTAGACCCATTGAATTTGGTGGACATGACTAATATAGGGCCATTGATTTCGGTGGATGTACTCTGGGTAGGATTTTGTTGGATACAACTCATACAAATGTATTCAGCTGAGTCTTCTTCAGAATAGATCCATTTAAATCAATGGACTGGAAGTTAATCATGACCGTTAATTGCAATAAGTTTACTTTGAGTAGGACTAGCACTGGATACAACCCAAAGGGCTGGTTCTTTGCTTTAGGCTAGGGCTACCTGGGGGTTGGAGGAAGTGTGTGACATGCATTGGCACATACCCAGGTATTGGTAGTGATGGTGGAAAGGAAAGCTTGGGGGGAAAGGAAAAATCAGTTGTATTACAAATACTGTAACATGGGCAGTATTGGGGGGGGGCGCATTTTCACCTCCTCAAACAAGTACTTTCTTTACTCCCTCCATCCCCATTGCTGGACCACTGTGGTTACTTGAAGGAAAAGCATTTTTTTACACACACCCCTTCCATTTTACCCAAACTTCTGAGCTTATAATTGCTATGCCCCTTTACTGCCCAGTTCTGCAGCGATAATCATGCCAAGATAAAGTCGCATGCAAAATAATTATTATTAATAATAATTTATTAATCGTCTTTTAACCACCATCTTAAGGTGATTTGCACCTTAATAAGATAATTAAAAACAGTTTAAAACACAAATGCAACAAATGCATTTAAAACTGGCATTCTGCTTCCTGGCAGAACCAACCATGCACATTCTGGTAAGTGGAACAATGCTCCTCACACACAAACACAAGGCTCACCTGGGCAGCAATTTCTGCCTCATCAGGAAAGCCTGGTTCACACATTGAGTGCAACAGGCATGAGGCATTACAGAAAGGCTCTGTTGACATACACTTAAGATGACTGCATTTCAGAGAGCAGAGCCTAAGGAGGCAGGTGTCTCCAAAGGGTGCTGACAACAGTGAGGAAAGGGACCTGGGTGGTAATTCCTGCCTGTATACACGTGGCCTTTCTGATGCTCTTAGTTTCTCTTCTTGGGTTGGGTCCTAGTAAAGCCCACATTTCAAGGGCTTCAGGTGCCTGTTTAAATAGGAATAAATGCAATTAGAGACTATAGCGTTATGTCTTGTGGAGCTTTTTTGCAGCCCATTCCTCAAAGCACTTGCCCTGGCACAAATCCCCCTGAAATTTTATCTTGTACATTCTGCACTATTCTATGTTACCTCTAGTCATTTTATATGATTCGTTTTTCCGAAAAAGGGAAATCATAACATCTTTGCTCTCTGTTTAGCCAAAACAAGCTGTTCAAGAATGTAAAATATACCATTTTATTGGCACTGGCTTAGCAGTGAGTCAGTAGACTTCTTGGGGGGGGGGAACACCCTACAACTAAAATTGGATTCTAAGCTTCAAAAATTTATGACAATTGCTCCTTCTTGTGGCTTGACTGTTGACATATAATTAATTTGGGATTTTGTCTTAAGGTTTCCTGTCTAGGTTTGTACCTGTCACAAAAATATCCTTGAAAGTTTATCTAACAGCTGGAGCACTGTGAAAGTCTATTGAAATGTAGCAAAGCAGACTAATGTTTGAGGCAGAAGGAAGTGTTCATAGCATGATGGAATTAAGGTGCAGAAAGAATATAACTTTCAGCTTACATCTAGGGCCTTGGGCTGATGGCCGTTTTGTATCAGTAATTTGGAGGAGATGTTATTAAATTTATTGGCCTGCTGAAACTGAAAAGTACTTACTAATAGTAAGTACTATTAGTTTGAAGCTACCAGCTGCTAATGACAGTGGTTTTAAGAGTGTTGATATACCACCAATTGTATTTGGATAGCCATTGACCTTATTCCCCACATCAATGGTTCTCAAACTTTTTACACTGGGGCACACTTTCGAAATAAATATTTGCTCACACCGCACCAAGTTTTCATTCCTAAGAAATACATTGGAAAATACAGTTCAGATTGTCCTCAGCATCACTTGATGTTCTTGCTCTCATTATGAAAAGATATCTATCCATATTCTGTTAAAAAAATGATACCATACTACGCTGAAATGGTTAGATTTTTCTTTGATTGTTTGTGAATCTTCCTGCCACACTTTGCATCCTCCCCAGCCACACCAGTGTGGCGTTCCATACCCTTTAATATCTTTATGAAGCTGCTGAGTGGAGTCGTCCAGAGATGTGGAGTGTGTTGTTATCAGTATGCTAATGACATGCAACTCTATTTCTCCTTTACATCTATAAGTGTGGCAGTGGGTGTGCTGTATCAGTGTCTGACTGCAGCAATGGAGTGGATGAGAGCAAATAAAAACTGAAGCTCAACCCACTGGTGTACTGGAGAGCCAGTGTGGTGTAGTGGTTAAGAGCGGTAGACTCATAATCTGGGGAACCGGGTTCGCGTCTCCGCTCCTCCACATGCAGCTGCTGAGTGACCTTGGGCTAGTCACACTTCTCTGAAGTCTCTCAGCCCCACTCACCTCACAGAGTGTTTGTTGTGGGGGAGGACGGGAAAGGAGAATGTTAGCCGCTTTGAGACTCCTTCGGGTAGTGATAAAGCGGGATATCAAATCCAAACTCTTCTTCTTCTTCTACAGGTAAGGGGCATAGTTGAGTGAAGTTCAACCTGTTCTGGAAGGGGTTGCATTCCCCCTAAAGGAAGAGATATGCAACTTGGGGATACTCCTGAACCCATTGCTGCCACTGGAGACGCAAATGGCCTTGGTGATTCAGAGTGCCTTCCATCCGACCCTATCTGGACAGGGACAACCTAGTTTCTTTCCATTTCTATGCTCTGGAGAGCTCTAGGTTAGATTATTATGCCTTTGAAATCAGTTCAGAAACTGCAGCTGTAATGCAGAATTCAGTGGCCAGGTTATTGATTAGGACCAGAACGTCTGAGCACTTTGCATTGATTTTGACCTACTGCACAATTATTTTCTGGACTCAGTTCAAAGTGCTACTTTTGACCTGTAAAGCTTTGTGTGTCTCAGAACCTCAATACCTCAGGCACCAACTCCTTATGTAAACGAGCCCAGGCTCTGCAATCTTCATCAGCAACCATCTCCATCTGCCAAATCCCAGGAAGGTGGGGAGGATGACTGCACAAGACCAGGCTTTTTCAGTGCTCCCATCTCCCATCTATGAAATGCTCTCCTGGCACCAGCCTTGCCCATTTTTAGGTATCAGGCTAGGGTGTTTTTATTCATCCAAGGATTAGATAGTTAAGTTAGCCACCAGTATGGTGCTCATCTTTTAGTGAGGTTGGATAGGACTTTTCCTCCTTATTGGATATTTGGGTGAACATCTTAGGAATTTTGTATTGTGCATTGTTTTTCTTTTCTTAGTCACTTTTTACAAAAAAAGTCTCAAACAAATTCAATCCATAATATAATAATACTACTAGTTTGGTAGAGGTACGTAGGATCTTGCAGGCTTTAAAGGTTACAACAAGCACCTTGCTTCTTAGATTTAGGTGGGACGAAGAATGGAGTGCCTTGATCTTATGCCACCTATTCTATCTGTCAGGTGTATAGGTTCCTAGTACAGGTGGGCTAAGATCAGGGCAGTCTTCTCTGTCTTTCTCACCCTAAAGCAAACACCCATCCCACTTATTAATGTGCTATATACCCAGATTGCTTCTTGTTTCCCAGAGATCTATGGATACAACTCCAGAATTGATACACCTGACTTACACAGTCCTAATTACCCTGCATCCCGCGGGTCCTTGTTATTTCCAGGAAGCAAATTGTAAAGAGGACCTAATGTGTGACTTGTCTTTTGCACTTGCACCAGCAACAGCTGCAGCATGGCACTAATTCCCAGTGTTGCCAAAATTTCATAAATCAGGGAGAAGAGGAGGAGGAGGAAAGTGAAGAGGGAAACAGGGTTTAGTGATGAGACTGTGGCAGAAGTCAGTCCAGACTCACAGGAGAGGAGAAGGGCAGGAGACAGAGATGAGGCAGACTGCTGAAGAATCCAAGGAGTCTCCTCCTTCTGCTGCAACCAGCTCCCCTCTCCCCTGGTCACCAGAACACACACCAATCTCACCACCAATCCCCTGGCACTGAGTCTTCTTCCCTTGGGGTTCCCCCAACTGGTTCCTCCCGCCACTCCTCTGCAACCAACCAGTCCAGGACACATGTTTGCATATAATGTATCCATGCAGATTCAGTAACACAGTCCAGATATACAGGTATTCTCCATCTGAAGAAATTAAATCGGTGACTCTATCCCCTATCACTTTTTCCATCTCACTTCTCTGGGTCCCTTAATGAATACAGATTCATTGGCTTTGGACCTTTGAGTTCTGCTTTCCCACTTATGTTTTTTTCATGCCAGAAATAACAGACATTGTTCAGTGGCAGAGTGCTAGGTTCAATTCCTGGCATCTTTAGTTAAAGGTTCTCAGATAACAGGGCTGGGCAAAACCTCTGCCTGAAACCCACTTCCAGGTAGTGCAGACAATATTGGATGACATGGATTAGTGGTCTGGCTCAATAGGAGGCAATTCCATATAGTCATGTGTATACAACTTTCTGTTCCTGGAACAACCTCCACCTGATATAATTATCCCAGTTCAACAACAATATGCTATTTCTTAGACCACAAACAAGCTGTGTGCACACATTCCCTCCTCTCCTTTATCCTCCCATTCCCTTCTTCCTTCTCTCATGCACCTTAATTCAATATTTATGGGGTTTGTTAAACCACAGTATTGCATGGCGTTGGAATTGGGAAGCTGTAGTTTAAGCAGTCCCTACAAACCAGACGATCAAACCACAGTGTGGTGCTGAGTTGATACTCTAGTTTGTAGGAATTCCTTAATCATAAGAAACTATGGTTTAACAAACCTCAGAAGTATTAAATTGAGGTGCAAGAGAGAAAAGGTGGAGGCATGTATGTCTGACACCCTGAGATCGTGACATCTAAACCAGGGGTGGGGGAACTGTGGGCCTCTAGATCAGGCATCCCCAAACTTCGGCCCTCCAGATGTTTTGGACTACAATTCCCATCTTCCCCGACCACTGGTCCTGTTAGCTAGGGATCATGGGAGTTGTAGGCCAAAACATCTGGAGGGCCACAGTTTGGGGATGCCTGCTCTAGATGCTACTAGGATACAGCTTGCATCATTCCTAACTGCACACTGGCTAAGGTTAATGAAAGATGGAATCCAAAAACATCTAGAGGCCTACAGGTTATATATATCCTTGATCTAAACTAAGCCCCTCGGTCAAGCAACCTTTCTCTCCTGCTTAAGAGCCCTCTTCTAACCACTTTCCTGGACCACAGTGACCTCACTTTTCCTGTGACGTCTGCTACAAGTTAATATTCCTCAGTTTAATCCTTCCTTTTCCATCAATTAGTTTGTTCCACGATTATAGTGCTAAGAATGTACTGTTTTAAAAAAATCAATGCATGCTACGTTTATAATGTAATTACTGCTGGTTGTTTAAATATGATTTCTTTTTCCTTTGAGGAGCAAAACCTGCATGATTTCAGTCCACGGCCACTTTCTCAGGTTGTTGCATTGACTTTCATCAGTTAGGCTGAGCTTGAATACAAATTCCCAGTGACCCACATTGATGCTGATTTGGCTAGCCAATAAATCAAACAGTGAGGGTGTGGGTTGTTTCTGAAGCCAAAATGGCAGTAGAACAGCAGCAAGAGCAGGAAGAAGGAAGGATAGTAGTGAAAGGAAATGGGAACAGGGCACTGCAGGACTAGGAAGCTGGAGAGAGAGAGAGAGAGAGAGAGAGAGAGAGAGAGAGAGAGAGAGAGAGAGCAAGCGCCAAGGTTCAAGAGCAATGAAATTGTGATTTAGGGAAAGGAATAATACATATGGGGCAGGTGGACTTAAGAACACCTCAGCTGATGCTTTTGAAGTGGGTTTGAAGAACAGGGTTGTGACATGTACCGGTAAGAGTTT
Organism: Zootoca vivipara; assembly: GCF_963506605.1. Lineage (NCBI taxonomy): Eukaryota > Metazoa > Chordata > Lepidosauria > Squamata > Lacertidae > Zootoca > Zootoca vivipara. Next base: position 43,786,705 of record NC_083277.1, read on the forward strand.
ATTGTGGCCAAAAATGTCTTTGAGGCAGGCAGGCAGGCACTCTGTTGGCTGTCACGGGCAGCCTTTGCATAACCAAATTGGACGGTGGCTCCTTCAGGTGTCTGGTTCTCAAGAGTTTACAAAAAGCGGGACAAAATGCTAGGGTATATATGTTTTTAATGCAAGGAATCCTCCCTGTTTTTAGGAACTTGTGGTTACCCTAATTGGCAGGTAAGAGAAACCTCACACCACTCCCAAGTTGCGTGATCCCTATGGAGGCTGGAAATAAGCATTTTCAAGTCAGCATATCGAGGCCAGTGTCTGCCTTAACTGACAGGCTGTTTCTTATTTTAAAAGGGGAACACAATCTAGATTAGATTATTTCCTTTGTGAGCCGAGTTCATTGTTTTACTGCTCCTTTCGCCCATTCTGCAATGCGTCCCTCCCCAAAGTCATCTATTTTGTACATATCTTTACGAAATCCTCTTTTGCTGAGAATTGTAGATTTGATCCGTGCTCTAGCCAATGAATGGGGTTGATCATATATGGGATCTGAGTGGGTTCATGACTCCTGTCTTTGTTGTCCTATACCTCTATGATCGCTTAACCTTCTGAGCTTATTTTGTAGGCCATAAAAGGGAAACTATCCCTTAACTGCTGTTCTCCTTTTTTATTTATTAAACACACAGCAGGCATCACATTGGAACTGCAGTGCAAAAAAGAAAGATATCGATTCTGCCCCTCCCCATCTGCCAAAAATAATTTGAGAATTAAGTCTGCCTCCTTGACAATTGCAACTGCATTTGTGAACTGTTACTGCTGCCTTGTTTCATTCCCTTCTTGCCCAGTATTGAGAAATAAAACAGAAACACATTGAGCTCGCGTCGCACGCTGTTGCCACACTGCTACTCTAATGGGCTTACTGACCACAACCTACGGGGGCCAGAATGTGTCAACAGCAAAAGGGCCAACCTCAATCACTGCCTGTGCTTTTTTACTAAGTTGTTACATGTCTAATTCTTTGCAGCTTAGTGCTCCTGCTGCTCTGGCTGCTCCTGTCCAAGGCTCACATCTCGCAGCAGCCTTTCCTACCCCCCTGTTGTGCCACAAAGGTCCCAGCAGGAAGTCTTTCAGTGGAGCAGACAAGCCACAGTCTAGAGCAAATAGGGCATCACAATTTCCTAATAAGATGACTTACCAGATTGCAGCCAGAGTGGGGTGGGGTAGGGTGACTCCGTACAGCTTTCCTTTAACCACTTCCCTCCTCAAGCCCCAGGATTTCAACTTGTGTCAAAGCCCTAAATCGAGCCCAAATCAAATGGCATTTTATTCCCTCACAAAGTGTTGCCTCCTTGGCTTTGGCTGTCATAAAGCCCCATCTAGTCCTTTGCCAATCAATTAAATCTAGTAGTGACCGTCATCACTCCCTCCATCGGAGGCTCCTTGGTGTCAAAGGGGATGAACTCTACTTAGAGTGGGGTGGGATGCGGAGAGGAAGTTTCGTTACTTACGATTGCTCGGGGCATTGATTCTGCTTACAGAATGCCAGCGCCGAAGTGGTTAAATGACTTGAACATGGCTTGGTTTCCTGCCTGCACTTGTAGTGGCCTAAGGCGGTGCCTGCTGTTTAGGAGTGAAAGAGAGCGCCTTGCCTCGTCCCAGGTGGCAGACAGGCAAACCATGTTATTAAGAAGCAGAGATCGCAAAACCTTGATCTTCACAAAAAAAGGCCCCATAATTAGTCCCTAGCATGAGAATAAATGGCATTCCACATCAGCAAGGAAGGAAAAAAACAAGCCTCCTTCAGATTTCATTAAGTGATTGGTAATATTGACAATTTTTAGATTCTCGCAGGGACCTCTTTGTTATTTGAGCCACTTCAGCTCCACACTTTCTCTTTCTACGGTACTTTAAAGCTTAGGGACATGTTCCAGGAGCCTCACACTCTGCCTTTTAAGGGGAGATGTTGATGTCTTGATAAAGCCAAGCCATATGGTCAAATGGAGCTGGGTAAATAAGCGCTTGTTTACACAGTGTGATCATCATCACTACCTTCTCTGAGCCTGATCCAAAGCTCAGCAAGCAGAAGCATTGTAGGACATTGCCTTTTGACAACCAAGGGGTTTGAGGCAGGCTCATTCAGAGCAAGGTATTGATTCTGTAATGCTGGCTTCTGTTTTGCACTCAGTGGGGAAATGACATATTGAAAAATATGCATTAGGCCAGCTTACATTTCCACAATCTGTGTTTGGGGCTCTTGATATGCATATATAAATATATGAGACAGGGCAAATGTTATGTGTGCATTTGAGGAGTGGGGGTGGAATCTATCAAGTCATGTCCATTTTACAGATTTGATTTACAGCTGTTCCCAGTAGGGACAGCATCCTGTCTAGGTAAGTCATCTAGCTTAGTCGAGTAATTGCTTGGTAACTTTCAAGGATACTCCTTCCCCCAAGGGTTTGATCCATTTCATTTTATGAATCTCCTGGGGCATCTACTGTTATTCCTAACTCAGATTGGTGATTCCAGCCTTTTCTTGTTCTATGTTTTTTGCAACCTGGGAAGTTCATCAGCCCCACAAACTAATTCAGGCACCAGCTGCAATTTTGCCTTTAGATCATTTAGATCATAATTGCACAATGTATTTGAAACAAAAATAACAAGATGTGATAGAGCATGTCCATATTGCCTCGTTGGGTGTGTTTTGCTGTGAAAAGCATTTAAGTACTGCAGCCACCTCTCCCTTAAGATGAAATCACGAATCCTAGCCTGCGAACACACTGTACCTTTTACAGCTTTGAAACACACTCTTTTCCTCAGAGAATTCTGGGCACTGTAGTTTACCCCTCACAGAGTTACAATTCTCTGAAACCCTTAACAAACTAAAGTGCCCATAATGCTTTGAGGGAAAGAATGAACTCTGCTTTAAAGGTATAGTGTTGTAAGCATGCTCTCTGTCCTTTATCTGTTTTCGTATATAGGCTTTGAAAATGCCCTACCAATTTGCGCACACCAAAAGCCTTATTTGGGAATTCTTCGCCCTACATGACTACGATCCCATGAGAGGAAGGTTGGGAGTTTTCTCCCTGGCCCTGCCCACTTTATTGCATCCCTGACAGTGTTTCCAGAGCTCTCCACTTCTGCAGCGACAAACCCACTCTATTCATGTAAGCTCCCTACATGCTTTGGAACCCTAAAAGACCAGAGTTCTAAACTGTGTGGACTACATGAGTCGAAAAGTCTCCCCAATGCAGAAGTACAGTCTTGAACACATGGATGGCTGCAAGAGCATCAAATGCAGTGCAACATAAGGAGTGAGGCCAGGAAATGCGACCCCCCCCCCCAAAAAAAAAGCTTTGCATTTACTGAATTTTGTTCACTAGAACCATATGAAGTAAATCCCCACTGTTCACATTTAACAAACAATAAGTAAAGAAAAGTTGACTTACTCAATGGAGTCTTATCTCCATTGGACCTCAGTGGGACTTTAATTCTACGATGGCCTATGCTTTCTTGTAAGTACTCTTTGAAATGCCATGCACTAGTAAACAAAATATTTCTATTACTGTATAATAATTTAAGAATAATGTTTTCTTTCTATAATACATAAGTTTTAAAGCTGCCCCTTTTGAGTTCAGATTGGTAACGCTGATGTAGTGTACATTTCCAAATACTGATGGAATTTATTTCATTTGTTTTTATTTGATGAGTGCCTAAATTACCAAGCCTGTGTTGCTTTCCGGATTTACGGTATATTCCTGTGAATAAGACTACTTTTTTACCCAGGAAAATCTTCTCAAAAGTCGGGGGTCATCTTATACGCCGGGTCATATTTCTTATCCCAAACTCTATCTTTTAACTGGAAAAGTTGGGGGTCGTCTTATATGCCCAGTCGTCTTATACGCCGGAATAGGTAGCATTTTCTGGATAGAGCATGCCAAGCTTTGTGTACAATTCAAATGAAGAGATTTCCTTCACTTTTACTTAAACCTGTGAATTTTTATTGATCTGAGAAGTAAAAAACAGGACACTAGTTCTAAACAATAAAGACTAACATCGGTTTTGACAACAAACAAAACGAGTTTCTGTTCTATTGGTTATGTTTAAAAGATTTCAGTTTCAAACCAAACAGAACTTGTGGTTATTCTGTCAGATATTTATATAGCCACGGGGGCGCCATAGTCATGCACCGCATACATCATTGTATTTTTAAAATGTACTTAATGAACTTTTTTTTTCTCTTCTGGTAACTACTTCATTGCCTTAAATGAATGCATTCCATTAGAATTTGTAACAAATGAGTACTTTGTGTTTGCATTAATGCCAAACACGTTTAACAAATTTTTAACAAGGAACCCTGGCAAGAAGCCAAACTCCTAGAGGGACACTGAAGGAATGCTATAAATTTAAACTGGATTTTACCTTTTCACTTAACTCAGCAAGTGTCTTAGGTGTCTTTGGCATCATGGTATTTGCTGCTTTTCCATTTCGAGTTAGCTGAAATTTTGTATTGGGGTGTGTGTGTGTCAGAATTCTTTTTCCATAGCTAGTCCTGTTTGCTGGATACTTTTTAACACACGTGCAACTTGAAGAGGAACCCTTGGTTATTAAATCGGAGCTTTGATTAAATTTTGTGCTTGCGTGGTTTTTGCACTTACGAAACTATGACTTTGAGAAAACTTCATTCACAATGGGAAACCTCTGTGTCAGGACCAAGACTGCTTTAAGTCACATCAGATCATACACTGCCATTGGGGGGGGGGGAATTACAGTTTAGATTTATGCAGAAAGCAAACCCAGTAATGGTTTTCGAAAACCTCCTGATGCTGTGTCTTGTGTTCACAGCTGGGTTGCAAATTTCTGATGCTGTTTGCAACTGCAGTTTTCTTGGGGGAAGTCTTGCCCTCAGCTGCTCCGAAGTGATGATGACATTGCTGGCTGGAATGGTGGGACTCTGGCACTCCATCACATCCACAGGGTCATGTTTTAAGTAGTCCCACGGGAATCAGGTATGCTGCAATGTGGGTTGGCGCTGTGAAATTAATAGGTAGTTTCCAAACCGCTTGGCTACTTTGCAGAGAATGCTTCACGGAGAATTTCCAAGATGCTGGGTTACCACACAGCCTTTTATAGGGAAGCGGGGAAAGGAAGCACAGAGGCTACCAGGCTACATGCAAGGAATCCTTGCAACAGTGGGAGGGTGGTTAACAAAGTGGCGGCTGGATTTCAGGCGTGTGGTAGGTGACCTGAAGCTGCCTGTTGGGATTGGAGGAATTCAAGGCTCTTCAGAAGCTGGGAGACATGGACCACACTGTGAGGGGCCTGGTGGATGCAGCAGTGAGAATGGAATGTGAAGGAGGGACCAACAGCACCCACCAATCACAGTGCTGTGTAGGAAGAGAGCAAGGAGGCATCAGATAACTCTGGGTCCAATTTGGGGGACAATCTGATACAGGGAGTGGTGATGCCCTTCAGCATAGGGATGGTGGCCTTCCAGAAATATACTTCTTTGGGCTTTCAGACGCAGGTTATGTGCATATCCAAACAGAACCAAAGAAGGTCACTGTAGGTCAATGTTATTATTTTTTATAAACAGCTCTTTTTCCCATTAGCAGTTTCACAAAACAACTAAATAATAATAATAATAA